>NC_139537.1:34687756-35287756 GCF_965153285.1 Podarcis tiliguerta
ACTAGTTTTTATCAGAGCAGACCCACTGAAATTAATGGATCTAAATTAGTTATGGCCATTGATTTCAACCAGTTTACTCTGAGTAAAAGTTAGTTGAATACATAAAGTATTGTTAGGAGTTTTGCTGTCTTCATTAGCATGAATGGGTCTATCGCTATGATTTCACCTTGCAGACTAACTAACTCAGGTGTGGGAATCTTTTCACAGGCCAAAGGCCAATTTCCAGAAATCACATGCCTGTAGTGGACATGACCAGAGGCCAAGGGGGACGTGGAAAGGCAAAAGTGGGCAGAGTAATGGCTATGCCTCTTACCTTTGTTCAGTAAGCTACATTCCATCTATGCAAAGGTCAAAGGTTTCTACAAAAGCACACACAACTTCTCAACCAGGAAAACAAGTGACATTATCCTAGTTCAAGGACACATTGCATCTAGGCAAAAACACTCAAGGGAGATGCAAAGTAGAGTCAGTGGAAGGTGTGCCCTGGGGGTTGGATGTGGCTCGAGGAAAGTCCCATGGGTCAAAGGGGCTGGCATAGAGGACTGCAACTGGCCCCTGGGCTTGAGGTTCTCCACCCCTCAACTAATGGGTAATAGAGGATTTGTCAAAAGGAATTTGAATATGTCTTAATGACCAGGGGTGTTTTCCTAAATGACCACTCAGAACTAGAGAGGTCTGGATTTGATGACTCAAAGAGGCAAAGGCCAAACTGCTTGATGTTATGGGTGTGTGTGTGTTTTAAAATATAAATGCATTCTCCAACATTCCTCAGATGAAAATAGGGACATTTCTCACTTCCTGCAACTGACCCTCAGCCCCCCATTTTTTTGTCAACCGACCCCCCGGCAGAGCAGTTCCTGTCACAAGAAAGACAAGTGCCACCATCACTAACATGACACAGTACACACTCCCTCCACTGTCCTGAGAAAACCCTTTAATCCTTATATTATTTATTTTATTCTTTGGTAGATTAAAAAAAGAAACCCACATATCAATAAATAATTTTTAGAAAGGGGCAAGATTAGATGCAAATCCTCCCCAAGTTCAGCAATGATGGCACTGGTGGGGGAAATAGGGACATCCCAGGACCAAATTAGAAGCCAGGATGGCTTTCGTAATTCCAAGAGTGTCCCTGAAAAATTGGGACAATTGCTCTAAAATCTTTCTCCATCTTTGCGACCAGGACACCCTTCAGAATTTGCGGGCAGGACAAGGAAATAGCAATAAAGGTGCCTGTTTGAATTTAGAGACAGAAGGAGAAACAGCTGAGACCTTTTAGTTGAAATTAATGAGACTAGAACCAGTCTTGGCAGCTATGGGTATCCATACTTTTGCTCTCTGGGAAACAAAAGTAGGGTTAGAGGCTTTTACGTCATATTGCTTGCCAGGAAAGTGTCTGAACTTGCCATGTCAACAGGACAAAAGAGGCTTCCATTTGCACACTGCAACCACAAAACAGGAAGGTTGCCTCAAAATTACAAGGGCTAAAGCCTTGTCACGCCACAAGACAATAAATGTCAGAGCACTCAACTGCAAGTACAGCCGCAGACATTTGCAGGCACCCACAGAATCAGCCTGCCAGAAATGCTAATATTAGAAAACATTTTATAGCCAGTTGTTTAAGACTAGAGTGACCTGTAAAAAGCAAAGAAGGGAAAGGATGGCACTAAAAGGCTGAACACACTTTTAATGTTATGCATTTTGCTGTCTTGAATATTCTGTTGAGTTCTCCTTGAGTATTTTATCAACATTATTCAGACACTCAATGTACAAAAACAAAAACATATGATGCTCCCATCATGGCTAATAGACGATTTCAAGTGTGCCATGCTTTTCTGAAGAATATATTGACTATTTATAATCTGCATGATGGGGTGGGGTTGGGGGAAATCAAGCACACACTTTGAACTACTCAACAAAACTTTGGTGAACAAGACTGCACGAATCTAGCAGTGTTTCAGCAGGCTAGGAAGTCATCCTCTTTCTACTTGCTATCCTTTCTTCTTGTAATATCATTAGCAGAAGACTCAAACAGTTTCAGTTGGTAGCAGGTACATAACAACAACGAAGAAGAAGATGATGATGATGAAGAAGAAGATCTGAACCAGGCTTCTGATCCATAAATGGGGCAGCACACCCTGAATACTTTCCAACTTAACCCATGTGCAAATATTCCATGAACTAATTCATTTGCAGATTTGTGAACTATAAAGGCCAATTGTGGTCACCCATCTACTTCAGTCTTTCCCTACTTGGTGCATTCCAGATATTTTGGAAAGCAATTCCCATAAGCCCCAGCCACCATGGCCAATGGACAAGGGTGATGGGAGTTGTTATCCAAAACATTTGGAGGGCACCAGGTTGGGAAAGGCTGATCTACATCCCTTATATCTTCATCATTTCTGTAGGCTCAGCCCCAATATTTGAAAAAGCCATGAGACATCCATAAATGAGCTACTGATAGTAGTAGAACCATATCCCCCCCCCTGGTAGGTTTGTTTGTTATATTAATATTCTTTTTTCAGCCAAATTAGCTCTCAAAGAGCTTTGCCAAAGTAAGCCCCAAACATCTTGCTTTCTGGAATGGAACAGCACTTGGCACCACCACTTCTAAGTTCACAGTGGCCAAAGCCATTTAGCTAATTCAGCATTTGAGACAATCATCATCATCATCATCCTCAATACCCTTTTCTACTCCGTGTATATGTATTGCAAAACAGCAACAACAACAAATTCAGCGGCCAATTTATTTCATGGCTATTTAATGACCCCAGCAATCTTAAAGGGGTGTGCATCAGGGGTTTCAAAATCCAGAGCGTCAGAGGGGTACCTTGGCGGGATTTGGGACTTTTCATGGGCAAAGCAGGATCCGTGTAAGGCAGCATGGGTCAAAGTGGCAGCACCTGAAGTGCTTTGTGGTGCCTCTGCAACCCAGTTATAAAATGATAAAACCCTGCAGAGACAAGCACCTGCTAATAGTGAAAGTAATGTTACTAAGCTTATCATACAGTATTGGAAATAGCACCAGGATGGAGTGATGGTGGAACACTGGAAGCTGCCTCATACTGAGTCAAGACCATGGATCCATCTAGCTCATATTATCAACGTTGCCTGACAGTGGCTCTCCAGAGTTTCAAACAAAGGGCGTTCACAGCTCTACCTGGAGATGCTAAGGATTGAACCCATGACCTTCTACATGCAATGCAGAGCAGAGGGTGGACAGAGAGCTCTGTTGTGACTGATAGGTCAAGCCTGTAATCTGAAGGAATGATTTAAGGCTCAAAATCCTGTACACACTTACCTGGAAGCAAGTTCCACTGAAAGGTTTACTCCTGAATAAACATGCACAATACACACGTGTGTGTGTGTGTGTGTCTGTGTGTGTGTGTGTAACAAACTAGTTAGACCTGTGGTTCCCAAGGTGGAGCACATGCCCCACAGGGGGGCAATTTGATTTTTAAGGGGGGGCAATTCGAGAATGAGTTATTAACAGTTCTAGGCTTCCTCCACATAAATAGGAGTTCACTTTTTGAATAATAAGAACTATATGTCATGGGGTTGGGGATCAGGATTTTAGAGATGCTTAGGTGGGGCATGGTCAAAAAAAGGTTGGGATCCACTGAGTTAAACGTCTTTGTTTTCCTATCACTGTAAAATATTTCTTTATCCTTGTGGTTTATAACAACATCTTGAGAGACCAATATTGAAGCCCATTTCTTTAAAGATGGACTTTCACTCAGGGGAAAACTTGAAGAAACAGAGTTTGTACATCATGCAAAAAAAAAAAAAAAAAAAAAAAAAGCAATTTACTTTGCAAGCAATTTTCTGTGTTTCCCTTGCTATTACTGCAGTGGCAGTATTTGGGGATAAGCGCTTTCTGCTGTAACATCTGCTTTAGATGATTCTCGAAGAGAAGTTATGCTGCTTTGCATGTCCTTATCATTGGCAGTAAAGAAAACTGATAACGCAAATTTAGTACTGTTGGTCAAACACTCTACTTTTCCTGCAGAAAACTAATTGCAAATGTTGAAGAAAAGTACTTGGAAAATCAGATGCTGCCCAACTGCCTTGGTCTCAGCAGAATTTCAGAGGAAGGAGTTCAAATCTCTTGTAGAGCAGTCTTAACCTGGTGCCCTCCAGATGTTTTAGACAGCAACCCCATCATCGGTTGCCATGCTGGGCAGGAGCTGTAGCCCAGCAACATTTCAAGGGCAGAAGGAAGAGGCTCTCCTTCCATTCACCTGTGTGTGGAATTAGGTATAAGGATCTAGATTTGGGAGCATTGGGGTGGGGAGAGAATTACCTCCACACCTCAGAACATGCTGACCCAAAAATGTTAGATGGGAATTCCCACTGAAGAAGACATTTCCAGATTTGTCTGGGCCCCTTGGAATTGCCACCTCAGGCACCTTTCTGCAGAAACATTTGTGTTGAGACAGCCTTGCACACCTTTCATCTTCATGGTTAAACAAATGTTTTCTGGCTGAGGTGGAATAGCAAATTATGTCCCCCCTTCAAGGCCATAGTCATAGAACCCAAGGCTACCCTGGCTATTTTGACAGAAAATCCCACAAATGCTTCCTTAGGAGGTAAAAAAAACAACCAATGAAAATAAATTGAAGAACTAACAACTTGCTGCCCTTTCATAACACTTCAGACCTTAGACAGCTGCATCACTCTCCCTAATAGCATGGTTCATTTCTTCACTCTTTGAGAGCATGGCCTGTTGGAAGGACAATGTGGGAAGTGTATACCCTCACCCCAACTCCCACCAAACACTATTCGTCATACTCAACAAGAAAAGAGTGTCAATTTTAAGCATAATGGATTTAATCCTGGTTCTCTTGCAATCAATGACAAAAACGTGCATTGATTCCCTCAGTCACAGGTAGTCTGGCCTCAAGGCCACAAGTCTGACAGACGCAAATTGACAGGCTACATCTCATTCACCTCAAAGGCAAAGGGGAAAAGAAATAATCAGAAAGGGGCTCTGGAGTGGCGGTGGAAGACCAGCTGCATTTTTTTCCTAAGGAGGATTTTATTTACTTATTTAAAAATGAGGTCCTCTATTTCTAGCTGAAGTGTTTATTCTGAAGTTTTAAATAAGAATTACTGGGGGGGGGGGTTGGCTGCAAAGCAGCATAAAAATAATATTTAATCTAATTTATTTAACCTAACTATTCCTTCCTTCCTCTTCCTCTTCTGTTTAGTTTCACATTGCTGTTTTTGTTCCTCGTGACTGCTATGGCTCCCTTCACATCATGCCTTTATTTTACAGAAATAATTATTCTGTGCTCTGCCTGTTCATGATAACTGCCCTCTATGTAAGATCGTCAAACACAAAAAGTCTGTTTCACATTCTGGATCCTAGCTCAAATCCAAATAGAAAGCAACAGGTTCTTCAGTCAGTTGCATTCCATGCTCAGAGAGTCCCTTCCATGGGGCTCCATTTACATGTTACAGCAATGGCACAGGAAGTGCTTCATCATTGTGCTGTGGTAAGTAATTTTAAGGGTCCTCATATAGGCATGATAACACAGGTGTTTGCCACATCTGTGCTCCCCACACTCTCCCCAACTCTGTTCCAAAGGGTTGAGGGAACCCCCAGAACTCATTTAGAGGGTGCATGGCAGGGGAAGGGAGGAAGTTCCATTGCACAAGCAGAAATATTTGCACTGACAGAACATTAACATTACTCTCTGAAATATACTCAGAGTCGGTAGTGGACTTCATGCTCTTTATTCAGCTCATAGCGGTGAGGAGGAATGGAAGTTCCCCCAGAATTTCTGCATTATATACATTATTTACACAATGGGCCCCACGTGATTGGCTACTTCCAGGATTCACCTGTAGGCCAATCAGGTTGCGGATTCACTTCCACCTGGAGCTGGATTGAGTGGCTCCTGTGGACCAATCAGACTGCTGCATTCTGAATCCTATTGTTCTAGGACCAATCAGACTGCTGCCTTTTGGATCCTATTCAACTCAGTACATAACACTCTCTGTTGGATGCAACCCTTAGACGTTGCCAAACATGGGGCGCCCTTCCCAAATAATGAGGGAGACATTGTGACTTTCTAATACAAAAGAGGATTAGTCATTTTCAAGAGCAGGGGGCAAAAGCCAACCTCTCACATTCCACAATGCAGGTGTCTGAATGATTTCAAAGATGATTGTGCATTTGAGACAGAGACCAGTGCTTCGCACAAGGAGGTTTCTTACTCCATTGCCTCATATAAAGATGCTGTTTTAAACAACAACCAGGAAGGTCACTGAGACTTGCCTGCCAGCCATATGTTAAGTGGGGGCAAACCATTTAAATGCATTATCTACCTACTCCTTTGAAGAGAGAATGCTTTGTTGATTTTGAACTCTAACAGGAATATTCCCTTTTAACATTTTAAAATAATGAATCTTCATTGTTTTCCTTAATATTTAAACACTATGAATAATTGAAGGGAATATTTCTCTGATTTTGTTTTATTGAGGGTTACATACAGTCAAAGCCTGCAGAGGTTTGGGAATTGTAGCAGGAAAAACAAGGCCCAGCAGTGAAATATTCAAGGCTATGTGAGGAAGTTATGCTGTAGCTAAAGCAAATGTTTTGATACGGTTGACTCAGCTGAAGGCAGCCTAAGATTGATAGGGTGGTGACTCCCTTTTTGCTCTAATGGCATACCCTGCAAGTGTCACAGAAAAACATTTCCCATGAGAGCACAGTGGTACCTCCCAGTCAGCAATATGACCCACCTGCCAGGAACCTAGCATAGTGGCTCCATGCAGTGATCTGCTTCTTCCTTCTGTGTATTCAGTTTTCCCTGACTGCAGTCATCTACACTGGTCTATGGTCATCCATGGATGACCTAAGCTAGAAAAGCTATCTTCCCCCCCACCCTTTGGGTTTTCATTGTACTTTTGTCTCCACTGACATTAAGGAGATGAGGGTGCCTTGACAGCTTATTAGGCTACATGAGGAAGTAAAATAAAAAGTTCCCCTTTTTAAAAAAAGTACAATCAATGAGCTTAATTCTAACTTTAGCTAGCTTGTGGAACAGCCTGAGAAATCAAGTACAACAGCAGGCATTCCAGCATAGTTCTACAAATCTATTATGTAAATCTCTCTGCCTTAGAACATCGCCTTTGGTTATAGCAGTGCTGAAACAATGTTCTCGTACCTTCCCTTCAGAGACCCACCTTGGCTTGTAAAAATAAATAGTTCTTCATTTTTTCATTTTTTCTGGAATGACTTTGTTGTGTGGTATGCTTTTCAATAACAAACCAAATAGGCAGCTTGTGTTTTGTGGTCTTTACATTTCAAGCACAATTTTAGTGTTTTTCTTCTTGAATAAAAACGTGTTCAGCTTTGTTATCACCCAGGGATGTAATTGCTCACATGTAAACCTATATGCATCTTCTTCATAATTGTGCACATCTCTATTACATTTTATTTACTGGGTTATATAATGTCAGAATTTTATCTAAAGTTTTCTTCTTCTTTTTCTTCTCTTCAGCTATACCAGAAGCCATTTTCTCCTTAGCAGAAATTAGATTCCTTCTGGAAAAAAAAAATATCTTTCACATCTTTGGAATGAACATGTTTTTGAGAATTGGTATCCTGCAGGTAAGATTTAATTCACCCCTCCATAACTTTTAATCTACTTTGCACTAAAGTCACAGAATGAAAATCATCTCTTCAGATGTAGCTAAGCACAATCCCACATGGAAAACTATAATAGAAAAATATTCTTTATATTTCCATGTGTGAAGAATACAAATTAAACTTTCCAGAAATGAAGTATGTATTCTTTAAATACATGGGGTACTCACACTTAATTGTATACCGCTTAATTGTATTCTTTTGACCCCTGGCACCATAAATACACTCTATATTTCTGTGAGTGTGAACCAAGAATATTTACAATACAATGGGAAATCATTACAGTCTGAAGGCTTCAGAACGTAACTGGAGTCTGTCCCCAGGGATAGCTCTCCATAATTAGGCATGACATAGATAATCATGATTAATTAGGTTTCTGGATAGTCATCAGCCTCTGATAAATTATTGTTGTTTGTGATAATACTAAGGAAAAGAAAGCAGGATGACTTTTAAAAGGCCATGAGGAATGGACAGAACAATCCTATGCTCAAATTTCACTCTGGGAGACGGAGAGCTGCTGCTGCTATGATGGTGGAACAGCATCCTTACTTGTGACTTTCAGGTTCCTCTTGAAGACATTCTTACACAGACAGGCCTACGCAGTTGCTTAAAATTTTATTGAGCAGCCAGTCATTTTAATTATCCTTCTGTGTTGCTTTTGAATGTCTTTTATGCTGCTGTACACCACCCTAGTGTTTTCGAAAAGGTGGTCTATAAACACTTGTATAAACAAATAAAACAAACAAATTATGCCCCCATACATGGAGGCAACCAATGAATTAATTACGATAGGCGCATCATCCTAAAGCACGCACACACACTGACATCAGACAAACACAATACACACAGGAAACATACAAGATGGTCCATCAGCCCCAGCAACACAGCCAGCAATGACTCCAGTATTGCTCATCCCAAGGTATCCCAAGATTTGAATCATCATATGTTCCACTCAAGCACTGCTTTAGAGCACAAAGTAAATGTGTAGGCCAGAGGCCTGCTGAAAGCATACAAAGTTCTTCCTGGAACAAGGATTCAAAACTCTCTCCTCAAGGGAAATATCCTTTTTTCCAAGCAGTGAAAGAGGTTAGGATAGACAATAGGGTCTATCCTATTGATAGGATATCACAACATCACAAAGGTTGCTGAGGTTTTTTTTTAAGAAGACCCCCAAATTCTTGAGCTCCCCCCCCCCCACAAAGCACCAAAAAATTGTGTGTTTTTTTATTGACTTGCCTAAGATCCAGGACAGAGCACTGCCTTTCGGAAACCCCCACCCCACTCTGGACATCAATCCCACCTTTGAAATCTCAGTGCTGTCTGGGAAAATTTGGACATATGGCAGCCCTATAGATAAGAAAGGCAGCCACAGACATAAGCACTATAAAAGCAGCTAAGCACATGTGCTCTGAAGCATTGGACATTAGTGGAACCAAATTTAAATCTGAAATGTGCATTTATTTAAAGAGCACTCTCAGAGTGGGTTACAGAATTCTGTAGTAGATTGATAGACATGGCACAGAAAGGGGGGGAAATGGGGAGGGAAGAGGAAGCAGCAAGATCAAGCCCATATTCTTAAAAGCGGCAATTCTTATAATAACCCATTGGGATGGAAACAGTTCAGGAAACCTGCTGAAATGGCTGCTGCTAGATGACCTCTCAACTCTCAAGACCAACGGCAGCTGGTCCCTCAATAATGCCAATTTATATCTGATATAAATTAAGGAGAAACCTCAATTTATGCAGTAGGACACAATCATGGAAATCTACCCGGGTTCAGATGAAACCTGCAGACTGTTCCAAGAATGGACATATATCATTTCTTTATCACAAGAATTTTCATGGGAAGTTTTTTTCATATAATTAGTATTAGTTCACAACAGAAGAATAGTCCCAACAGCATTGATTATATTTCCTATTCTTTCCTCTCACTTCCCCATTTCAGAAACTAGGAAAAAAATAACTGAGGAGCAAAGTCAGAGCTGGACTGACCGGTTGGTTGCCAAAGCTTTTGGTATAGTTAATTTAGCATCCATATTTGCTATTGACATATAAATACTGTTTCTGTACACATTCAATATACGTAGTCCAATCTTCAAATCCCATAAGCTAGGCAGCAGCTGAACCATATCCGTGCACTCTCTTGCCTGACAGAGAACGCTCCATTTTTAATAGGACTTCAAAAATTGAAATGACAGATGTGAATGAGCCATATTAAATTACCTGGCAAATGCAGCTACACCCATAAAAACATGGTGATCCAGGTGCTTCACTATTAACATCTTTCCAAACACTTCGGCTTTGATCCAGAAATATGAGCACTTGTGTATTTTTCTTTTTAATGGAGAGCCTCTAGGTCCTTTTAACCCCCTCATTGCTGTTCTCAAGGTGGAATGCACCTTTTGAAAAGCTTTTTGTATCATTCAGCTTGATCCTACACATGTTTATTTAGAGAAACAGACCCATGCGTGCCTAGTTCTAGAAATACTCTCAAGTAATTCCTCCCCCCCCCCTTATTTTATTTTTGCTTTATCCAATGTATAATATTAGTAAAGATTGTTGAGTGATATACCTGTGGGCAGGGCTTTTTTTCAGCACCCCTCAGGTAGGCACCATTGCCATTCTAAGAGAATGAGGGAAGGGTTCATGGTGAGTTCTAGAAAAATAGCACTGCCTGTGGGCTAGCAGGTCTTTCTGTCTCACTAAGAGGATTTTTGTACCTATAAAAATGGCTTCAGTCATTTCCATCCCATTTTCCTAACTTTGTGTCTGATTACAAGAGGCTTTTAAAACCCTCACAAATTTAAGCAACACTTCTCTACAACCTTCAAAAATGAAAGGGTTTTGAGAATCGCTAAGCAAAACATCAAAGCAGTAGGAAACCTTTTGTGCATTAGCAATACTCAATCACAATCACAGACAATAGAGGTGCAGGATAAAATAAATACAATATTACAGCTACTAAATAATTGAAATACATTTGGCATATTAGATACACAACAGCAATGTCTGAATGGAATGATTAATAAGAGTTAAGCTTCAGAGAGAGAGAGAGAAGTGATTTCTTACATTTTCTGAAAGCATTTTCCTATGAGAATTGCAATTTTTATTACTTTCTGAACTGAGAGGATTGTGGGTGTTTTTAGTTCTGATTTTCTTAAGTTTTAAGATTCATCCAGAATGAGCATTGTCTCAAGTCTGAGCCACTTTAGTTATAACACACAAAGCAGGAGAAACAATAGGTGTTGGTGGGTTGTTGTTGTTGTTTTTCAAAGTTGAAGGAGGAATCAGTGTTTCTGATGTGTATTGTCATCCAACATTTGTCTTTGATGAAGGGGAAAGATCTATTTGACTCGAGGTAACAGTGGAACAAAAGTAATGTATCTACATCATGGGGCTATTGACTCTCTGATATCACTTTTAGTTCTCTTAAAATTAATACATTTTCCCACTCTTAATTTTGTTCTGCAGGCCTCACTTGAAAATAGTCCTTTAGAATGTGCAAACATCTCACAATAACGTCAATTTTATACAGTGGTACCTCGGGTTACATACGCTTCAGGTTACATACACTTCAGGTTACAGACTCCGCTAACCTAGAAATAGTGCTTCAGGTTAAGAACTTTGCTTCGGGATAAGAACAGAAATCAGGCTCCGGTGGTGCAGCGGCAGCAGGAGGCCCCATTAGCTAAAGTGGTGCTTCAGGTTAAGAACAGTTTCAGGTTAAGTACGGACCTCTTGAACAAATTAAGTACTTAACCCGAGGTACCACTGTACTGTATCTTACTCCTAGACCAGGAACTCAAAGGGGGTTGCAGCACTGACAGGGAATCCAAACTACAGGAAACCAGCATAATTTACAGCGAGGTACCGTATTTTTCGCCCTATAGGACACCCTTTTTCCCCTCCAAAAATGAAGGGGAAATTTGTGTGCGTCCTATGGGGTGAATGCAGGCTTTCGCTGAAGTCTGGAGAGCGAAAGGGGTCAGTGCCCACCGACCCCTCTCGCTCTCCAGGCTTCAGGAAGTTCTGTGCAACCCTTGGGAGACCGGCGCGAAGCCGCGCCGGGCTCCCAAA
This sequence comes from Podarcis tiliguerta, assembly GCF_965153285.1. Classification (NCBI taxonomy): domain Eukaryota; kingdom Metazoa; phylum Chordata; class Lepidosauria; order Squamata; family Lacertidae; genus Podarcis; species Podarcis tiliguerta. The sequence goes on from NC_139537.1 coordinate 34,699,491, forward strand.
GGTTGCGCAGAGCTGCCTGCATTCTGAAGCCTGGGGGCGCTCAAGAGCGCGCCTGGGCTTCGCGCAGCTCTCCGCAAGCCTGGGGAGACCGGCGCGGCTCCCTAGGCTTGCGGATAGCAGACTGTTCTGGGGGCTGGGGTCGGGGGAAGCTCGGGCTTCCCCCACGCCAGCCCCATGCCTGGGGGGGAATATTTTTTTCCCCTTTATTCCCCCCCCCAAAAAAAACCTAGGTGCGTCCTATGGAGCGGTGCGCCCTATGGGGTGAAAAATACGGTAAATTATGTCATGGCAACTTGCCCACTCCAAACTCCATTCAGGGGCAAGCTGAGCTGGTCCAAGCCCTGCAGAGGAAAAACAAGCTTTTATTTTAACTCAGTGCAACAGAACTTACACCGGCCCTTTGGGGGGTTTCATTGCTGTTGCATTGCTGGGTCACATGGCTGAACTGAACCAAGTTTGGAATAAGGAAAAATCTTCCCCATCCCTTGTCCCATCTTGTTACACCCCCAGAAAGATCCTTTTAAAGGATTTATTCTGGCCTCATCTGAGCCCAACTGAGCTATGATTGGAGATTTACCTCAGTGTATCTCCAGCTGGCATAGCTCTGATCCAGCCCAGGCTCAGTCAGAGATCTGCCTGCTCCAAACTCCACTTATCCCAGCTTGAATGTGAAGTGCTTCCTAAATTCCTTTCGTTATTTAGAAAGATTTATAGACTGCTCCTTTTTTTTAGAAAAAAAAGGGCAGCTCACAAAACAGAATTAAAAAACAGCAACAAATAAAAACAACAGATAATGGAGCAATCCTTAACAACAGCATCAAACATTACCCAGCAATAATAAAACAGCATCAGCAATTTAAATGCCCAGGACAGCAAAAATATATTAACCTGGTGCCTAAAAGGTAATAGCATAGGGGGCAGAGGAGTCTTTCTGAGGGGAGAATTCTACATGTGGGATGCCTCAGCTAAAAAGGCCCCCTCTCTGGTCATTACCTTGTCAGGGTTATCAGGGATTTTGGATGCTGGTCTTAATACCCAAGCAGATTGATGCAGTAGAAGAGGGCTTCCTAAGTACCTGAATCCTTGAGGAAGGTCTGTAGCTCAGCAGTAGAAATCATGCTTTGTGGAGCCAAGGTCTGAGGTTCAGTCCCTGCATATGCAGCCTGGAAAGACTCTCATCTAGAAACCTGTTAGTCAGCATAGACAATATTGAGATACAGTGGTGCCTCGCAAGACGAAAAGAATCTGTTCTGCGAGTCTCTTCGTCTTGCGGGTTTTTTTTGTCTTGCGAAGCAAGCCCATTAGCGGATTAGCGCTATTAGCACTATTAGCGCTATTAGCGGTTTAGCGGCTATTAGCGGCTATTAGCGGCTATTAAAGGCTTAAGGGATTAGTGGATTAGCTGCTAAAAGGCTATTAGCGGCTATTAAAGGTTTAAGGGATTAGCGGATTAGCTGCTAAAAGGCTATTAGCGGCTTAGATCATCTGATAAGCGGCTTAGCGAACAGCTGATAAGCGGCTTAGCGAACAGCTGATAAGCGGCTTAGCAAACAGCTGTTAAGCGGCTTAGGGGCTTGGGAAAAGGCTGGGAGGGGGAAAAAACCCCCAGGAATCGCAAGGCATTTTCGTCTTGCGAAGCAAGCCCATAGCAAATTCGTCCTGCAAAGCACCTCCAAAATGGAAAACCCTTTCGTCTAGCGGGTTTTCCGTCTTGCGAGGCATTCGTCTTGCGGGGCACCACTGTAGTTGGACCAATTGTCTTACTTGGTATAGGGCATTCCTGTATTCCTGTATCCCAAGTTGTGTGAGACTTTGAATTGTTCGTGTAAATGGGCCAGAATTCAAAGGAGCTTTTTTCCATCCCATGCATGGAATTCATTAAATGTAACTATGTTGGCTACATGACTGATTTTAAGCAGCTATGAGCGCTGTTTTGTTTATGTTTTTACAATCAAGTGGTGTATAAATTTTAGGAAATAACTATAACCTTTAATGATTTCTTCAGAAGTGCATTTTAATTGATTTTATCCATAGAAACAACAAATAACCTAATTTAAAACATAAATAAAATTCTGAACATAACTTAATGCATTAATAAAATGTAGTTTCTGAGACTAACAAGTACAGTCACATGGGAATTAATCTCTACAAATTACAGTATAAAGATAACAAGCGTTGCTGCTATTCTTACTGATATTTACAGCATAACAAAATAATGACAAATTCTACAAGGTAGTGCCTTTTGTCCTAGAATTCATAAATAAACCATCCAGAATACATCTGATACGGTAGTAACAAATTGGCCAGAAAGAAAACCAAACATATGCTTCCCTATGTAGATAATTTGTTACTTATTCATATATTCAGTCGGTATTTAATTGCAGCAGTACATTTTGGCATGTAAGTCTTGTAAGTCTTGTGCCTGTTCTATGCAAATTCAATAAAAGATTTAATTAAACTTTCATAACAGTTAGATGTCCATGCAAAGAAAAAGTTTCTTCTTCCACACATTGTTGTAATTCAGCTTTATACAAACTAAGCCTTTTCAGCTCCCCAAAATACTTTCTTTTAATATAGTCTATGCAGAATCCAAAGTTATTTATTTTAAATGTCACCCTGTTTTGATTCCCGAAGCATTTTTCTTGGGTTGAAACAATACTGAACATGACAATGGCAGGCTTTTTCCTCAAGAATACTCTTCTTTTCATCCAGTACAAAGCTTAGATATGCTTGTGGTTGACTAAGAATCCTTGCTTTTAGAGCTTCTTCTTTTTGTTTGTTTTTAAGTGCTTTATTTTTGTACATTAGTGCTTTCTCCTCCTCAAGTCTTACATTTGTGACCACTACTTGACTTCTTCCCACATCCCCTGCTTTTGTTGAATTTCCAGTTATTTATAACATTTCTACAAAGATCATCTTAGAGGAACCTTAAACATTCGTTTTCAGGGTAGGCAGTTCCTGCATTTATTTCTTTGTTGTCTAAGGCTAAGACCACAATTTCTTTTAATGGATCTGAGATGAAAAAGTTAAGAATACATTTTTTAAAAGAATTCTGTGTGGGGGTTTTTCAAATAAAGCATAATATTTCATTTGTGAAAAACTAAGTTCAACAGTGCAATCCTAAGCATATTTATGGAACTTTGGGGCATATTACCTATTAAGTGTCCTCTTTAGGCATTCACTGTAGAACATACAATGTGGCCTGCAGGAATGCACATGGCTAACACCCAAGGTAACATGCTCCTGAGCTGGTATGTGATCTGCTGAGTCTAAAAGAACCCAGTTCATTGCACAAAGGGTTTCCAAATCTAGATCTCAATCCTTGTGTTTGAAACCCTTTTCAGGATGAGCTGCCCCCCTTCAGACCCTGCCAGTTGCCTGTTGGTTTGTATATTAACATTGTGGTTGCGCCCCAAGGCCCCCAATCCCTTCCCCAAGTAAATAACTTTACACTGACAAATAATTTTGGTTTATGTTAATGGGCAAAATTTAGGCCACAACTTTATTGATTACAGCAAAGTGAGTGGTATTGGCTTAGGCATTGGCAACAGACTATAACTGACTCCTGCCCCTTTGGCTGGTAGTCGGAAAGGGTAAACACCAAACGAGGGAGCAACATCAACGAAGATCAACCGAAGCTCACCCTGGGGTTCCTGTGGTCCTGGCATGGCCCTAGCCCCTCAAGCAGACTTCAGACGAGATCCAGGACCCCCAAATTCCTTTACTGGGATGCCCTTATTCATGGAGGGGCAGGTGATGGCCGCACCTCCCCTCCCACACACTTCATTAAGCCAATGCCTAACCGCCTAACCTTACAAAGTTGTGACAATTGCTAAGGGGGTAGGTGAAAAGCAAGTGGCCACTGCCAATTTGCCAAATGGAAAAATTTCCTACCCGGCCCCTGTTCCAAAACAGGCAACCAACCAATATCTGAAGCAAGGCCAAAGCAGCAACATCTACAAATAGGGAGGGGAGGGTGGGTGCTCGGCAGCGCAAAGCAAGTGCCTCAGCAACGTCGCACTGCCGATTTTATAGGCCCCCACCAATCACGCCACCTGCACTGATTGGCTCAAATGGCCTGGTGTGATTGTGGGACCATACAGACAAGGTCCCACCTTTGACCTGGCGGGGGTTGTCTCAGAGGCCCATGCACAACCAGGATCCTCGTTAAAGACAATCCCATTTGTAGCTTCTATAAAACAATGCAATTGTCTTAGCTAGTAAATAGATAAACGAGGGCACACAACGAATGCACTGTACAGAACACCCAATATGGTTTCAATGAGGAAGGAAACAAGAGCCACAAACTGCAAAGAAAATTAAAATTGCTGGCTGACTCACCTCCCATGGTTATAGCATAAAGCATTCAACAAGGAAGCTCAAGGCGTGCAAACTTATACATGACAACAGCAGGAATATCGGAACAAGCACCCTTTTCTCAGTTGGAACAAACTTCTGTAGCAACAAGAGCTGAAACAAAGTGAGAGAAATGCACACAAATATTCTTAGTGATTTACTGAGTGTATTATATTTTTTTCTAGAAATGGTTAAGAAGCAGACTTTATGTCCTGAATCAAGAAAAAAGAGCAGGTTTTTAAAAATGTCCCAGAAAGTTAACATTTCATGGAGCCATTAAAGTTCCATTATAGCAACTTGACAAGTAATTTCAAAATGGCTGCTTTATATATTCCAACTGTCCTAATTTATAAGGGCAGACTCTGTCTTCTGGTACTTATGTCTTATAAAATGGACTTTAGTCCATGATAACTTAGTAAATGTGTTCATTTTTAAGGCACACCAAAATTATTTGTTGTTTTTCCAGAAGCAGACTAAAATGACTACCTCTTCTGAAAGTTGTATCCCTGATAAATCAGCTTTATTTCTCTTTTTACTTCTCAGAGAGAGTTTGGGGTGCTTTACAAAAGAAAAGAAAAGAAAAGAAAAGAAAAGAAAAGAAAATTGAGTGTGAACATATGCACCAGCTCGCATTTCCTTACACTAAGAATGGCAGACAAATTCCACTTTGTTTGCATTTTAATTAGAACCTACCTAATGCATACTTCTCAAACCAATACATGACTAGACACAGCTGTCCTCCATAATCTGCACGTCTCTGAATTGTGGTAATGCACCACAAATACACCAAACAATGTATACAAAAATGCATTATTTTAGGGGAAAGTGTTTCAAATGCATATATTAGTGAACATTGATAAATGCATTATATTTAGGAAAGTTGCTTGTAAATACATATACCGTATTTTTTGCTCTATAAGACTCACTTTTTCCCTCCTAAAAAGTAAGGGGAAATGTGTGTGCATCTTATGGAGCGAATGCAGGCTGCACAGCTATCCCAGAAGCCAGAACAGCGAGAGGGATTGCTGCTTTCACTGCGCAGCGATCCCTCTTGCTGTTCTGGCTTCTGAGATTCAGAATTTTTTTTTTCTTGTTTTCCTCCTCCAAAAACTAGGTGCGTCTTGTGGTCTGGTGCGTCTTATAGAGCGAAAAATACGGTATATTAGAAATTTGCACAAAATGCTGCTGAAGTTTCATGGATATTTTTTTTTGGGGGGGGGGGAATGCAAATTGTTGCAGAAGTCAAGGAAAGTCCAGCAGAAATGAATTGTTGGAATGCAGTTATCAGCTGGGTTTATTTCTCTGTGTGTGTACATAGACATAAGTAGGGATAGGGAAGAAATTTGTTTTAGTTCACTTTTTAATGCAAACCTACCTAATTCACACTTCTTGAAACAGTGTGATGGGGAGTCTGTGGTCCTCCAAATGTTGGACTCCAACATGTATCATATGTAGTGGACATGTAGAAAGATCAGAGAATGTTGGTGTCTTGTTGATGATGAGCTGGGGGGGGGGAATTGGGTTAACCTTTATAAAAAAGCCTGGATCTTTTCTGCTAAGCATTCTCGGCAATGATATTATGAAAAATCTGAAAGGAATTTTTCTATATGCCACGGCTGCAGCTCAAACATTGATAGCAATGAACTGGAAAGGGGGAAATGTTCCTACCATATCGGACTGGCAAAATAAATTACAGGATTATATAGAAATGGCACAACTGACAAATAGCTTGAGAGGCAACACAAGACAAATATTCATACAAAAATGGGATAAGTATAAGAAATATTTATGAAATTATAACAGTGGTATAACGTGCATGTCATCATTTAATTGACCCTTATATAATGAAACATATGAGAAATAAGTCAAAAGGTACTAACTGTTGTAAGAATGTATTAGAAGGAATATAAAGAATAACCCAATAATGATAGGTACATTCATTACTAGAATAAGACCTAACACTGGGAAATGATAGGAAGTCCAACTACACCTTTTTCTTCTTTTTCTTTCTTTTTTTTTCTTCTTTAATTCATGTTAATAAATAGATAAGACAACAAAAGATAGTAAAAATATTAATCAGTCTGATTTATGTAAGTAAACAGAATATTACTTTTGTATGTTTTTTGCTTACACGGATTATATACATGTTAACTCAAGAAGATGTACGATACACATGTATATGTATATGTTATACGAGATATGCTATGTGAAATGTGTCATATGATATAAGAGATGTTAATAAAGCTAATAAATATATATATATATGTTGGACTGCAACCCCCATCGGGTTGAGTGAGACATTGCCAAGGGTCAGGAAAGATAGGAGTTCTGCTCAAGCAGGTTCCCCATCCCTCCTTCTTTAAGTTGACCTTCTCTGGAAGTTATTTGCTTTCATTTCAGCAACCACCCTTATTTTGAAAACTGTCCCAAAAAGAACTCTTCCAACCACATCATAACTGATTTGTATTCTCTTCTAGAAATGAAATTTCCATAAAGCCCAGTTTCCAAGTAGCAGGGGAAACACAGCTCACATGTACTCATATATATATATATATATATATATATATATATATATATATATATATTATTAAGATTTTCACAAAAAGAAAAAAGAAAAAAAATAAAAATACAAAAAGTAAAAAGCAGTTAAAAACAGTTCAATCTTTCATAACATATCTTGCATTTGCTTGTTTCTCGGACCTCCCCACACCTCCCCTCTTTGTATTCCAATTCAATTTATTTATTCAGCAAATCCTTTCCCTCTTTACCTTTATCTTAATCTTGATCTTAATATATTTTACCTTTAACTTTCCACCTATTAACATTCCATTTTTGCATATTCTTTCATAACATTATTGCTAAAAACCCCTTAACCTCAATCCAACATCATTCTAACATTCATTAATTTTGCAATCTTTCTGTAGATAGTCTTTAAAGCTCACATGTACTCTTGACCACAACCAAATTCAAACATGTTTCTGTTGTCAAAGAGGCAGAAACAACTTGCTGCAAACTATATCTATTCAGCCTACATTGTGACCTGTCAGAGCTGAACAAGAGATATTTGTTGCGTCCTTGCTTTTTACTGGATTTTGTAAGTCACAAATGAGGGCAATTCCCCACCCCCACCCCGAATTCAGCTACATAGTTTTCCCAACAAAAGTTCAAATTTCATTAATGTAACATAACTTCCTGCTGTTGAAACAGCATCTCCTGCATATATTTCTTTATTGTTCCTTTATCAGAATAATGATGTGGGGGGATGCAAAGTGGAATTATTGTAGCAAAGGTGCAAATTCTACCCAGAATTGAAAAAGGAGGCATCCATTTCAGAGCTTGCCAGTAGGCATGTTTTAATATCAAATACACTGCATGAGGCCAAGTACTTTCAACATTTATTCAGTATATTATACTTTCTCATTGTATTAAAAAACAGAGCCATACTACACTTGCAAACATCTTGTTTTCATGAAAGACATCAGTCAAAATGTTACATTAACATTCAGTTTGGCTTTGATTGCCAAAATGAATTTATTAATTCTTGAACCTTGAGGTCAAAAGGACTCCAAGAAAATACTCAAAGGCACTCTTTGCATGTAGTGAGAGTATCCAAAATACATGTGGAAAGTACATACTTTAAAATAGATAAATTGCAAAATAAATGTTCTCGGATGATCCGCCAACCTCTGCTGATTGGGGCAATTACCCTTTGCACAGGCAATTAAAATAATTTGCAACAAGGGGAAAAGAATATCATATCCATCTCCACTACGTGGTCAGGGCTTGTTAAGTATAAACAGACATTAGGAGGATATTCTGAATATAGGAGGAAATGCTATAAAGGATAGATTCTCTGCATCAGTTTACCCTTTACTCTGCATAAAGTTGCACTTTGCCCTTATTGAGGGAATTCATTGAGGATCGGACACACTAATGACATTCTGGCATTATTTGCTTTCCTGTCATCCTCCTCTTAAAAGTAGGTATCACAGTATTTATTTTTTATAAAGAAAAGAAAATTGCATTGTTTCAGGTTAAAGTCAAATGATATTATTGATTTTCTTCATCATTTTTAGTGCAGAAATGGTAAATGTTTATCTCATAAGTTATTTATATTATATATTCTGAGTCCAATGACAATCTGGTGCCTTTTCCATCAGAAACCAAAAAGACTCCAGAAATGCAATCCTATAGTTGAGATAGCCTGGCTTAAGAGGCTTTAGAACCTGGCAGAGGTCTTACTACACTTGTATTATTATTATTATTATTATTATTATTATTATTATTATTATTATACTTCACCATTCTCCCTGACAGGAAACGGAAGGCTTATAAATAAAAATAAGGACCATTAAAAACACAGGATGATCAATTATAAAAATTAAACATTTATAGAATTAAAGCTATATACATATATGAAAACTGTGATATATTTCTCAGCCATGACAGATATGCTGGTAGAACCCCATATTTCCTAGCAGAATACTATACCAGCAGAGCTGTTCCATCAGTGAAGATATGTCAGCAGGGTAAGGAGCACACTAATGTCATATCCTCTTCCCCTTCTGTCCATGGTCACACACAATCAATGACAAAGTTTCCTTCAGCCCTAAACATGTCGTGGCCCTGTGTTCTCAAATTCACAGTCCCTAAGCATCAGTAGCTCTGAAGAGGAAACAGACTCACTCCCTGCCCTGTCCAAAGTAAATCTACTAGCATCATATTCTGCACCTAGCCCCACAAACGATGAGGATGTAACTTTACATATGACTCTGAGGAATAGACTACTGACTCACCTGTGGATCAAAAAAAGTCCTACATAACTCCTGCAAACCTAGTTTCCACAGCCCAAAACCTGCTACCTAGAAGGAGTTGACAGCTGCACTAAAGGATAGTGCCCCCTTCCCCAAAAGAACTCAGCTCCCATTCTAGATCCTCCAGGCCAGGCTATAAACTGGGGTTTGCAACATGCCAGTACAGTACTGAAGTGACTTGTTCCTTCCTGATCACAGCTACAAGATTGTTGCCCATGGTCCTGAAATGCTTGCTCTTGAGCTCTAAACCTGCACCCTTGCTCTTGTCCAGGGTCCTGACCTCTCTCCAGCACAAAGTCAGCTTAGGAAATCCTGTGCATGTTTCCATCACTTCATCTGGGCTGCCACCTGACTTCTGTTGTTTTTTGTTTTGTTTTGTTTTGTTTTGTTTTGTTTAAAAAGCTTCCCCTGTGTTGAATTACACCCTGTACTGAAGCCCACATCAGCACTATTGGAATTAGGATATGGTACAACTCAGCATACAATCACAGCATATTAACACCAGTATATAAATCACACACAAGGAAACCAGAACTCTGATAAAGAACCATGGGTCATTGGAGCTACACACACACACACACACACACACCCTTTAGTGGTGGGAATTAAGAGGGGAAAGCACTTTGCACCAACAGCTTAGCCTCCTAACATAGATAACCATTCTCAGAGCTACACAAACTCTACTCACTCCACTTCTATATCAGAGGCTGCCAAGACAAAGCACAGGTATGCAAGGTCGGGAAACCCATTTTGTATTGTGCAGCTGGCATGACTGTTCCCTATATCTCAGTCTCCTCCACACATTCTTTGTTCTGTGTCAATACAGTGTCTTGTGTGAGCTGTGTTTCATTCTACCCATCAACAGTGAAGTATCTCCGTATCTCCCGATCTCTGGTGAGGCACTTATCCCAGTTGCAGAAAAGCTCTCTGTTGGCAAAGGTCAGCCGTACGAGCCATTGCCACTGCTGAATAATAATAATAATAATAATAATAATAATTTATTTGTATCCTGCCCTCCCCAGCCGAGGCCGGGCTCAGAGCGGCTAACATCATGAGCACCTTTGACTGCGTAAGGTAAAGCCCAGGTATTTGGAGGAAAACAAACAGCTACTCCACACAGTGCTCCACTGAAATCCCCCAAGTATGAAGGGGGCATGTGCTCTGTGACATAAGACTTGAACACTGGCAACACGAAACACTCCCTCTTCCCTCTCACTTCCTCACAAACATGCAGCTTTAGGAATTATGCTCTCCAGCTGCTGACAATTGTTTGTTACTCTGTGTGCTGCCTTAGTTCCTAGAGGTCGCTCCACCACAGATATAGGAGCCATCATTGTATTTCACAACATACGGAGGGGTCCACTTTTATTTTAAGGTATCAGGTGGGTGCCTACTCATTAAACCAACCCATTATGCATTGCTTCAAATGCATCTGAATGTCATTAGTAAAGATGCTTGTGCGTGCTGACGGGAAATGTATAGATTTCTGTCTGGTAAGGTTTCATATGTGAGACAGGGCTTGCTACCTCAGAGTGCATATTTCCCCCTCTTTATTTACTGCTCCTCTGTCAGCGGTGTCACTGCTGAGCAAATGCTCCTTGCTTATTTACAGACCTTCCCCACCTCTCCTTATGCTGAACAGGACCTGCTTTGTGCCACCATTTGCCTTTCCCCCTGCTGAGTTCATTCACCCTTCCCAAGACTTATGCTTATGAAGAGGGTTAAGCTTATTTTGCCTTTGGATCATGAGGATTTGTCAAGGAAGAGATTCCCTGTGTGGCTCCTCGGTTGTAATTATTCATTGCGGAGGAAATCTGTAAGAGTGCATTTCTCCATGAGATAAAACTTTTTTAAAGGATTAGATCTGAGTGTTGAAGGCAAGCACATAATTGATTGGAAGGCTGGTTAAAACTTTACTGACAATTTTTTTTTAATTTTGTCATGGAATAACCCATTACCGCATAAGTACCTGGTTGATTCAGGGTCCTACTGAGACGTTTTGCTGCCTAAGATGCCCCACTCCACCCCCTGTCAAGGTGCAAATAATCCAAGGTCAGACAAGTTATTCTAGAGTCTGAGACATGAACTCCCACAAGCATGCCTCCCCAGTAATAAAAATACAGCAATAATATATTAAACAAGTAACCATTCACCATCTTTTCATAGCACCTAGGAGCTGCTGCCTGAGGCGGCTGCCTCACTATGCCTAATAATAGGACCGCCCACGGAGTAGTTTATAACATGCCCACAGATGAAAGGCTTAATGGTGAAATGAAAAGGTTGATACTGCTAAACTGCAGTAGTAGAGAAGCCTTATGCATTTTTCGAGACCAAAACTGAGACCAAAGTGATTTCACCCAAATTTAGGGGATTATAACTCAGAGATTTCTGACTATTAGTGTCAGGCTTAGTTAAATAAACCTCATTGCCTCCTAAGAACTGCCAACTTTCCAAAGTGTTAACAGCAGTTCCATGGAAATGAATACTTTTCTATATATAGTTTTTAACTCCATCAACTCATGATCCAAATACTTGAACACTTCTCAGGCTGAAGGAGAGTCATGGCAGGTGAAAAGTAAAGTCAAAAGGAATTTAATAATCTTCTTGTTTACAGTAGTAACATACTCGTCCAAAATTCCTTTTATGTATCTTTGAGGAAGTATTTTACTTTCTCTGCTTTCAGATTAGCTACAGGATGCCAGAAAACTTGTTCTTGTTCTCAAAGCACAGGTATTGCACTGATAACAGCAGTAATCCACAGTGATTTACCAGACATTTTAGGTCATGAGGAATGGGCTGCCAATAAGAAGTTCAAAAGAAGTTTATGGTTTACTGTAATGCAATAGGCTAAGTCAACAATGTGCTGGTTTTTAAAGAACAGTTAGGAGCAGGTTGAATAGGTCATGAAGTCCTTTCTTTATGCAAAGGGCTCTCTCCCTTGATTAAGCCTGGCACATAATGATGGGCAATGATGCTCTTTTGAGTAATGGTGCTAGAAGTCTGGTGGATTCTCATTTCAAGTTGCTTTACAGAATATTGTTATACCTGGGAGATGTTGATTTGGGACCAATAAAGCCTGCATATTTGGTCATGTTCCATCTCCTCTAGCTGTAAACTTGTGAATAAACAGCTGAGATTTAAAATGCACTGGAAGGATGTTTCTACATTAGCAATCACATCATTGGATTTTAGAAATAAAGTTCCATGTGCAGTGTGTGTATGTACAGTATGTATTGGAAAGGGTAAGCCAAGGTTAATTCCCCCTGGTATGGCAATTAGCTTGGGGTGGGGTTGTCCCTGATACCAAATGCCACACAGAGGATGGCTTTTACTATGATTTTGGCTGGAGATGGAGACAAGGTTTAGTTTTTAGACTTAATTTAGTATTTAGCCCTAGCCTTCAAAGTTATAGGGCTCCTCCCACCCCTGCCATTGCCTACGCTGTGTTGGACATAATTTACGAAGATGGCTCTATACATGGAGTCCCCATGTACAATATAGAAACTTGGGTAAATTCAGTTCTCAAACAATATTCAGTGAACCTCCATATGTACAACATTCTCCCTGTTTCAGAAGTTATGCCCAATACTGTGGCAATAAGGGTATGTGGAACCATGCAGCTTAGGGCTGGAGTTAACTGCATGGTCTCACAACCTTTTTCATTATGCTTGATCTCACCACACAAGGAATGCTTGAAGAGTGCCAACACTTTAACCAAAACTTGTCAAGAGGCACAAATTGCTGACATTTTAGGTTTTGGTTCATGAGTGGCCATGGATCAGCCCTAATAATCCTATTAGGGGTTGTTGTTTTTACAGAGCTGAACGTTTATTAAGTTACTGTAGCACCTGAGAGGCCAGCACATATTTCAACTCAGCTCAGCAGTGTAAACATTCAGCTCTATTACAAAAAAAGTAAGTTTAAAAGTTTGACAGTATATTTTACATTACTGTGCTTATCTAAATATTTTTTTGCTATTCTCTAATGTCTAGACTGCATCTTGGCAGAGAGACAGGTCACAAAAAGCCAACAATTTACACTCCGTCCTGCTCCATATAAAATGCTTCATTTTTCTCTTCTTCACGTCTAATGAATTTCTGTGTTTCTATAAATGTGAGACTAATATATACATTATGACACTTCTGGGGTAAACTACAAGTACAAATTCATTATTCAAGGCTCTTTTAAAAACAAAAAACAAATGCATTGTAGAAATATTATCTTTATGTGCTAGGGTGTCTAGAATAGTGCTGCCTGTTCTATGCCCATGTAAAGAGCATTTAAAGACTTCAGTGCCTCTTAATAGCTGAGGTCAATCGAGGATTTCAGTGCAACAATGAATTTACAGCTCCACGTCAAGAACTCACCAGACACTAGAATCCAAGGCCACCCTATGTTGCTGAATGTTGAAAGATTCAGAGATAGACAAAAGCAAGTGTTTCTTATTGAATTTGCTTCCACGATATGTAGTAATGACTATGCCTTTGCATAGACACCACCACCGCCCTCAATCTGATTCTGCTGTGTTTGATGTTCTCAAGGCTATGCCAAGAATAAAGCAATTCAGTGAAACTCGTATTGATTGATGGAACAAACTAAACTGTTCCATCTATGTGATTTCGAGGCAAAGAGAATAGAGAACGTCCATGATTTTGCAGTAGATGCATGCTTCTAAATGCTTAATAAAAATACAGGTCAAAGCAAGGAGGGCACTAATCACATTGATTATCACAATTGCTTTAATCAGGAGGCTGGCTGTGCATGCATTTCCTTTATTTCTCAACAGCGAGGGAGTGGGTTTGAAGTTCAGTGAAAGAAACGGAGTGTCCATTTAGATTGGACCAAATCACTGATATGCACTTTGCAGAACTGAACACAATTCTTCTTCTTTTTCCAGTAGCCCGCAAGTTTTGAGCAAAACCAGATTTAGAGTGTGAACTTCAAAAAGAATTTCCTGGAATGCTCGCTAATATGATTGCTTGCTAGTACATGAGAGAAATAGACAACTGCTGTGTTAAAACTGAACACAGCACAGCAGATAAATGTATACCAATTCACTTGTCTGGATGACCTGAGCGGCATAGAAAATAATGAATGGGAAATAATATGTGAACTGCAGCGGGGTGTTGCAGGCTGCACAGACTGGCCTCACTCACACTGCCATATGTATGAAGGAGTCCTCTGTATGTACTGATTGGGCCAGGTTACCCCCTCAGATAGACGAGCTCTTTGCAAGTATACCAATGTGTGTGGCTGTCACCTGATCTTCATCTTATACCTTTCACTTATATCATGGACCTGACACTTCTTGTCATATGTGGGTTTGGTACAAAAATCTAGATGAACTGCTGAAAATTGGGGACACGTTTACAAGTATGATTCTGACCTCTCCCCATGAGTTCATCCTATGTACCATGTCATCAGTACATGTGGTTACTGTTACACAAATAGGTTGACCAACCTATTAAGATGTTCTCTTCCTACAACCTCATGGAATAGCCACCTCTTTTCATATGAACCTACCCGGACCCTGAGATCATCTTCTGAGGCCCTCCTTTGTGTGCCTCCTCCACAAAAGGTCTGGAGGATGGCAACATGAGAACAAGCCTTTTCTGCGATGGCTCCCCATCTGGGGCATGCTCTCCCCAGGGAGGTTTGCTTAGTGCCTTCATTATGCACCTTTAGACGTCAGGCAAAAGCATTCCTCTTTAACCAGGCCTTTAGTTGATTTGATTGACATCCTATGCGCTTTTAAAATGTGTGGGGGAGGGGGTTATTGGGTTGTTGTTTTATTTTGATTATGTACATTGTGGTTTTATATTCTGATTTTATCCTGTGAACTGCCATAAGACCTGAAGGTATAGGGCAGTATATAAAATTAATAATAATAATAATAATAATAATAATAATAATAGGATTATCTGGGGGAAATCTAACAACTGCTTTGTGGATAGCAAAGCTCAACTAGAAGATACCAGGCCAACTTCAAAACTGAGACTGCTTCCAAACATCCTTCTCTGTCACTTGATTGGTACAAGTTTCCCTTTATTTACAGAGAACTTGAAGCTGGAAAGGGCAGAGTAGATTACTAGAGTATAGCCAGTGTTCAATTGATCAAAACTGACCAGCTGAAGCAAAGACCCTTTTAATCAAGCCTTGTCAGGGTAGCAATGGAGGAAACCTTCTCTGCTGCAGCTCCTTTCCTACACAGTGCCAGTGATAGGTTGTTCCAGTTGGTAAATCCAGGATGCAACATTTTAGCACCATATATAAAAGATAGGCATCCAAGAGCAGCAATACAACTACTTTTCTATACATAGCAGGTGGGCAGGTGGGGATGTCTCTGTCCCACTTCCCCTTAAACACTGTAGCTATATCACAGTGCTCTCTGCCTGCTAAGAGTGTCCATAGGATTGGATGGTCTATAGCCCTCTTCAGACATTCCTTCCCAAATGCAATTCAATTTGAGAAGAGAGGGTTGTGCTTCTTCACCCCACCTCCTCTGACTCTCCCCTGCCACTGACCAGGTCAAGCTCACCGCATGTTAGGAGGGTAACACCTGCAAGTGAGAATCCTTCTTTACTCATCACCAAGTTTGGAACCCTGGAAGATCAGGTTCTAAGTCATACAGGGAAATTACACAAGTGCAACAGATCCTGGCTGCAGACGTTTGTTCTCCAACTGGGGGAGGGCAGCAAAGAAAGTGACGGTAATGCAACAGAGGGAGATTTCGCCACTCTCTCCGTCATCACAGGAGGGGCGTAACATCTGAAGAAGACATGTGCCTTCCTCAGTGCTGATTGAAAACCAAGAGAGCATCCACAAATACTTGATTCAAGAAAACTGCTGACTCTTAGGAAGCCCACCTGGAGGTTTGACAATAAGACTCTGGTAGTGTCTTCGTGGGCATGCTGAAAGACTGTTGCAACTAGGGCAAGATTATGGCAGCACAGATTTTGCCTGAACACACAAGAGGCACAAGCTGGTTTTGAATAGTGGGTAATCATATTATTTTCAAGTGGAATGATCCCAATTCAGCTTTGAAGTATCTCTGCTTACAAGAGCTGGAGAAACATGGGAGCGAAACACTGTTGGTTAATTAAATCCAATGCTGCCAGTATTTATTTGGGCGATTTCCCCTGTCTTGTAATTTATGAATGGGTAGCTTAAAAACCACTTTCCAGAGTCATACATTTCTTGAATGGCTCCCTATTTATTGCAAATTGGTTGTGCCTGTACAGCTGTGAGTAAGCAATGAAGCACATGCTTAAGCAATAACAGAGCTGAAAAACCAACTCAAGTACAAGTGGTATAGCTTGTTTATGTGTATGTGAAAATATCCATTCTTTCTAAATTCTTACATTTCATTATGCTGTGTTGGGAATCATGGTGCAGATAAGAGCTAATTACATTTTATATTTCTTTTTTCAAGCCCACCAAATATTCAACTGAATGGTGTGTCAATTATTTATCTGCACAAGGCAGAGTGAGAGTGTTTTTCAGTGCTACCGAAATCTTTCAATGTTGTTGAGATCACTAGAAGCAATATATTCTGTCTGCCATAATCAGTGGAACGAGTTAGCAGAACAGGCAGGTTTGGGGCTAGATGTTCAGCGCTTCATTTTTGCTCAAAGGCATAAGCAGTTTAATAACTTAATTTTTGTTCATGTTTTCTGTTTATCATGGGGGGAGGACATGCTGAGGTGAGATTAACTCTGTCATTGCTAGGTATTTTCAAAGCCAGAAAAGAATGGTCTAATATTAGGCAGCTTTATTCTTCTTAGTGTAATTTTCATCAGAACTACGTATTACATTTTCTGGCCTCTCCTTTGATATAGGAGAGATCTCATAATTTAAGCTCTGTTTTTCAGATAACCAGTAAAGCATGCAGATATTATGCGTCAGGAGAAGCTGACATCTAGCCTATGGGTGGGCAGAGCAATCAATTTCTAGTCTTTGTTAATTCATAAATCTTTTCCATCCAATTTTTGCATTAATTTGTGTGTGTTCATATTTAAATAAATACTTTATCTCAAAGTACAGATGTCCCAAAATACACATTTTGTAGTTTGTTTTGAGCCAAGAAGTGTGTTGTGAAATTTGGAGAAGTCTAAAATAAAAAAACTTCCATTCCTATCAGCCCCAGCCACCAAAAACACTGGGCAGGGATGACGAGAGTTGCAGCCTGAAACACCAGGTTGGGGAAGTTGATCTATGTTGTTAAATCCATGCAATATGGGAAGGTGAATTGCTCTCTCAGTAAAGGACATTTCCTGCCTCTCCGCCCACATCCAAATATTCATGGGTTCAGTCAGTATGTACTAATTGTAGAAAAGCCTTCATTCAAAACTAATCCACCCATTTTACAGCTTTCCCAATTTTTCCTCAGATATTTCCACATATCACAATGATTTTCCAATATTCCCAAATATCTTCCAATCAGAAAGTCATTTCTAATTGCAGAATGAAGAATGTTATGAAATTCTATAAATTCCATTACCTTGCCATTGTATTACTGAATTAAAAGAAATTCAAACTAGTGCTTAAACTGAAGGGCCTATTAGACACCCACCGTTCACTAGAATGCATTCCACCATTTTCATTGTACAAAAGCTGAAAACGCACCGTTAACATATCTCCCCTGTGATAAATCACGTTCAGTTTTCTTTTCCCTCTAAAGAGTGGTGCATTTTAAAGTCACAATGGCTTGTTTAATTATTAATTTCTTTATAAAAGTCCCCAAAAGCTGAAGGTATAAAATTATTCAGTATGTTCCATAAATACTGCTGTCATTGCTTTGAAACTTTAGATCATTTGCTCTCCAGGGCCACTTGCTTGTCTTGCAAAAATCTTGGCAACTCCATGCAGATCTATGATACCTGATGCTAAAAATAAAAGCCGTAATGTTGGTATGTATAGCTGGCTCTTAACAGCACAGAATAAAGAAAGACGTATGTGTAAGTGCATACAGAGGCAATATGTAGGATGTAGGCTGATTCTAGGCAATGCCAGCCCTTTCCCATGAAGGAAACTGTTGCAGGGCACAATCCGCCAAGTAGTTCCCCTGCACAAGTCAAGCTGACATGAAGGGGGGAAATGTAAAAGCAAATTCTGCTTGTTCTGTTCCCATTCATCTCTTGGGCCTTTACAGGAAAGCTTTACAGTGGACTTAGTATATACAAATCTTATTAGCTTTAATAAGAACATTGGAAGAGCCTTCTGAACCAAATCAGCATCCTGTTCCCCACAGAGACCAGTCAGAGTTACTTCCACCAAACTACAAAAAGCTGGGTTGGGGGACCTGTGGCCCCTCCAGATGCTCTTGGACTATACCTCCTATCATCTCTGATCCTTGGCCAGGCCGGCTGGGACAACGGGAATTGCAGCACAACAATATATGGAGGGTCACAGATTCCCTCATTCCAAGCACAAAGGCAATGGCTCTCCCACACTGTTAGCCCTCTGGGAACTAGCATTCAGAAGTATTATTAACTTCAGGTTCCACTTCAGTTACTATGGCTAATGGCCCTTAGTAGACATATCCTTCCTGAATTTATTTACACACAGCCCTTTTCAAGCTTTGACATAGACTGCAGCCAGTGTCCAGTTGTGGCACAGATAGGCCAGAGGAAGAAGTTGTGGTTGAAGATAGGCTGGGGATCAGACTCTGGTGAAGACAGTTGTGAAGCAACGGAGGTGAAACATGTGGTCAAAGATGGACTGACAGACATATTCCAGATTCAGCCAGCAAGTCTAAGACAGTATCTACCCCATACGTTTAAAGCACTGCTAAACTGTCCTGAGATCTTGTGATGAGGGGTGTGGTATAAATCTAATAAATAATAATAATACTTTAACAGTCCCCAAAGAATTGTGGGAACTATGGTTTGTTAAGGGTGGTGAGACTTGCTAGTTCCTCTCACAGAGCTACAATTGACTGAGTGATCTAGCCATCAATCCCTCTTCCTAGGGAACTCAATGAGACAATTTGCTAAGACTGAGAAATCAGGCCTAGAGCCAGACTTTGATGGGTTCTTCAGATCTCCTGATCCAGCTGAATTGAAGAGCTGTAGTACCCTCTCTCTCACTGGGATGAGCGATGATGTAGCACAGATTGGGCCAGTAACTCATTCAGCCTCTACAGTAAAACTCTTGGGTCCTGCTGTTTGAGCCCGGTAAAAGTCATCTAAGTCAAAGGCTATCACTACATCTTGAGGCAGTAAATTCCATAGATTAATTATATGCTGAGGCTGAATGAAGAAGTACTTTATTTTTTATCAGCACTGGATCTATTTGAGAGATCGACTTAGAATAGATAGTCTGTTGACAATGACAGCAGCGGCATGTTAGGGCCAAAATAGTGTAGCATCATTCTGTAGTATACAATAGCAGTGAGTCTGAATCATCAGACTTTATTTCTTTAGAATGTTTCTAAACAGCTTGATCAAAAAGCTCTCCAAGTGGTGTACAAAAAAAAGGCAGCTAAAACACAGTTAAAATCCGCAAGCCAGTTAAAAATCAAACATACATAAAACCATCAGCATTAAAGAAAAGA
Organism: Podarcis tiliguerta; assembly: GCF_965153285.1. Classification (NCBI taxonomy): domain Eukaryota; kingdom Metazoa; phylum Chordata; class Lepidosauria; order Squamata; family Lacertidae; genus Podarcis; species Podarcis tiliguerta. The sequence goes on from NC_139537.1 coordinate 34,719,216, forward strand.
TTAGCTCAATCACACTTTTAGGACTAAATCACTCTTAGGACCAAACTAAGTTGTACTGAGGGTAAACTCATTAAAATGATTAAGTTAGATCCTAAAATTTCAATGAGTCTACTCTGAGCAAAGCACAGTCAAATACCACCCTAAATTAGATATCTGGGTATGATCCAAAACAAAAAAGTTTTTAGCAAGCATCTAAAATATATGCAGCAAGTATGGCTGTCTAATTGGAAAGGATAACGCTGATGATTTAGCAGTACAACTCTGTGCAAGCAGGTTTCAGTTCACTTGGTTTCCTGTCTTTCTGGCTGATTTACGACTAGACTATTCTGTTTGACCAAATCACAGGAAAATATAAAACCTCAGTTTTCCTTGCTCTTCTGAGCAATGCCATATTCGCGGAAAGTAACATAAGGCACGGCTTTGTCCGTGTCCTAATATTTGTACTGGCAATGAGATCAAATTCATTGCTTAATATCTTCAAGGAGTCAAAACGTTTTATTTACTCAGACAATATATTTATGGCAACAAAATCAGATGGGATTGTAAGACTACATATTTCCATCACAGTGCACTGGCTAAAAGCCTTCAGGTTTCTGGTAAGCATTAAAATAATGTTTTATCTTCTCCAAGTTTGGACTTTGGGGGATTCACTGTAGAATCTTGGCTCTTAATAAAATAGTAAAATGTAAACAAACACCATGGGGCCACTAAAGCTGCAAGCATTGTGTTTCACTGCTGTCATACTGTTTCTGCTGTCACATTCCATCCATCTTTCCTTCCCTGTACTTACTTGCATATTGCTTGTTTATGTCGTCCATTGAAATTGCAAACCCTTGTGCTACTGTTTCTCCCCAAAGCCCAGAGCGCACCTTCCACTGACTTCAAAAACCTATGAATTTGACCTTGAATGACAAGACACTGGAACCTACTCTGCCTTGCATAGCAGCATGACATGATAAAAGGATGCATCTACAGTTGCTATAGAGGGATGCGAATGGCACTGTGGGTTAAACCACAGAGCCTAGGACTTGCTGATCAGAAGGTCGGCGGTTCGAATCCCCATGATGGGGTGAGCTGCCGTTGCTCGGTCCCTTCTCCTGCCAACCTAGCAGTTCGAAAGCACACCAAAGTGCAAGTAGATAAATAGGTAGCACTCCAGTGGGAAGGTAAACGGCATTTCCGTGCGCTGCTCTGGTTTGCCAGAAGCGGCTTAGTCATGCTGGCCACATGACCCGGAAGCTGTACGCCGGCTCCCTCGGCCAATAAAGCGAGATGAGTACCACAACCCCAGAGTCAGCCATGACTGGACCTAATGGTCAGGAGTACCTTTACCTTTACCTGGACCTAATGGTCAGGGGTCCCTTTACCTTTACCTTTACTGTTGGCATAGGGCAGATGTGCTCCTTAAACCCTCTCTATCTGGCCCTCAGGATTCTCCCCAGATCACAGCAACACCCCTCTGCAGCCCTGCTTCACGTGTGGCCCCAGGAAAATTATCTAGAAAGGAATGTGTCCCTGAGGCTGAAAGGGGTCCTTCAGTCCTGGCACAGAGGGACATGCTGCAGCTACAACCTTTGAACAAGGGGTGAGGTTTTGTTTAGTTTTTGTTTTTAAAGATCAACATTAAAACAGGAACAAATACAACAGTTCTTAAAACAACAATCAGGACACCATTCTTATACAGACCATAATTTTAAAAATGCTTTAGCTTTCCCTAGAAAGACAACAGAGAGGAACCCATCTTCATTTCCCTGTGGAGGGCTTTCCAGAGTTCTGTGGTCACAACAGAGAAGGCCGTGTCCCTAATGTTCACCAACCTAATTGCTCTTACCAGTGGGCCAGAGAGCACTTGTGGGCAGTTCTAGAATTAACCGCACAATATGGGTTGGGGGCAATGGACAAATGTCAGGAGGATGGATCAATCAAAGCCTTTGAGCCATGATGACTACCTTCATGATATCAGATGCTAGACATAAACATCATGGAGTAGCTGTGAGCTTCATGCCTTGCTTCAGCACTGGCTTTAGTGTGGTGCAGGTGGTTCCAAGCAGAGAGGGTACAAAACTGAGAGGATCCATAATTGAGAAGATCCATTAGGGAGTGCCAAATTTTGGGCTCAAACAGGGTGCCATATTACAAAAGATTACCAAAATCTGCCCTGGCTTCCTTGAGAACTCTATCAGGACAGGCTACTGACAGAGACAGAATGCTACACTAGACAGGCTTAGCAGCTCAAATCAGGTACAAATCAGCTAGGGACTAAAATGAAATAAGACTCTATGAGAAAATGAGAAAGAATTTATACGCAGACCTATCTAGCCAGTTGATTGGGCTGGTTCATGTCCCACCCAGGAATTTACCCAGCCTGGGAATTTGAATGACTCTTATTATCAAAATTCAAGGTTAAACTGAAGCATGTTTGGCAGGTGGAGTCTCATGTGCTTTCTCTAACACAGTGGATCTAAATAGTTTTGACAAAGCCAAATCAAAGCAATGCTGATTCCTGCAGCAGCTCGAAGTCACATTTCGAAAAGAACCATTACCTATGGAAATCAATGCGGTACTGCAGCACTCTTTCTCTTATGCACTTTGATTAAATTGAATTGTAGTCTCAAAATGTTGTTGCTTTTTTTTTTTTTAATTCAGCGGATGCCATCTGCTTGTTTCCAATCGTTGCAGTGCATTTTGTACAGACTCTGCATACTGCATAGCAAAAACTGCTCGATGAGGCAATTTAAACAGGTGGAACTCTTGCAATACATTGAAAGACTGATAGCATGCTGCTGGGGCATTGGGTGCCCAGATTTGGTGATAAGTCTTCCTATCTCTTGTAGGCTGGTAACTTAATTTACTTGAGGTGATTTACAGTTCTAATCTGAAAACACTGCATTTAAGTATATTAACCTTTTCACAGTAACTGGCTCCAAGTCCTCCTACAATGATAACTGAGGAAGTGTATTGTCTAAGAGTGCCAAACTTTTTGAACCTGTATGTGTCCATTTCAAATCTTGCCTCAGTCCTATTAAGCAAGATCTTCTTTGGAGATCACTCGAGCCGAGTAAGATTGTCTTCCATAAACACAGTTTTAAGAATGAGTCCATAAGTGACTATGGAGGCCAATTCTGGATCCACACATCCTTCCACAGTGGGGACATTGGTTTCCAGGCAGGAGCTGATTACGGTGTGGATTTGCCAAGCATGCCTTCCTCTTAGCACGTTTCTCCCTTGCATCCTGACTTCGAATGTCTTCAAAGCCCATGACATATTGGTAAAGGCTGTTCTTCAATTGGAGTGCTCGCAGGCAAGTGTTTCCCAATTGTTGGTGTTTATACTACATTTTTTTTAGATTTGCCTTGAGACAGTCTTTAAGCCTCTTTTGTTGACCACCAGCATTACGCTTTCCATTTTTTAAGTTCAGAATAGGCTTCAGCTCGACATCTGCATTATAGGAATAAATGGTTGCCTTACCTTACAAGATTGTTGCACAGATGACTCAGATGACATGAAGGAAAAGATTTCTTCCCTTACGCTGCTATAGGAATTCTCACTGTTGAGCTTGTTAAAATGAAACAATATTAATTAACAATTGTAGGATATGCAGTAAAGGGCCCCTTTAGCACCATAGCTGCTGTTTGTTCTGATGTGTGTGTTTTTTTAGTGAAAATGTGGTAGACCATCCACATCACTAGATACATGCCATGGTTCTGTTTTGGGGGGTTTTCAGGTTGATTGCGCTTTTTCCAATCCACACCATCAATGGATGTGTTCAGATTGAGAATAATTAAGTGGCTGCAGTCAGACCACTTTGTTCTCTTATTCTACCAACCAGTAAATGTTGGAGTTGTGAGCATGTACACATGTTACCGATAGCCCTTTCTGGGTCTAGGGGTTGGAGTGTGTATGATACCTGTTATTCCAGAATTCTGACCCTGGGGGAGATTAAGAGAATAAGCAGTGATGACTCTTGTGTCCATTCTATCAGTCTGAGCTATCTAGCATTTCAGAGACTGCAGTGACTGTAGTAAAAAAAAACAGCAACAGGGGAAAGGAATGTAACGACATGTTTCAAGAAGAAATACACCTTTAAGAGTTTGAGATAATAATAACTCTTTGCCTGAAAGGATGACAATAATGACACCGGGTGAACCTCTAGGGAGGCAATTCCACAATGAGAAGACCCTTTTTTTTGTCGTCGTCATCATTTGCCTTTACCACAGATGGTGGGAGCACCTCTCTACTTGTGAGATGTGTTCCCACTGATCACTCTCGCTCAATAGGCCTGTGACTGCATTTTGAACTATCTGAAGTGTCTGAACAGTTTTCAAACGCAGCCTCACATACAACACATTCGAGTAGTCAATCCTAGATCATAACAGAGCATGGAAAACTGTGGGTGGGCTACCTCTGTCCTGCTAAGATATAGCATCTGGTGCACTACACCATACAAATGAAATGTTATCAAAGACACTCTTGGTTTACGAGTGGAGAAGCAAGTGGTAGATTTGGCTCAAGGGTTTTATTTGGCCCTCAAACTTTGAACTGCTTTTCCAGAAATAATTATTTTAACTTCCAGCTGATCACAAATACTTGGTAACTTTTTTAAAAAATGGACTACAGTAGGTTTTATTTCATAAGATTGCACTGCAGCTTTCAATTGCACTTTGCATTTAACAATGCTGCAGAATTTGTAGTCACCTAAAGATTTTGTTCTTCATTATATACCTCTTTTTATTAGATTATTAATTAATGCTAATTTTCTACTCTGGGCATTCTACCTAAAAGAACACATTATATGCCATATCTCCTTACTTAAATTTCATTTCTCTCTGAATTATCTTGAAACACAATAGTATACTTTTTTTATCTGTTTATTTTTGCATCATTAAAGACATGAATATTGATCTGTTTGGAGCACAGCGCATTGCTTTGGTTTTAAAAATAAGGTCATTAGAGTCATTAAGTTCTAATGTTAAGCAGATCGGTTCCAGACTTTTTGCTACAGGAAATCACGCTGTTATCTCTGGGGATGGTGTAGCTCAGTGTAACAATGTTGGCTGGTGCCCTAAAGAAAGTTAATAAGTTATGTGTTAAAAGCTTTGTGGAGAACTGAAATGAAAAGTAACCAGTCAGCTGTATGATGTGCTGATGAAAGAATCAGTCAGATACTAGGGATATATTGATTGTGGGCTCAGTATATATTAAAAATGCATAGTTCGGAATGGGTGGGCATGAAGAGACATTCCCACCTATTAAATTCCAGGGTCCTAGAATCCTCCAACCTTTCTTTCCAAGCTAGGAAAGTGCTAACAAGGCTTTGGGAAGGAGAGTGGAGGACTCTAGAACCCTGTTAGAGCAATCATGCCTTCTTTCTAAAGTCCAGCACCTTACTTCCCCAGCTTTGGGAAGGCAGCACGAAGCCTGCAGGGGAGAACATCAAATGTTGCCGAGGGCCACAAAAAAGGACTTGAGGGCCGCATCCTTGGGCCACAAGTTGGATCACCCTCTTCTAGAACATCAATAACTAGTGCTCCCGAAAACTTAGCCAGGAAATCAAACCAACTGTCCAGAGACCTTGAGCATTCAACAGAAATTTACATTTCTCCCCTGTTTGCTCTTCTTTGCTGCTCTCTTGTAAGCAAGTAGAATTTAAATCAATAACATGCATTCACAGGTAAAATTGGTTTTAAATTTATTGCATAATATGGCTCAAATGTGACAAGGCAGAACACATCATAAATTCAAAAATCAGAACAAATTTGGGTGAGCATGCGCTTGGCCAGAAGGTGATTTAGTTACCCCCCTCATTTGGGAAGAATTTCTATGGCAGCCAAATGCATCTACTGGGTATAATGCTGATGCAATGCAAAGCAGAAAGCTTTTGACAGATTGGTGTATGTCCCCCACCCTTCCCCATTGCATACTGATATCTGCTGCAATTTACCACCTGTGCAACCAACATTTTACGAGTGTCTTGTGTGCACCTTACCAAAATGAACTGACATCACACTGTTCTTAGAGGGGTGATCCTTTATGCCCCAGTTTGTAGTGAATTCAAATGTTTTATGGAACATATTTTACAGCCTTTGAATATATGAATGGAATGCCCAAAATGGCACCAGAACACCCAAGTGACTGCAAAGGAAATAAGGAAGTAAGGCAGCTTGTACATGCTCAAAGACACTCTTCTTTATTGTAACTTCAAACATTGTGAAACACACTGAAAGAAGGAAGGTTCAAAAGCTGAGCCTCAGTGAGTCAAGGCTCACACTTGTTCCTGAAGTCAGGCCACACATTTGTGTAAAAATATTTGCGGGTGTTTTCTAATGGCTGCAGTATGCAAAGCAGCCACGCCAGAAAACACAGTGCTAAGGAGATTGTTCTGTCAGTGAAAGCTGTTCTATTTGATGGAATGATCTCCCCGCTTCGCCCCAACACACACACACGTTGTTTTGGGGAGGAGAGCGGGGGTAAGTCCCATTGCACTACTAAGAAGAAGAAGAAGAGGAAGAAGAGTTTGGATTTGATATCCCGCCTTTCACTCCCTTTAAGGAGCCTCAAAGCGGCTAACATTCTCCTTTCCCTTCCTCCCCCACAACAAACACTCTGTGAGGTGAGTGGGGCTGAGAGACTTCAAAGAAGTGTGACTGGCCCAAGGTCACCCAGCAGCTGCATGTGGAGGAGCGGAGACGCAAACCCGGTTCCCCAGATTAGGAGTCCACCGCTCTTAACCACTACACCACACTGGCTCTCGAATCATTGCACTGGCTTCTGCTAGCACAATGACTTAGCTAAATATGTCTTTTACAAGTCACACCTCTTATTTTCTTAAATTTGCAACTTAGTATGTCATATTTTAAGGGACGCGGGTGGCGCTGTGGGTTAAACTACAGAGCCTAGGACTTGCCGATCAGAAGGTCAGCGGTTTGAATCCCTGCAACGGGGTGAGCTCCCGTTGCTCGGTCCGTTGCTGAGGTTTTACCCAGAGCGCCACCAAATCCCTTTGAGATACCTTCAAAACAACAACAACACATGATAAAAGATCAAACATTAAAAACTTCCCTAAACAGGGCTGCTTTCCAATGTCTTCTAAAAGTCAGCTAGTTGTTTATCTCCTCAACATCTGATAGGAGGGCATTCCACAGGGCGGGCACCACTACCGAGAAGGCCCTCTGCCTGGTTCCTTGTAACCTCACATCTCATGGTGAGGGAACCGCCAGAAGGCCTTCGGAACTGGATCTCAGTGTCCAGGCTGAACTATGGGGGTGGAGGTGCTCTTTCAGGTATACTAGTAATGTACAAACTAGTTCATAAATTAAATAAATAAACTACAGTGCCCACAGCTCTCCTTTCTCATGGCACCTCTGTGGCCGTGCTACTAGACATAAAGAGGAGGGCAATATTACAGCTTGATAAGTGAAGACAGCAAATGCAAGGCAGTGCAAGCCAAACTAGTGCAGACAGCCTTTCCTAGTAGAGGAGTTGGCTTGGCACTTATTCTGGATTTAATACCACTTCAGCTGTAGAGAAGCAGATGTAGCTAATGAAGGCCCACAGCTTTGGACTTTTGGGATGTGGTCTAAACAGATTAACTGGGGCGGGGAGAGGGGGTTCCATTCCCAAATTCCACTGACATCAACAGTACAGTACTTGCTTCCAAGTAAATGTATTTTAGATCAGAGTGTAAAGCCAATCTAAATCCAGCTAATACATTTTGTGGATCGGAATGCCTGAAGGGCAAAGTCGTTAGAACTAGAAAAACTTTGCACCTTGCCGGCATACTAAAATGCGTAACAAGAACCACGGTGGAATTGTTGTGAGCTACAGTGACTCTCTGATCAGTGCATCAGTCCTGGTTTAATGTTCAGATCACTGGGAGTAGAAAGTGTGCTTGTTTCTGCATCTTAAGCAGGAAAATGGAAAATGTTTTATAGGCTTTCATTGTATATTTGAAGATTATCATAAAATGGGAATTTTCCCCATTGTAAATGCTCTGAACAGTAAACCTTTAAGACTACTTGACATTCATTGCAATTTTTTCAGGGAATAATCCACAATCTACTTGCCACTGAGCTCCGTGCCTCAGAATCCAAGCATAAAGTCCACCTTTTAAGTTAATTGCTATGCTTTAATAAACAAGCCCTTGTTGTGTAGAATGTATTTACCATGATCCCATTGACACACTTCCTTTAGCTTTTCAGAAAATATTGATTTTAATAACTACTATGTTGCCAGCAGCAAACTTTGAACAAATGTGACAGACAGCTACTTGAGGGAGATATGGGCTGTGTGTATTTTGCCTGTGGTACAGATCTTCTGTATAAAACATTTCCTTGGTCTATATGAATGCAACAAAGGAAATTCTGTGGCAATACAGCAGCTACTCCAGAACCATTTTAGGACATTTAAGGAACATTAAAAACACCCACAATTGTAATTTACCAGCTGCCATCATGTTAGTACTGATCTACCACCAGCTGTGTATCCAATCCCCATTGAAAGGAATGTCGAAAAATCATTGTGCAAAGGGGGATATATTTACTGCAGCAAAGTTCATAGAATATCTTTTGCTTTTGTTTGTGCAAACCAGAGGTTTAACTTGGGGTTCATATCTTCATCTCTTATATCTTCTTTGCCTGCCAATACTTTTTCAGAATTTTTCTGGCTGTTGTTAATATTAACAATATTTACAGGCTACAGTATAACAAGATTCTCAGGACATCTTGCAACAAGGATAAAACAATTCAAAATGAAAAAGAAATGAAAAGGAAAATTTAAAAACCCTGGCCTGGCTAGACCTTAAATATTCTTTTCTTTCAACCTGCAGACTGAAAAAACCTCTCTGACTGACATCCGACCCCTTTGCCCAACTACCACCACCTCTACTAGAGCTCATATTCATATAATCTGAGATGGGATTTTCTGTCCCTGTCCCTCTTTGCCTTCAACTGAAATTCTCAATACTCTCCCTCATCAATGGAGGCTATAAATCTGTTTCAACCAAGTTAGGATTGTGATAGTGTTAGCCTTAGAAAAATCATGAATTTATTTTCTTTTGTGTGACTGCTTTTTCTCTCTCTCCTTACTTAAAGTGCCTCTACAGAAACTTGATGCTGGCTGACTTGGTGCACAGGGAATCTTGTCTTACTCATGTGTCAAGCCAGCTTAGGTCTATGTTATATATTGGCAGGGCAAGGTGTCTGAGAATCATGGGGTTGATGGTGACTAGTGGGTTGAGGCACGGCCAGCCAAATAAACTTTGCTGCCTGAGGTTGTACCCCCTGTCCCCAAGTCTATGTAAGTAACACCCAAGGCTGGCCAAGTTGTACTGTTAGGTAAGGGTAGAGGAACCCCTGACCAGTCATGGCCGACTCTGGGGTTGTGGCGCTCATCTCGCTTTATTGGCCGAGGGAGCCGGTGTACAGCTTCCGGGTCATGTGGCTAGCATGACTAAGCCGCTTCTGGCGAACCAGAGCAGCGCATGGAAATGCCATTTACCTTCCCGCCGGAGCGGTACCTATTTATCTACTTGCACTTTGACATGCTTTCGAACTGCTAGGTTGGCAGAAGCAGGGACCGAGCAACGGGAGCTCACCCTGTCGCAGGGATTCGAACCGCTGATCTTCTGATCAGCAAGTCCTAGCCTCTGTGTTTTAACCCACAGCGCCAAAACCAATTTTTCGTAGGGAGTGAAAAATATATAATAAAGCATTAAATAACGAACTACAGTACTTGCTAGAAATGTGCAACCACTGTGCTGGGATTGAATAATGAGGTGATTTTACCCTCCTTCTAGTTGAACTGAGATGTCAGAGCCCCGAATTGGATTAGGCTAGTAACTTAATTTGCTGGAGGTGATTTACAGTTCACAAAGCCTCATGTAGCTCTGTTACCATGTTTTTCCATAGTCTCTACTTTTCAGATTACCATAGTTATATGTTTTTCAAGGTCTCTGTGTTTCCCTACTCTAGATCTAGGCTTTTAATAAGACGCCCCAAAATGCTGACTCCAGAATCCCAGAAAGCTCAGAATGATTTTTGTGTTAAAGCAGAGAAGTTTTTGTTAAAAAAAGATAAAAGCTTCATTTAACTTTTTTAAAAAAACCTCCATTTGCTGCTGCTCTTCTTGGAGGGAAACATCACCTGGAGTTCTTCAGCACTCCACAAACAGAATTCACAGCTTCATCTTTAAATGCCTATTGGAGGAATTTGCCCTTCCAACATAGGCAAGTACACTAAGCTAGCCAATGTGAAGCTGCAAATAATAAAAAGTAGCTGCAATCTGGAGCTGCAATCTGGCAGACTTAATCTGCTCTGGAATGGCTCCTCTGCAGGTCTGTCCTATCCATGAGGCAGGCTGAGGTGACTGCCTTCGGCAGCAGAATCCAGGGGCGGAGGAAGGAGGGGGCAGTGGGTGTGGACCACCCCGGGTGTCACCACTGAAGGGGGTGACAAAATGCCAGGTGGCACTCACCGCGGGGCCTGCACAGGCTCCACGTTGCCCAATCGATCTGCCTGCTGCCTCCCCCCCCCCAGCTGTAGTGTGGCTGAGTAGGAGGAGGCAGGCAGACTCCGGAGGCCCTGCGGTGCGTCCCACCCCTATGGGTGCCTCAACCCACCCCAGGCATGCCGCCTCAGGCGCCTGAGTGGCTTCAGCCACCACTGGCAGAATCCAAGGGGTGCTTCTGTGTGCATGCCGCACTCCCTGCCAAAGAAGTGAGGAAAAGTGATGCGGCAGCTTCTAGGTTCCAGAAAGAACTTGTGAGAGCCTTGAAAGCTGTTGTGAGAGGCTCACAAAATCATGTGGAAGCCTTGCAAAATCTCAAAGGGCTCTAGTGAGAGCTCACTGGAACCTGGAAGCTGCAGCCACACAACCCTGGTAAGTGATGCTTCATCAGGGGCAGCAAGGTGGGGGGGGGCAATGGAGGGGTTGCACATTCAGTGCAACAGCTTCCCATTTCTCCACAGGTGACAAAATGTGATGGGCTACCTCTGTCCTTGTGCCAGCATATTTCGCCTGCTTCTGCCAAAAAGAGGTGTTTGAGGTCTTCTAGATTCCCCGTAAGAGTAAATAGGGATGCAGAGCTTCACTTTAGACAAAGCAGTGCTGGCTCAGAACCTGAATCATAGATCAAAGTGAACAGAGCACAGAACAACTCAGAACCAGTTGAGAAACATTTTTGAAGGACCATTAGAAGGAGACACAAGGGGCCTGTGTACAGTCCTACAATCTGGTGCCCTTTCGTGGCATCTTCAAAAGAGCTGCCTAAGATAGTTTTCTCACTCTCCATGTGTTAGAGATGGCCCTGGACTGGGAATTATTATTTCTGTTTTGTAAGAAATAGCATAACTTGAAGTGTCTCCAGCTCCAAGGATGGAAACTCGTATCACAGAGGCACAGCTTCCCAGTGTGTGACTGTAGTTCATCACAACAGACATGGAACTCATTTGGATCTTCATTGCCCTACAAATAAATTACATTTGGACATTTACTCGGTTACTAAAACAGCCCTCAACGAAGCAGAGAAGCATCCAAGTCTCATTTTCCTATTTATTCAGTGTGGTGTCATTTTTGAAAACCATGATATGCTTAATTGTTTTTCCCCGAAAGGAGAAATTCTTACCCATGATAATACAAGACACAAACTAATCTCCTCTTGATAGATGAACCATTTCTCTTAGCATTCACAAATAAGTTGAATAGATGCAGTTATTCCAACAAGGACTTTGTGTGTGTTATTGTAACTAGACGGTGGGTGGAATAGGAGGAGACAGTTTGTACTTGTAGCAACTTAGATCCTATGAAACCATGTAATGGAATAAAAACCTTAACAAAGAATTAAAACAAAGATGGAGACTTTAATTGAAAACTTGATCAATTAGCAGAAAGGCCATAAGTAGGAGGCAGCAGAGCATGAAATTTGATTAAACCGAACCATACGTCTCACTTCATTTCCAGCGGTGTCGCAAAACTGATGACCTTGAAAAGGGAAGACGTTTTGGGAGTGCAAAATACTGGTTAACTCGATGCTGTTTAAAAGAGGGGACTGATAATAAATGTTGTACCTCGAGAAAGCCTTAAATTAAAAATCACATACATATTCAGACCTGAGAGGCGGGTAGCCAATAAATTCGGATAATTGACACGCAATCCAAATTTATTACAATGGGGAGAAGCAGAAGGAATGTGAAAAAGGCCCTCATTTAGCAAATTTGACAAACTGAGCTGATCATACAATAGCTTGCTGACTAGTCAAATTATTCACAGGTAGTTTGGCATTGCTCTGCACGCTCAGTAAGATTTCTCCACATGGAGAAAACCATACATATCCCTCTAGTGATTTGCATCTGGGGTAGGTAGAAAGAGAAACTTTCTTTTTACTACTGTGGCAAAAGAATCCTAAGTGCTTTTGCATGGGCTGAGTACATGAACATTTGTTCCTGAACTGCCCCCACCCCATTGTTTAGGATGGCCCTAACCTTCAAGAGATACTTTCTAGACATATGGGGGGCTGCTGAGGGAAAGAGGGAATAAGTCCTCACCCCCACCTTCCATGAACTTTCTTAAGTCAACCAATTTTTAGACCTAAGCCAATGGGATTGCAAATGTATTTAGAATCAAGGTATCAAATGCTTAATTTTCCCTGGCTAACGAATTCATAGACTGAAATTAGCCTTACTTCCAATGATAAGGCCAATTTTGCACATTTGTTTTTGAGGTGGTGCAGTTTGCAGGCATTCCCCCCCTCCCCCGCTGCCAGCTTCTTAATGTTTCTAATGGGAGCTATTTCACACAAATGCTTCCCCATGCGAAAATGAAGTGTCAATAGTGTTCCATAATTAGAGGGCCCCAGCATTTATACCTCCACAGAGCAGTCTACTAAAAGTGCATTAAAATAACAGCCCAAGACGCCAAAAGCCTGCCAAAGCAAAAATGTCTTCAATAAACTTTGACCGCTATATGAGCTTCCCTCTCAATACAAATGGCAGCTTTAGGGGAATAATTACATCGAGACCTCTGCAGAAAGTAGAGAGTTAAATTCCTCTCTGTTCATCATGACCCTGAACCTGATCTCTCTCTCTCTCTCTCTCTCTCTCTCGATCTCTCGATCTCTCTCTCACACACACACACACATACACTATTTGCCTTTGAAAATTTGATCACATTGAATGTAATAGTGTATTTCTTTAACATATGTAAAAGGTGGTTTGGTCCTAAGTGCATAGCTGACATGTCTGGCTTTCTGACAAGCTTTTCTGATTTGCAAGTGCACCCTTATGCCTTGAAGTTAGTTGTAACATAAATAAAGCACAATGAATTAAAGAAGTGCTGAGGAATGACTAGTAAAGTGAACATGGAATTAAGAGAACCCACTGAAGAGTGACAAAACAGCCATTTTGTTACTGGTAAGGAAATTTCAACTCACAGTACCATCTATTGTTTATTATGAAAGCTTGAAATATTCACAGCATTTTATGAAGTAGTGACAATACACAGTCAACACTTTGTGTTGCTGTTGATGCATGATCAGTTGGTGTATTTAGCTCTTAACCCAAAATTGTTGGGTTAAGGATAGGGATAAAAGAGAAATTCAAATCAAATAGTCCAGCAATATTCCGACAGGCCTAAGCAGTTGTTTAACATTTACAGGAGTAGCCAGTTACAATTAATCATCGTTCTGTATTGCTTTTAAAGGGTTTTTTTTTGTTGCAATACACCACTCTGATGTGAGAGAGCAGTATATAAACACTTGTGTAAATTTAAACAAAAACAGAATCCTATAAATCCACTGTCCATTGCAGCTATACCAGTGCAAATACTGGCTTTTGCCACCACAGCTGCAGAGATGTCTTCCATCTGTCAAGAGAGGCAGAGGCCTTCTCTGCCATGATAACCTGAACTCCTGAAATCTGACTCTTAAATCTAGGGACGTTTACTGTATAATCCCTCAGTTCCTGGCGAGTGAGGGGTGCAGCTTGGAGAGAGTTCCAAAACCCAGGTTTTGCCCTCAGGGCTGACATTCCCTATCTCTGAACTCAAAGAAAGAAGGGAGGCCGGTTGACAAAAGAAAGCCCAGAAGGGTATTCACAGTCTAAGTAACAGGATAAAATCTTCAATAGCAGCTTCACATAAGAGCTGGGTCCCTATAACATGATTCTCGGGAATGCCCATGAAGCTTATGGGATTACGCTATATACTGGGCATCTTTGCTAACTTTTTAATGCCACCCTTGTCTTTTACTATTCTATAGTCACCTCACATCCATCCATCCTCAGGAGGCTGTTAGTAGAGCTTATTAAAATTCATTATCAAAGTTCATGACTTACTCTATAACTTCACAACTCATTTTCTAAAACAATATGGTATGTTGATTTATGCGCTTCTGTTCCTTCTCTCTCATAAACATAGTTTGTCACAAATCATTATAGTGCCCCTTAAACAGACAGCGCTGGGACTTTGAGAGCAGATCTCCAATAAATTTTATTTACTTTTCCAATAAATTGGCCATATATGGACAAAGGCAGGAATGGCATGTTTTAACAGGTAACAAAACACATGTGCGTATTGGATAGGTTTTGTTATTCTTCTTATAGACAATGCAATCAAGTGGGCAAATTCGACAATTTTTGTTTCTCTCAGTTCTTTCAACTGTAATTTCAATTCTCCACATTCCCATCACTTTCAGCAATTTTTTAAAAATCCTCATTAAAATTCACCAGCCTTTTAAGTGTGAATTTATTCTAATATACCCATTTTAATACACCTTGACTAATATTTTTTCAAAGCAGATCCCTATATTATGATGCATTTTGGTAAGTTGTTTTCACTTGTTTATGCACACTTTCCAATATATGAATTTTTGTATGCATTACTTGGCTGGAGAACTGCGTTGCAAAATTAGGAGACGTGAATTTCAAAGGATGGCTGTGTTCTAGTGTGCACGTTGTTTCAGAAAGAGTGGCTTAGATAGGTTCACATTTAAATGCAAACTGAATCAAATTTCTCCCCTACTCCTGCTCCTCAGTAACTGTGCTAGGATTGCAGCCTAAGTGGCTTGTACTTAATTTTCAATTACATAAAGATTATGGGATGTACCTACAGAGTATTCCTGGATATCTACTCTGAGCAAAGAAATAGGAATATTGACTGCATGGGCTCAGATGATGGTGGTGGTGATTTATTAAATTAGTATACTGCCATAGACCCACAGGTCTCAGGGCAGTTCACAGGATAAAATCACAATATAAAAACACAAAATACATAATCAAAATAAAAACAAGAACAACCCAATAACCTCAAACAGGATCAGGGTAAACGAAAGAGATGGCATCATTTGTGATCAGGCATTAGGATATAGCATAAGAGCTTTCTAGATTCCTAGGAAAGGATATATATATATGAATGATCTCCTTTTTATTTCTTATAGGAACAAAGGGATATAGAAAGCTGCCTTGTACTGTGTCAGCTCAGTATTGGACCCTCCAGCTCAATATTTTCTACATTGACTCGCAGTGGTTCTCCAGGATTTCAGATTAGGGTACCTCCCAACTCTACCTGAGGATGCTGAGAACTGAACCTTTCACCTTTTGCATGCAAAGCAGATACTTTGCCACTGGACTAGTCTAGGAGGCCACTTTTTATGGTCTAAACCTCTAGAACTCCCAGACTCCATCAGCTGGCTATGCTAGGCTTAATGAGGACATTTTCAGGGAGCACAACCTTTCACAACTGCGTTGGATTCTGATCCCACTCCGGACCAGGTTGCATTGCGAACTGGAACGAAACCATTTGAATGTGCCATTTTTATGTTGGACTATGTTTGATAGAATCACTGCCAAACTTTTTTATTTTGACCTGTTGGATCTTGAGACTTCTTCAGTCTGATCATGTTTTTGATCCTAGCTACTGGAGACAGTGACGGAGCTTCATGCTCCGGCGCCAGGGGGTGGAGAGCAGGTGGGGGCGGGCCTGGTGCGCATCCTGGGGGCGTGGTGCACCACCTGCGGGGGCGTGGCGCCCAGCGCGGGCAGGGGAGCAGCCGCGATGGCACCTCACCAGGATCACGCTGCTGGGGGAGGTACGCTCCCCCCGCACTCCTCTTCCTCCGCCAGTGACTGGAGACCTTAAACTTTTCAGGATCCTTAGTTAAGGACACATATGTGTTGTGAGCATTAGGACACATATGTGTTGTGAGCATCAACATCTTTGATCATCTGTTTCACTGCAAATGAGGCTCTGAAGTTGTTAACGTACCTTGCAAAGCAGATGCACAAAGGGTTATGATTGAGGACTACACAATCACTGTTCATTTTGAATGCTGTCCAAATACCCAGAGAAGCCTGGGTTGAGTGATTTATCTCCATGGATCCCTTCCTGTGTACTGACCTCCCTTTTCTTATGTCACTTGCCTCTGCTATTTCTATTTGTGCCTACTAGAGGCTTCTTTTGTCCCTGGTCTCTCAAGCATCTGGTGCCTCACCATATTTCCTGTGATGCATTATGCTGTTTGCTTTATTGGTGCAGAGATAATGTTGCTTTAATACATTGCACTAAATGAAGTGTGTTTCTAAGTACCCACCTTCCTGACAGTCAAGTGGAATATGCCTGTGAAAATACATTAACAATACTCTTCCACATGGTGCAGTAGGTGTTGGTGCCATCAGTTAATGCAATTGCTTTTCAAAACAAGAGATTGGGGGCGGGGGGAACCCAACAAGGAGAAATACGTAAGTGCTAATTCACATGCATCTTAAAACTAAATGGCTCCCAGTGGTAGGAAAACATGTTTCATCTGCACTTTACAGTATAAACTAAAGAGGTTGGAAAAACAAGTGACTTTGTCGAAGGTGTTGCACTAATTATGGTACCAGGGTAGAGAGATAAAAGATGTGTCATCCAACAGCAACATGGAAAAGCTTTGAATGGACTTCAAAAAGGGATGGGGCTGTGATATATAACAACCAGCCTCTGGTTTAATGTCATAAAAGAAAATGAAAGTACAGCTAGGCTTATTTACCGTTCTGTTGCTCTTTCCAGGTACAGGTTCGTGCTTAAAAGCTCCATGTTCAATCGTTACAGAGGTTTTTTGCTCCAGAATTTTTTCTGCAAAAACCCACTCTTTAGCTCTCAACCGGAGCAAACATCAATTTGGGTTTTAAAAGGATTGCTATTTGTAGTGCTGTTTTTCTAGAAAAAAGAGGTGCCAGAACTAACTATGAACACCTCCCTTATTTTCTTATAATGGAAACTGCATCCACCAGAGAGTTGCCGGAACTGAGTTCCAGCGAGTTCCAGCTGAAATTTGCTCCGACTGAGCTTTAAAGAGTGGGTTTTTGCAGGGAAAGCTACGAAGCAAGAAAAAGGGAGCTCGGACACAGAGCTTTAAAGAGCAGATCGTGCCTTAAAGTGTGGATAAGCCCTCCATTTGGATGAATTGATCCTCACCTCTTTCTCCCATAAGATCCCACACTGGGGCAGCAGAGGATGGTCTAATTGAAAATAATGTTCTAATCAGAACCATGACATTGGTGATCAGCTTGCTATTTTGGTGCAATGGCAATGGCTTCATTTGTGCTTGCTGGAGCTAAATCCTGGCACCTGTCTTCAATGTCAGCCATCAACAAACCAGGAAAATAAGTAGAACTGTATATCAGGGTTAAGAAACCTTTTTCAGCCAAGGGCCCCCATTTTCACCTGAGCAACATTTCCATGTCCTGTGCAGATCAATATGAACCTGGACTTTCATAATGGACAGCATTTGAGCACAATTAGTAAGGTTGTATAATCTTAATGGAAGCGTCTGATAGCTATTTGGCTTTTGTAAATTACTTGTTCTCCACTAGTAGACAAGAGAAATATCATTTATATCTCAGCCTGAGCAGGTTATGCTCTTGCGCTTTTGGCTGTAAGTGAATCTCACCACAAAGGCCAGGATCACGACTAATGCAAGTGTGGGAAGGAGGGGGAAGGTGCACACTAGCCAGATATGCTGAGAAAGTATGTCAGATGTTTCACTGGACAATGATATGATTCCCTAACTTCAAGATCCCTGAGGGCCATGGCTCAATAGTAGAGCAAACTGTTTGCATGCAAAAGCTCACAGATTCAGTCCCCATCATCTGCACATAGGAATGGGAAAGACTCTTGCCAGAACAGTGGCATAGCTATCTGCTTGGGTGCCCGGGGCAGTGTGGGCACCACACACGGGAGGCGGGGAGAGGCAGGACGGGACAGGACGCGCCAGAATCTCAGTGCCTGAGCTCCATTCCTCCCTGATGCCCTGCAGTGTCAAGGGCCAGCAGTCTGCTTCACCTGATGAGCAGCAGCCCGAAGGAGCAGAAAGCGAAGGGACTCCACCTGCTGCTCATCAGCCTTCTTGCTCCTGATGAGAACCAGCTGGCTCCAGCTTTCTTAAGCAGGGTTTCCGGCCTCAGTCAGTTGCTGGCAACAACATTTGTCGCTCCTGACCAGACCTTGCTGCTTCTTGCTTCTTGTGACCTTGGATCCTCAGCTTTCTTGACCCCCCTATAGTCTGGCTACATGAACTGAGATACTCCTGACCTTAGAACTGGACTGTACCTTGTATATGGAATCTGCCTCCAGGCAAGTACCCCCCCCCCCCCGCCCGAGACTCTGCTGGTTGGCTGGCTTCTCCCTCCCCTGACCTCTGCCATGGCTGGCAGCACAGGATTACGACACGCAGGCCCATGTTGATTTTTTGAGCTGCGCAGAGCCTGCAGGTGCCTGAGCCACCACAACAGCACTCCTCCTGGGTGTAGTTCATGAGGTGGAAACAGTAGTCATCTTTAAATGTCTCCTGAAGACTTTATCTTTTTCTGTAGGCGTTTCCTGGCTCATAAGGGTTTATTGTACTGCTTGTTCTACTGCTGTTTCATTGATATATTTCTGTACATTTTTGTGTCTTCCGTGAGATAGATAGATAGATAGTTATATTGGTTTTAGTATCTTTTATGTACAAAAAAAATCCCCATAGGAATTCTGCATATTAAACAGTATACATAATAAATAAGCAACTCCTTCTTCTCCCACATGCCATAATCTTGACAAAAATCTGCCACATTACAGCTATTGGCACTAAAAAAATGAAGAAAGAAAAGTAACATAACTTCAAGAGACTTTTTAAACATCGCCTCTAGTTTGGCCCTGAGAATTCTCATAATGGTTAAGAAAGTTGTGCGCCAGTGGTGGTAAGGAACCTTTTTCAGCCTGAGGGCTGCATTCTGTCATGGGTGGAACTGTCTGGAGCCCCTATGCCAGTGGTGGCAGAAGTGGGCAGAGTAATCAGTGCTACTTTTAAATTTATATAGTGGGCTGCATTGCAGCCTGGCAAAAGAGGACCTTCCTACACGTGGCGGTTGGTCTATATGGCCCCTGTGCATAGCTGTCATCTTACAGATTTGAAAATAAGGGACCAGCAGCCTCAAAAATAAGGGATCAGCAGCCAAAATAAGGGATTTTCTGGGCACAGGTATGTTCAACTTCTGAGCCCTTCCGAGCCAAAGGCAGAAAGCCCAGCCAGCAGCCAAACGGAGCTTCAAGCAGTGGTTCCCACAGTGCAGCAACCCAGCAAAGGGGATGTAGCAAGTAAAACCACCATCACCTCTCCGCTGGGAAGCGCTGAGCAAAGGCGAGTCCCCAGGCAACGCGGCTGATTTGATTGGCACAAGGCATGCAAGCTCCACCCCCCCCCCAGTTGTTCTTACACTCTTATAGAGTGAGCAACACAGCCAAGCAACACAGTTGGAGCCTCCCTCCACCCTGGCCGGCAGGGAGGGAGGGAGAGGAGCTGCTTTATTTGAAACCCGGGAAATTTAAGGGACATCATCAATAAGGGACAGCAGTAGGACACGGCGCTGGGATAAGGGAGTTTCCCGCCAAATAAGGGACGGTTGACAGCTATGCCCCTGTGGTCCCTTCCAGCTCTCCAATTCTATGTTGCAGAGTCTCTCCCCCAACTGGCAATCCCACACAGCAATGGGGCATTGCACTGCCTTTGAGAAGATACACCAGAGCCCTGCCCCACTGTCAGGTGGGGGGAGGAGAGAACTCCCCCTCCTGCCCAGCAGCAAAGCTAGATGGCAGAAAGCCTCCCCTCTCACTGGTCTGGCAAAGGGGAGGCGTTCCACAGACCTTTGCCACTGGTCCTCTCTGCCCCTAGAAGCTGAGGAGACTGGCAGCAAAGCTGGGTGGTAGAATGGGAGTGTTGTCCCTTGGGGGGGGTGCTTGAGGCAATTGCCTCATCCCACCACATGGGTGGGCCAGCCATGCATTTAGTATTGTGAGCCTGTGGAACTCCCTTTCAGTTGAGGACAGGCAGGCCTCTTTATTGTTAGGCTTCCGGTGTTAGGTGCAAACTTTTACTATTATTACTTCAGCGGGCATTTTAAGTAAGCTTTTCTGATGAATTTGAACTGTTTTTCCCCTTTGTATCTCTTTTGTAAACACATGCATAGTAGGTGTTGAAATAGATAAAAGCGAGCAAGTAATTTAAGGGCACATATTTAAAACAAGATTGAAATGGAAGCTCTCATCCTTTAAGTATGTCAGTGCTGCAGCATGAGGCTCAGTTCACAGTGATGTGAAGTTGTCTAGGCTTTGTACAGTCACACTGAAAGGAATGAGGATTGGACAGACACAGTGTTTGCAGTGCTGTTGCCCTCAATGTTCACATAAATACTTCCATTTAATGTATTCATAACTTCGTGAAGACCCTTAGGCTAAAGTTTTTAACTTTTTCTGTACATACTCATACTGTTGTGGCATTAGAAAAAAGAGAGAGGCAATCATGGCTCCCTTTTAAAAAGGAGGAAATAAGATTTGACAGGAGGGGGGGGATCCTTATTGTTGTTAAAACATGCAACGTTTTCCAGTTTTCATTTTCCAACAGAAAAAGATCCAATTTTATTTCCCCCTCTATTTTTATCTTTTAAAAAACAGCTTTTATGAAAAAGCTGCTTTTCATATTTGGCAAAAACAGCATTCTAGAAATGGGCTGCTCTGCCCTTGTCATGCAGGTTATAATTTTCTGGCAAAATTCAAAAAATGACCTGCCAGGACTTCATTTTACACCACAAGCCAATCAATTCCTATGGTTTTCAAGAAAAGGCGTGCACAAAGGGCCTGTCCATCAAAACAGCCATCATGATTGGTTGTGACACTCCACAATCTTTGCCCCAAGCTGGGGAGTGGAGATTAATAACCCCCTTTGTATCCATTAGTCAATTATTCACCTTTGAAGAGTCACTCATAGAGTGTATTCAACTCCCCAAAGCGTTAATGGCTCATTGGAGGTGAATAATAATTCATTTTTGACCTCTAATTCTATCTTCCCTTCACAATATTAGTTTTTTCCCCCCAAAAGAAAACTCTGTATTTCTCACATTCATAGGCAAAACTGAACAAGGATAATATTGTTTTATGACAATAATTAGGGAGGGGGGAAGCAAGAAAAAAGTAGCTACTGACTGGAATCAAATTTACCTTACCTAGCAGGGGACAACTTTTACGAAGGATAGGAACAATGGGACAAAATAGATAAGGCACACAAGGGAGGCTTGGATTGAAGGGTTCAAAAAGATCACCAGTGATGACTGTGTGCTTTGTATTTTGCATATTGCCTGAAGTAATGTGGAGATGTTTCACTGCAGGTCTCTAGCTATATTTGCAATGATTGTGGTTGCACAAAATTTCTGAGTTGGATCAACCTGTTAAGAAGGCATCTCGGATCAGACCAGGTACTCACTGAGCTTCCAAGTCACTCTGTGGCCTTGTCTGTCCCCCTCACATAAAGTTTTATTTTTACTGGAAACTGCTTTGAGCCATACAGTGGGAAGCGGAGTATAAATTCATTAAATGATAAAAAACTAAATAAAATAATGGTGAACAAACTTACTGGAATAAATTCAGCTGAAATTCCAATATCGCTGCTCAACTGTACTGAAAATCAGTTTAAGTGATCTGATCCTCTGAATGTTTCCTTGAGGCTGGAACTTGCAACTGTCTCTGTTTCACAGCTTACTTATTTTCTGTTCTATGTTTACTTATTTTCTGCACCGGCAAGTTTTGTACCTCAGGTTGTTCTTCACAAGGTGCTGATGGAAGCAAAGGAAAACATGGCTATGCTGTTGTTTAAAGGTTGTGAACACTAGAAAGCTTACATTTACAGTTCTGTGTGGATTTTGTTACTAAGAGTACAATCTACAGTACACATAACTGTAGTCATTCTATATTGCATGCTTGACAAGATGGCACTCCAAACCCCATATTTTAAAATCAGTGGGAAGTGTGCTATTGATTCAACTCAGAACAAAGTTTGTATTTTATTTATTGGGTTTTATCCAGAATCATGAAAGTAGCATTTTATTTGTGCAATGATGTTTCCCCTTCCTCTCCTCCCTCCATACTCTACCAATCTTGGATGAGTTTGTGAGGGGTTTGGATAAATTCATGAAGAATTAGGGTCTCAGTAGTTACTAATTGTGATGGCTGTGCATGAGCAAAAGCATTCCTCTGAACATCAGCTTTGGGGGAATAGCACTCACATGTAGGTAGAGTGCTATTGTGCTCAAGTCATGTTTGCAGGTTTCCCAGAGGCAGCTGGTTGGCCACTGAGAGAACAAAGACGCTGCATTAGATGGGCCTTTGGTCTGATCCAGCAAAGCTTTTTCTGATTAATCTGAAGCTTGGACATCTTTTGGATCATCTACAGGACTAGGATAATGCATGAGTCACTAATCCACATTATTTTAAGCAAAGTCAAATCATTAGATCAAGATAAACCTGGTAAAATGATCATAAAATTCCACCCACCTTTCCATATGCTCTTCCACTGGCCCAATGGTCTCATGGCTAGGAAGCTCTCCCTAGAATCTAATTTAAAAATCCACCTCCCTTCAGTAAATCAGTGCTATTGCTTATCATAGATGTTCATCAATTGATCCTGTAATAGCATTTTCCATTTTTGCAACAGCATCACATTATTGACTCATGTTAAACTCGTCATCCATTATAATTCCTCCGTCCTTTCCAGCGGTACTATAGCCTAGCAGATTAATTATACTGAAAGTATTCTTTTCATGAACGCAATTTGCCTCACATTTCCAATTAACCTTAATGGAAGTTGCTTGCTTGATACAGAATATTAGCCTTTTAATATTTCTTGAGAGTGTCATTTTTGTCAATTTGGTATTTTCCCCCCAATGCTTTCTAAAGTTTACCACAGGGTATATTATTAATGTTGTGTTCTATTCTTCCAATAATATTTGCTCTGGGTCCTTTGTTGCAAGGCATTGTTTCAATGAGAAATGAGTATTAACACATGTTCACAGAATCACATGATCAAACATCTCATTTAATACATGTCATCTCTTTGAAGTTTGTACTCAACCACTGGGATCTAGATGCTTATTTTCCCCCAGAAATGATTGATTTGCTCTTGATGAAAGTTTATGAGAAATCCTGGAGACTCCAGGGGTTGTTCTGTTGACAGCTAATGTGGTTGTGGATGGATTAAAATAAAGTATCATTGTATTTCTTCCTGGAATCAGAGATCCTTTTCTCGGCAAAACTATGTGATTGAAATGAGTTACCAAACTTAAAAGTGGATGCTTATTAGATGTAATTCCATGTGAGAATTAGCATATGATTGACATAGTCTATGGTTTGATAAGATTAAAAAAAATCTCCAGAGATAATTGCTCATAATGAATCATTTATTATGTATATCTCTTAATTCTAGCAGGGTTAAGGATGAGTGAGCGTGAAAGCCAGGGGCAGAGCTTGCAACATCCCATAAATGCTTCTTGCACATATTTATCTGAGTCCCAATGAATTAGCACAAAGAAAAAATTGAAACAAATCAAGGGCATGCATGGCTCATACTTAACTATTCACACAACAGAACTAATTTAGGTCATCTGCTGGTCACAGAAGACTGATTCAGTAACTCCCTGGAAACACAGCACTAGAAGCAGGAAACAGTATTGGGAAACGATAAAAGGAGTATGGGTCTTACTCCCACATACATTTGTATAGCACTGCAGTGTTAAGGTCTTTTCACTCTTCAGGTTTCACGTACAGAAGCACTCAACAGAGAGAGGCAGTCATCACTCCCTGACAAGCATAATTGTATAATACACATTTTTGTCACATTCACAATTTACATTTGACATATGTATTTCTAAATATCTTAGTTGTTCATCTAAGAAAAATACAATGCAAATTGGTCTTTCCATGACCCTTCCTTCTGAACAAAGTAATGTGGAAGCTTGACAAAGCTAAAAATGTCCCTTTATGTGGAATTTAAAGTGCATGCAAAGACATTGCAAAAAAACACAAAAAACAATTATGTTTTGTAGGGTTTTTTTATTCCATACTTTTGCATAAAATGGTTTTGTCCATTCCCCTTTCTTCATCCAGTTAGAAAGTTTCAATGTGACACTAGAATCTTCTTATCTGAAAGTTTCTTTCAAAGTGTGATATTTTTTTTTACCTTGTAATATTGCCCAATTTATTTTGAGAAGTTCTGACCTTAGTGAGTTTAACATCATAAAACTACAGACAGCATATATTTTTGATGAGCACAGGAAATCTCATAGCAGCATGCTAATGAAATTGCTTATTAGCCCTCTATTCTTGTTATAACCTTCCTTGTTGAACAGAACCCCTCACACAAAACCATAAAAAGGCGCTGGTGTAAAGAACATGTTTACTATGCACCAGTGAGAACCCCTTAGCATCATAGAACTGCTTTTGTCTTAAAATCAGGCTATAGCCATGTCATACATTTAAAGCACAATTATACTACTTTAACAGACATGGCTTACCCCCAAAAGTCCAGTTACAAAAGTGCTTAGGGTTGTTAGGAGACCCCTGTTCCTTTCACAGAGTTACAATTCCCAGAGATCCTGAGATGATATGTTGATTGTTAAACCACTCTGGAAACTGTAGCTCCACAAAGGGAATAGGTTTAACACCACCCTGCACCCTTAACAAACAACAACAATTTATTTATATGCCACCCAACTGATAGAGTTGCCCAGCCACTCTGGGCAGCTTCCAACAAATTAAAATGCAGTAAGACACTAAACATTAAAAACTTCTCTATACAGGGCTACCTTCAGATGTCATCTAAAAGTCAGATAGTTGTTTATTTCCTCAACATCTGATGGGAAGGCAACATTCTACAGAGCGGGCGCCACCACCGAGAAGACCCTCTGCCTGGTTCCCTGTAACCTCACTTTTTGCAGGGATGGAACCGCCAGAAGGCCGTCAGAGCTGGGCCTCAGTGTCCGGGCAGAACAATGTGGGGGGATACGGTCGTTCAGGTATACAGGGACAATGCTGTTTAGGGCTTTAAAGGTCAGCACAAACACTTTGAATTGTGCTTGGAAACATACTGGGAGCTAATGGACTGGTGTTATATGGTCCCGGTGGCTGCTCCCAGTCAACAGTCTGTCAGCCACATTGTGGATTAGTCATAGTTTCTGAGTCACCTTCAAAGGTACCGTTCACAGGATTCTATATGGGAATCCATGACTGTTAGGGTGGTAGAATAGTGCTTTTCATGGACATGGCCACATGGTTTTAAAAGAACCACCAAAAGTTATTGTGGAGAAAAAGCTACAATTTTCCCTCAGTGGTATTACACCTAAGTGTGATCTCAATTCGGGGAATCTGTACTTTACTTTTATTTATTGCATGTTTGTCCAACTCATGCTCCAAAGAGTTCAAGGCAATGTGCCCAGTTGCCCCCAGCCATTTTATCATCAGAACCACCCTGAGAGGTAGTTAAGCCTGAGAGATATGACTGGGCCAAGGTCATCCCATGAACACCATGCTTGTGGAAATTTGAATATGAGTCTCCAAGCCTCAGTGGCTCTCTTTATGTATATGACTTTTCAAACACAATAGAACCTCTGGATCCAACAACCATCTCAAGTGTGTAATCTTTTAATTAATTGTGTTGCTTCAATCATTTTTCTATTTTTTTTTTAAAGAAATATCTCTAAAGCTCTTGGCAGGTCACTTACTTTAAGCATTATAATGCATGTGAGTTAAGCCTGTCCAAAGGCATATGTTTTAACAGCTAATAAGAAGCTATATAGTAATTACATTATTTTTTAATTTACAGCATGTAATTTGTTTACACTAATTTGACAAGGCACCTAGAGAGATAATTAAAATGGAAAGGCAGATAACAAAAGGAGTCAGAAAGTTCAACATAGGACACAAAAGGAAGTACATCCTATATTGTGCCAGGGTTGTGGCTGAATGGAATTGTTACAGTCTTCAACCGGTTAGGATCAATTCAAGGCTGGAGGACCTGCAAAAGTAAAGCAACAAAGATGCAGCTAGATTTCCTTAAAGTAACTTTAGGTTTTCAATTTTTGAGTAATTATCTGGACACACTTCCAGAAAAGGTTGTGTTTTCAAAGGGTGAGATCAGCCCTTCTGGAAAATATTCAATTAAAAACTATTTTTAGTTTACTGTTTTAGATTGTTTATCAGAAGGTTGTGTTGGGTAATGAATGTTAACATTTTTGATATTTTGTGTGAGAGAGAGAGCGGGGGTGGGGGAGAGACTGTCTAGTGCTTTCGGTATTTTTAAAGCAAACAGCCAAAAAATAGGATAAATATATACCAGTAATAAACAAGCGCATAGAATCATAGAGTTAGAAGATACTTCAAAGGTCATGTAGTCTACCATGCTGCCAATCCAGTAAACTTCTACAGCATCCCTGATAAGGCTAATCCAGCCTCTGCTTTAAAGACTCAGACATTTCATAGTTCTTTCATTTAAAAACACGTAACGGTGACACAGACAATGTTCAGCGCCTTACAACCCTTGTGCAGCTTCATTTTATGTGGCAATCACAATAACAGCAGATGCACTATCTGGGAGAAATGTCACATTTCCCCAAGCACAATTATGATGCTTCTAGTGCTTGGAGTACGGAATAGTCTTTAAGCCAGGCATAGGGAACCTCAGGCTGTGAGGGGTCAATTGTGGTAAACCTGATTATCCTGAAAGAAAGTGCAGGAGCCGAAAGAGCCACTGAAGTACTAATATCAGTTGGCAATTTTGTTACTGCCGAGTTTGAGACTGGGAAATTCAAAAGAAAGTGCAATGGCCATATGATGCAATCAGATATCCATTATTATGAAATACACTTTTTTAAAAGGGAGGATTTCTGTGGCACTTGTCTTTTCTGCCAGTGATGATGGATATTTGGTTGAAAAGAAACAGATCATTAGGGTTTTGCCATAGCTAACTATAAGTTTGCATGGGCATTACAACTTCCCACAGGGACTTGCTTTAGAAACATTTATCAATGAACTTCCACATGTTACACTGACCATATTACGTTGCTTTCAGGTCATTTGACAGAAAGCCTTTTTTCCAAAGTTTCCAATACACAGTTTGACACAGACCCATGAAACATTAGCGCTATTGCCACAGATGGATTTATTGTTGCTGCTGTTGTTGTTATTCATACTTCTAGACAAAACAATTATCCAAGTTACAAATTAATTATTGAGATTGGAAAACTCAATAGACTTAGATAGGTCACATCTTTTAGAACACAATAAAAAGAAAGCATTTAACGACCTGTGGCATACTTCATGGTTATTTTTGTAGGGAAGGTTAAGCCACTTAATACACAAACAGTGGAGTGTTATTTGAAGATCACCATAGGCACCAGATGTAGGGGGCCCACAACACGAGACTCCGACAAGACTTCTGGTTTCTACCAGAAGTCGCGTTGGAGCCCTGATGTGACCTCCCAGATGGCGTCCAAGGCCCTGAGAAGATTCAGAAGGCGACTTCAGTAGAAGTCACATCAGAGGTCTTGCAAGGCCTTGGACATGACCTCCAAGACCCTGTGAGGTCTCAGAAGCGACGTTGGAGGCCCTGCCAAGCCTCTGAATGAAACTTCCAGTAGAAACCAGAAGTCACCTCAGAAGTCTCACAAGTCCTCAGATGTGACCTCCAGGACCCCACAAGGCCTCAGAAGCACCGCTGTACCACCAACAAGATGTCACGACATCATGTTACGTCACATGTGCCATTGAGCACCCATAACCTGAAGACCACATAATATTAGCTAAACCGTCAAAAAAAATTGTGTACAGTAACTTACATATGTTAAATTGGTCTCTACAGAATAACCCAGTATAAAAAAAGGAATGATGGTTTGGTTTAAGAATGTAAGGTATAACAAATCCCTCAATTGCCTCGCTTACAATTTCATCTCTCAGAAGATGGAAGAAGCAACAATGGGATCACCTCTCCTGGACCTGGTCCTAACCAGCAGGGAGGAAGTGATCAATGAAATGGAAATATTGGGAAGCTTGAGAGGAAGTGGTCATGTTCTGAGGAAACATGGAGCTTTCTGAGGTAAGTTGCTAGCAGCTAACAGAGATTTTCCTGGCAGTATGACAAGCCCTGAACAATTTGGTATAAATTGCTGGCAAATTAATCCATAGTTTAAAGTAAAAGAGAGCCTATTGAAGTTTTTTTTTGTCTTCTATGTGTCTGTGTGTATGCTATTGTTGCTTTCTGTCATCACTTCATTATCTATGATAGGATTTTCCTTCCTGGCATTCAAAAGGTATTCACAAGGTTGGACGTCTTCCCAGTACTGAAGGAATTTTTCACCATAAAGAAACTTTAAAAGAGATGATTGCCTCTAATACACCATGTATCTGCTTTGTGCTAAAGGCAGTGAAGCCTCTGACATGGATTGGCTGAGCAGCTGTCATGATATAGTATTTTCAGTTGCTCAGTTTGGTTCAGAGAACCAAACATTTTTCAGTCTAGCTTTATAAGGGAAGATATAATTCTTAATTTGGCTGGGATCAAGTCTCGTACAAGTGACTACTAGGAAGAAGTCCAAAGACCCTGGGATGTAAGAGTTTGGGAGCTCTGAGGCAAGAGTTAAATCAAGGGTGCAAAGTAAAGATGGGATGAGAATTTCAAGTAGGGTCACTCGACAATGTGAGCACCCTACTCAAGTTGTTGCAAGAAGTAAAACAGGCACGGTGCACTTTGTGGGGGCCAACTACCTTTTTAAAAATTTCGATTTATGTAATATATTTCTAGGCAGTCATTCTGGGCAATTCCCCTCAAAGACAGCTTTGAATAATAAATATTTTTAAATATCAACAATACAACAACCTAAGAGAACCGTAAGTAAAAGTATCATCCAGCCAATTAAAACACTTTCCACAGCAATAATGAACCCCAGTCTCAGCCATAAAACACCAATAATGAATAGGTCAGAAGAAGTCTATCTTTAGGGTCTTTTGAAACAGTTGAAGCATGGGAAATCACTGCAAATCCACTGGCGGGGGGGGGGGGGGATATTGGGGCCAAAATGGAAAAGGCCTTCTCCCTGCAGCTGCCAGCCTTAGTGACCTTGACAACAGACACGTAAAGAGAACTTCATCTGTTGGTCTCAATATATGGACAGGCTGATGCTAGGTGCAAGTTGTCCTTCAAGTAGCTTGGGCCCAAAATATATTTAAGGATTTAAAGGGTAAAACAGTGCTGGCAAACAGTGCAGCTGGTTCCAACTGCCTCACCCACATCAGGACTCTGGTGGCCACATTCTGAACCAGCTGAAGAACCATCTTCAAAGGCAGCCCAATGAAGATTGTGTTGCAGTAGCCAAATCTCACCATGGCCAAAACATGGATCACTATGTCTAGGCTCGTCAGAACCAAGCTCAACATAAAAGAATGGATGGATGAATTTATCTGTTTTCACATGCCTCTCTCTCCATCATCTTCCCCCCACTGCTACAAGCTAGAAAGGGAATGAACTACACAGACTCACAGAAACCAACCATTGAATGCATGGTTCTGTTGGGCTTAGGTTGGAAGGTCAGAAGGGAAAGGACAATTGCCACTCCTGCCCTTTCTATGTGGGGTAGTTTGTGTGGGTTTTTTTGTGTCTTCCCTCCCTGGAAATGCGTGGGATCTGCTGCTGGTGATTTTTATGATTGACAACGCCAGAGGTGGCCCAGCCCGTTTTACCCCCAGAGTTGAAATGGGAAGATGCTGCCCCCATTGCCCCCACCCTCTGTGCTGAAGCCTCGCTTACTGGGGTCATGTGGCAGTGGTTTCCAAGTCCCACAGTTGTGGTTTGGTGTGAGGTGACATGGCTTTGGGCAAACCACAAGGGCTAGATAGAGAGGCATGGGGGAGAACATTTCTCCCCTGGGTCTGAGGTCCTCTATCCCTTGTGTCCAGGGCAGCTGTTTACCAACTCCATCTGGTACGCAGGCTGAGACCCTATCTGCCCGCAGACTGCCTCGCCAGAGTGGTGCATGCTCTGGTTATCTCTCGCTTGGACTACTGCCATGCTCTCTATGCGGGGCTACCTTTGAAAGTGACCCAGAAACTAAAACTAATCCAGAATGCGGTAGCTAGACTGGTGACTGGGAGCAGCCACCCAGACCACATAACATCAGTCTTGAAAGACCTACATTGGCTCCCAGTACATATCCGAGCACAACTCAGTGTTGCTGCTGACCTTTAAAGCCCTAAACTGCCTCGGTCCAGTATATCTGAAGGAGCGTCTCCACCCCCATAGTTCTACCCGGACACTAAGGTCCAGCGCCGAGGGCCTTCTGGTGTTTCTCTCACTGCGAGAAGCCAAGTTACAGGGAACCAGGCAGAGGGCCTTCTCGGTAGTGGCACCCGCCCTGTGGAACGCCCTCCCACCAAATGTGAAAGAGAACAACTACTACCACACTTTTAGAAGACATTTGAAGGCAGACCTGTTTAGAGAAGCTTTTAATGTTTGATGCATTACTGTATTTTAATATTTTGTTGGAAGCCCAGCCAGATGGGCAGGGTATAAATTATTTTTATTATTATTATTATTATTATTATTATTATTATCCCATCATAGGGGCCATTTTGAAGGACTTTTTGTAGGATAACTTCTGCTGCAGTCGAGCCTGTAGCCAAAGGAGTGCAGCTTTCACTTACGCATTTGAACGAATCAACCATTTCTTTGGCCTCAGGCTTCTGGCATGTATTAATATTTAATCCTTTTTATGACTTTCTGTTCAGATATATTTCCTTAACTGTCATTAAAAATAAATAGGTTGTTGTGCTTATTGCGTAGAGGGTTGCCCCTCCAATTTGTCTCTGAGGGGAGCCCTGTTGAGCTAATGCTAAAACAAGCACCATGTTGAGGTAGACCAGATATGCACTACAGAGGAGCAATGGCGACTCACAAGTGCAAACACACATACACGCATATGTATGTTCTTTGCGCTCTTTGATCGTTAGCTCTGAGGAACGGGGAATTGTTCCTCATTAGTATGACTTGGCACAAAGTAGAACCACGAGCAATGAGAACTGATAATTAGCATTCACTCATACCTTTGGGGACCTTGAATAAAACGGCAGACACCTTGAATTAGTCTTTCTTTTCTGTGGAGAGCCAGTGGGAGACAGAGCACCCGGCTGGGGTGTGCAAATGGTGCTGATGTTGCTAAGCAGGCCGCTTCTTTCTCTGTGACAGTTAGAGCATCTCTTGGGTACCGGGTTTAATTCTGAGGCATAACGACTCGTAATACCCTCCCAATAGCTTCGTAGCCTGCTGTTTGTGATGAACAATTATAAATATTGGAAAGCTTTTCATTTCATTTTTTAATTGCTTTGCCAAGGTAAGGCAAAGAACAAGGGAAAAAAGTGGGGGGAAGAGACAGGGAATAATAGTCAGGAGCTGATTAAAAACAGGTCTACACAGAATTAAATAGATTTTTTTTAAAGACCCTCCTCCTAAAACCCTAGCAATAGCAATTCACCAAAATATGCAGATTTTTGGCATTTATTCCTGTGCTTCCCCTTCATTAAAGAGCACTGTAGGAGAATTTAAACTTTAATGTGCTTGTGTGTTGCTCATGCTGAAAATTTGGGCCCATCGCTTCATTTAATTATTTATTTTGAAAACGAGATTATAAATGGTCATGGAGTCTATTTTATCTGCATACCAGGTATGCTGCCCTCCATATCTGGATCACGTAGAGTATTATTAAAGGTTCCCCTGGAAAAGCAATGCCCTAATTTCCCAGTCTTATATCTAATTTAGAGGGATGTTCTTTAAACAAAAACTATTCCCTTCTTGTATTTTTAAAGAGAGATGAGCTGGTGGAATGTTCTTTAATGAAGAGAGTTCAGTTCCATACAGCTGCATAAATCAGTATCTACCCAGGATGTATAAACACAGTCA
This sequence comes from Podarcis tiliguerta, assembly GCF_965153285.1. NCBI lineage: Eukaryota > Metazoa > Chordata > Lepidosauria > Squamata > Lacertidae > Podarcis > Podarcis tiliguerta. The sequence continues at coordinate 34,751,485 of NC_139537.1, forward strand.
ATGCATAAGCTCCCTTGATCTCCATGGGAATTACTATATGTGGAACTTTACAGTTTGAATATCCCATTCCTGCAGCTTTGCAATGTTTTCTTTGGGTGTGTGGCCGGACTACCTGTTCCATTCGTCGCTGCATGTTCCTCTTGGTTCTTTCTCCATACATCACTCCCAAGATTTGGAAACACTATGGGAGATGGGTAGGCTGGGGGACAATCAGTACAAGGCAGGTGGGGAAGGACAACAGCCCACAAAGTAGGATAGAAAGGTAGAGAGAAGGAGGGATATATATGCTACAGCAAATGGGGTCTCAAAAGGAGCAGGGCAGAAAGTAAGGGTAAGCTGGAGGTACCACAAGAGGTACCAGCACTGCTTCTTACCTGCTTGGGACTGTGCAGGGTAGTAGCAAGGTCAGGCACATCAGTGGAAGGGCTGGATTGGGTCCACTGGTGCACCCAAACAGCTCACACCTCAACGTTGCCCTGCCTTGTGCCATCCAGGTGAGCTGCATCAACACTGGTGTTGGGAGCACAGTTCTCCCCAGGAGGATGCTGAAAAAACTGCTAGTGAGACTAGAAAGAGGGGGCAAAGCAGTTCCCTGCCTTAAGCCATTCCTTGGTGTCTGGAAAGAAAAGGGGAACCAGGCAGGGAACACTGAGCCTGTACTGCAGCTCAACCAGAGTTAGAAAGTGAAGTAACCGGGAATCTGTTGTTTTGGGTAACAGGGAAATAGGAAGGCCTCAAGCAGCTGCTTTTTAAAATTTGAAAACTAGACACATTATTATTGTCATATCCAATTTGGCCACAATTAGATATGTCCACATAAAAAAGTGTGTACAGTATTATACATGTATTTACTGGCAGGGTTGCTCCTATTACAATAAGAGAACAGAGATAGCCAACATGGTGCTATCCCAATGTTGTGGTACAACATCATCCCCTTGGCCTGCTTGCTGATAGGGGCTGATAGGAGCTGTTGCCTAGCAACACCTGTGCATCACTGTAGGAGCTACCCTGCAGGGCCTACCTCTGATCTAAAGCCTTCTACCTGTATAGGATGCTGTTACATCATGATTATAGCAACCCATGATTATAGCAACCCATTTGCAGCTACAGCTGCAAACAAAAGTTTTAAGTGTGTTTTAAGTGCAATATACAATGTGACACTAGATGGCAATGGTGAGCCTTATAGAAAATTCAGTGTAAAATTCAATGTTAAATAAAAGCATTTCCAGAACATTTTTATTTGTGTGTAGATTTCACCTAAGTGTCTGTGATGGTAGCCCATGTAGGTGGAAGACTTGGGACATTCTATTACTAACATGGGAATGATCCTCAATAGCAGTAGCAGCCATGCCAATAATTGCATTATTGCAATCACTGCATGGAATAGATGTAACATGATCATAGAATTGTGGGGTTAGAGGGCCATCTAGTCCAATTCCCAGCCATGCAGGAATCACAACTAAAGAAACCTTGAAAGATGGCCATCTAACCTCTTCTTAAAAGCCACCAAGGAAGGAGAGTCCAACAGCTTCCGAGGGAGTCCATTCCACTGTCAAACAGCTCATACTGTCAGAAAGTTCTTCCTAATGTTAAGTCAAAATCTCCCTTGTAATTTGAATCCATTGGTTCAGGTCCTACCCTCCAGAGCTGGAGAAAACAAGCTTGCTTCCTCTTTCATGTGACAGCCCTTGAGATATTTGAAGATGGCTATCATATCACCTCTGTTTCCTCTTCTCCAAGTTAAACATACCCAACTCTGTTTTGGAGAAAGCACTTTGAATCCAAATCCAAACAATTTTTAAACAAAGTATCCCCCCCCCCTCTGCAAGGGAAACAGTTTGGAATCAAAGTGATTCCTCTAAAAAGCACTTTAAATCTAGAGTACTTCCTTCAAAACAACTTAAACTTGTAATTACTGATTAGCACAAACACATGGAGAGGAACGTGTTGTCACTGCAGTCCTCTCCAGGTTTTCCCACTTCTGCACTACCCAAGGCTAAGCTATGGTATTGTTTAACATGTGACCCAAACCCATGCTCACTTTGTTTAAGTCCAAACAAAGTACAAGCTGCAGCCAAGCTTTGTTCTTGTGGTTTGTCTAAAGAAAACAAACCATGAGCCCTGGGAAGGAAAACATACTAAGCCAAACCATGGCTAAGGCCCAGGTAGTGTGGCAGTAGGAGAATCAATGAAGGGATACAATGGTTGCAGTTCTCTTCTCCAGGAACTCCCACATGTGGATTGAGTTACGATAGATAAAAACTGCCTGATATCAGATAAAAGACCATTTTGTCCATCTAGCCCAGTATTCCCCTTCATGGATCATTGCCTTGCCGTGGCAAATAGAAGGGGGAGAAATGGAGGCAGTGAGAGATTTTACTTTCTTGGGCTCCATGATCACTGGAGATGGTGACAGCAGCCACAAAATTAAAAGATGCCTGCTTTTTGGGAGAAAAGCAATGACAAACCTGGACAGCATCTTAAAAAGCAGAGACATCACCTTGCCAACAAAGGTCCGTATAGTTAAAGCTATGGTTTTCCCAGTAGTGATGTATGGAAGTGAGAGCAGGACCATAAAGAAGGCTAAGCGCTGAAGAATTGATGCTTTTGAATTATGGTGCTGGAGGAGACTCTTGAGAGTCCCATGGACTGCAAGAAGATCAAACCTCTCCATTCTTAAGGAAATCAGCCCTGAGTGCTCACTGGAAGGACAGATTGTGAAGCTGAGGCTCCAATACTTTGGCCACCTCATGAGAAGAGAAGACTCCCTGGAAAAGACCCTGATGTTGGGAAAGATGGAGGGCACAAGGAGAAGGGGACGACAGAGGACGAGATGGTTGGACAGTGTTCTTGAAGCTACCAGCATGAGTCTTACCAAACTACGGGGAGGCAGTGGAAGACAGGAGTGCCTGGCGTGCTCTGGTCCATGGAGTCACGAAGAGTCGGACACGACTAAACGACTGAACAACAACAACAACCCAGTTCTCTGACAGGCAGTCTCGGGAACAGAGAGTGCCTTCCCATTACCTGCTATTGTCATGGATGCTTTAGCTGAGATTCCTGCGTTGCATACGATTCTATGATTCTATACTTAAGCCTCTTTTAACTGGAGATGCGAGGGATTTGAAACTGAGCCCTTGGGCCTGCAATGCATTTGCTATGGTGCCTCCCCCATGATGATTTTGAATGTGAAGATGTTTTTTCCATTGTTGGGGTAAAGGAATTGAAAGCAAAAGCAGAAATTATAGCCCAGTTCCTGTGGTCATTTTAACTATCTAAAGAGGATTTTCTCTTATCAGTTTCACTTGGGGGAGTATTTCTTACAAGCACACCCCATGCAGTGACAGGTCGTGTTTTCCATTTCAGAGAGACTGTTCATCCGCAAGCTTTCACCTGACAGGCAAAATACCTCCTGTCACCACGTCAAAAGTGAATGTGGGACTGCCATACATAATGCAGCATGATTATCTCCTGATCAGGTATTCGACACCCGCCTTCATTTTTTGTGGCATCTAATTGTGTGATCTGATGTGTAATTCATCCCAGTCCTAAATTCAAGTAGCTTTACTCCCTAGTGTACATTCTGAGAAACTTTTTAAAAAGAAAAGAAAAGAAAACATTTGTTTGGAACCCTGGACCTGTGGTTTATCACCACAATTTACAGTATACCATCTATCTGCCATCTAATCCCAAACTTGAGCTAGATCTGGACGCATCAAAGAAGCGTTTCAGTTAAATGCGCTGTAAATTTAAACAGGGAAATCCAGTAGGGGAAAAATGGGACTCCACAGCGCCTTCTGGTGGCACATCATTATATTGCATACAACACATGTAAATCGCTTTTTCTTTACCAGTCTAGCCGAGTCCTTGATTAATCCTGCCCAACAATCAACCAGCAGGTGGGTTGGTTGATTCAGGGTACACAGCCAAAGCCTACGCCAAAACCTACTAACGTCTGTGATTCATAAGTTGTGACCTGTTTAAATCCCAGTTAGGTGTCTAGTGTTTATTGCAAGTATCATGCCTTGGATCCACTGCCCATGGTTCCACTGCTCCTCGGCCCAAACAGCTTCTTATAATTTAATTGTACACTGCCATTCTATTGCTTTTTTTATATAAGTTGGTAGTTTTAAATTATAAATTAATTAATTCACTTGGATATAGCAGTGTTCCTAATCACAAAGGCTCTTTCTCTCTCCTACCATTGTCTCATTGCATGGTGGTGGCAGCTGAGCAATGGAGGTTCCACAACAGGGATCATTTCTGATCTGGAATGCTAAGATTTGAAGAACTGAAGCAACCCACCCATTTCTGCACTGACTTGAAAGTGTTTTGTTGCAATGAATGGCCCTTTACTTCCATCGTTGTCGTCTTCTTCTTCTTCTTCTTCTTCTTCTTCTTCTTCTTCGTCTTCCACTTCAGAACTTGAGGCAACGACAGCCATATGCAAGATAAATGTAAACTGAAATACAGAATCTCAAAACAATTGCTTTATTTATTTATTTATTTATTTATTTATTTTATATTTTGCTCTATCTCCTAGGGTGGCAAACAGCAAGTGATAAAACAAGGAAAACATATTAAAAACAATTTGAATAGGGCCATTTGTACTGATGTAGAATCAATGTTCCATGAATGACTGGGTTGCACTTCATAGAAAGTCTCCTGAAACAAAAATGTCAACAGCAGCCACCTAAACATCAAGATGTCAGCTGCCCGTCTAATTTTCGGCCGGTAATTGACTCCAGAGTGCTGGAGTCTCAACATTAAAAGCCTGGTTTCTGGTGCAAACCAAGATGATCTCTGGGGCGTGTGGGGCTCTCAGCAGTGCCCCATTCTGAGCAGGTATATATGGGGCAAAACTGGTTCTATTAGGCAACCTGATCCCAAGTTGTACATGATGTAGCATTGATCCGGGAATTATAATTACCCTGATAATTCTACCCTTAAAAAGGTAAAGGACCCCTGAAAGTTAAGTCCAGTTGTGAACGACTCTGGGGTTGCGGTGCTCATCTTGCTTTACTAGCCGAAGGAGCCGGCGTTTGTCCGCGGACAGTTTTTCCAGGTCATGTGGCCAGCATGACTAACCCGCTTCTGGTGAAACCAGAGCACTGCACGGAAACACCGTATATCTTCCTGCCAGAGTGGTACCTATTTATCTACTTGCACTTTGACGTGCTTTCAAACTGCTATGTTGGCAGGAGCAGAGACCAAGCAATGGGAGCTCACCCCGTCACGGGGATTCGAACCGCCGATCTTCCGATCGGCAAGCCCTAGGTTTAGTGGTTTAGACCACAGTGCCACCCGCGTCCCTAATTCTACCCTAACGTACAGCCTAATACAAAGATTTCAAGGAGGAGAGCTATTTAAAGTAGCATTCTTTTACATGGGTCAAAGTACAGGAAGGATTGTTGTTAGCAGCTTGTACAGGAAACAAGTAGCATCATTACCATGAATATCCCCCTCCGGACTTCACAGCTTCTCAGTTCTGTGTTCAGTCCCGGAACCAAGAACTTTTCTGATACTACAATCACATTTCCTAGTGCTTCTTATAATGCAATTTAAACCAGATACTGGGTTTGGGTGTTTTTTTTAAAAAAAGAATTTAATTAATATTGCCTGCTGGCATGAAAGGTACTGAAGAGCTAAGGATCTGAAAGGGTTTAATGTTCTTCTTAGCACTGCTTCTCTAATGATGTAATTGTAACTCTGCCAAACACAGCAGCATAGCATTAAAACAGCGCTTTGTCCAGTGAAAAGTGAATAAACAGATTAAGCTTTTTACAGTAAAAAGAAGGGCTCTTTTTTTAGAAAAAAGAAAGAAAAAAGGGGGGGAGCAAATAAGAAAATAACTGTGTGCAACTTTAAATAGTAACCTGTTGTTTTGAATGATTCATTTGCTGAGCCTAGGTCCACCCAATAACATTTACTGAATTATTCCAGCTTCTTAATGTGTGCAAATTTGTTTTAAATAGCTTTCTGCTGGTAGGTTAGAGGCATTGTAGAAACTGGATGTGTAGCCAGCAATGGTAATATTTCTAGGCTTGATATTTGGAATAATGCTGTGAACTACAAGGTACTGCTATCGTCTTGACCTGTAACCCCTACCTGTCCTTATCTGCCCCCCCTCCCCACCTTTCCTTCTTACATGTTTTATTGGTAACATCCTGTGGAATACTTTGACTTTTAGGCAACTGTTCCATACCTTTTGATTAGCCATTCATTTGATTTGTACTGTTTTCGGTGGTGATTTCTGTTTCATTGCACACATGTATTGCTATACACTGCCTTGATAAGTTATACGATGGGAGTATAAAAATATTTTTATAAATAATAATGCATAAAATCAACATGCCTTGCCTTAATAGTACACTCCACTTGTAAGACTAGAGTAATAATTTAGGGACCATGATTGCATTCACTGCTACTAACTCCCTGAAATTTCTGTCTTACAATTTTCAACAGTAGTAACAGTTTTTACTTTATTCCTCTGAAAGTCTATAGAAGAATTGTAGAATTGTGGACTGTGGCAATTAGCTCTTTCATGACAGAGTCTAAACCAGATTTTATTTAATGTGCTTTATTAATTCAAATATATGCTCCCTTCTGTCTTCTTAAGGCTTGTTTACATCATTTCCTTAAGTGTTGTGTATTAAAATATGGAAGCAAACATAGCACTCAGAAAAAAGCCTGTCACTAGATTTCAGTGCAAATAAGATCCTCTTAGACAGTAGCCAAAATCTAGAGGCCAGTTCACGTGGGCCTTATTCTGTTTCTTGGTTGTTGTTGTTGCTGCTGCTGCTGTTATTTTACATCCAGTCTTTCCTGGGTTCATTTATGCACCTGATCACATGCAGAAAAGCACTGTGTGAACTGGAGCCATGATGATACACTTAGCAAGTGATTTTCGTAATCAAAAGTAATTCTCCTGCACATACCAACTCCACAAAAGTTCTACTGTGTTCATGAAAATAACTGTTGAAGATCTCTGTGGGCACCACTGGTTGCACAAGATAGAAAACCCAGGAACTGAGACAAATAGAAATGTAAGGAGAAAAGCCACTAGGGAATGCATGATTGAAGAAGGCCCCCATGCCTTTTCATGTCCCGTGTCTTCATGACTCTCCATTTGCAATACAAGCAGAAGCACTGCCTGGTGAGGACTTGGGACAAAGTTTATCACTTATCTCTATATGAGCCTGCCCATGATCTTCTTGAGACCCTTCGAAGGCTCAGCACCCCAGCACATCACATGCTGACACTTCACTTTCTCCTATCAGGTTCTAATGAGCCAGATCCAGTCCCACCCACCTGTTGCCAGGTAATCCTGCCAGGGAAGTCCACTGACATAGGAGGCCTACCAACAGGCATTTTACCAAGGAGCCCTCTAAAAGTCCATGTTGTTTCTTTCGCTTGGCAGTGGGCAAGGTGATGGGGGTGGCAAAAAACGTCCTGTGTATCTGGCTAACAGCATCATCAACCCCAACAGGCAGTGGCAGGACTCTCCTTGTTTTTTATTGGAATTGGCCAGACTATGGGGCAGGACTTTGAGAACGGACCTGAGTCAAGCCTGTTTCAACTCCTGAGCATAAAAACTGGCTGCACCATCTTCAAGCAGCACAGTCAGTATTGGACATTCCACCCACCCAACTGGTATAAATTTCACCCCACCTGAAGGGTGCTGGTGCTGCATGCATATGGCCTTGCTGTGGAGTGACTCAGTTTCCGTTTTCGGTGCCAGGGAGGAATTTTCATTCAAACCAATCAGGCCAGTTTTGGGGGCTTTACCTAGCTCACAGGAATTGTCACAACTTGTTGGCGGGAAAAGAGCCTAGGACTTGCCGATCAGAAAGTCAGCAGTTCAAATCCCCGCAACGGGGTGAGCTCCCGTTGCTTGATCCCTGCTCCTGCCCACCTAGCAGTTCGAAAGCACGTCAAAGTGCAAGTAGATAAATTGGTACAGCTCCGGCGGGAAGGTAAATGGCGTTTCCGTGCACTGCTCTGTATCGCCAGAAGTGGCTTAGTCATGCTAGACACATGACCGAGAAGCTGTACGCCTGCTCCCTCAGCCAATAAAGCGAGATGAGCGCCGCAACCCCAGAGTCGGCCACGTCTGGACCTAATGGTCAGGGGTCCCTTTACCTTTACCTTTAATAGTGTCCTGGAAGGGTCACCCATATTTGTTGTGCACCATATGGAGATCCTTAACTCGGGGTTGACCCTGATGAATGATGAATCATCAATCAGGTTGGTTGATTCAGGATACATGCCCAAATGACAAAGGTTGCCATGTTATTTCTTGCTTCCTATGCCCCTACTATGGCGACCCCATGCCTACTGTGGCTGCCTAAGGATGAAGCATGCTGGCCCAACCCATCCTGGCTATAAAAAAACATAGATCAGCCTGCAGGAAGTTGCAGTTGCTCAAAGATATACATGGGTAGGAAGCATCCTCGGATACATAGAGGCAAATCCACTTATTGTTGTTAGTCATTACCCACAACACATTTCTTCATTCAACACTTCATCTCATCTATTGCTCATCTCAAGTAAGAACCCCCGGCTCCTGTCTTACCATTTATATTCTTCCACCCATGCACACTTTTAATTGGTTTCTAACATTGCCTGAGACAATATTTCAGAACCCTCAATTTCAGCCAGCTGCGGAAGCGGCTTGGTACTTTTATTCTAGACTAATAAATTGTTAATACTTCTTTAATAATGAAATAATGCCGTGCCATGCAATCTTCAATAATCATTACAAAATATGCTTTTTCCACCCCTCCAGAGTAATTTACACACACCATTAAAATTATTCTCACCTCTACTTGGGTGAATTTAATAGCTTTAAACATAACTATGTCTGATAATAGTTTTCTTAAAGGGGAACTGTCATTAGTTTCCTACAATATGCATGATACTGTTCACTTGATTAAGCCATTTGCCAATAAAACTTAATAACATTTTCAAAATCTATGCCTTCTAGCTGGAAATTTAGCACTGAACGAAGTTTAGCTCTTATTGTCTACTCACCCATATGCGGTCTCCTGTCTGCAACCCCATGGGTGAGACATTTCAGCTGACAATTCTCTTTCTCCTCTGCCACAGCCCATAGACTTCGGCTGCCTGCAGTGATTCCACACCACACGCTGGACACACACCCTTCTCTGTATGCTCACAGGAGCAGCAACGACTAACAGCAGTGAGAAGCAATGCTGCGTTAGAGTGCAGGTGTGCATTTCTGTGAGCCATAGCAAGGTGTCATTCTCTGCCAACTATTCCACACACACACACATATTAATGAAATTATAAATATCACCATGCAGTGGTGTGTGTATACTGGTTGCAAGAAATGATAATAGCAAAAGAGCTTCTCTTGAGCACTTTCATCATGTAGAAGAGTCAGCCTTAGGCTATAGGCAACTGAAGACAGGTGTTGTTGTTGTTTTTATTTTTTAAAAGTCTGTTATCAAAATGTAAGGCCAGAAACACATACACACTAATCTGAGGATTTCACAATAGGGAAGGGGTGTGTCTGTGTGTGAGAGAGAGGGGGGGAGAGAGAGATTAGGGGCTATTGCCCCTGCTCACTTTGCTTGCCAAACCTGCCTACCCCTTTGCCTTTTCCACACACTTAGCCAACTCCCCTCCCTGTACACCCATACTGCAGAAGGTGTGGCCTCTCATCAGAGTTCACTCAAGCTACATAGCATGATGAATGACACCTTGCTTTTTATATACATAGGAAAATATAGGTCTGTGTGTGTGAGAGAGAGAGAGAGAGAGAGAGGGAGAGAGAGATACTTTGGCATCTGAAAGGGTCGCAAAGACTTCTGGAAGTTTGCCAAAGGTCATCAAGTACAGATATGAATACAACCATCTTTCTTTCAGGCTAACATGCTCAGCATCATCAATTGAGCATGTGCTTCTGCAATGGATATGAAGAGAATCAGCCCAGTCCCTGGCTGCAGTGGGCATGGCAGTAGACTAAGCAAGATCCAGGCCAAACTATAGACTCTACAACTTAAGAGTCTGAAAATGCATTGAGCCCGCTACATCAGTGGCGTAGCGTGGGTTGTCAGCCCCCGGGGCAAGGCAAGTAATTTGCGCTCCCTAACCCGTGGATTTGCGCCCCCTAACCCTAACCCCCAGATGTTGCACCCGGTGCGGCCGGCCCCCCCTGCATCCCCCATGCTACGCCACTGCGCTACATATACCCTGCTACAAGTACAACTTCACTAAGTCATTTACACCCCCCATCTGGGAATTTAGTTGTACCAACTGACATGAGGTCATCATGCTTCAGTCCAATTCAGTATGTTTACAGGAAAAATAAAGCATAAATGGGGGAGATCAGTCACTGTCTCTCCATGTAACTACCCTACAATGTTGTGAGAATCACGTACACCCAGCTGAGCAACCCGGAGGAAGGGTTGGATAAAAAATATACAGTTTTTAAAACAATATTCATTGTCCTTATCAACAGTATCAGCTCTCAAGCTTTCAGAAGTTCTGCAAAGTAGAAAAAGGATTTGACAAAGTTATATAACTTGATACAAAAACATATTTTCCTCCAGTTTATTTTTCTAACTTGAATAGAATATGAACTCTCCAGGAAAGTGTGACTGCGAAGCTTTGAAGTACAGAGAAAGAAACTAGGTTGTGGAGGGGGGCAGTATTGAACCGCTTGAAGTGACAGAATAGTGTTGATGGTGTTGATCCATGACACAATGTCTGGCCACTTTGCAAGATCAGCAGCTCATAGAAACCTGTTCTTAAAGCCACAAAGAGATTTGGAAGTCAGGGAAGAAGAAGAAATTGAGTCTGAAACACAGCCATGTGACTGGAGAGAGTAATAACCACTGATAGCCCGTAAACTATTGCTATTTCACATTTCAAAATCTAACTGACTGAAGAGATTGTGTAGAACATTTAGCTGCCATACTACCTTTAAAATGACTACATAAATTTCAACTATGCAAAGCCAGACTTTGTCACCTGAAGAGACATCAACAATCCTTCAAAATTCACGCCTATCTGAATTTTGTGGTGCAATGCGAAGCAGTCTAACAAAACTGCACATATTAAAGGGAAGTGTGCATAAAAATGAAGATATTAGTGAAAATAACATACAAAAGGTGCGTTGTACGTATTAGCAAAAATTGCTTGCAAAAATATGCACATTGTCAAAATTGCATACAAAGAAGTTTTTGTTAGGAGAAATTTGTCCTAAAATGCTGATGAATTTTCATGAGCATTTTTTAACAGATAGATAAATAACATGGCAAACTGCTGTACAATGTGGAGAACTGAATTTAAAACTGGGCAAATCAGAAACCGAATAATAAAAATTGTCTGATCCTCCTATACCTACCTGCATGTTTAAAGATTTGGAGAAATGTATTATTCCTGTCCTTCTGAACAGAAAGAAGCAATGCTGAAAGTACAATTTCTGTCCCCTTTCACCACCCACTAGCTTGTTCCAGGCAGCTCTCTCATAAATGGATTTAAAGAAAGCTAACTTTCCATTGTCCATCAACCAGTAAAGGCTCATTTTGCACACCCCAACTAATACTCTGCAAGGACAGAGGAATAATTCCATTTTATTCTCCAGATGGGTGGAGTATAAATAATAATAATAATAATAATAATAATAATAATAATAATAATAATAATAATTATTATTATTTTACTACTCCATTCATTAGGAGCAACCAGCCAGTGTTTTGAAGTGAAGTCAGCACTTTTTCCTGCCATTAGCTAGGAGATAGGGCACTGAAAAGGCAGGCTATTATCATGCTAGCATTGATATGAGGATTAATGCCCTCTGTTTGCATCCCATGGTTGTCATCCAATTAATCAAACATATTGAAAACAGTTGAGCAGCCCATTCAATAGCTGCAGGAAAAAGAAAACCAAGAGACCTTGTGATGTGAGTAAAACAAATGGAAGGTTGCATATATATTTTTCTGTACAAACTCTATTCTCTTATGTCACTAAAATCTTGGGAGCAGAGTTTAGGCTTACAGGTTAAAAAATGATTAACCAATCAACAACTGGTACTTTTTTAAAGGTAGAGAACCTACATTTTGGGTTGATGACTGCTTTTGAAGCTCTGTAACAAAAAGAAAGGAGGAAAAAATTGCCTAGGATGTTTCACTAGATTGACCTCATGCAGAATGCAAGTGGCCCGGTGCCTTATTACTCCTTTGAATGCATCCTCAGCGCTGGTCAGTCACTCTGAATTTCTCAGTTTCCAATTCTGGAGCATGTTCCCTGTGCGCTGTCAAGACTCTTCACATTTTGAGGCAGAATATTATGTCCACATTAGAAGCTGCTGCTGGTGGGAGATTCTGACAGAGATCTATGGCCCCAGTAGTTATTTTCTTTGTATAGTACATTTATTTCTCTTACGGAGAAGCACTCAGAATTCTCATATGTCTTGCCAGCACAGCCAAGGAGGGAGTTTTGGTTATCCTCCAAGAGTCAGTGTAACTATTCCATAATATACGCTGTTCAAGCATTAGGAGACCTTCCAGCCAAATGCAGACTGTGCTGATGAAAAGGTCAGAATATAGCAGGAAAAAAATACTGCCTAGTATGTCATGATTTTTGTTCTGTTTTACGAAATCCAGGGTGTGATGTCCTTACTTAGACGGAATGCAGTCCTGGTGCCCTATACCATTATCCAAATTGGGAGGGCGATTTCTGAATTCTCTCCTTCCTTTTATGAAAGTGCTTTCCTGGGTGGCATGGGGCCAGCTCTACCATTAGGCAAAGTGAGGAGACCACCTCTGGCAGCAGATGATGGGAAGGAGCAATGGCAATCTCCCCGTCACCATCACCACCATCACTTCCTCCCAGGCCTTCCATCTAGAGACTTCTTTTGGTGAATAGAAATATATTTGCTACACACACTGTCTTGGCCTCCCTAAACTAACCTACTGTCTCAGGTACAGTGGAGGACTCTAGCCTATTACCAGTGTTGAGGTCAGATTCTCCCATCAGACTGGCTGGCTTCTATACATGGGATCTCAAGGGCCACTGTCTTGTTTCTTCAATAGGCAACAAAGAACTTGGTGCTAACTGGACCTGGCCTGGCACATGCAGGGAGCTTGGATCTGGAAGGCATTGGTAGAAGGGATGGCTTGTGCCAGTGTAAGGGACTGGGGTGACAGAATATGGCAAAGATAGCCTAAAGAACTGCAGGCAATTGGGATGTTATTATCATATTCTCCTACCCCAGTCACAGGTATACCAAAGAAAGAACAATAGGTGAGTTGAGTCAGAAAGCCTCAGGTTCATTCCCTAGTATATTCAGTTAGAAGCCTCAGGTAGCAGCTCCAAGGCAGTCACTGCCAGTCAGAGTAGACAATTCTGGCTACCTGGGCAAGTTATCTGTTCTGGAATAAGGCAGGTTCTCATGGATTATACCCAACTGAGTCCTATTAAAGTTAGCAATGTTCATTAACTTTAATGTGTCTATGCTGAGCACTGGATACAATCCTATGTTCCTAATCCTAGATGGCACAGTTCTGCTTTCTGTTTTAGAAAATTTAGCCTATAATCCTGTTCTCATTTGCTGCAGAGTAAGATTACTCAATGGGGTTTATTTTATGCCTAGTCACTTTTGGCTCCCGCTCTTAGGGTTTTAATTGTTTTCAAATATGTTTTAATGTTGATTTTTAATGTTTGTCTTGGACGTCACTTCAAGGGCCAGATGTTTTAGGCAGGGAGCAGAGTCTAAACTGAGTAAACAAATACAGTGATACCTTGGTTCTTGAACTTAATCTGTTCCGGGAGTCCGTTCGACTCCCAAAACCATTAAAAAACCAAGGTGCGGCTACCGATTGGCTACAAGAGCTTCCTGCACTCAAGCAGAAGCCGCATCATATGTTTGGCTTCCGAAAAACGTTCGCAAACTAGAACACTCACTTCCGGGTTTGCGGCATTCGGGAACTGATTTGTTTGGCAACTAAGCCGTTCGGGAACCAAGGTTCCATTGTACTTTAGAAAGAGAAAAAGAGAGAGATCCTGTAGCCCCTTACAACCCTGCTTCCCCACAGAAACATCAAGACCCATAACTCTTGTGTCATGCTGGACCCTTGAGCTTTAAGCAGATGCATTCTGGTCTGTAGTACTGTTTGTCTTAATTAAAAGGCATTACAACATATTCTTTCATTTCTGTGCCCTAGTATTTCAGCTGTAAAGTGGAATTTCCTCACTTGCCTCGCCACCTCCATCTCTCAAGAGTTTTGAAAATTAATTGAATTTTTTTTTTAAGTTCCTTGAATATGAAAAGCTGCAACATTAGGATGATTGATATGCATGTCATGTAAGTAATGGAATCTGCACTGATATCTGGTAAAATGTGCCGCAAATTCCAATGCAATGAATATGTGGTTAATGAAACCTTTTATCTAAATCAATGTGTACAGTAAAGCTTGTCTAAATCAGCATTTTTCGGAAGTCTTTCAGCGGTGCATTATTACAAGGGGCTTCTTCATCATCCTGAGGAGGGATGCTCACATAGACAAGATGAAGCATTGCTGACCCCACCAACCTTAGCACGACCACCACATCAATCACCATGGAAGCTGTCCTGCTGCAGCTGTTTAAAGCAAGAGAACCCCCCCCCCAATAAGCTTAATGCACTGAAGGCTTGAGAACACGTCATACCATGAGGTTATATAGGGTGCTCCTCTAGGACTGGATGAACTGTTGGCAGCACCCAACAATTGCGGCATTTCAGGTGGTGTGGAGCTCTGGCGGGTGTGGCCACTTTCATGGACCAGAATGGGAAATAGAGCATAGTAGGGCAGCAGCAAAAGCAGGGAAAGCATTTGGCTGACAGTAGGAATGGGCTGATCTGTCAGTTACAGTTTCTCGTTTTTCCAATCTTAAGTTCAGTTCTTCACAGTTTGCAAAAAAAGAATTAAAAAGTCCTCTCCGGAATCCATCAATATCATTTCACAAATTGTGAATTAGGTAGGCGTTCCTTTAAGGGTAAACAGAAATGCGTTTCTCCCCCATCTCTGGTTGGCAGTCATGGCAGCCACGGGGATAAATGGGTTTGTGCCCTCCCCATCACCACCAATCCAGTGGCCCTCTACCCTTGCTGCCACTCTGCCTGGCCCCTACTGGTCCTGGTGAGCAGCAGCATTGCTGCAGCAGAAGGGAAGCACAGCAGTAGCACCTCAGCTAATTTGCTGTGACTATTTCACGGCTGTCCGGCTGTAAGCCAGATGTGGAATAGCAACTCTGTTTCAGACTCCTAATACTCTTTAGCCAAGCAGGATAAACAATTCCAAATGTCGAGGAGGGGGTATTTTAATTATGTGTGTGGGAAAGGGGGTTAAATGCCTCAAAGAAGCTATTGTCCCCAGTACCAAGTATCCAAGTATCCCCTCTTATCTGTAATATTGTCTCCCTCCCTCTCAGAATTGCATTTAAAGCTCTCCTGATCAGGGTCACAAGACTCTTAGCAAACACATCCTTGCCAACTGCTGTAAGGCACAACCCCTCTCTTGCCAGAAGTCCTTCCTCAAGGTAGTGGAGGCCACAGTCCAAGAAGCCAAACCTTTCCTGACAATGCCACCTGTGCAGGTCATGGTTTACTTCCAGTATTTCCCTCTTTTCCTGGGCTCCAACCTCCAGGAAAAGAGGCCCCAGGGATTCATTTCCAATCACTCCTTGGCTGCTAGATGAGATATCATACTTTTGGACATCATCATCAGCTGTTGTTTTTTCTTGAACAGGGGTTTGTCAGCTGTAGCTGAGATACAGAGGGATGGGGAATGAAACAGCGCCGGAACTGGAGAACTGATAGAAACCAAGGAGTTATTCCAGGGAGGGCGATAGGGAGCTGCTGTGCCCAGGCCAGGTAATGGAGAAATTTTGGGTTGAGAATGGATTATTTCCACCTGCCCCCACTCCACCACTTCAGTTTAGAGTGTGAGAAAAGATGCTATGTGGGGAAATAAAGGCAACAGATAGAGTGGATTCCCAGAGAGACAATCGTCTTCTTCTTTGGCAATTACTCGTAGCCAAATAAGATTGTCTTCCATGAACACAGTTTTAACAGTGGGTTCATAAGTGACTGTGGAGGCCAATTCTGGACCCACATGTCCTTCCACAGTGGGGACATAGGTTTCTGGGCGGGAGTTGATCACGGTGAGGGTTTGCCAAGTGAGCCGCCTTCTTAGCATATTTCTCCCTTTCTTCCTGAGTTCAAGCATCTTCAAAGTCCATGACACCTTTGGAGTGCTCACAGGCCAGTGTTTCCCAGTAGTATAAACACCGGTTTTGCCTTGAGAGAGTCTTTAAACCTCTTTTGTTGACCACCTGCATTAGGCTTTACATTGTTAAGTTCAGAATAGAGAATAGTTGCTTTGGAAGACGATAATCAGGCATCCGAATAACATGATCAGTCCAACGAAGCTGATGTTGAATAATCATTGCTTCGACACTGGTGATCTTTGCTTCTTCCAGTACACTGGCATTTGTTTGCCTGTCTTCCCAAGTGATGGGAAGACTATACAGAAAGAAGTTGTAAGATAAAACTTTGCACACTAGAATGAGTCAGAATATCGATGTCGTTGGCCATCTGCACTTGGCAAAATTGCACAGATATTGCTCTGGGTTTTTAAAGTTGTTTTTTTAAAATAACTTTTCCTAATTCAAAAAAAGGAACCTGAAGAAGAAGAAAAATGAAGAGTGGGTGTTTTGTTCACAATGTCATGATGAGTCCCATAAAAAGTAAGTGAACAAGGTATGATTATTCTATAGGAAATACAAAGTGTGGAACCAGCCTTGGAGGCAAAACTTTGCTGCTGAAGAAGATAGACTAAAGTGTCTGTTTCTTGAAAGCATCTAATATAATTATCTTGCTTGAAACAATTTGCCTTGTGGGGACTGAGAAGGTAAAGCGTTTCCCTGTGGCCTAATCCCAACTGATTTAACTTTCATCAGAAGTTGAAAGTGCTTTATTCTGAAATGCAATGCATAGAATGGATAATGATATTGTGTCGGTGAGGTTCTGTTTGCATAGCAATCCTCTGAAATTGTGAAGGCTTTGTTCGGAAACATGCTGTTCACACCTGAAACTACACAGTTTTGTTCCTCAAATATAGCAAGCCAGTTGCTGCACTTTGTGCCATTCTTGGCAATCTAACATTCTTGCTTTGACTAGGGAAAGCTCTGGAGCTAAAAGGGGGCAGGCACTCACACATGGGGCTTTTAAGCAGGGACCATACCTGAAAAGAGCGGAGGAAAGGTAAGTGTGGATAAGCCTTAACTAAGATTGAAATCAATGGGCTTTAGGTAGTTCCGACTACCTTACGTCCCATTGATTTCATAGGGGTCTATTCTAAATTTTGCTAGATATGTATCTAACCCAGAAAGGAGGTATTTCGCTGTTGTTGTTGTTGCTGCTGCTGCTGCTATAGCATCTCAGATCCATCTTTAGATATGTGCCTCATCAAGTTCCCTCCAAGTTGTTAACTTGATGCATCCACATGAGCCCCGCTAGGAGTTTTAGACAGTCCACCCATCACATATGTGGTTGTCACCTTGGTCTTTTAAAACGAGAGGGTCCCTATACTAGCACTGCTTTATTCCACCAACCTGAGTTCTCTCTTGCCAAATGACCTGCATATGTCCATTTTCACTTTGCTGCCTTTTCCACTACTTCCATAACTTTCCATCTTTGTTATTAGCTAACTAAAGAGATACCACTGTTTTATATGCCAGTAAGGCAACATTGCGCCTCTTTGTTTTATATTCCAGTAAAATGAGATTTATAAGACAGGAGAGTAAGAGTCTCACCACCCATTTATGACTGCTCTCGGGGGTATTTTAAACCTTCAGGAGAGGCAAAACCGCTTCTTGTCCTTTTTTATTTTTCTTCATGACTCTGACAAGTCATATTTTTTATTAAAAAAACAGAAAGGTTCCCTCTCCCCAGCAGCCTCCAGCCAGATTCCTCATTATAAAAAAAATAACACTGGGGCCTCATTTATCATCATGTCCATTGTGAGTGTAACCAGGACTCATTGCACCTCCCATTTAGGCTCAAGCACCACCTCCTTAATGATTTTTGTGATATAATGCTGGGCGGAGTTCATGAATGGTGGCGCAATATTGCGACTGTACATACTGGGCAGCTGTATGGCTGCCTTCCTAGAGTTGCTGTGCTTTCAATGCGTAATTGGGTCTAGTAGCTAAAATGGTGTCCTGTTTGCAGCAGCTGGGTCAGAAGAGCTGGCTCTACCACCAGGCAGATTGAGACAGCTGCCTCAGGCAGTAGATAATGGGGATCCAGTGAGCAATGGAAGATGAAGATGTACTGGCTATGCACCCAGCTTTTAATTCCCTAGGCTAGACTGCCGCCCTCAGGTTTGCTGGAAGGTGCTGAAATAAGATTCAACTGCCCATCCGGCTGATTTTTATACACGTAATGAGTGGACACCATCTTGTACTTCACCTCAGGCAGCATATTGTCTTGGGACAGCCCTGCTAAAGATGGGTGTACTTTGTCCAAATTGCCATATATATCCCTCCTTTACTATAAGGGAATAGTGGTGCCTTGGTATGCTACTGTTCCTAGGAGTAAGGATGATAAAATTCCTCCAGAATGCTGCATCACTCCTTATCATGTTCTTAGCCTGTCCTCCCAAAGCCCAGGTGTATTTATTTTATTTAGGTCAGTTATGCCCATAATTTTTGAGATAAATTCTTTAATGCCGAAAGTATTTGCTTCAAGAATTATGTGTATAATCAACATAAATAGAACAAGTTATTCAGGAGTACAATTA
Organism: Podarcis tiliguerta; assembly: GCF_965153285.1. Taxonomy (NCBI): domain Eukaryota; kingdom Metazoa; phylum Chordata; class Lepidosauria; order Squamata; family Lacertidae; genus Podarcis; species Podarcis tiliguerta. Next base: position 34,770,300 of record NC_139537.1, read on the forward strand.
TAAAAAAAAAACTTAGGTAGAGCATCGAAAAACACCCCAAAGATGACTAAGAAGACTGAGCTCAAGGAATGTTAAAAATAAAATGGGGTGGGGATGGCAAACTAGGTTGCAGAGGGGATAGGTTATAATATTATGGTGGTTGGCATGGTTGACTGATTGAAACAGTGAACAAACATACCCGACAAGTCATATTTCTTTATGTAAAAATGCATATCTGGAAGCCTCTGACAAGCGCCTGACAAAAAATTGTCAAGGCTTACATTCAGGCCAGGGGGTTTAGGTTCCTCTCTTGTCTTAAATTTTCCAGCATGAGGAAGAAATGAGCTATGAGAACTATGCAGTGAAGAAGGAAATGTTTTTAAAATGTGCATTGACAGTCCCAATATGAATGCCATAAAGTTAAATTTTGAAGTGAACACCTTCCATTTTATAATGATGCACTTCACCTCAGGCTTCGATCATCCCAAGGAATTATAGCCTAGCTATTGCAATCTATGACTGCCTCAATATATAAGTAACACATTCATCATAGCATTCACAAACCTTTTGAATGCCCTGTGTAACAAAATGCGCTTTTAAAACCATTTGCTATTTGTGTGATGGCATATATATTGCAAAATGAACTGCTAATAAACTTCAGTCAAGAAATTACAAAACCCTTTCATTTCTTACTATGTTATTTCCCTGCCTTGTAACACACACCTTGTACCTGTCAAGAGATGTTAATAATAAGACGTTAATATAGAAAGACTGTGAGATTTATTGTTAAGTTCTAAGAATTATTTCAAGGTGAAAAATAAAACATATATAAATACTACACACCCGCGCATGCATTAATCTCTTGATGTGGAAGAGCTTCAAAACAAAACAAATTGCCTGTTGGCATTTCCATTTACACAGAGTTTCAATAAATTGTTTTTGTTAAGAACATCGTTTCTCTCCCACTTAATCATTGTTTCTCTTAAACAATGTTTTCCTTCGCAAAATTCACTACTTTATTCCTCCAACTTTATGAATTTCACAGTCCCTGAGATTAAAGGGCTTTGTTGATTGCAGTGTTAAAATTCAGCTAAGCTGATCACTGTAAAAGAGGTCTAGGATACAAGGCCATATTCTTCTGCCTACTGTATGCATAAAGCCAGGTATGTAATTAACATACCAATTATTTCAAAGTAAACTCAAAGCAATCCTATTCACCTGAAAACAAATTAGTAGGGGGAAATGTGTTTATATTTTCAGACTGTCTGAAAATCACGTCACTCATGTTAAAATGCAAATGAATGCACAACTATGTTACATAAATCAAAGGGGAGCTTTCAGATTTTATTTTATTTTGTTCCTTAATCCTCTCCTGAAAAATCTTCTCCCCTCTTTTCCTGGGAATAGTACTCAACATCCAAAATGTATAAATCTACACACACACACACACACACACACACAGCAAGGCAATGGACTCTGCTGGTATTTCGTGAACTGAGCTACCAGGGCGAAACAGAGAATATAATGCTTTTTTGTAACAATGTTCCATATTTGCAGCATGCATGAGCATTCGCAGAGAAAATACCACCTCCTAATGTTGTATGCTGTGGTTGCAAGAGCCATTAAGAGAACAAACCCCATTCAAAGCTCATGAACACATTTCCACATCCAGATGTTGTGGGCTAGCATCCCAAGGCACATGCCAGGGCCTAGGGGTTCTGAAGAGCCAGTGGCGTAGCGTGGGTTGTCAGCACCCGGGGCAAGGCAAGTAATTTGCGCCCCCTAACCCGTGGATTTGCACTCCCTAACCCGTGGATTTGCGCCCCCTAACCCTAACCCCCAGATGTTGCGCCCAGTGCGGCCAGCCCCCCCCCCTGCACCCCCCACGCTACGCCACTGTGAAGAGCCCAGGGCTGACCTGACCCTGCCAACCCAATGACACCTCCACCTGGTACTGGGTGACCCTGCCACCTTTACTGCCACCTTTACTGCCATCAGAACTTCAGCATGGCACTGTCACTGCTTGCTGCTGCCATGGCCACTCACTCACCTCATCCCGGCCCTGACCATGCTTCCCTCAGTGAGCAGCAGCCGTGCTATGGAATGGGAGCCAATGTAGGGCCAGTCGTTGCACTTGGTATTACATTGCTTTGCTTCTTTTACAATAATTTCTATCTGAGTGGTACACAGTTAAAACAAAGAGTAAAATATAACAATTGCCAATAAGACAACAGCCAAAATATCTCAGAGGGCCCAAAAGCCTCATTAAGATGAAAGGTTAAAAGTGCCCTACCAAATACCCTGGTTCTTGAATGCCTTGGTACTCAAACATTTTGGTTCCCGGCCACCAAAAAACCGGAAGTAAGTGTTCCGGTTTTTGAACGTTTTTCAGAAGCCGAACATCTGATGCGGTTGTCAGCGATTGTTTCCGGGGCGCCTGTACCAATCAGAAGCCGTGCCTTGGAAGTCGAACAGACTTCTGGAATGGATTACATTTGAGAACCAGGGTATCACTGTATCAGGTGTGATGGGGACAGTGGAGAAGCTGCATGCTCCGGCACCAGGAGAGGAGAGCAGGCGGGGGCATGGCGAGCCACCCGCCGGGGCATGGTGCGCATCCCAGGGGCGTGGCACACCACCCATGGGGGTATGGCATGCTGCCCATGGGGGCATGGTGCACATCCCGAGGGTGTGGCGTGCCGCCCGTGGGGACATGGTGCCCGGCATGGTGGGACGGTGTGCAGCACGTGTCCAGGGGGGTAGCCATGATGGTACCCCCTCTCCGATGATGCCGGGGGTGGTGCGCTCCCCCCACCCCCACTTTCCTCTGCCAGTGGATGGAGACACTGAAAATTCCTAGGCGTGGGGAGAGTTCCAGAAGCAGAAGGGTGCCACAGAAAAGGCTCTCTCTTGCATTGTCGGTTTATGAATACCTGAAAAGAGCCTCTCTGGAAAATCTCAAATCTCTAACATGGTAGCTTGCCATCATGGGAGGGTCAGGCTAAATATGGTTAAGACTGGACTGGCATTCTTTCTTGAGAGAATAAAGAACCCAAGCAGCATAATTTCTTTACTCGGACCAACGAAAGCTATCACTATGTTTGTGGTTTATATTTTCAGTTTTGTGAGTTTAACTTTTTGTTTGTTGCTATGTTCCTGTTGAATGGGCCCATATTTCCTGAGTATTTTGAGATAAAAGCGTATCACGTGGTGGCTTTCCAGCTGTTGTGCACCTTCTCTTATGACAATGTTTCTCTGGTGTTTATCTTGCATCAGAACAGAAGGAACGGTGTGCCTTTCACCTCAATTACATGCATGTACCACACACTTCAAGCCTCTCTGACACTGTGTAAAGAACATTTTTGTTTTGTTGTTTTCTCTTCCTCTGGTAGATCAAATAATAACCAGGTCCTCTCTTTTTCCCTTTTCCCTTTTCTTTTTTGGTCAGCCATATCTCTAATAGCTTCCAAAGTAGAATGCTGGGTTTATTTATTTTGAAAATGAAATCCATTTAGTTCACTTGAAGCACGTTTGTTACCTTGCTGATAGTGTCACTGTTTATATAGCACACCCCTATGCATGACTAAAAAGGTAAAGGTAAAGGTACCCCTGCCCGTACGGGCCAGTCTTGACAGACTCTAGGGTTGTGCGCCCATCTCACTCAAGAGGCCGGGGGCCAGCGATGTCCGAAGACACTTCCGGGTCACGTGGCCAGCGTGACATCGCTGCTCTGGTGAGCCAGAGCTGCACACGGAAACGCCGTTTACCTTCCCGCTAGTAAGCGGTCCCTATTTATCTGCTTGCCCCCGGGGGTGCTTTCAAACTGCTAGGTTGGCAGGCGCTGGGACCGAACAACGGGAGCACACCCCGCCGCGGGGATTCGAACCGCCGACCTTTTGATCGGCAAGCCCTAGGTGCTGAGGCTTTTACCCACAGCGCCACCCGCGTCCCATGACTACTGCATGACTACTCAGTTGTAACTCCCATTGAGTTCAATGGATGCTACTCCAATGCCTCAACCTGTTTTCCTGTGGCCATTAATTGATTTGTTTTCAAGTAAATAATTCTGGCTTTGCACATGTATGCATTGTAGCTGCATGTATAGTGAGTATTCAGAGCAGCAGGGAAGGGCCAGAAGTTGAGCATAAGCACAGTTTAAAACACCTGCTATGCCACCAGGGCCAGCCTCTGTCCCCCTCTTGGGTGTGGATATGTTTACGAGCAATAGTGATGATATGCATTATATTTACCCATTTCATAGATGTAATAACATAGAAATGTGTGTTACATGTTTGGGCTGACCCATAGCTTATCGTTTGACTAACTTGCTTGGGACGAGCACTTGAAGAGTTCAGTTCATATCATTATTGTTCTAGCCAAAGGCAATGATAAACTTGTATTAAGCACTAGTATTAATAAAATAATACAAAACATACATCCATAATACAGAAATCTGCAAAGACTTTGCCAAGTTCCTGAGCTTTAAAACATAATTTCCGTTGTGCATCTCTGACAGCTCCAATTCTAATGTTATTTTGCCTTTTTAAAATCCAATTTGCCAACATCCATGATGTAAGAGAGAGAAGTTAACTGAGACACCAGCAAACTCAAATCCAGTTTGATCTCAGATTAAACCTCCGAACCTCTTCTCCAGGAGCTTTAGCAGTTTCAGGCAAGAAATAAGGGCCTTTACCTCATTACAGGAGCTGGTTGCTATTCATGTAGGTTTGTGAAATCCTTGTACACTGTTGGTATATTTGCTTGCTCAGATATTAGAGAAATAATTAACCCCATCAGAGGCAGGAATTGAGGCTTCATGTGATGATCTCACTTCATTTAAACCCTGGGACATGATTTCCCAGAATTTGTCTTTTCTCTGTTCCACTACTGCTAGCCCCAATTCCTGGACATATTTCTTCCAATATCTGCATTTGGGCAAATATAATTAATCTTCCCTTCTTGTCTACTGGAGCATATTGGGATATTATTAGGACAGGTGTCAAAGGCAGGATTCTTATGGCTTGGGAACTTCCTGCTGCTTCCTCTCAAGTTGCCTCTTTCAGACCAACTAGGTGCTCATATTTTAAATAAACAAACAGTAAAACTGTGATATATTTATTTTTTCAAATCCCTAAGTCCAACAACATTTTTCATGACAGCACAGATAGAGTTATTTGAGGGAGTGTGTGTTTTTAAACCAATCAAGCAGTATACAAATTTTGTATTGTAAATCAATAAATAAAGGTTGCCAAACAATTCCACCTATGGAAATATCTAAGTCACCATCTGTTTCGCTCAGCATAGCCACAAATTTAAACCCAACTTTTCCATGTATGTCCAGATTGTGATTTGAGTATCACTGTGAATTCGCTCTCCTTTTGCTGGCTCAACCTAAAAGTCCATACTTGTTGTAATGTCTCCCCCAGCATTTTCAAAGTTATAATTATAGCCATCTAGTATGCCTTTCAGAGTTTTCTCCACCATATGTTCCCACTTGCTCACTTTGTTCTACATCTGCTTATTTTATGCTGCATTATGTCTTCAGTATTACCTCCAAAAACAAATAGGTCCTGAGCCTTCAATAGTTATATTCTACAGCTGTGGAATTAGCTTCTCAAAATTCAAACAACTGCTACTGTTCTTGTTTCTAATCTGGTTAAAAAAAAACCACCCCACCAAACCACATTTGTGATTGATGTGCAACTTTAATACATCTTGGTCTATATAGGGTACAATCTGGGTTCATTAACAAAAGTGAAAGGTTTTCAAGTGACATCAGTTGGATACTGATTGCACCCACTGACTACAATTATGAAAGGTTTTATATAAGCCTGTCTTAAACATAGTAGTAATAATGTAAGTGGTCTTTGTTGGAATGGAAAATAAAAGTGTACCTGCATTTTCCATGAATCTTAAAATAGTTATTTTCTGACATTTAGATTACTGAAATGCACTCTCCACAGGGCTGCCTTTGAAATCTGTCCAGAAACTTGTTTGTTCAGAATAAGGCTGCAAGATTGATCTGGTCCCATTCAACTATCGTGTTATGCTAGTGCTTCATCTACACTGGTTTCAAGTCCATTTTAAATGCTGGTTTTGATCTTTGTGGTTCTTATTGGTTTGGGCCCAGGCCAAAGGATTGTCTATCTGCCTGTACCTATTAAGACCCTGAGATAAAATTTGGAGGCCGTTCTCTGGGTGTCCCTTCCAATGTTGTTTGGTGGGCCTACTGGAGAAAAGTCATTTTCAGTGGAATTGTCTCCCCAGAATGTCTCACCTGAGACCTTCTTTGTAGTCTTTCTGGCAGATGGGGAATAACTTTTTATTTCTTTTTTATTTCCCATTTAATCTCGTTCTCTACCCCCACCCCACCCTCTAATGTCAACATGTCAACATTCTTTTATGAAGCTTTCAATGTGTTAATTTTATACTCTGCTTCTGTGCTTTTTATGCTGCATAAATTTTATTAATTGGACTTGTACTTTATTGTTATTATCCAACTATGTCACATTCAGAGTAGATCCATTTATTTCAACAAGTTTACTCTTGAGGATGATTAATGCTGGATATAATCCATTGTAAACCACCAAAATAGCATTGTTCTTAAGGAAATCAGCCCTGAGTGCTCACTGGAAGGACAGATCCTGAAGCTGAGGTTCCAGTACTTTGGCCACCTCATGAGAAGAGAAGACTCACTGGGAAAGCCTCTGATGTTGGGAAAGATTGAGGGCATAAGGAGAAGGGGATGACAGAGGACGAGATGGTTGGACAGTGTTCTCAAAGCTACCAACATGAGTTTGACCAAACTACGGGAGGCAGTGAAAGACAGGAGTGCCTGGCGTGCTCTGGTCCATGGAGTCACGAAGAGTCGGACACAACTAAACGACTAAACAACAACAATAAATATTAGGATGGATTCAGACTTTGGGATACTAGCTATAAGCTCTAAAAGGCTTTGGATCAATTTACTTGAAAGATCACCTCTATCAGTATCAACTAACTCTGGCCCTGATGGTAGTGCAGCCAATGGGTATGGTCTGAGTTGGGGGTGGCCCACATAATGACACCCCACATAATGGGGATGGCTTTCTCCATAATGGCACTCAGATTATGGTCCTTCCTTCCTGACAAAGTGTGTTTAGACAGAATAATGAAATGTTTTAGTTCACCCAGCATTTGGTACTTGAAGAGCAGCAGGTCTTTAGCAGCCTTGGAAATTGATGTTGGATATGGTGGAGCTGTTTTAAAATTTTGCAACATTGTTAACTTTGATGCCAGCCACCCTGGGCTCTTTAAGGGTGTGATAAAAATCCAAGACATTATAAGTAATAATAATACAGTGGTAACTCGGTTTATGAACTTAATCCATTCCGGAAGTCCATTCTTAAATCAAAACAGTTCTTAAACCAAGACGCGCTTTCCGTAATGAGGCCTCCTGCCGCGGGTGGTCTTCCACTGTTTGGATTCCGTTCTTAGACCAAGGTAAAGTTCTCAAACAAAGACACTATTTCCGGTTTTGCGGAGGTTGTAAACCAAATCATTCTTAAACCGGACTGTTCTTCAACCGAGGTACCACTGTACTTAGAGTAGTTCCACTGAAATCAACAGGACTTAAATTACTCATGATTGATACCATCTCTTAGCTTTCTGTGGGCTTACTCTCAAGTACAACCAGATCCTGCTCAAACCTGCTTTTAATAAAGCAAATAATTAATAAAAAGAAAAGTGCTGGAATATTTGAAGGCTAGCAATGTAAGCCATTGTCCCCTAAGTTCCAATGAGATGTCTTAAAGGCTAGTTTAAAAGTAATAATTCTCGGACTCAAGATATGCTATTTTTGTGTGTTTTTGTTTGTTCTGCCACCAGAACAACCCTTTGCAGCCCTGGCCAGCCTTTCTGTCAGCTGGACAAAGTAATAGACTGCAGACTGATTCATTGCAATTGGCAGTGATGTTTTCACAAAGATCATTATGTCTTCCTCAGCCCACCTTGTCTGCACAAGACATATTGTGGCACCTGGGAATTGTCAGACTGGGAAAACTACAAAAAGTTGTACGTCGCAACGAAAGCTGCAGTTCTCAAGAGTGGTTCTTGAGTGGCTTGTGCCCTCAAACAATCTGCAACATTCTGAAGACATCAGGTTGTTGTTATTTTAAAAAAGGACGATAAAAAATCTGTACTACTTCAGCGCAATCCTGTTTTATTTACTGGCTTGGATTAGGAACAATTGGGGAAATGTAAAGCAAGGCTGGAGTTAGGCTTGAAAAGAAAAACAAACGACATTTTTTACATAAGCTCTGTGCTTCTTTATATTCTGGTTTCAGAGTTTCTTCCTTTGCTCTGCAGCAGAGATGCTTCCAAGCTTTTCATTTATCACAGTATTATCAGAGATCTACTGTGCTGCAGATAATCAGAACTGGAGTTGTGCTGGGTTCCACTGGCTAGAGAAAGCCATTGGCTGAATACCTCTTTGAGGACCACCTTTCTTTGAATGTACTTCTAACTCCCACAAGGCTTCAACATCAAACAGAAGGAAGCTTCTGATGTTCAAGGCAAGTTGTATTGCATCCTAAGGGGCAATACCCGGCATTTAAAGTAGGAGGAACAAAAACACACATTTGGCTCATCCTGGTGCCAGTTGGTACTCAAGTTTGGATAAATATTATGATGTGCTGCCTTCAAAGACTGCAAATATTCAAGAAGTCATATCCTGGAAGGAAGCCTGATATTTGTCAAGATGGTACATTTTATTGTGACAGCCTGCAGCTGGAACAATTAATAACAATCTAATCAATTTTTACTTTTATTTTTGAAGTCAGCATGAATGATAGATGGCATTAAAATGTTTCTAGATCTTGTTTTTTTAAAAAATAATGTCTACAGTGCTACCTTGGTTTACAGCCATAATCCGTTCCGGAGGTCCGTTTGTAAACTAAAACAGGTTGCAACCCAAGGCACGCTTTCACCAATGGGGCCTCCAAAAAAAATTTGTTTGTAATATAAAAAAGGGTTGTAATCCAAAAAAAGGTTGCAAACCAGGACACGCACTTCCAGGTTTGACGTGTTTGTAATCCAAAACGTATGCAAACCAAGACGTATGCAAACCAAGGTACCACTGTATTCTGTATAGGCTGATGTTAGGTATTGGGGTAACCTGTGGCGATTTAGGCTTGCCAGAAGGTACTGTTTTGACAAGAGAGGTCACTTCCCTTCCAAGCTTTTCCAGGTGTGGGGCAGCTAAAGTTGCAGCTGCACAGGAACAATCGGAAGCTATGCTCCTGATTGTTCCTCTACTATATCTGGCACCCAATGCAAGCCCTGCTAGGATCATGTCCCCTCAGCAGCTCCTCATCTGAGCTCCAGAGTGGAGGCGATCCCTTGCCAAATGCAGGAGCTGCATTCAGTGCTAAATGCAGGCTACACATTCAGTATGAATCCTCGCAGCTGCAGCTTGAATCCAAAGGAAGAATCTGGAAGAATCCTTTGAACTTGAATAATCAGCATCTCATGGCACTGATGATAAATTGGTGGACGGTCCCACTCACCTATCAAAAGTGGTCTGCAGACGGTAGGTCAGTTCTGGATCCAACTCACCTCAGACCCTCCAAGTGCCCCTGCTTTCCAGGGGTGTCCCTGATTTTAAAAAGCCGTTCCGGTTTCTGATTTCATCCCGGAATGTCCCGCTTTTCCTTAGGATGTCCCTATTTTCATTGGAGAAATGTTGGAGGGTATGGAGTTATCTGACCGTCTGAAGGCAATCCTGTATAGGGAAATTTTTTAAATGTTTAATGGTTTATTATGTTTTAATATCTTCTTCTGCTGCTTCTTTGGCAATCACTCATAGCCGAGTCTTCCATAAACACAGTTTTAACAATGAGTCCGTAAGTAACTGTGGAGGCCAATTCTGGATCCACACGTCCTTCCACAGTGGGGACATTGGTTTCCGGGTGGGAGTTGATCATGGTGTGGATTTGCCAAGCGTGCCTTCCTCCCAGCACATTTCTCCTTTGCGTCCTGAGTTTGAGTGTCTTCAAAGCCCATGACACCTTTGGTAAAGGCTGTTCTCCAACTAGAGCGCTCACAGGCCAGTGTTTTCCAGTTGTCAGTGTTTATACTACATTTTTTTACATTTGTCTTGAGACAGTCTTTAAACCTCTTTTGTTGACCACCAGCATTACGCTTTCCATTTTTAAGTTCGGAATAGAGTAGTTGCTTTGGAAGACAATCATCAGGCATCCGCACAACATGACCCGTCCAACAAAGCTGATGTTGAAGAATCATTGCTTCAACACTGGTGATCTTTGCTTCTTCCAGTACACTGATATTTGTTCGCCCGTCTTCCCAAGTGATATGTAAAAAATTTTTGGAGACACCATTGATGGAATCTTTCCAGAAGTGGGAGATGGTGTTTATAAGTGGTCCATGTTTCACAAGCATATAGAAAGGTTGGTAGTACAATAGCTTTGTAAACAAGCATTTTTGTTTTCCTGCAAATGTCCCGGTCCTTAAACACTCTGCACTTCAATCGGGAGAAAGCCGCACTCGCAGAGCTCAGGCGATGCTGGATTTCGGCATCAGTGTTGGCCCTTGTGGAAAGATAACTGCCTAGGTAGAAGTGATCGACATTTTCCAACGTTACAGTGTTGAGTTGGATTTGTGGCGCTTCAGAGGGGTTATTTTGTACTTGTTGGTGCAGCACTTTGGTTTTTTGGATGTTGAATGATAGGCCAAGCTTTTCTTAAAAGGTAAAGGTAAAGGTACCCCTGCCCGTACAGGCCAGTTGTGTCCGACTCTAGGGTTGTGCGCTCATCTCACTTAAGAGGCTGGGAGCCAGCGCTGTCTGAGGACACTTCCGGGTCACATGGCCAGCGTGACGAAGCTGCTCTGGCGAGCCAGCACCAGCACAGCATACGGAAACGCCGTTTACCTTCCCGCTATAAAGCGGTACCTATTTATCTACTTGCACTTAGGGGTGCTTTCGAACTGCTAAGTGGGCAGGAGCTGGGACTGAAAGACGGGAGCTCACCCCGCCGCGGGGATTCGAACCGCCGACCATACGATCGGCAAGTCCTAGGCACTGAGGTTTTACCCACAGCGACACCCGTGTCCCTGCAAGCTTTTCTTAAGCTTCTGCGAAGATATTTAGGATGTTTTGGAGGCCATCCTCTGAGTGTGCGTACGCTACGTTGTCATCAGCATACTGAGGCTCTATGACAGAAGTTACGGTAACCTTAATCTTTGCTTTCAGCCTGCTCAGACTGAAGAGCTTTCCATCTGTTTGATAAATGATTGGGGAGTTTCCTTTCGACAAAGTGTAGGATCATGGTAATGAAAATAATGAATAGAGTTGGGGCAATAACACAACCCTGTTTAACACCTGATCCCACTGTGAGTGGCTTTTATACAGTGGTAACTCTGGTTGAGAACGGGATCCGTTCCGGAGGCCCATTTGCAACATGAAAGGAACGCAACCCGCAGCAACACGTCTGCGCAAGTGCAGGTTGCGTTTTGCCGCTTCTGCGCATGCACGTGACATCATTTTTGCACACATGCGCGAGCGGGGAAACCCAGAAGTAACCCTTTCCAATACTTCCAGGTCACTGCGGGATGAAACCTGAAAGAACGTAACATGAAGCGGACGTAACATGAGGTATGACTGTATATGCTGGAAGCCACCCAGGAAGATGTGTGGGGTATAAATAGTAAAATTATCATTATGGAATGGGACATCCCTATTTTCATTGGAGAAATGTTGGAGGGTATGTCACTAGTTGAATTCAGTTCCTCACCCCTGGCTTAATTGAAACAACAGCAGTAATATGCCCCCTGTATATAGTGCATACCCAAGGTGTTGCCTTCCATGTTAGCAAGATTGGATCATTGTGCTACCACTTGATAAAAAAGTTGTAGCCTGCCTGGTGCTTGATAGTTCCATAGCCTTTGATGACACAAGCTAAGTTTATTGGCTCTCTCTGATGCAGTGGCTGCTATAAGATGGAAGTTGGGCTATGTTTAGCCAAATGGATCACAGGTTAAGACAATTCCTGATGTAACAGCATCCTGCGCAAAGTGACTTTCTCCATGAATGCGTCCTAGTGGGCTTATTCTGCTGAGGTGGTAGCACTTCAAGCAGCAAGCAGCTGCAAATCCTATTAATGTTGTAACTAATGTCCTCATAGTACTTAAACAATAGTCTAAGAACATAGTTGCCCTGTTCCATCCAAAGTGATTAGTAATCATGGATTTGCAAAAACTTCAGTGGGCCTATAATTTTAATAGAAAGTGACAGAGTAGGTAATATCTAGTTCCAAAGACAAATTAATTGGAATATTTCAGCTCTTTTACCTCTTATAATTTTTGTCAGTTACACAATATTGTAATAAAAGTTGGGAAGAAGCCAGTAATATTATGAAAATGAATTTGGAACAAAGAATTGCCCCTGTTTTTGTAATAGAGCCTCAAGAGCCTTAAGTCAGGAGGAAGACACCATTTCATATGGCCCAATAACTAGAAGAGATTGTAGGATCTGTGTTTTCTCTCAGTATAGTCAGATTGGCCTTACACACTTTCTGGAATTCTTACATAGAAGTTTTCATAAGCCATAAAGAAGTATTTTTTACTAGAAATAATCTCACCCAATCCAACTTTTATTTTGATGTATGAAAGTTTCAACAGATTTGATCTCATTCTACCCACAGTATTTTATTTGCTTATTTGAAAGCTTGAGTCTTTATACCACTGAAGCCTCAACTGCTGAATTCTCAAATGCAACAGTTTGAACCAGGATTATAGTTTATTGGCTGCCTGTTGAGTGATGTTCAGATTTTTAAACAACATGTTAAAATATTGCTACCAGCAGAGTGACATACAATCAAATGAATCCTGCTTTCTTTCTTCTCATTTTAACTCATAGACATTTATCAAGTTCTAACATGAAATATGACAGTTAAAGCTTATTAGTATGTCTAAAATAGATTTTCCTGTTGACACAATCATTTCATTCCTCTTTCTCATAAACATATAATGCTAAACAATATCAAAATATTTTAAAAGTAAGATTATAGGGTTATGTGGAACTCAGCCCCCCACCTGCAGCCCCCTGCACACTTCAGAATCTGATCTAGAGGTCTACAAGGGGCTGAGAGGACCAAAGAGAAACTGGAAGTCCAGTTGAATGAGTGGCTGTTCATTTCACAAAGAAAAAGACAGCACTAAATGTCATCCATCAACACTGGAAATACAATTCAAACTCCAAGATTTGGGAGGAGGTGAGTATTAAAAGCAATCCTACATACCTGGGTGAATTTCCAGGAAAAGTACATTAATCATGTCTTTTGTGACCATCTCATCTTGTTAATGAGCGGTTTCAGCTGTTGGCACATCCCAGCTGAACTCCCGATATGGTATGAAAATGCATCACAGTTCCAAGTCAGATTTTCTACTTTAAAAGTTAATGCCTTAGTCAAGGTAGCAGGCTTTGTTGCCAAACCGTTAACTACATGCATAGCTTGTACATGCAATAGTACCAACCAGCCATTTATAAGAGGGTGGTCGCTGGTGGTCATTTCCTGTAAAAAAAGGTAAAGGACCCCTGACAGTTAAGTCCAGTCATGAACGACTCTGGGGCTGCACGCTCATCTCGCTCTATAGGTAGAGGGAGCCAGCGTTTGTCTGCAGACAACTTCTGGGTCATGTGGCCAGCATGACTAAGCCACTTCTGGCGAAATCAGAGCAGCCCACGGAAATGCCTTTTACCTTCCCGCTGGAGCGGTACCTATTGATCTACTCACACTTTGATGTGCTTTTGAACTGCTAGGTTGGCAGGAGCTGGGACTGAGCAATGGGAGCTCACCCTATAGCGGGGATTTGAACCGCGACCTTCCGATCGGCAAGCCCTAGGCTCAGCAGTTTAGACCACAGCACCACCTGTGTCCCTTGTCATTTCCTGTAGGAAAGCACAATTGCGGATGATCTGACCAGGCTATGTTAATGGAGCCAAGGCTAATGCAGCATGGTTGGGAGATGGTTCCCTCAATCTTGCAAGGTGGGTGCTAGAAGTACAGCGGTACTTCGGGTTACATACGCTTCAGGTTACAGACTCCGCTAACCCAGAAATAGTGCTTCAGGTTAAGAACTTTGCTTCAAGATGAGAACAGAAATCGTGCAATATAATCGTGCAGCAGGAGGCCCCATTAGCTAAAGTGGTGCTTCAGGTTAAGAACAGTTTCAGGTTACGTACGGACCTCCGGAATGAATTAAGTACTTAACCCGAGGTACCACTGTATTTGCGACTGGAATTCAAAATACCACCAGCTTGTCCTGCCTGTATATTGTCAGACTTCAGAAGTTGAAGTTAACAACAAGATTCCATTTTAGTGATTAACATTTCTGTGAATACTTTCTCTTCCTTGGTTTGTATTCAAATGTACTGAAGCTCATCCCATGTTGTCGTATTTTCTATTCAGGTCCTGATTATGTCAACTCTCCACCCCTGCCAAGTTTCAGGAAAGACTTGGCTTGGTAAACGGTTTCCTGTTGAAGCCATCAGTTTCCTGTTGCCATCAGAATAACAATGTGGAAATTAGCGAGTGCACCCTTTTGCAGGTAGATCTGCAGTTGTGTTCAGGATCCAACAATCTTTTAAACAGAATGTACAATTAAAGCAATGGGGTTATGAGCTATTTCAATTTTTAAAAAGGAAACATTAATAATGTCAGTTGCAAATTATGTGCTTACAACATGTGATGTTTACTTTTGGTATATGTTCACTCCGTCCAACATTTAGAATCACCCCCAATCCAGCTCTATATGAGGTAAGGAATTCTCTCGCTGTATCCATATTGTAATCAGCACCGTATTCAATGCAGGTTAATTGCAAATGAGCTTGGTGGAGAAACACTTTGTAATTTTCTTTGGTGTAAATCACAGGTATTTGTCTGCATTTGCTCAGCATCACTAGCTTCTGACCTCCACAATTTGTAAGGAGATTTCCCCCTCTCCCCATGGGATGGAATATTTTAAAATGTTATCTAGAATAGGTCCCTACCATAAAGTGCTGGCTGGAAAAGAATGCAGGAAAGGGACCTAAATTTAAGTAGAAATATGAACAAATGCAACCACATGCTTGTGCATCACAACTTATGCAACAGCAGGAAGATGTTGCACATGATGTACATAATTAACATCCACTAGCCTTTTCCACTTGTTAGCCCTATGCTGTGGTGGACCTTGGGGTCTCAAATTTTAGTGGCACCCTGTATGGTACCAAAATTCAGCACCTCCACCTCTTGCCTTCCATTCTACATCATTGTTGTGGTGCCCCTTGCCAGTCATACTCCCTTAAAGCCACCTCTGCCCCATGTATGGAGAGCTACTGACACATGGGAGGGGGCTGTGCTTCCTAGCTCCATCCCTAACACTGTGAGCCTGCCACTTCCATGTATTATGCAATGATCTAAAGTGGGAGTGGGCTGTACTTGCATAAGCTTCTCCACACTATTGAGAACCCTGTGTGATGGAGGCTTTCAAGTACATGAAAGAGCCTATACATCTGTAAGAAGCTCCTTCTTCAACTATTTGCTTAATGCAGAGAGCTCAGAGGGATAGATTGACAGACCCTCCAAGTGCCCCTATTTTCCAGGAACTTCCTTGATTTACAGAAGCCATCCGGGTTTCTGATTTGATCCCAGAATGTCTCACTTTTCATTAGGATGTCCCTATTTTCATTGGAGAAATGTTGAGAGGTATGGAGTTATCTGACTCCCAAGCTGCCTGAAGGCAATCCTGTACAGTGATTTTTTTAAAAAAAATGTTTAATGTTTTATTGTGTTTTTATATATGTTGAAAGCTGCTCAGAGTGGCTGGGGCAACCCAGTATGATGTATGGGGTGTAAATAGTAAAATTATCCTTATGGAATGGGATGTCCCTATTTTCATCGGTGAAATGTTGGAGGGTATGGATTTATGTAGGTGTGAAGGCATAGCCAGAAGGCACACTGCTACATCTCTTTCTTATGTTAATCCATATTGCAAAGGGGGCTGTTGCCAGACAAATTGGTTATTACATCTTATAACTTCTGGAAATTGGAAAGAACATATTATCAATGAGGAGGGAACATGTTGTCATGATCCCTTAGACCCTAGGGCCTCACAGGATATGGAGGAAGACTCAGACGTGAAGGTGATTCAGGATTCAATACCTGAGGGGACCTTAGTGCCCTTCCAGGCAAAACCTTCCCCTCAAACTCAGAGGATTAGCCCCCAGCTAAACAGCCCTTTTATCAGCTTTGCAGTTTAAAAATACAAAAGCTCCACAAAGTTGTCCCTTGTCCAATTTTGTAAACGTCATGTTAAGTAGGATCGCAGAAAGACAATATTGTTTCTAATTACAGTAATCAATGCTACTTCTTTGGGGGGGGGTATGCAGTTAGCTGGTAATTATGTGTTTTACCCTGTCACTCTTTTAATTTCTGGTTATTCTTTGTAAATTAATTTTGAAAGTAATAAAAAGAAGAAGAAAGAAAAGAAAACCAGGCAAGATTCCTATAAAGAGTATGACCAGCTTTTTTCAGAGGGCAGGGTCTACTACAGAATAGGCTTTGTTGGTTTTTATAAGGCCTCGGATGACCCCAACTGCTTGCTGTAATGACAACATTTCCCCATGCTGTTTAAGTAGGGAAGAAATTCTTCCCAAGCCAGGGTCACAGGAAGCTCTCTGAATTGCTCATCTCGTTACCAGAACTTGTACACTCTGATTATACTTTATATGACTAAACCTATTGAGACTCCTACAGAGTTGAGCAAGTAACTATAGGGATTATACCTGAGGAGATGCTAGCTGCTAAGCTTCTCCTGAAGTAAGCATTGGACCCTTGCAAAACAGGATACCTGTACTGTCAAGACCTGGTGCTATGGGGAAAACAGCACAGAACAAAGCCCCAAACAGGTTCTGTTTTATTATTAAATTTTAAATCCACACAGTAAGATATTCCAATGCACACACTGGGTTCCTGATTAAAGCATGACTCTTGGAATAAAGGTAAAGAATATGTTAATTTGTTTTAATATTAAAGTACATGTTTCCTGCATATTCAATTTCTCTCCTCAGCAAAAGTCTGAAGAGGGAGGGAAGAATATACTTCCTTTGAACTCTGATGTGTTGAAAATATTGCTGCTGTTTATGACATAATTTTGCACGTACTTGCAAGTATCATTCACTATGAAGAAGACCCCTGTTGGATTAGATGAAAAGCCTCCCCAGTCCAGTATTGTGTTTCCCACAGTAGCCAGCTAGGTTTCTATGGAAGCCCACAAACAGGGCATGCGGGCAAAAATCCTGTTACACTGTTGTCCCCAAGTGACTGCTACTCAGAGAAATGGTGCTCTTGTTATACCAGATATAGTGCAGAAGCATCATGACTAGTTGATAGCCTTATCCTTCATGAATTTGTCTATAAAATAGATTCTAAGAGTGAACTTGGGTGGTTGTCTGTGATTATTGGAGTGGAGCATGCTACTTCCCCAACCAGAAGCATTACCAAAGCACATATTGTCAACTATGACAATTCAGTCATAACAGCAGAATACAACCATCAGAGTCATCTGCAAACTAAGAGCATCCGTGCCACATGGGTAGAACATTACTACTGATATTCAGCAGCCATGCATCCAGGAACCCTGCAACCATCGGCTCCTCTTCCTCCCAACACATCAAGTAGCAACTCTTTGTTTTAGCAGGGCCCATGTTGTAAGTTCCAAAGCAGTAACCATGAAGGCATGTTGCAGCAATATCAACTAAATCAGCCCTAAGTTTCAGATATGTCAGTAAAGGGTTGAGGAGAAAGGTGTAAGCGATGAGGTGAGAAGAAAATGAAATGCAAAAAGTATAGTGGCCATTCCAAGTGAGCTACAATGTATACAAGGTTAACAAGGTAACCCTTTCTAAGAGCAGAGATACCTGCAACTGAGGGTTGTACTTCATGCATCTGATGAAGCGGACTTTTGTCACTAAAAACTTATACCACAACAAATGTGTTAGCCTTCAATGTGCCACCAGTCTGTCTGCCAATTTCCAGGGCATCCTGAAATTTTGGCCTGGATCAAAGAAAGGATCAGCTACAAACATTATAGGTACATATCATATGACCAGAGAAAGCATGTTTTGTAACCAATGGGCTGCAAACACAATAAAATGCAAGGGTACCAACTGGTCTGTGACACTTCTATGTGAAGCTCAAATGTACAAGGTAAGAACAGGGTATCTTTTTACTTTCTAGCTACACTGTGTTAATTTAACACCTCTGGAAGATAGAAACCCAATTTAATGCGTAAGCTTTCCTTTGAAAACTTTATTGAATGGTGGTGACCTTCAGATCATCAGCAGGGTATCCCTCGGAGAGTGAAACAATCTCCCACTCATTTCTGAATGCTGACTTTTTAAGTGTCAGTTTTGTCCATTTAGTCCTTGTGTTTTTCCTTTGTGGGCAGCAGATGGTGGGCATTATTGGCAGGTGATGACATACATCGCACTAGAGGATGAACAGAGCCAAGCTTGAACATGATGGGGTGGGGGAACCATGTGTGTTTAATGTCAGACAGATTTGTATATAAAGAGCGGCAGGATCCAACTTCTATACCAGGTACAAACAGCTGAAAGAAGCTGAATGCTCACGTCTCCTCTACCTTGCCTCCTGGTAGACCATAGTTGCAGGGAACACTCTCGTTGCCAGGCTTACTTGTACTGTGAAGTATAAGGGGAAGGGAGATTGGCTAGGATAAAAGTGTCTGAAGTGATGGAGTACAGACAGACAAAGTGAAGAGGGAGGGAAAGTTAATCTTCCGTCTCTAATATGACCCCTTTGATGTAAAAAGTAGTGCTTAATTTTCTGTTTTATGCATAAATGGATCAGGCAGCAAATATGGCCACCACCCTTGATCCTGATGGGATAACTGATATTAGGTTCAGTGTTATGTGTTTCCTGCATAGACAAAAGGATGGAATTGACACCTTATAGTTTGTTACAGGGCTTAGTCCCGGGGCTTGTCTACCACTGCAGAGATCAGTGTTACTGAGTAGTGTCAGAGAATTCCAACCAAAACAGAAATGGGTGAAGAAATTGCCACTGTTTGCCTATTCACTTGTCTGGGCGAGATCAGCTTCATGCAAATGCAAGCAACAACTGCTGACACTGAATTTCAAAGCAGTGAATATCTGTAACAATTTAATGCAGCATCCAACTTACATTTCTTAGATGCAAGTTCCAGTGAACCCTGTGAAACTCACTCCTGTGTAAACATGCATAGAGTTACTCTGCAAATCTCATACATAAGATAGGCTTTTGACTCTGTTTGCTTGAGGCACTTGTGTTTTGCTTTCTCCAGGGTTACCACTGTTTCTTACAGCAAAAGCTCCTTCCAGGGGCATGCAACACCATCTGGAAAAGTCTATCTCCCCACCTCCTGATACCGAGAACCTGGGTCATATCTTTATCTTTTCAGGATTCAGCTTCAGTTTTTTGGCCCACATCTACTCTACCACTGCCTCCAGACACTGTTCTAACACTTTGGCTGCCTCTCCTGATTCCGATGAAACAGAGAGACAGGGCTGGGTGCCTCACTCCAAATCTGTTGATGACAACTCCCAGCATCTTCACTGATTGTTAAATAGCACAGGGGACAAGATGAGGACAACTCCCACAACACCAATAGATAGATAGGAGCAGTATCTTATATTCCCACCTCCCTGAGGGGATCCAGGAGGAGACCATGGTTAACAATATCAAAAGCCACCAAGAGATCAAGGAGGGTGAGCAGGGCCCACCCTGCCATCTCTTTTCTTCCAAGCCTGCTTGAAGCTGAACTGCCAACCACCCTGTCAGGAGTGTGTGCAGGAGCCAGGCCCTGTGACCAGTAGGGCTTCACAGGACTGGGGCCTTCCTAAGTTTGTTCTGGAGAGGCAAGGCGCAGCCGCACAGGTGAGGCCATTTGGTAACTCACTGCACGTGGTGGCAAGAGCCAGGCAGGGATATAAGGTCAGCATTTCCCTTTGGCTATTTGCCACAGCAACATGTTTCCTGCCTTGCTGCATTTGGCTTCTTGCTTCCTGATCCTCAGACCTTGGCTTCCTGACTCCCTGCTTCTCAACCCTCAGACCCTTGATTTCATGACTCCTTGCTTCTCGACCCTTGGACCCTCGACTTTGTGACTACTTGCTTCCTGACCCTCAGACCCCTGGCTTCTGGACTCTCGTTCCTGCTCCCACCTTGCCATCTTGCCCCCGGTCCCGACGTCCTCAGCCAGGACTTCGATCGCCCGTAGACCAGACCATGACACACGCTTTCAAGCACCTAGTCCAAAAATGAGACATTAAATGCTGAGCAAGAGTTACTTCTGGGTACAATGAGGTCTTCTTAAAGAGGGGATGGGAACTGCAGTCCAACAACACTTAGAAGGCACCACAATGGCAATTTCCAAGTACCATATGAATCTGCTCCTTTGCTCTGATAGCCTGGAATTGCAGTTTTAAAGAACAGCTAATATATATCCTTCATGTGTGACTGTTGATGAAAATGGAATAAATGCCAGTGTTATAAACCTTGGCATTTATAAACCAGCCTTGTTTATAAACAATGGGACATACAACATGCTTTGGATAGAAGTGAGAAGTGGGCTGAGGTTGGGAATGAGGGGCTTTGGTATAAGATAGACATTACCATCCATCTTGCAGCTGTGCTGTGCTGTCCAGAAAGTCAACCTGTCTACACTCATACACACAGGTAATATGACAGGTATGCTTCCTGTATTCTTTGATTTTAGCGTCCCTGAATGCCATTGGGCCCTTAAAGCCGCCTTTCCTCCCCCCACCTCCACCCCGCTTGCTTTATATGCACTTCGCACATTTCCAAAAGAAATGTTTCCTATTGAGAACTAAGGTTTTCTCTCCCCACCCCCACCCCCACCAATCTGTAAATGCTGATGCAGCACAGAAAAGGACAGGCAACAGTAACAAAGGTGATAAAGTAGTTATTACTATGCTGAAACATAGTTGGTAGATTAATTTACATGGTCCTGTGCGTAGCCAGATAAAAAGGCCCCATTGATTTCCTGCTGACCCCCCTTTCCCAAGTTAATGAATGAAATCTACTTGTGTCAGGAGGCAGGCCTGGACCCAAAAAAGATCTGTTATTTGCATCAGCATTCTGGGGAAGATGCCGATAAGCAAGACAAACACAAGGATTTTAGGGAAGTTCTGTCATAATTGCCCAGCATACCAATTTGGAGCGCACACACACACACTATTAAATCTCTGCTGCCAGCACTGCATGCTAATGGCTGGCTTGAGCAGTTCTCCTTTCTTTGCATTACTTAGCCTGCCTGTTCCTACTCGACTGCATCCGAAGGATCTTCATTCTGTCGACTACTCCAAGGAACTGCTGTTCAAAAGTAGCTGAATCCCTTAGTGTGCCAAAGCCAAGACAACAGGGGCAGGAAACACTAAGGCTTTATCAACTTTTGGGCCAGTTTCCAGCAGCTTCCTCGGAATGGGTGGCAAACTGCAAGATTCCCAAGGGAGTTAAATTTTCAAGGAAGCAATGCCAAAATTTGGCACATGCTGGATAGATTTGTTTTAGGGTAATTATAAGGTGAGTAAAATGTGCTTGCTTCTCCCAGGTTGGTATGAGCTTCAGGATTTGATTTTAAGAGTTTTATTTCCCCATTTCATACTGCAGAGAAACAGCCCCCCCACACACAAATGTGGGGAACTGTCCTTAGTGTCATAAATGGTTGAATGAAAATAACTCAGTAATGGAATTTGGTCTTTGTCAGTTACCCATTTATGTTCTCAATAAACCCAAAACCACCAGTCCCAATAACCCGGCAATGGACTTAGCAGGTTGCTGTGACCAAATAAGTCATTGTGTTTTAAGTAGGTGAGGGGAAGGTGTAGCTTGTATTATGGCTTTATAAAGAGGACATTGTGGGCCAGTGCTTTTCCTAGCTATTTTGCTGCTGAGCTTTCTTCCCCTTCTATCTTGCTGTTTTCAATTCCCCTCACTCTGAAAGATAAAACCATTACCTGCATTAACTGCAAGTTACAACTTGATTTTCTGCTTTTCTCAGAAACAAGTCTTACTGAGTTCAGGAGGGCTTGCTGCTTAGTAAGGGTGCTTAGGATTGAAAGTGGTATCTCCAATAAGATAATTTTTAAGATTTCTTGTGAGCTAGAGTTGTGCCCCACAAACAAAATCTATTGCTTTCCATATTTTAATAAACCCAATTTGTCTTTCATCCTGTTTAAAGTTTTATACTTTTAATTTTGCATTTCTGATATGATCTTCCATTTCTATCTCATGCTTTCCATTATCTATCTTATGCATGACTCTCATTTCTTATGTTCTTCCTCAAATAAATTCATTTATATGGAGTTGCTATTCACCAAAAGTATTCCTGTCAATAAACACTTCCTTGAGACTGTGCTCCCTTTTCTTCTTCTGATACAAGGATTATCTATACTCCAACCCTCAAGGGGGGGAGAGAAGGAAGCACCATTAATCTCATGTGATCTCCTGCTTAAATTATAACATTTTAAGTCCAGCAGCAGTGAAATAAGTTGCTACTTCAGATATCTTGTGAAAACATAATCTCAGCAATAATACTCCTTTTGGGGAAAGAAAGAGAGAGAGATTATTCAGGAATACTTGATGTGCTTGATTCTATTTGACTCTACCACAGATTGTACCAATATTTTTTTGTAAACTTGAATAAGGTAGTTTTCTCTGCATGCAAAACATTGCTAATGAACTTATTTATCTATAAGGTCCATACGTCACATTTTCAAGTATCCAGCTCAAAAACGCCATGCAGGTTTGTTTTGTTTTAAGCCTCCAGGTTGGGCAGTATCCGTATACCATTCAATTGCACCTCTTCAATGAACTGTAGTAGTGCTAGCCCAATTTCTTACATTGTCGTCCTTTTTGCTTAGTGCAAAGTTATTATTAAATAATTAGTACATTTATATTCCAACCTTCCTCCCAAAGGAGCCTACAGAGGTAAACAACAATGCAGAAAACAATACCATTGACAATAAGCAAACACTTTACGAACGTCTAAAACATGGGTAGACAAACTAAGGCCTGGGGGCTGGCTCTGGCCCAATCACCTTCTAAATCCAGCCCACGGACAGTCAGGGAATCAGTGTGTTTTTACATGAGTAGAATGTGTCCTTTTATTTAAAATGCATCTCTGGGTTATTTGTGGGGCCTGCCTGGTGTTTTTACATGAGTAGAATATGTGCTTTTATTTTAAAATGCATCTCTGGGGTATTTGTGGGACATAGGAATTTGTTCATTTATTTTTTTCAAAATATAGTCCGCCGCCCCCCCCCCCAAGGTCTGAGGGACATAGACCAGGCCCATGCTGAAAAAGTTTGCTGACATTACAAACATCTAAAAACATATCCCCTCAGCTAAGAATTTCAAGATTGCCAGGAACAGTGTATTTCTGGCTTCAAATGCTTGGCTAAACAGCAGAGGCTTAGGAAAGGGGGGTGCGGTGGGTGCGGTCCGCCCCGGGTGTCATGACTGAGGGGGTGACAAAATGGCAGGCGAGCGGGCGGCACACCTCGCACCTGGCGGCAGCAGCTCTTCTGCCCCAGGGGCAGAGAGCAGCCCTCCTCAGCCGTGGCGAGGCGCACCTGGCTACAGCAACTCTGTTGCCGGGTCATGTCTGACTCAGCTGTGGAAGGCAGGAGAAGAGTGAGCAGCAGCTTCCCTGCCCCTCTCCTAACCTGAACTGTGGCACGTGGGAAGGCACGCCTCACGCCAGCATGCTCCGCCCCCCTCAGGAACACGCTCGCCCTGGGCAGTGTGGGCATATGCTGTGCCGCTGCTGAACAGCAATGCTTAAAATTCCTCCTCAGTGTTACTAATGAGGGAGACAGATGCACCTCACCAGGGAGGGCGTTCCGCAAAGCAGGAACCATCACTGAGAAGGTCCTGTTGCAGTGGTGAACACCAACAGGGCAGCACCCAGCACTGGGGAGCACTGCCAATTGTAGGGCCCAAGATGGTTGACGCTGAGGGAAGCACTATTTTAGGTGCCAGTTGGCATAGCGCTACAGCAATTTTGGTGGGCACATGGAACAGCGGAAATGTTTCACTTCCTCACAATGCTACCAGCTAGAAATAAAAATGTGGTATTAGACTTATGGCAAAACTCTGATATATAGTTTTTTAATAACTGTTTGGTATTAATTTTATTTGTTTATATTTGTCGTGAGTCAACATTTTAGAAGCAATTTTTTTTTAATGGGCAAACAGTCTTCTCCCCACCTCCAAATCACTGGAGAGCTGTAGCGATTTAACAGGACTAAACACAACATACATTCATTTCATTTGCTATGAATAATGTTTTGTCAATGAAACCAAATGTTAAACTGAGAAGAAATGCACCATATGGATGCCAAAACTGCAGCAATTCGAGATCAATCAATATTATGCTGGGTAAAATGTTTTTTTCAGCTATCTTTGATCTAAGAACAATATGTTGCTAGCTCTTCTTCTCATCTCTGCAGGATCTTTATACTCCTAGCTTTCTTATCATTGTGTTCTTGCTCTAAAAAAACAGAAAGAAGACATTCATAAAGAACACTAGTTACCATCCTGGTAAACTTTGCTTAGGGCCTTCTGGCGGTTCCCTCATTGTGAGAAGTGAGGTTACAGGGAACCAGACAGAGGGCCTTCTCGGTAGTGGCACCCGCCCTGTGGAACGCCCTCCCTTCAGATGTGAAGGAAATAAGCAGCTATCCTATCTTTAAAAGACATCTGAAGGCCGCCCTGTTTAGGGAAGTTTTTAATATTTAATGCTGTATTGTTTTTAACATGTGATTGGGAGCCGCCCAGAGTGGCTGGGGAGATTCAGCCAGATGGGCGGGGTATAAATAATTTTATTATTATTATTATTATTATTACTTTGCCATTAGGAAACTGCCAAAATGAATTTAGGAAAATTCATTAGAAATTCATTCATTAGGAATGTAAACAAAAGGGAGGAAGAAGAGAAGAGGGAATAACATTTGACAACAGAACTTTAGGAGTGGTTCCTATGTTTGATATTTTGCTTAGTAGTTTATAAAGTCAGAAATATAACTTATTTATTTATTATTAGTACTTATAGCTCTCCCTTCACCAAATGTTCCCAGAGTGGGTTACAAAAACAGAATGATTAAAATAAGTCCAATGTGCAATTAAAATAATTGAAAGTAAAAAAATTAAACAATAACCAGCATTAGAAGAATGAAACAGCAGCACAGACAACAGTTCACAGCAACAATGTAGGAGGAAAGATAAGCAGGTTCTTTTATAAATAAAAACTACACGTTACAGACTTTGCATGTCCATAAGTATAATTTGGAAAAAAATATTTGGGGGATTTGGCTAACACCCACATCATCTATCAACACTCATTGAGTGACCTTAAGGCTTTATTTTGTTGATGTGGGCATTAGCCCATTTCATTTCAATGTTTCTGCATCTGCAAATCTTACAATTTGAATTAGTTAATGAGAAAATAGCTGGATAGTGCCGTTGACTTTGAGTGTCATCCAACTTTAGTTTGATAATTTATAATTAATAGTTGCAGTATCCAACTTGTCTGGATTATTGTGCACAGTACACTGCAATTTCTACCAAGTCAAAGAAAATATCACCTAATAGAGACTGGATAATTGGTATAGTAGCTGAATAATGAATGCACAGTGGGTCAATCACTGAGCTCTTGCGGTTCAGTGGACATAATCTTGGAAACTTGGTTTTACTCTGCGGCCTTGGGCAAGACACTTTCCTTTGGTTCTCTTAACTGTAAAACAGAAATAAAGCTCAGAAGGCTGTTAGGAGGTGATAAGAAAATGTGACTATCTGCCCGGAGCCTCAGGCTATGTACAAAAAATCTAGATAAATAATAATATAGTTGACTTCTGACATTATCCAAACCAACTTGGATAAGAAATTCAACTGAAATGTCATGTAAGCGGAGCTGGATAAATTGGAATATTTACTTGTCTCTGGATGTTAACTGAATTACCATGTTATGGTTTGGAAATATTCTTGAGTTGCCCATGAACGGAAGGGTTCTCTCTATCCATGGGAAATGTGCAGGGATCCTGCTGGCAGAAGAGAACTATTTCACTGATTCCTCCTCTTCTGAAGGGCAGAAAAACATCCCAGGCAGATTTTTTGGAGGAAGTCAGGGGCAGCAAGCAGGTGGGAGACATTCACAAATGTCATTTTCCCCTGTTCTGCCAGTGGAAGCATCCTCTGAGCCAAACTTTGCTTGGGAGACGCCTGTCAGGACAAAGTATGGATCCAAGCCAATGTTTATGGCATGTCTCTATTGTGCAAGGTGCTACTAGAATTATTTTGGAGAACAGTAAAAAAAAGGTAGATGATGTGTGTGCCATTCAGTCACTACCTACAATATAGGTAAAGGTAAAGGTACCCCTGACCGTTAGGTCCAGTCGCAGACGACTCTGGGGTTGCGCACTCATCTCGCGCTATAGGCCGAGGAGCCGGCTTTTGACTGCAGACAGCTTCTGGATCATGTGGCCAGCATAACTAAGCCGCTTCTGGCGAACCAGAGCAGCGCACGGAAATGCCGTTTACCTTCCCGCCGGAGTGGTACCTATTTATCTACTTGCACTTTGATGTGCTTTTGAACTGCTAAGTGGGTAGGAGCTGGGACCGAGCAATGGGAACTCACCCCGTCGCGGGGATTTGAACCACCGACCTTCTGATCGGCAAGCCCTAGGCTCTGTGGTTTAGACCACAACACCACCCGCATCCCTACCTACAATACAGACATGTAATATAGCCCAAACTACACATGCAATTTAATACTGCAACATATAGTGAATTGCTTGATGAAAATGTCAACTCAGTATGCAGCTCACAATTCAGATTGTTGTAAAAGTTGTGCAGGTACCCTGCTAGTGAAACACACTGTGTACATAAACCAAATAATTATCTTCTTTGAAGTTTTGAGAAAGAGCTGGACATTTGGCTTTGAATACTTTACCTTTTATGTTCAAATTCACTGAATCTATATTCCAATCCTCATTTCATTTCATCCTTGAATTTCTGGGATATAGGACTTGGCACAGAATTTAATAGACAAGACTGTAGTAGCGTTCTAAGGTGTTCTGCTCATCAATATTTCCCATTGCTCCTAGTAGATATTTGATTTTAAAATGTCAGTACAGCATTTCATTAATCAGCTATCAATTGAAAATTTTAGCCAACTTTTTTATTGATACATAATTCATCATTTATGGATTATTCAATTGTCTATTGTGTCAGATAACGGCAAACCCTGTAATCTGCTGGGATTAAACAACTATTGAACAACATTTTCTCATTACTAAACTGCTTTATACACTCTCATTTTTCAGGGGTTGAGGAGGAAATCCTGTTTTAGTTTAGACTGCAGTTCTATGTACAATGTAGGTGGGTATACAAGACTGCAGCTTTAGCTGCTGCTATGTAAATTTAGTGAATTTTTGAAACACCATCTTCTTCATATTTTAACAGCTGAAGAAAGCAGCCATTGCACAAGGCACTTCAAAAGCAGTAGTCTCACACACAAGCTCATTTCTACATACTGCAAGTAATATGATATATCTGCATGAAGGCTAAGGCTATGTACACACTGTATCTTTAAAACATGCTGAAGCACCTTCTTTCCTTCAAAGAATTCTGGGTGCTGTGGTTTTCTAAAGGTTGCTGGGAATTTTAACTCTGTAAGGGATAAACTACAGTGCCCAGAAGTCTCTGAGCAAAAGGATGTGTTTTAAAGACATAAGGTGTACGCAGTCTTCAACAGGAGAGAGCCAAGTTCAACTGCTTGCTCAGCCAGAAAGCTCACTGGGTTGTGATCCTGGGCCAGTTATTTTCTCTCAAGTTTTGGATATAAAAGCATGTGGGCAGGGGAAGGACCACACGTGTTTTGTTGAGCTCCCTGGGAGAAAATGGGGGTAAAAATATAATAATCAATGTACTGATGTGACAAAAGGCCATTGCATGGTATGGAGAATCCAAGTGAACCTCCCATATCCACATTTCATCTTGTTTCCATGTGCCAAGCAAATTATTCATATACTGGAGCATGAAAAATTTGCATGGCACAGAAGCAGATGGCTGAATGGAGTTATGGGAAGCAAACACAGACCTTTCCCTCTTGCTGTCTGCAGGCATATGGCTGGAGAAGGGAATGGGGGAAACAAAGTCTCGGTTGTTCCTAGTGGAAATCTTCTCTGTGCCGGCACTGCACCTATGCTTCTACTGGGCTTAGCTCCCCTGGGTATTGTTATTATTATTATTAAGAAAGGCCATGGATTGTTTTCAGTGGTGCTACATATGGGTACTACTGACAAATATATCAGGGCCAGGGTCTAACATATACATAACATGTACATTCACCACTACAAAAAACTATATATCCAAATGTAAGGTTGGGGGTTATTTGTAAGAGCTGTGCATAGTAGTCCTTGTTTATATGCTGGTTAATCTTTGTGTTACTTCCACTGCTTTACTTCAAAAAAAATGGGGGGGGGGGTAATTGCTAGGCATTTGAAAGGTGCCACATCTAGCGATTTCCCCTCTTCTAATAAGAGGCATAGATTTCCATGCATGGATTGCACCATCTGCCCTAAAAAAGAGGCTGCTGCAGTCATTAACCTCACTTACAAGCACAGAACTGGCAGCAATCCAGAAACACAGCAGAGGTATCTATGTATGTATGTGTGGGTGGGTATGTGTGCATGGGTGGGTTTGGGGTGGTCTTATTCGCTCTCCTTATGTTACGAACACATTACAAAACACATGCATGATTTTCACTGGAGCTGTACAGCTTGGAAGTGAGATGTTTCAAATAAGTATCTGAAATAATTTTCACATCCCAACTCTGTAATCGCAGTAATGATTTGATATTTTAGGAAACAAAAGTCGATGTAATGTTCACGGTAGAAAAAGACACCTCAAAATTTCCTCTCTCCATTTGCACACCCTTGTCTCTTAGCAAAGACTGTGTGTTGCACCACCCGCTCTTCTGTTCACTGAAGGCTTCAGTCCGTACTTTCTTAATCCTTCTTGATAAACCAGTGACATTCCTGCTTTGTGTACCTTTCATGATAATCACACATACAAACACAGGTTGTATTCAGTGCTGCCATTCCACTCACACAAGACTTCTGCTTGCAACAGAAGTTCCCCCTCTTCTCCACTGCCCCCCACCCTTTTGAGAGAATTTTCAGGAGCAGATTTTGGGGGCAGGTGGGCAGAGATGAGGAAGTTAAGTATAGGAGTATAGGAGTAGTGTCTTCCATTCTATCCACATCATACAGTAAATGAATATTCTAATACAGATACCCCAGTATCACTGTTGCATTGCAACTATTTTACTTACCTTCATTGCTTTTTTTCTGGGGGGACGCAGGGAAAAGCATACCCTTAAACATTTTGTGAATCTAAGTTTGGCCTCATTGAGGGACAGTATTTCAATATGAGTAGGAAAATGAGAGTACCCCCTAAACATATTTTTCCCCCAGAAAAAAGCACTGCTTACTTTCATATTATGTTGGCATAGTGAAATTATTATGAGTATACCAAAGCATGAGCTGTGTGACTCATTCTTGGTATAGAATGAACTTGGTGACTTGGGTTACCAAGCTGTCTACAACTGGGTTTTCACCCATTCCTCATTTTATATTTTCCATTTGAGAGTAAGATGCGATCACTTCTGGTAAAGCCCAACCACACTGAGCACATGAAAGATTATTCATAAGGGAAATGTGCTATGTCTTTTCAGACCGTCTTTTCGAGTGGTCTCGCTCATCGTATAACAAACAGTGCCAACTTAAGACCACCTATATCTCACCATAAAAACGATCATTTCCAACCTGTCTCAATAAGAAATAATGAAATTACTTCACTTGTGTTATAATTAATTTGCAAAGAAATATTTGCTGCCTTAGGTGCAAGGAAGCTTACTGGTTCATTAAATCTTGTTCTGCAATCATCCTTTCTAATGCTGAACTTGGTGGTCCCATTCCTATCAGCTGGGCAGTGAAACAGGGCCACCTACAGACAAAGGAGTAGTTTTCACATACTCAGGGGACACCCCAGCAATAACATTAAGAATTTCATCCCTCCAGGATGCTTACTATAAGCTGTTAGGAGCTTGTGCAGGCTATTATGATTTTTCCTTCCTCCTCCCCCCAAATTTCCCATGAACCCTGAACAGTGCTACTAAGCTCCTTAATAGAAGCACTCCCATTGGAGATCACTATTTGTCACTTTTCATACCATACCAGGTGGTGTCGTACTTATCAGCTCAACAGGGAAATGGGATGCCCTCAAGGGGAAAAAAAAATGTTGTCGGGTGTTCAAGAGAACCTATGGGTGTGTTAAAAATGAACATGTTAAATTTGTGTTAGAAAAACTCAGCACACACTGATGACTGAACATAATTATTGCTCTCCAGGAGGCAGGTGCTGTTAAGGATATTGGCTGGGGGGAGTTGAGGAAAAGAGTAGAGGAAAATTGGCTTGTTAGTGTTCATAACAGTTTATGGTATCTTGGAGGTGGGCATTACTGCCACCATTAATTATGCTATGTGTTTTTAAGGGTTCTGATTGTTTGGAATGGAATGGAGTGAAGCATTTACAATGTTCCTAATTCATCACCCCTCAAATAAGTCTTTACATTGAAGGAACAGAGTCTAAGATATTGGAAGGAGGAATGTCATTAGGACCTGGAACTGTCACATATGCTATGTGGAAGCAGAGCAGATATACTCCCTTACCCCACATTAATCACTCAAGAGTTGGGGCTAAATGAGCAGCTTCCTGTTCAACCACTTGTAAAATTCAGGAATCAGCAGTATAAGGCAAGTGAACAATAGCGCAAAACCACTATGGTTATGAAGCTACTCAGGTAACCAAAGAGCCCAGCAGTTCCAGACTCCTGAGATATGGAAGGAGAAGTTTCCCAGTTGTTTATCCTCTTCATGCGTGTGTGATCCCTAGCGAGTCCCTAGCCTGCGTGCATTCAGCCTCTTCTTCTCTTTGTGCAAATTTCCCCATGGTATATTATATATACCTATGTGCATTGTCAATTTAAGCATTTTAAATTGATATTTTTAAGAGCTTTTGCCACAAGAAAGGCTTCATTCAGATAAAACAGAAATATTCTGTTTTAAATCGCTGTAGTCAAAGGCATTGCAGGGCAAAGTACATCTGTGCTACCGAGATACAAGGATGCTCGCTCTCTCCCCCCCCCCCATCCGCTTGATTCTGCAAAGCATCCGGGACCACTTCACATGTTCTGCTTTTCTAACAAGCGAGGGGATATCACGTAGGAAAAATAAGCGTAGAGTCTGTTCATAGATCAGCGGTGCAACAATTGCACAGGTGTGTATTGGGCTGTGGGCAGATGTTTTACTAGGAAAACTGTGCCCCAATATAATATCAGCATTTCAGCAGTGTGTGTGTGTGTAACCTACTCCAAGCCATCAGAGACAGCTAAATAAAAAGGCTAAGAGGCACAATCCAGGAAAGCCGCAAAAGATGATGCACTTGCCCTGAAACCAGTTTCTGTTTAGTTCCTTTTAAAATCAATGAGATTATTCCAGGGAAGGATCAAGGGGCTGGCAGTGCAGAGTTGAGAATGTAAGAACAGTTTCCCTAACTAAACCAGACCCAACTCACCCTTTCCATCTATCTCATACCGATTGAGCTGTCAGCTGAAGTCTTTGGTAAGATCTGGGATCACAGAGGCAGCAAACTCCTGGGAAAAGATCAATTTAAGAATTGAAAGACTCTGTTCGCAGCAGAGTCAGGCTGCTGAAGCACTTTTGAAGCTCCTGAACAGAAATCGTGTTAAGTCTGCTGTAGCTAAAGCATCCAAAAGCTCTTTGGCCCGTTAGTGCCCTACCCTTATGTATGGAGAGGAGTCCCACTGGATTCACTGGGATTTACCAGCAGGAAAGCGTGAACAGGATTTCAGGTAGATGCGTCTCGGATTTTAAATTCATGGTGGCTCGAGTTTTCTGCTGGCTCCTACTTTTCCCGATGAACGTTGTACAGTACACACATCCTGCATCGCTCAGCTTCCTGCTTCTGACAAAGGACGGTCTAAGCCCAGGCCAGCTCAGACCACGGGGAGGACAATCTAGAGAAGCAATTCACGTGCCAGCCATTTCATCTTCGAAATGGTCAAGCTTCCTTCACCCACCGCGTCTCCACGCACTTCTCCGTTCGATCTGGGAGCTTTATAATGCTGCAATCCTACGCGCCCTTCCCTCGGAGCAAGCTCCGTTGAACACAGTGGGACTTGCTTCTCCGCAAACGCGCTTATGGGATCTCACAGCACGTGAGGATCTCCAGCTCGGAATCCCAACCGCGCTGTTCCCTATCGATGCACTTCCAGCCTCCTGCAACCGGCTCGCTCCCTAAATTGCCACGCCCCAGCCCTACCCCCGGGTCCCAAGCGGCGATTTAAAACTATGATGCACGAGGACGCCCCCCAAACCCCACGAACGTTTCAGCAGCAACGTTTCCTTCCGCTCAGCAAGGGCTCTAAGCAGCCTCTCTCTGCCCCCCGCCCCCGCCTCAAGCGCGCCCTGCGGGGCCAATGGGAAAAGCTTCTCCCCCCGCCCTGCAGTCGCCGCCGCCTCTGGCTCCCTCCTCCCACAGCCAAGCACCTCGCACTCGGGAGAGCCGAGCGGACCCGAGGGCTCTCGGCAGACGGCGCGGGCGGGGCCACGCGAGCGAGGGGAAGGGGCGTGCCTTCCCTGGGCTGGCCCCGCCTCCGCTCGCCGCTCTCGGTCCTGGAGCGCCGCTAGGCTGCCAGAGGGAAAGAGCCACCTGCTCGTGTGCAGTCGGGGCCGGCGAGCCGCTCGCTGCCTCTCGCTCTCTCCTCGTCGCTCGCTGGGACCGCCGGAGCTTGCCGCTCGCTCGCTCGCCCGCCGCGCCTCCAACTTCTGCCTAGAAAGTTCCCGGCGGGAGTTTCGCTTTGTAGGAGGACCGGGTGGAGGGGAGTAAAAAAAGCAAAGAGAGAGAAGTAGTCGTCGTGGTCCGTGCTGTCTGAGGGAAAGCGAAAGAGAGAGCGCGCGCGAGGAGGAGCCGCCGTCTGCGCGCCTTCGTCCCCTCGCCTGAGGAGTGGCAGCGCCCGAAGTCGCCGTTCGCCTGGCGCTTGGCGGGGAGGCGGGATGGAGACCCCCTCTGCCGCCGCCGCCTGCTGCTGCCCCCGACGTCCTCTGCAGCCGCCTTCGCGGCTTCTCCTGCTGCTCAGTCTGCTGCTCTCTGCCCTTTGCCTGCGGCCAGGTGAGTGCAGGGCTCCGGCGAGGCGCAGGTGGGGGGGGGGAGCCCGATAGCCGCGCGCGGGGGAGCTGCTCCGGAACTTTCCGGTGGGGGCGGGCAGGGGCGAGCCCTGCGGAGGAGGCTGCAGGTGGTGGGTCTGCCTGGCTCCGGGTCGCGCGCCCCGTCGGACTCGCCGCTTCCTCCCTCGCGATCCCCTTTCCTCCCTTGTGATCTCGTGGCAGGCTCGCGCCTGGCGATGGAGATTTCCAGCGTTTGGTGGTGGCGGCGGCGGCAGTACGTAGTTGCGATTTGGCGAGGATCGATCGCATTGCTGATTAAAACAGGCTTGTCCCCCAAACCCTCAGCTCTGTGCCTATTGAACTCAGTGGGACTTCGCCCCTTTACTCAGAAAGACCGGCTGCTGCGCAGACCCTTTGGATTGTACTGGTAGTGGGTGCTTTTTGAGGGATGCTTTAATTCTTCCATTTAGTGCTCAGGTGTTTTTTTTTTAATGGTGTGTTCATTTCCCACCCACCTACCCACCCTCTAGCATTGCAAGGCTCCGATCCTGTTACATGTCTTGGAGGAGCCTCACTGAAAACGGGGGAGGGGTAATCTGGTTTGGGATCGGGCTACATGACACTTCCACTGCGATTTGTAGTCCTTTTGGAACGCACCCCATTTTCAGCTCAAATTAGTACGTAGAAACCAGTATTAAATATTTTCTCCCTGCATACTTTCTTTTCTTATTTCCCTCACCCTACCTCCGAATATATGCTGGTTAAGTTTTCAGCATTTTCTCCATTACAGTTTGTGGACTATCTCCCCCCCCCCCTCCCCATTTCCCCCCGGCTGCTTTCGTTTTATTGTGAAAGCAAACAAAATCTGCTTTCTGTGGTTGCCAGCACCCGTTTAGCTCCCAGAGGAATCCTCCAAGATCTGTCGGAAACAGAAAAGCCTCTAGCTGGGTGGGTTTCACCCGTCTCCTTTTCAAAGTTGCCTTTCTGGCTGTGCTGCTGGAGAGGGAGCAGAAAGAGGTGACCTCACCTGCGTTTGTTAGGAAACCTATGACAAGCAGATCTCTCTGTGTGTTGATTTGCTGTGTGTGTGTATGTGAGAGAGAGAGAGAGAGAGACAGAGACAGAGACAGAGAGACAGAGAGAAGGGGCTATGGGGAGGGAGGTAAGATTCTTAAATAGCAACCAAGATAATTCAAACCGACGCTAGTTGCCTGCTAAAGGCAGATCTGTGAGGCGTGTCACTTTGGATTGTGCATTTTCAATCACTAATACTTTAAGCATCAATATAATAAGCCCATAGAGAGACTTGCCACTGTATCTGTGTCTCCAAATGTGGATACATAGGAATAGCAGAAAAGCTTTTCAGCCTTTCTGGGAATAGTTCCACCTCACAGTTTGGGTTAGACTTTGTTCGTATGTATGAATGAGTGAGAGAGAGATTTGTTCTAATTTTCATCCAGAGTCAGTCAACCTGAGCATTGCATTGGCGGTAGGATAGACGCCTCTGATTGAATTTGACTGATCACAACATACTGAGCCAGAAAAGCTCCCTTGCAATACCTATGGCTGTTATTCAGGGCTGGCAATTTTGGAGCATGCAGCTCATTTGTTTGTTTTGCGAGTCTTTTAACTCCCACCCCCTGCAGAGGGTTGAAGCTCTCCTATGTCAAAGTCCTCCTGACAGTACCTCCTAGAGCTGTAATTTGCCCACTGAATTTTTGAAAACAACTCTATGAATATTAGTTCTTCTAACATTATGAGTAGTATTGCGTGCAAGTGAATGTGGATTCTCATCTACATTCCTTTTCTTCTGGAGCAGAATAGGTCAGTTGGAAATCTCTGGAGTAAGCGGGCTGTAAGTGAAAGTTCAGTTTTGCTCAAGCTTCTTGGGATTTCAGCAAACAGGAAAGTACTGAAGTGTCTTCAAAACAACCTGGGCAGTTCTGTTTCTGATTTTCTATCTGTCTCATTGTGCATGCACTGAAATCAAGGGAAGCAAACTGTGAACTGTGTTCTTCCTTCACTGTGGAGAATGTCTCATTATTCTTGTAGAAAGAGCGTCAGCCTGTGGTGACATTTTGTATTGCTCTAAGAGAGAGGCTTTGTGTGCCTGCCTTTAGAGTCAAGACAGAAGGGTTGCAGTGTTTTTCAGTCACCAGACTGTACATTTTGAGAACTCCCCTATTAACCATATAAAGGCCACTTTATAACTTGGGAAAGCAGAAATTAACTTTGCAGCAGGCACACATTTTTCAGGGCACGTATGCCTAGCAGTACTCTGATTTGAATAAGTTCTAATTTCAATGAATTCCACTAAGTAGCCTGGTAAAAACAACATTGCATTTTTTCCTGTTACATTATGCCATAAACAGCAGTATTTAATTATTATGACTTTCAGTAGCAGTCCTATTGTATTTAGAAGGAAACTAATTACAGTGTGTCATGAAAGCATCTAGGTAAGCTCAAGAACAATGCATGGATCAAGGCTGCAATTTTATGTATGGTTACTTAGGAGTAAGCCCCATTGAAGATGGTAAGTTTTCTTTTCGGGAAATTATATACAGGATGCATAGTAAGTTTTAGCTATAGAGCAGCAGAAGGTATTCCATTGTGAAATAATTCCTCTGACTTACAATGTTACTTACACTGACTCTTTCAAAATTCTGCCACTGACCTGCAGCCCAATCTTATGCATGTTTACTCAAAAGTAAATTCCTTTGAGTTTGGTGGCGTCTGTTCCCAGGTAAGTGTGCATAGAATTGCAGCCTTTGGAATATACCTGCTTTTCTTGAGTAGTTCCATTGAAAACCATTAATAGCAAAGTGTTTCTATGATAAGTCACTGAGACTGCAAGCCTAAACACCATTCTAGGGAGCCTCACTGAACCCGGTGGCTCACCTCTGAGTAGACAATGGGGTGTGCTGTGAGGATGCAATCTTGTGCATGCTTACTTGGAAGCAAGGCCTATGGAATCCATCCTGTTTCTTACTCAGGCTGAGACATGTCACATAGTAAGTATATAGGCAACAGAATATATAGTACAGTACTTCATTGCATGGTGGAAGAGGGAGACCTTCTACAAATATTAAGACATTTTCCACTTATATTCAGATTTTCATGGAACATTGGGAGATAATACTACTACCACATGGTTATTTATTAGTATTTATTTTATCAATTTATACCAGTTCTATTCTGCTTTGCAACAGAGATGTTCAAAGTGACTAACAGTGTAACAAGCAACATCACAGGTAAAAATAACAATAACCCTCATCAGTTAAAATAGTCAAATGAATAACAGCACATCACTCGACTAAAAACGAGCATAAAATAATAACTCAATACTAATAACTCCTCCCTGTACCTTCCCCAAATTTGCTCCAGGGGGTTGTGGAAAGACCCAGAGCTGGGGTTGCTGGGGGAGGACGTTCCATTGTGCCACGATGTCCTTGCGCCAACTGGCACTACTTTGTTGGATACTGCAATTAGGTTGCAACCTTACTTTCACTTACCTGGGAGTATGCCCCATTGAATTCACTATGGCCTACTTCTGCGTAGCAGACACAGCAATAGAGTTACAGTGCATGCTAACAAAGCAAAGTCATCAAATTTCTCCAGGGCACAAGTAAAGAGGAAGATAATCTAAGCTTTGGGATCAAAAAGTTCCCCACATTTGGAGCACTGCCGCCAAAAGTGTTCTCGTGTATGTTGCTGCCAGATATGCTCCAGTAGACTGTGGCATGCATATTAGCTATTCTTAGAGAATGTAAGTATTATAGACATAGTATTAAATAAATAAATCTGTACTGCACCTATTACAAAGCAATGCATACGTGTAAATGTGCATTTTAAAACAATTTAAATAATCACAAATATTGGGCAGAAGGGTGGTGGAAAGCCCAAGCAAACAGTTGGTTTTTTTTACTAAATGACTCAACAGCCCATGACTTCCAAATAACAGGGAGAGAGAGTTTTCTGAAGGGTGAGCGCCACCACGGTGGAAGTCAGCTTTTGAACTGCCACCAGATGACACATAGCAAGTTATGGTAGAAGAGAAGAAGAAGAGTTTGGATTTGATATCCCGCTTTATCACTACCCTAGGGAGTCTCAAAGCGGCTAACTTTGAGCCGCTTCCTCCCCCACAACAAACACTCTGTGAGGTGAGTGGGACTGAGAGACTTCAGAGAAGTGTGACTAGCCCAAGGTCACCCAGCAGCTGCATGTGGAGGAGCAGAGACGCGAACCCGGTTCCCCAGATTACGAGTCTCTTAACCACTACACCACACTGGCTCTCTTGCTGGTATTATCAGCAAGGCCTTTTCTGGTGATATTAATGATCTCCTCAGCCTATATTGGGCGGAAATGCACCTTCAGGTAACCTGGTTCTGAGTTATTCCAGGCTTTAGATACTAATAACAAGACCCTGAATAGTTCAGTAGCTAATAATTTGGTCACTCAATTATTCCAGTCTTTAGTTCAGATGTAACAACAAGCTGAGGGTTGTGTTTTGCTTCTTCCCAGAATGAACGCGGAGGAGAAAGTGGCCTCTATCACAGTGGTAAACTGTGGTGTGTGAACGATGTCAGTCTTACTTTTTCTTTGAAAACCAGAAAAGTTAGGACTGGCTAGAGATGTTCAGT
The DNA here is from genome assembly GCF_965153285.1 of Podarcis tiliguerta. Classification (NCBI taxonomy): domain Eukaryota; kingdom Metazoa; phylum Chordata; class Lepidosauria; order Squamata; family Lacertidae; genus Podarcis; species Podarcis tiliguerta. The sequence continues at coordinate 34,808,288 of NC_139537.1, forward strand.
GTCTCAGATTTGAGGTGTGAGGATAGAGAGAAATCTTGTGTACGGAAGTATGGATACAGCCTGCAAAGTCTTGACTGCGGCCATAATGTAACAAGACCCAACTGGAGGCCAAGGATACTGGTAAAGTGATTGTTCCATTTGAGACATACTTAAAAACATTCTGGCATGAATCTTAAAGCGACATCATGCATTTTTGGAGGTTGGAGAATGGTAAGTGCATTTGTATTGGTGGCATATGAACCAGGAAAGATAACATAACATGTTAGTTTATTGAGCATGGTCTAATCTCCACTCGTCTGCATTCTGGTGGGTGTTAATCTGGTACTCTAAAGGATGGTTCTTTGGTGAATGTCTGCTTGGTTTGAGATTAAATGGCTTTTCTTAGCACATGTATAAGTTTCCAGAACAGCAAGTCTATATCTGTTTGCTCAACCGCTATTTGCTTTGCAGATAAGAAATATGTCTTTCCTTTGCTTTATTTTTTTGAAAAGTTGATAGATAAGCTGTTGAAGAGAAAGCGAGTGTAAAGTTTTGGACTGTGTTACAGAGGTTATCACATGTCTGGAATGGTTTTATAATGTTTGGTTAAAAGCATTTGAAGTTTTCTCAGTGGATTTGGTAAGGAAATATTAAGGTGCACATGAGAAAGTGAACAAAGGGCATTTGTTTGTTTTATTCCCACTGTACAGATTAAATGAATAATGCAATTAAGATTAATCTTAATTGCAGCTAAACCGCAGCTCTATTACATTTTCTCATCCTGCTCTTATTTTAAACCACATTCAGTTGTGGTGTTCTCCTCCCACCCCCACCCCGCCAGTTCTTAAGAAGGTATTTAAGTGAAGAGAGTGAGACTTCAGTGCCGAGCACTCTCGCATCTCGTTTATCCTGTGGAAATCCAGGAGACATCTAAAGATTTGCGCTACGATTTTCAATATAAATAGTAATGTCGGAAAATAAATGTAAAACCATACAGTTGTAATGGATGCTTCTGATAGGTTTTCAGACATTTTGAAGGAGACATTCATTTGGACATAGAATATAATTTTACTAAGTATTTTCCCCAAGTACTAACATCCTTAAATTGTAGTGGATCACACTTCTGCATAGTGGTGTGTGGTTGGAGACATGATTTTGAATCATAGAATTGTCATCTGGTCCAACCTCCTGAAATTCAGGAATCTTTTTGCCCAATGTGGGGTTCAAACCCATGATCCTGGGATTAGGTTTGAGCCCCACGTTGGGCAAAAAGATTCTTGCATTCCAGGGGGTTGGATTATATTTTAATTAATTATTTTCCATGACATTTCAAAATATGTTCTGTTGTATATACATATACAACATAGCATAGATCACGGAAACAGATTTAGGCAGGAGTTTTTGACATGCCCAGGAATCCTGTTTCTTGAAACACATGTTGCTTTCCAGCAATTGACATGATTCAAAATTCTGTAGGGTTCCCGTGCCTATATGGGTTTGGGTGAAGACTTTGTTCCTCCTGGGAGATAACTTTTAGCAATTCCCACCGCCCTGTAGCTGCAGCGCCACCTCCTGTGTGTTCCTAAAGGTTGAGGGATCCAGGAGTTGCAAGAGCAGGAGGATTTTGCAAAAGTTGCCTAGCCTCCCCACCCCCACACACATACCACCAGGATTACTCCACAGGTCAGAAACCTTTCTGTTTGTGGAAGCAGGTCTTTTTCCCACCCATGGAGTTTCACATGCTGCTTTCCATGTCAGGGAGTGTTCAATGTTCACATGCGCAGTGGAGAATTCCCATACTAATCTCATGAGCTTTTCTTCTCACATTAAAGAATGGGGAAGTAGTGTGTATTCTCGCCACAGACCCCTTATTCACACAGAATGTGCTGTGTCATGGTAGATGTGACTTGGGATTGAACTTCACGTACTATTTAAATCACTGCAACTGGAAACTCGTTAATAAAGATTTTGTTGGGCAATGCTGCCATATTTCACCTGCAACACTAGTGTAAAGGTAAAGGGCCCCCTGACCATTAGGTCCAGTCTCAGACGACTCTGGGGTTGTGGCGCTCATTTCGCTTTACTAGCCGAGGGAGCCAGTGTACAGCTTTCGGGTCATGTGGCTAGCATGACTAAGCTGCTTCTGGCGAACCAGAACAGCACACGGAAACGCTGTTTACCTTCCCGTCAGAGCAGTACCTTTTTATCTACATGCACTTTGATGTGCTTTCGAACTGCTAGGTTGGCAGAAGCAGGGACCAAGCAACGGGAGCTCACCCTGTCGCAGGAATTCAAACTGCTGACCTTCTGATCAGCAAGCCCTAGGCTCTGTGGTTTAACCCACAGTGTCACCCGCGTCCCAATAACACTAGTATAACTGTGGTTTTTTGAGGTTAAACTTGTGTAGCTCTCAAAAATCCAGTCCTGATCACAAGAAGAAGAAGAAGAGTTTGGATTTGATATCCCGCCTTTCACTCCCCTTCAGGAGTCTCAAAGCGGCTAACATTCTCCTTTCCCTTCCTCCCCCACAACAAACACTCTGTGAGGTGAGTGGGGCTGAGAGACTTCAGAGAAGTGTGACTGGCCCAAGGTCACCCAGCAGCTGCATGTGGAGGAACGGAGACGCGAACCCGGTTCCCCAGATTACGAGACTACCGCTCTTAACCACTACACCACAACTTTACTTGGGTATACATACACCATGTTCATGTGCTTAGGCTCAAAGTTGAAATGGATCCTAAACACAGTGCTGGAAGCTAGTCTGATTGGCTTCACTGGAGCATGCCTCCTTTTTTAACATGACCGGCATTACTATGCAAAATGTGCCACATAGTTTCAGATACTAACAATTGAGAAATGGCCCATGTACCATTCTTCTTATTCTCCCATACACATACTGCTCTGCATATGGAATTCCCTTATCAATAATCATCTCTACCTCACATAACATCTTCCTTGTGTGCCCAGAACTGTATGGCCATTACTGATTGTGCAGGATAGACTTTGGTGTTTTGTAAAAAGGGCTAGGTACATAGAAACTTGCTACAGTATTGTGAAACATGATGTCACACTGGCATATTGAATGTTTGCTTAGACGGATACCAGATAACATTTTGAAACATTGTGGTTTTTGTCAAAAACCTTTCTTGTATGCTTAAGAAGAAAGGCCTTTTGAATCTGCCCACTTTCTAATTAAATTATGTAAGTAAATATTAAAGATCATTTTGAATCTAAAATCTTGATATCCACAAAGTACAATATATGTAGATATTTATATTTTTTTAAGGAGTTGAGTCTTTGCACATAATCAGCACAAATGCATTATTTCATTAGCTTTTATTTCCTTGCCAGTTAACAAAAATGAATATTTCGGAAGTCTTATATTTTACGTTATTGATAGCCCACATGTAATAGAAGTGTAATCACACTAGTATTAATGATGAATTATGTATAATTGTATATACATTTATTAAATGCAGTAACCTGAAACGCTTCAATAGAAATAGCTGGATTTAATGTGCATAAACAGAAGTATGCTACTGTTATATTAGATATGTGAAGGCCCGGAGGCTCGAAATCTCATCTATGTTGCAGAAAGAGGTTTACTAATTATATTTCAGGAACCATGTGATGGGACTTGCCCTGTGGGAAATGAGGTATTTTTTTAAGGAACAAAAGTTAAAATTCTAAGGCTATTATTTGCTCTCCATTACCTATGCATATATTAAATTTTAAGTCTGTGGGACTTAGACAAGGTAACTAATGACAGAAGTGCCTCCTAAGGGTATTAAAAGTATGTCAACCTAGGAACATTTTTTAAAAAAATATCTTTAGAAATGCAGGTTCTATGAGAAAGATTTCAGACTGATACTTGAGTTTCATATTAACAAATGATAAGTACTATGGGGTGTGTGCCTTTGTGCCCCTCCCTTTATAAAAAAAATGCTTTTAAGACATATGGTCTCATTATTGCTAGGACAGTATAAAGTAATAGGTAGCAAACCAGTACCACCTGACAAACTAGACTACCTGTTTCTATTTCATCAAATGCAAGCTCTTAAACCACACCTTCAAGAGGAGCACTAATTCCAGAAACAGTAACAGGGTCTGAAATTAGCAATGACTGTCCAAGAAAGAGATATTGTGTTCTTGGTGGAAAACTTCACAAAAATGTCAACCTAGTATACATCAGCTGTGAAAAAAGGCAAACTGCACAGTCGGGTTCATTAAGAAAGGTAATGAAAATAAAATTGCCAATATCACAATGCCTTCATACAAACCTATGGTGCAAACACTCTTGAAATATTGCAAATAGTTCTGCTTGGTGCACCTCAAAAAGCAATATTGTAGAGCTGGTAAAGGTGGAAAAGTGCAGCCAAAATGATCAAGGGGCTGGAGCAGCTCCCATATGAGAAAAGGTTCAATGTTTGGGGTTTTTTAATTGTTCGTTATAAAGAGGGCTTTATGCTACCTCCGGTATCAGAGACAGCGTGGGGTTTGGACTGTAGTGTCATCTATATGACACATAGCTTTGCCTCCGTTTCCAGCTGCTCATCTTAAAGATGCCAAAAACCTCTTGAGAAGATGTTTGGAGGAAGTTTTGGGATGGATGAGGACAAACAAGTTGAAACTTAATCCAGATGAGGCAACGGTGTCTAGATGGAGTTGCCCTCCTCCTGAAACACCAAGTTCACAGCTTGGGCACCATGTAGAAGGGCAAGCAATGCTTTAGAGGCCTTGCTCATAGGCTCACTTGTCCATATGAGAGACAGACATTTTCAGCAGGGGTCTGACAGATATGAAATTCCCTTTGGAGTGATTTGATAGAAAAGACCTTTAAATGGGTTGTAGAAAAACATTTGTACTGGGTAGCTTTTATTGATGGCCTTCTGGTGCCGCTGCTCTGAAATTGTATTAAAGGTGTTTTTAGGTATATGCCTGGCCTTTGCTTTGTTTTTATGCTGCTGTTTTAAAATTGCTTTTGGGTTGCTTTTGATGATGTTGTTTTATGATTCTTCAAGTGCTTTTCACTAGGGATGCATAAGCATCCCTGCATTTGCCCTAGAAGGGGCTCAATCTTTCTTGCATGCTCATAAATCATGTAGGCTCTCAAAGTGTCCGTGTTTGCATCAGTTTCCAGCAGGGCAAAGGCCTTCCAAAATTCAGAGAGCCTTGTCCCTAGTGGAAATTAGCATGAATAGGGTAATTTTGACACTGAAGATTGTGAGTAATGCAGCCCCAGTTCCTTCCTCAGTAGCAGTTCTGCTCCATCACAGAGCTGGAACACCCATAAATGTTTCAGTGCCCCACTGATGTAATTTCTAGGCTCTGAGACAGGAGAGTCTCAGCACTGGTCATGCAGCACAGCATTAGTCATGCAGGGCCCTGTCTAACTTGTGCTTACTCATGAAAAGTTAAGCACAAATACACACTTTTGGGGGCACCCCTATTCACTTCCTCACTAGCATCCCTTTTATTAGCTGAGCAGAAACTCTGTTGGCTTTGCTTTAGTGCTCTATCTTGGAATGATATAAGATCAGGATGTCACATTAAAATGATTTGTTACAATGGGTATAATCCGGTGCATAATTTTGGATTCTTAAAGCCCATTGACATCAAGGTAGGTTAAGGCTGGTCATTTGGTGTTGGGAAATACACCATCAATTAACCAAATACTTCTCAAGTACATCAAGCACTGATATAATAGATCTGCAATAGTGAAACATCTGCTAATTTTTTAAAAGTTTATTCTTGCTATGAATCAGCTGTAGTGAATTATTATTGGTTGTTAACAGTGTTGAATACAGATGCATGTAAATGATAATCAAGAGACAGAACCTTTGTTTTTCCAGTTAATGGACTACAAAACAATAAACTCTGTAACTGCATGACAGAATGGCCACATAAATTTCTTAGCTTTTTATAATCAGATGCTTAAAGTTTGAAGCATGTGCTGAGATATTTTTGTTTAACTTGCAAAGTTTTCAAGAAAAACTGCCAGACAAGATACTATTCATCATTCGGCTACAACCTCTCTCTTGTCCACGTAAGTGAGTAATCGTCTGGTTTACATCTAGGATTTAATTTTCTTTTATAATTATGCACTGGAGGAAGTACTACTAGATATAATTGCTACAATCCTATTATTTGATATGTCACAGACCACAAATTAATTTTATCTTTAGTTGCCTATTCTTTTATTTTCCCTGATCAGCTACAAAACAGACAAGTGCTATGGTTTTAAGAAGATAAACCCGTTTTTACACAGTAATAAAATTGCATAGGTATTTCTTTTCTAAGAAATAAAGAATATTGCTTGTGCACATACAAAGCTACAGTTTACATTCCATATTTTCCTGTGTGATCCTTGATGTGAGACTAATTTTCCTTCAATAGATTTTATCTTCTAAATACTACTTGAATGTTACTTTTTAGCTGCCAGACTATATAAGGATAGGTTTTTTAAGGTCTCTTAATACATTCTGATGCAATTTCATAACCTCATCACAAGTCTGATTTTGAGAACTAGAACAATTATATATAGAGCGCGGTCCAGTCTGCGTGGGCATAGCAGGTGCACTGGAGAATTCCCATGAACTCTGTAAGCCCCGTTTTCCATTCCCTGCCTAGGTATGTGCAAGCAGAAGGTTGAGGGGGAATGAAATCTCTGCATGAACCTCTCATACCACTCTGAGCCCTCCATGTCCCGACAGTAGATAATTGCTGTGCTGTGCAGCAATAGTAGCATGCACTAAGCAAAGGGAAATGTCTGGATCACAGGTGTGCATAGATATTCCATTGGGCCACTGGCCCAAACATATATGCCCAGAAGCAGGCAATGGTGCCAGTGAAGGAAAATTGACCTCTTATTAACGTGTGGGAAATTTCCATATATGGGTTTTATGCCCATGTTGGATGGAATTTTGCAGTACTGTTCTCTGATTAATGTGAATGTTGGCTTGTAGGCCAAACGAGGCGAAATCGAATTATAATTGTGTATAGTGTATTTGTTGTGGTTCTGTTATGAAAGTGTCCACCACCTTGCAAGTAAAGTACTTAGTTCTGCTCTGTTAATATGTTAGAGCTGGTTTAGCGGTTGTACATAGGAACTCATTTAAGAGCTTTGTAACAGTGATGCCTCATATTAATCCTGATAGACATAGGACTTGCCTAAGGGACTATCAGGACAGGATAGTTGGACAACAGATATCTTAAGTGGCTATTGCAAACCACATATAGATACACAGTGTTATGCTGTTGTTGACTCCGTAGATCTACTAGACATAAATCACCTATGCTTGTGTCTCAAAGTTTTCGACAACCTTCAAATGCAAGGTATTTAAACACTGTATAAAAATAATAATCATATAAAATTCCCTTGGTTGTTGGAATCTTGCTGCATAATTGTTCCTTTAGGTTTTTAATATATTTGTGACTTTGAACAAACTGTCTCATGTTTGCTATATAATATTCACTTTTTGTTTTTCTTCCCCCAAAATGGAATTTAATAACTTCTTTTCCCTAGGAGTATAAGTAAGCCTTTTGTGTGAAGGAAACGATAGCATAATGATGTGTGTTTAAAACTCCTGTGGGAATTTGCTCCAGTACCATAAACTAAAGAATACTGTGTATCTCAGCACTGACAAGCTTTACCCTTTCTTGTAGCTGGAGTTATAACTTTATTATCCAGGTTTACATGGTATTTTTTATATACAAGGTCTAAACTAAAGGAAACGACTCAGTGACCTTAGGGCACCACTTTTGTCCTTAAGAGCCTGTCTGGAGCTTGAAATCAACCCCAGAGGCCCTTTTTGCTGGTCTACCACTAAGAGTTGTTGGGTTAGTGGGGACCTTTTAAACGGCGGTCCATCAATTGTGAAATTCCCTCATCTGGGAATAGGTACAGTACCCTCACTCGTTTATTTCAAGCTGAAGGGGGGGGAACCATTTTTGATTCCACTTTCCTTTTTATTGAAGACCTTTCTGGCTTGAATTTATCTTAAATTGCCTGTATTACAATGTTGTGTTCTACATTATTATTTATTTTTATTACTCATTGTAAGGTGCCTTGTGTGGGTCTCTAAAAGGCATAGGTCAATAAATAAATAGTGATCAAAGATTCATAGGAAGCTGCTTTAAACTGAAGCAAATGTCTTGGTTCATCTGCTTGGTTTCTTATACTCACTAGAGTTTCAGGCAAGTCTTCGCCAATCCTCGTGCTTGGAGTTGTGCCCCCGGTGCAGGGAGACAGGTGCACAGAAGTAAAACAAGTAAATAACTTTTTTGGTTATAGAACATTGGGGTTTGGTGTGGCATGGAGTAAGAATCTGCCCACCTGAGCAGTCCAGCTGCTGGCTCGCTCTTTCACCAAGCCTTCTTTTAGGCTGAATAGTTGCTATTGAGCAGTTCCTATCATGATTGTTTGTTAGTTCATTAGGTCCTGCAAATACCTGGCTGTGTGGCTGTCGGTCAGATCCCCTCTTGACATGTATTTTAAGTGAGATGAACTGACAACTACTGGCCCTGCTTCGAGGAAGGCAACATTCTCATAGATTTAGGCCAGTTTGAATTGTGAGTAAAATTCCTTTCTGTTCCCATCAGCCAGTAACCAATTGCTACTCTCAGCAAGGTGAGTTTAACCAAGGGAAGCTGTGTAGGTTTGTCAGGTGGAAGTGTCAGGAACAGTGAAGCCACTGCAGCTGAAGCATCCTTTTATAACCTGGGCAACATGGACCAAGGAAGCATATTCTTCTGTTTGGTCCACACCCAGAACCCTCCTCATTCCAAGAGTCAGACATGAGTGCTGATTGGTTTCTGGGTCTGGCAGAGGCCTGAGTTTGTGTCAGTGAAAATGAGCTGGTTCCCCACTGCTTGGTGGTCTGCTGCAGAGGAGCAGCAAACCTACATGTGCCAGGGATTGAATTTGGGACCTTCATGTTCAATCATGTGCTGTAGCATTGAGCCAGGAACCTATTCCTTGTTAATCCTGATGCACTTGTGGTAGCTTGCCAGAAAAGATATGTGACTAGGCTGCATTGTGAGCTAGTGAAGTTTCTTTTAGGACTGGCAACCTTTTGAAAATATGTACCGTAATGCTCCCTTTAATGCATATGGAAGGGAATAGAAATAGGTGTCCCCAATGTGTAGCAATACGTCCTTGTCAGCCTGAGGTATTCAAAGCCATGGGTTACAGATAACGGTATCTGATGGCTTAGTGTCAATAAGGAAACCAGGAACAGTTCCAGCATTATGAAATGAGTCCACTCTTTGGTTACCTGTAAACTCTTTGGATTACATTTTTCTACCCTATAGCAAAATATTGCATTTCTCAGTTTGGCTTTTTACACAGTAGGAAGCTTGATGGAAATTTTGTATACATTTTTGCTCATAGTTGTCATTTGTAGTATCCAAATAGGTAACTTTGACAGCACAATCATAAAAATACACATCTTACTGAGTTACATTGTACTTTCTCCCACGTGTGTTTAGGAGATCATATTTATCAACTGCAAGTTAGCAACCTGTGGTTATGCTACTTACTTTAGTATGTTTTAAATTGAACATATGTTAAGAAGAGCCACCCTGATAGATCAGTCCAAAACCAATAACTGGTTCACATGCATTTCACTTAACATTGAAACTAGGGATGGAAGGATGTGTCAGTTTCTTCATTTTCTCATTTTTCCTCAGTCTTAAATTCAGTGTGCTCTCCACATTTCTACAGTGGTTTGTGGAATTCAAAGAAATCCTCATGAAAATTCATCAGCATTCATTTTGTTTCATAATGTGTGAATTAAGTAGATTGGGCTTTAAATGCTAGATGAACTGAACAGAATTTCTTTTCCACTGCCTTAATTGCTCTTTCATTCGTTGCTTCAGTGGATGAACTGCTTCCATTGAAAAGTACCATGGTTGAAACGACATGCTTGTGATGTCTGTTCCTATAGTTGTTCCACACAAGGCTTTCATCAGCAGGTGGTGCTGCAGTCATCCTTCAGAATTTGCCTCTTAGTCTAGAAGATCCACAGTTGTGGAAGAGGATGCAGCTAGCTGCTTCTTCTCCTGCTAGGGTTGTTGAGCTCCCCTCCCCCCCCCAAAAAAAAAAATCACCAAGAATTTGGACGTTTCTGAGCATTTTTGAGGGAAAGCAAAAATGGCACTGCTGACATTGGTTGCCATACATCTGGATTTTCCCAGACATTTTGCAATTTTCTTCCCAGACACTGTTTTAGACTGCAGTATTCCAGTTATGTCTGGACGTATGGGAATCCTGTCTCCTGCCCCGTTGGGTTGGAAATAACTGGCAGCCGAGTCGAGGGTGTGCATGTGGGAGGCGTCACAAGCTTCAGGCTAGGAGCCTGTCCCTTTTATTGTATATTGTCTCTATTACACCATATATGCTCGGTGCTGATTGGATGCACGTGGGCTACGTGTATATTACATAGAGTTTACATACATACATACGCATCGATAGATACAGAGAGAGAGAGCACAAGAACATGACAATCCTTAACTTGCTAGTGTAAATACTAAAAGGTACTAAAAGGCAATGCTTCTGTCTCTTCTCCCACCTTTTCCTCTTTTCAACCCATTTTCAGTTCCTGCTTTTGCACCCTTTTTGTAGGGTGACGTGCAGCCAACCCACTGCAGTTCCTTTTTATGTGCCTTGTGATATACACCAGACCGACAAGGGAAAGAAGGGAAGTTGATGTTTGTGTAGGAAGGAGTGTGACTGTTGCTTCTGCTCATGAGGTCATACATACATTCTCAGAGTCATGCAGTTTGGGGGAGTACTTTCTGTTATGCTGTTGGTACATACAAACCAAGTGTTGTTAAGCCTCTTGTCCATTTGAGGTTTCATTCTTTCATATATGGCACAGAGATTTTATCTCTGCGATTACACGTACTCTAAAATTAGAAAGTGTCGGTTTCTGATCCATTTCTGTCCTGGCTTAGTGCATTTGCTTGAGTGCTCACGGTATGAGCGATTTAGCTCAGTGGCTGAGCATTTAAGGTTTATTTGCTTTGGACATTTTTTCATGTGTGAGAACATAATATGCAAAAGGAAGAGGAATGCATTTTAAACTGCTCAGCTAGGAGTATGCAATTAACAGTTTTTGGCTGAGAACATAACTAAAAGGTAGAAAATGAGTCTGTACAAATTGCTACGATTATCTCATCACAGTTGTTTTATGTTTAATTAAAATACAAAGAAGTCCCTTAACACAGATTTGTGGTTTGGTGGCTGTTTTTAATGAGACTTTTGTGAAAGACATGTCTTTACAGATACTTATCTTTATTAGTTTTGCGATCAGCATATATTTAATTAAATGCATGGCTATTGGAGCTTGTGATTTGTTTATTTGTTTTTGGTTTCAGTTCGTAATCTAATTCAATTATATTGTCATTCGTATGTCATTGTACCACTCCCCCCCCCCCCAGCCCAAGAGATGTTGCAATGCTTCAGTATTATTGAAAGCATCTGCTAGAACATTGTGATTATACCTGGACTGGGCATAGTGTTTAAGATGCCTGCTCTTCCCAGTGCAAAGGAAGACCATGGTAATATCAGACAAAGAGAAGCTCTTCCTCGTGCAGTGCAGCCCATCCTGCCTTTATGTGTATGATATCTAATATTGGACATACTTGAAGTATGTCTATGCAGCCTCAACTCAAAGTGCCAAAAAGAAACACAGGACCTATTAAATGATGAAAAACACACAAATCAATCATTGTCACTAGGTCACTGCCCCTTGTAGTGGTGCCTTTGGCTGTCCAGGTATGTAATTGTTGTCTGCTTACAGTTTGCCCAAACTTGAAGCTATCTAGATTCAGAATAGCTTAAGTTTTCCTGCCCTGCTAGTTGGATTTGGTATTCCTTGCTGCAAATTTTGTTTTCTAGTTTTTGCCATTGTTAATACCTTCCATTCTTTCAAGGTGCTCTCTGTGAATTTATTCCAGTGAACTGCCATAGAGGAGATTCACAAAGCGTCAACATCTTTAGAGTCCTCTACACTAGCAGCAACTTGCCTCGAGAGTACCTACTAGTCCTCAATGTTGATGGGGTGATAGACACTTCAACTTTAGCATAGCCAATGGCTTTAAGTTACAAGAAAGGAGAGTCTGGCTAAACATCAGGAATAACTTTCTGACAGCAAGAACTGTGTGACAGGGGAACAGGCTCCCTTGGAAGGTGATAGACTCTCCTTCATTGGAGGTTTTTAAGCAGTTGGATACCCATCTGTCATGTATGACCTAGTTGAAATTCCTGCATTGCAGGGGGTTGGACTAGATAACCCTCCAGTTACCTTCCAGTTCTTCAGTTCTGCAAATCTCTGATGGCATCTCAAGACAGACAGATGCAAACAACAGTGTGACTACAAATGCAGACACAGGAACATAATCGCACCACTTAGGGCTAGACTACACATTACATGAGTGTCCATATTTCTTTGTTTTATTTATAGTTACCTTAATTATTGGTTAATGGAAGAGTAAACCAGTGATACAGGATAACGATAGATATAATAATTGGGTTGATGGCTGAATTGTTTAGTGGAAGCTGACTCCCACTCTTTTGTATGTGTTACATTTGTTTTTTTAAAAAAATTGATTGTTGCACAATTTTAGATGCTAATAAAAATTAAGGCGTGCAAACTTGTGCTCTTAGGAAGCCCCTTTATAGAAAAGTTTTACAGTGTATCGGCATTTGTTTTTAATGACTGGAGGAGGAGGTGGGGGGGGGGAGAGAATAAACGAATTGCAGTTTCCAGTTTTATCTTTAAGGACTGTCATTTTAAAACTACTCTGGTGAGTTGCTTCATGATAGATATGGGAAAACTTTAAGAGAAAATGGCTTTGTGCATATTTTAAAATGGTTAACTTCCTTTGAATGAGTATTTAACAATTTTTAAAGGTCAGTGGCAATGTCCAATTACTGACTATGCAACCAGGACATGCCTAGTTTGAGAGCAGCAGAAACATACACTTAGCTTTAGCTCAGTCAGGCCAGTGCTGCAATAGCAATGTGGAGAACCAACCAATGTGGAGAACCCTGATGTGAGCTGGGGCTTATATGCCAATGGCCAGTTAATCAGGCGCCTCCTTACTATGTTTCCCCCCTCTCTCTATTTTAAGGCAATGTCTAAGCTTAGAGGATAGGTTACCTACTAAGCTAAAGGGTCCGACTCATGCTACTCTTCCTTCTCACTACTTGAACATTGGCCCCTGCTGAAGATATGAACTAGGCAGATGACATATCTGGGGAAACACAGGCATATGGTTTGCTTTTGCTTTTTTTATACTTCTAGTTTCATTGGAAGAGAAGTTGACATTGGAAGCAATCGGTTCCCCTCTTGATGCAAATAGCAGTTTTTGAAAATGACTTTCATCAGGACTTTGGTGTAGGACTAAAGGGCTAAATCTAAACCTTACACCGGTGCCACAGTCATGATCACCAAAAGCAGTGATTTAGCAATATAAATATGTATGAACACAAATACAAACATAACATCTAGTTATCTCAAAAAGGTAATGATAAACTGCTTAACCAGGATCCCTTGCTGTAGCTGAAATCTTTTCACACTAGGCAGAGTCTGGTTTGCAACAGTCTAAATTGAGTCTGCAAAGCAGTTCCTCCATTCATCTTAAAGACTGTTAACTGCATATTGTGGTTCTCTCAACCACAAGCTTCCTTGTGTTTCTCACTCACTTTTATTTCGCCTTAATATCCAACTGAAGAAGAGTTCTGATGAAATTGAAAGCTTTCTCACTATTCCATAACAATTCACTTGCCCCTAGTTTTGCTGATGTTTTTCTTGGGATTTTATCTCTTCCTAATGGGCTAACATTGTAACTACTTGCAATTGATGCTGGGTATGTTGATTTCTAAAAACAACACTACAGATTTTAGATTTCAAGGGTGCATAATAAGCAACAATTCATGAGGTAGCTAACAAGCAGCCCTTCCCTCCATTATTGTGAAGGGATAGAATACGGAAGAAATTGAAACAGCTTTCTGGCATGAAGTAGGTGGAATAAGTAAGCACAGCATTCACTTAGAATTTAGCAGAAGTTTTGCTAATTAATCAGATGCTAAGGTAACACAGGCTCTGCAAGCTTGCACTGAAGTGATACTGAATACAGTACTGCATAGTGTGAAACCATACTGAAGTGAAATCAGTGGGGCTTGTCAGCAGAACCAGTCAAAACATGTCTATTTATGTCCCTTTTCCTGACAAACCTGTTCAAATGTACTAGATGGAAGAATGTGCATAGCCTTGGTACAACAGAATAATTTTACTGTTCTTTGTCCCTTAGGGGAAGGAGGACAAAATTTAATTCCATGAGATAAGGGAGTAGGAACATAAAAAGAACCTGCTAGATCAAGCCAGTGGCCAATCTAGTCCAGCATTCTGTTCTCACTGATGCCAACCAGATGCCTGTAGGAAACTGGCAAGCAGGATCTGAGCACAAGAACACTCCCCTCTCCCAGGATCTGGCATTTAGAAGCATTACTGCCTCTGCCTATGGAAGCAGGACATAGCCATCATGACTAGTCACCATTGAATTTGTCCAATCCTTCGTTAAAGGATGCAGTACATGCATCCCGCCACAGATCTGGTGCAGTGTTTCCGTTGTTTTTTGTTTCTCTACCATTCTCCATCAGTTAGTGCAAAAGCAAAATACAGTGGACGCTCGGGTTGCAAACGTGATCTGTGCAGGAGGCACGTTAGCAACCCGCAACATTCGCAACCCGCAGCGCCGTGTCTGCTCATGCATGGGTCACAACTGGGTGCTTATGTGCAAAGCGCCAAAACCCAGAAGTTACCCATTCCGGTTTGGCAGGGTGTGCAACCCAAAAAGGCACAACCTGAAGTGTTTGTAACCCAAGGTATTACTGTACATGAAAAAATCACGAAGAGGGAGAAAACCTTTTGCTGAAATTCTCATGGCAGTTGGCTGCCAGCCTCTCTGGCTTCCTGTGGGGGAAGAAAACCTTCCATAAATTGGATGATGGGTTTTGGCATAGGACTAACTGCTACAGAAGTGCAGCTTTTATCAAAGACATGAACTATGTTCAAGAATCTGAGGTAACATCTGTGCATTTTGGTGCAATAAACGGAAAATGTGCAAAACCCCTTAAATAAAGCAGCCCTGTACACAACTGCAGGGATTTTCATCTCTGGCTTGATCTACTGAACGTGCAGTAGATCTACTGAATATGTAGCTCCTACAAACCTTTGAATAACAAGTGCTGCAAAGAACAGGAACTTAGAAGATAAAAGGACACGCCTTTAAATATTTGAGAACTTTTATTAAATGTATTATTTGTTATTCAGCGTGTGCTGTCATCTCTTTCAGTTGTAGCTTTCATGTTCATTGTTAGGCTTGTTTGCCTAACCTCATTGCATGCATTTGCTTTTCAATGGGTAGCAGTCTAATATTTAACATTTATTATGAGGACATGGAGTTGGAAGATTCTTTATTTATTTCCCACCATCAAGGATTGCCTGTGCTGCTTTTTAGTGCCCTTCCCTTTAGAGGCTTGTAAGTGATGACATTACCAAGAAGCTTAAGTAAACTGGAACTCTGTTTATGCCCTGCACATGACCTGAGACAGTGTGTATTTTGACTTTATTCAGAGCAATGTGTGTATCATTATTACTCATCACCCAGCGGTTCCCACCAAAGGTCCTCTGCATAGTGGCTGGGGTACTGGGCATATTCCCACAATGGTGGTCTTAACATGAATGTATCCTTAATTAGTTACAGTGGGCTTCCTCCAGCGAGCACCTACCCATGGTAGCTGGATTGTCTAAACTTGGATTTCCTGGGAAATGTCTCCACTCCACTCATTCATCTCAAAAACCTAGCCACAAGTTCTGTTTCTTCAAAGGCCTTTCATGACCTTTCTGGTAGGAAATCTTACTGTGATGTATATCTGTAGCTCATTACTTGTATCTTTTGTCACTAAATGTCTGTTTGCTCCAGACCTGTCTTCAACACAATCAAACACAAGATCACCCTTTTAGAACATCAACCAGGAGGTATCTTTTCTAAAACAGGGCGCACACATGTGTGAAAGATATGGATTCATGTGCACAGGATACATGTGTAGATAGGGCCCCCTTTTTGGTGATGCCCTAGTAATGGAACACACTTACCCGGGAACTCACCTTGATGTGTTTGGCACCAACTTAACACTTATTTTATCCATCCATGCTTTTAATTAGAATTGTAAGTTGGAAGAGACTGCAAGGGTCATTTAGTCCAAGCCCCTGGAAGGCAGGAATCTTTTCACCCAATGTGGGGCTCAAACCCACACCCTGATATCCAAGAGTCTCATGCTGTACCAAGTGAGCGTCTCTGCTGTTGTTGTTTTCTGCTGCTGCTTTACTTAGCAATATAAGGGGTCTTTGTGACTATTTTGCTTCCTGCTGCTCTATGTAGGTGGAATTGGGTTTGACTTATGTTTGTGTTATGTTGACATTTTAAATTGAAAGCCACCTTGTGGGAAACAAATGTTCTAAACTGAAAGTTTGTTACTGGAGAGAATGGCAAACAAAAATTGAGGTCTTTGGCCTTGAAGATCTTGCATTGAGGGAAGGTTACGGAAGAAGGGGAAGACATGATCTCATACCATAATCTGCTTTCATTCAAGTGAAATTCAGTATTGCAACTTAATGGCAACTTCTGCAGATGACACAATGCATTCATTAACTGGGATAATTTCAAAGTAAACAGTCTCTCTCTCTCATTCCCCATCTGTACCCAAGGCATATGTAGCAGGTGGCTATACAGATTTTATTCCCACTAAAGCAGAGCCTTGGAATATCACAAATTTCATTTTTAATGGATGACTGAAAATCTATGCTTATGGTGATATTTTTTTAAAGCTTTCGAACAGATACTTTGCTTACCATACTTCAGGCATTCAACTTTGCTTACATAAATACTTCAGACTTTTATATATATATATGAAAAATGGAAAGCAAACATTTCAGAGTAGTTTCCGCTCTGATAAGGATCCTTTAAAGACTGTTTTGTCTGTTTGATGGGAATATGCAGCAGAGCTCTGGCTCAGAAGGCACCTCGCATACCTTAACTGAGAAACTTTGGAAGGGTGACAATGCAGGGGAAAGCAAAAAGGTTTGGATTATGCTAATAAAGGTTTTTCCAATGACAGCCAATTTTGCTTTATTCCATTTATAAAGATAGGAGGTTAGTCACCATAGAGTGGGTGGTTCTTGTTGGAGGAACAAGCCTTTTCTACTAACACAGAGTGGCAGTGTGATAGAGGTTGAAAAGCGGTATTTACCATTGTACCTGTGAAATGTTGCAGGAGCTAAAAATAGGAGCAACCATGCTACTTACTGGAGTATCTTCAGCTGCTAGATTTGGTTGGACTTGGCATATTCTAAAATTCGTTTTCACAACACAAGCCAGTATAATTAATTCTACATTACATCCCCTATGCTCCATTTTTAAGATGGTGTAGACTTCTGAGATATCACATGGTTCCAAGCTTGTTCTGGCTTATTCCTCTCACCACTGTTTTGTACCTAATCTCTGACTTAGAGAAGAATTCAAGAAAATGAAAAAGCACACTCATTACTTAATGACACTTTAATTTACTTGTTGCCCTTCTTTTACATAGTTTTTTCCCCCCTTTACCTGTAATTTTTGTCTTATTCAGCAGCATTGGTACATATTGTAAACATTCTAGTTGTAGGAATGGATTTGAGTTCCTTATGGGGAGCTGGCCTCAGGCGTCAGGCTTGTTGGCAGACCAACTCTGCATTATAAAGATGTTACAGACATGACAGGAAGGCTGGCAACATTAACCCTGCCATGCGGGAATCCCTTGCAGACGAGTGCAGGGGCTGGACACAGTCAGGTCATATATCCACAGCAGTGACCACAGGAGGAGTTACTACAGTGAGGAGCGCAGCGAGAGGAAATGTCACGATGCATCTGCACCAGCAAAACTGGATGCCTTCATCTGCCCCAGCTGCAGTAAAGCATTTCTCTCCCATATTGGTTTCTACTGCCACAGCAGGTGCTGTAACTCTCCAAGAGTTTGACTTTACCCCCAATAGCACACTCTTCCATTGTCTCTCAAGACAGACGACCCCAACAGAAGGCTGAGAGAGGCTGGGCTGATAGGATTTGCTGGATTCTGTGCAAATCATGTTGCAGAAATATGACTGCAGTGTGCCTGATCTGAGCCTCTTCATTGTGAAGGTGCCTTATAAATACATTCATTCATTGCCCCCCTCCTTCTGTCCTGACCAGTGTAAGCACCAGGCTGTGAGTGAGGCACTAAATGCAGCACTCCATCAACTCTACCACTCGTGGGCAAGGTTTGCACCAGAAACCACTCCTGAAAGTAAATGCTGTTCAGATCCCAGGATCTTCCATTGTTACAACAAAGACTGATGCATTAAACCATCCAAGGAGGAAGATAGAACCAGCGCAGGGCAAAGCATATGTGATGGCGAGCCTCTTTATTTGACCCTCTGTTTGGCCCCCTACTCAAGGCCATACTGCGTGCTTTTTAGTGCTTTCCCCCCTGGATGGAATAGGTCCTTAAATTGTCATAATGCCTATTCCTTGCCTGGAGGGAGGGTGGAA
Source organism: Podarcis tiliguerta (assembly GCF_965153285.1). Taxonomy (NCBI): domain Eukaryota; kingdom Metazoa; phylum Chordata; class Lepidosauria; order Squamata; family Lacertidae; genus Podarcis; species Podarcis tiliguerta. The sequence goes on from NC_139537.1 coordinate 34,826,903, forward strand.
AGATGTGTGGTTTGTGTGTATAAATCTCTAGTTTTTGCATGGCTGAAATGTAACCTGCCATACAAAGGTAAGAGTCCCATCCATTGCTCTGCCCACTTTTCCATCGGGCCTGCCCACCACTTGTGTGCAGTCCCTGGAAGATTGCCTTTGAGCTAATGCAGCCTCTCAGATGAAAAAGATTCCCAGGAAAGGGCTAGGAACATCTTTGATGGACAGTCATGACAGAATGGACTGTAGGTCGATGGGCAAAAGGAAGATTTAAGTACTGCAAGTGGATTGTAATGTAAATTACTTGGAAGCATAATGTTCCTGCTATGTATATAAAGCTAATAATATTTTATAAGTTGCACTGTGAGGGCAGAATATGAATACTTGAAATGGGGAAAAAATTACATCAGGAGTGGAAGTGTATGAGTAAGAGCAAGTGCGTGAGTCAGAAAACCCCATTCTTTCCTAACATTTATACCCTCCCCTTCCTTTTCCTCCTGCATTGCAATGCAGATGGAAATGACACCATCCCAGATCATGTGGTAGAGACTCACAGACCCACAATGCTGGTGTATCTTTAAGGTCCACTGGACTTAAAAACAGAGAGCGTATGTTAAGGATAGGATAGCATTGTAGATGAATTTAATTTAGTATACAGTGGTGCCTCGCAAGACGAAAAGAATCCGTTCCGTGAGTCTCTTCGTTGGTTTTTTCGTCTTGCGAAGCAAGCCCATTAGTGGTTTTTTCGTCTTGCGAAGCAAGCCCATTAGCGGATTAGCGCTATTATCGGTTTAGCGGCTATTAGCGGCTATTAAAGGCTTAAGGGATTAGCGGATTAGCTGCTAAAAGGCTATTAGCAGCTTAGTGCCTTAGAAAAAGGGGGTGGGGAGCGAAAAAAAAACCCCAGGAATCGCAAAACATTTTCGTCTTGCGAAGCAAGCCCATAGCAAATTCGTCCTGCGAAGCACCTCCAAAACGGAAAACCCTTTCATCTAGTGGGTTTCCCGTCTTGCGAGGCATTCGACTTGTGGGGCACCACTGTACTATATATAAATATAACCATTAAAGCAGTTCCTCACTTCTTCAATGTTATGAATAATATAAGCATTATTCAGACTCCTATCTAACTACTTGGGGTGTTGTATATTTGAGGTGCACAGTTTCCCCCCCCCCCCAATCCATTTTATTTGGAAGAAAATAGGTCTTGTTATAGAACCACAATCTTATTTTAAACATTTCCACTGCTTCACTATAAAGCACCATGTGTTGGATGATTAATTCCTAGAAAACAATTCCTGTTTTGACAAAAACATTTATTAGTTCCTTAATAAATGTTTTCAAAGCCATGGAAGGGGTTTCCTTTTGGATGCTTCACTGTATCCATCTGAAATGAAACTGTTTTCACACAGGTGTTTTCAAAGAATGTATGTTTTGCATGTTTTAGATCAACAGAAACGCTGCAACTCTTGCACTGCTATATTCTAGTCAGTGCTTTTTCTTCTTTTTTTAGAAAAGAAAGGTGCCAGTACGTAAGTACATGAAGTTACTGCAGTAAGTGCCTAACTTTTAACATTTTTTTTTAAAAAGGTGATGGGTGGTACTGTGTACCCTTGAGTAGTAGGAGTAGGAGTAGTAATAATAATAATAATATCCCTAGGGTGGAAAAACACCACTGATTCTAGTGATATAGTTATGACTTACGCTGCTAGCTTGTATGAACTTTTTTTTAACTACATATTTGCTTTTCCAACTTATTGTTCATTCTGGAGTGTGTTGTGCTTATCTTATTATTATAATGTATATTATGCATTTTGCTTTTAGACCTCACAACATTAAATGCAGACTATCAAATATTAATATAGGTGAAAAGAAGCCATCAATGCACTTCAGTTTGTGGGCCAAGCATATTGTGCATCAAAGGCCTGATGAAGAATACACATTTCCAGTTGGCACCGAGAACTAAGAAGTGTTGGTGCCAACCAAATTTCCAGGAGGAGTGTGTTCTATAGCCAGGGTGCTGAAGACAAATGTCCAAGGACAAAACTTTACACTAGGCTGTATTAAGCCTAGTCAAAGTAGTGATCTGAGTCTCAAAATACCAGATGCCTGTTTACATCTGGGTGCTAAGGCTAAGGAGCTGAAACATTTAATTTATTGATAGTCATATCCACCAACAGAGCCTAGATATTTAAATTTAAATTAGTGTTGACCCTGCAGATCTGCCACAGGATATATAATGATATTTCCCAAGTTCCTCTTTTGTGTTGCAGTCAATAAGAGAACCAACAGTGAGTAGCCATGCATCTGTGGAGAATCGAGCTGTTTGCATGCTGGTGTATGTCAGCCTGCAGTTAAATTCAAGGATTACAGTTCTGGGCATCACCAACATCTAGAAGCTGCGCGAACTAAAACATGCTACATTGAATATGTGTGGTGTGTGTCACAGAACATAATATTCAGCATGTTCATGATACCAACAAAATACATAACCAGCGAGCAAATCACCCCCAATAACCCAATAGTGTGGTACTTATAGTATCCTAAGAAGAAATGACATTTTGTAAAAGAAGATGGGTGATTGCCTTCCTATACTGTATACTGATTGCTATATATACTGATTCTATACACTGATTGCTGTTTTAAATAGGAGAAAATGCTGAATGTTAAGGAAATTAAATGAAGCATCCTAAATAGCTTTACCAGCTTCATTTGAAGTTAAAGCTCTTTCACCTGTTACTGTTTTAAGAGTTGCAAGCTTTATCGTTTTATTTTCTTTTAACTTCCCACTCATCCAGAGAGCTGCATTTTAAGTGGAAAAGAGCTCTGGGTTGCTTTAGATGCTCATCACCTACCACAGCCAAAAGCACATCAATTTCAAGGGCTCGTTCCCTGCACAGAATTGAGCACTCCTGGCAATGTCTTTTTGAAGCAGGAAATGCCAGCAGCGGGACAAAAGGCAGCTTAATGCTGTGCTTCAAATAGGCAAAGGACCATCTATGCTTTTATCTATGAAAATATAGCCAAATCTTTTATCTTACAACAATGCATGCAAAACTAATACTAAAAATTGTAGTCTTTATCTGTATCCCCTTACAGCTTGCCTTTTTAAAAATTCATACATTTGTATCCCGCCTAATTCTTAGTACTGATTTTTAACCATAAAGCGCTATGTGAGGCGGACAATACAGTGGTACCTCAGGTTAAGTACTTAATTCATTCCGGAGGTCCGTACTTAACCTGAAACTGTTCTTAACCTGAAGCACCACTTTAGCTAATGGGGCCTCCTGCTGCTGCCGCGCTGCCGGAGCACGATTTCTGTTCTCATCCTGAAGCAAAGTTCTTAACCCGAGGTAATATTTCTGGGTTAGCAGAGTCTGTAAGCTGAAGCATATGTAACCTGAAGCGTATGTAACCTGATGTACCACTGTACATAATTTAAGGTTCACCTTCTGCTGTGTGCCAAACCACATTGTATGACATATCCTAGGGGTGATTTAACCCCCTAGGATGTACCAGCTGTACATTAAGAAGAAATCACATAGAACACATATGACAGGGGCTAGCTCTCATTTTTTTCAGTCTTAATTTACTTCATCACATTTCCACACCACAGTCTGATACGGTGTCGTTCTTTTAAAGTATGCATGAAAATTTGTAAACATTTTAATGTGCCTTTCTCCTAATGTTAACATTTTATATGCGGTTCTCCCTAATACAATGTATTTGTGTGTGTGTTGTGTTTACTAATATACCTTTACTAATATATTACATTTTACAAACATTTTCTTCTGATATATATATATATATATATGCTTTCGTAGATTTTCACGGGTACAGGAATGCAGGTTTTGGTGTCCTCGGGTGTCTTCCCGTGTAAAAGTTGGGGTGTCTAGGCGACGTTTCGACGAGGTCTCACTCGTCATCTTCAGGCTGGTGCTTTCGGCTTCTTGTTACTGGAACAGAGCAGGATCTCAGTGTTTGAGTTCCTATAAATACTGTTGAGGAGGTGTGGTGTATAGCCTCCAATGTTCTGGGCAGAGAGGAGGTTCCCAGGCTAGTGTGCCTTTTCTTCTTTTGTTCCTTAATTACTTGAGGGATGTCTTGAGTGATTTCTTGAGTGATTTCCTGAATCCCACTTAGGTGGGTCATTAGGTGTGGATTAGTTGCTAAAGCCTTCGTGTCTTGAACTCTTGAACTTTGTGAAGAGTTTTTCTGAGAAGATGGCTGTACTGCACTTGGTTGTGCTCTGGCTTGGCTTCGTGTATAGGGGCGAGCTGTGGTTTTGTGGCCTGTGCCAGCCAGATCTGTGTAGGGATTGCAGGGGGGTGCAGCATCCGGAGGTGCCACCCTGGTTTGGCTACTGGATGGTGTCTGTAATTTATCTGTGGAGAGGGTCTGGGTTTGGGTCTGGTGTGGTTGATTGGTGATGGCGTTCTGTGTGCCTCTGGATCTGGTGTCAGATTTTGTGGGGAGGGCTAATTTCCAGATGTCTGGCAAGCGGGATGTGTCGTCACGCTTGTTCATGTTGTGAGGGTGTTTCTCTATCTCGATGGCTTCCATGATTATTCTCTTGTGGTGATGTTCCATGTTAAAGAGCAATTTGGAATCTGCAAAATTAATTTCGTGTCCTGTTTCTTTCATGTGTTGGAAAAGAGAGGAAGTTTTTTCTTCTTTTTTGACGGCATTCTTGTGTTCTGCGATACGTGCATTTATTCGTCTGTTTGTTTGTCCAATGTACGTGGCTGGGCAGACTTTGCAGGGTATTTCATAGACCCCTTGGTTTTCCAACTGAATTTTATCCTTGGGGTTTCTGAGGATATTGGCTATTTTTTGGTTGGTGCAAAAGGCTGTTTTGATATTGTGTTTATGGAGGATTTTGCTAATTTTATCTGTAGTGCCCTTGATATAAGGAAGGAGGGCTATGCCATTGTTTTCTTCTGTGTCTTGGTTTTTGGGGGGTGTTTCTTTTTGGATTAGCTTCGTAACCCTGTTTTGCTGGTATCCATTGGCAATTAACACATTTGAGAGATTCTGTAACTCAGTTGTCAAGTGGTCTTCGTCAGCCAGGCGTTTGGTTCTGGAGATGAGAGTCTTGGCTACGGAGTTTATTTGTGCAGGGTGGTGGTGTGATTGTGCATGTAAGTAGCGGTTGGTGTGTGTTTTTTTCCGGTAGATAGTGTGTCCTAGGGAGCCATCAGGTTTTTTGTAGATTAGGACGTCAAGGAAGGGAAGTTGGTTGTTGGCTTCTATTTCCATAGTGAATTGTATTTTGGGGTGTAGGCTGTTGAGATGTGTGAGGAAGCTATCCAGTTTTTCCTTCCCGTGTGGCCAAATTACAAAGGTGTCGTCAACATATCTGAGCCAAAGTTTGGGTTTGTGTTCTGACTTGTCTAAAGCATTGGTTTCAAAGTGTTCCATGTACAGGTTAGCGATGACCGGTGAGAGGGGTGATCCCATAGGTGCTCCTTCTATCTGTTTGTATCTTTGTCCATTGTGGATGAAGTACGTGTTGGTTAGGCAGTGGTTGGTCAGGTCCAAGATGTATTCGGGGGGATTGTATTTGTTTTGAATGGCTGTCAAGGCTTCATTAATGGGCACTTGTGTGAAGAGAGATACAACATCGAAGCTCACAAGTAGGTCATTGGGTTGTAGGTTTTGCTTCTTTATTGTTTCTATGAACTGGAAGGAGTTTGGAACGTGTGAAGAGATGGATTCTGCATAGGGCTGAAGTTGCTTGGCGAGAAATTTAGCGAGATTTTGTAGAGGTGAGCCTATGGAGCTGACTATTGGTCTGAGTGGTGTTCCTTCTTTGTGTATCTTGGGGAGGCCGTAGAGTTTGGGGCATCTGGATGATATATATATGCTTTTGCACACGTTTTTTGGTCGGAGAACTACATCACAACTTTCAGAGAAGAGTAAAAGAAAGCTGTGTTTCTATTGGCACATTGTGTCAATAACTGGGAATTGGGTAGGTTTGCATTAAATGCCAACTGAATCATAATACTTACCATATTATGGGCCACATTATCCTTGGAAAGCCCCTTCGTCCCTAGTTTATTTTGAACAAAATGCAATACCTTTTTAAAAAACTGAGTCATGGAACGGGAAAAGGCTGCTTTTTTTTTGTTTGTTACTTTTAAGGTGATATTTCTTTAGCGTATTTTTATATTGCATCGAGTTGTTTTTTGTACACTGCCTTGAGCCAAAATATTGGAAACGTATGAAATCCAATAAATAAAATGAGGTTTCTTAATGAAAGAGAATTTTTTAAAAATTAAATAAACATTTTTTAATAGTTTCATCTTCTATAAATAAGGTTGTTTTCCATTTGTATGCATTTGCATGTTTTATTAAAATTTAAATGTACGGCATTGGTAATTGAGTATCAACTTCAAACAGCCATATTGGCACTGCTATTTCATTACAGCTGCCTACAAACTCAAAAGGAGAGAAAGATAGACATCAAATTAACTAGAAGCTGCAATAGTGGCAGCTACATTCTTATTTAAAGTTAGCATTTTAAAAAATGTCTTGCACATATATTTCCCTATTGCTTTAAGGGATGTTGTTGGGGTTTTTTGTTTGTTTGTTCGTTTGGTAGAATTGGATTTCATAGAGACAGAGTATGAGTTGGGGAATGGAATTGTGTGGGGAAATTAAGTGTAGGAAAAATATTATTTCCAAATTAGTCACAATGGTAATTAATTCACAGTACTGAGAACTAGAAGTTGGAGGATTGCACAACATTTAGATTTTTTAAAACACAAACAAATTACAGAATGATAGAATTTTTATTGGTTATGAATACCTTATTATGTTTTATTAAAGTTAAGCAATTACTAGTCGCTGTATAAGATTCATGGCAAGGGGCTGTATCCAAAGAAAGTTTGTAATACTTCAGCGTCACTTACAGAGACTCAAGTGGCCTCTACAGTACAAAGTGTCTTATACAAAATTTGTGTGTTTCAACCACTTTGAGTAGTGTGCCATCTGCAGGCTCTCCGGAAAAGAGTTGATTTGGTGAGAGTTTTGCATGCTTTAGTAAACGCTAGGCTTGATGATAGGGACACGGGTGGTGCTGTGGTCTAAACCACAGAGCCTGGGGCTTGCCGATTGGATGGTCGGTGGTTCGAATCTCCGCAACGGGGTGAGCTCCCGTTGCTCAGTCCCAGCTCCTGCCAACTTAGCAGTTTGAAAGCATGTCAAAAGTGCAAGAAGATAAATAGGTACCGCTCCAGTGGGAAGGTAAACGGCATTTCCGTGTGCTGCTCATTTTCGCCAGAAGTGGCTTAGTCATGCTGGCCACATGACCTGGAAGCTGTCTGCCTATAGAGCGAGATGAGCACCACACCCTCAGAGTCATCTGCGACTGGACCTAATGGTCAGGGATACCTTTACCTTTAGGCTTGATGATTGCAGTATTCCCTATGTGGAACGTCCTTTGGTTAACAGAACTTCAGCTAGTTCAAAATATACTGATGAGATGGTTGACTGCAGCCAGTTTAAGGGACAATGTTTTTTTAATAATTATTTTTAAGGGAAGAGCCTCAAGTTTGTTCCTGGGTATGATTGAAGATACCATTTGAAAACCTCTAAATGGTTTGTATTTGAGGTACTTGTAATCAGGCCTTGTCTGGTATGTATCTTCCCACCATTTAAGATCTGCACTAAACCCATTTCCAGTTTGTCCTGACATCCATTTATCACATGATTACTGAATAGACCTTCTTTTCTATTGGGGTGTTTGGAATTTCCATAGGGAAATTAACCTGGCACCTTCAGGTCAAAAGCATTTAATGATCTTTGACTTTTGACTGATCTTTCGTAATAGCTTTCAATGCCGATATAAGCACAATGCTTTTATCATTTTTATCTTTAAGGTTATTTAAATTTTAGGGTTGTTTTTTTGTTATGTTGGGGCATGTTTTATAATTTTAATATAAGCTGCCTCATGAATGGAAAGGAAGGATAGATGTCCTCAAAATAACTTTTGTAAAGGTGTGCTGCTTCTTTTTTAAAGTGAGAGTAATGGGGGAAATAGCTGGACGGATTGTGAAAGGAAGCCACTTCCATGCATATAGAACATTGTGGCATGAAAGTGGGATGGAAGAAAAGAAACAAGGGTGTTTGAGCTTCAGCAGAATAATAAGATAATGATGAAGGGAACATGATGGTAGAAATGTAATCAGGACAGATTGGTGAAGAGCCTTTTTTTTAAAAAAATGTAAGAACAAGGACTATGAAAGTGATGTAAAGAACAAAGAAGAGCCAGTGTGAAGTCTTAAAAGTGTAATAGCATAACTGAAGTGGTGAGAGAGAAATAGTTTTGCAGTGGCATTTTGACTTGATTGAAAAGGCAAGAAGCTGAGAAGCTAGTGAGGACATTAGAGTAATCAAGATGAGAAATGACCATGACATGAAGAAGAATACTTGCAGCACAGAAATAAAAGAAAGGGACAGATTTTGCTGCTTTTGTAGAGGAAAAATTGACCTTAAAATTCAACAGCAGGTTTGCGGAGTCTTGCTGGGGTTTTTGAGGGGGGGGATTGATTATTACTTTCAAGAGTTTATTCAAAGCGCAGTTATTTTTTTGGGAGGTGAGATCATATGATGAAGCCTAATTCTTATTCCAGCTGCAGATTTTTCTGTTGAGGGGGTGGGGAGTCTCTCACAGAAGGAGGCATTGATGTGATATTGCTTGGTCATGAGCCTGTCCGGGTCACTGACCTCCCAGCAACGGCCATTAGGATGGTCAATACTGTAACAGGCATAGGGCTTTCTCAGCTGTGGCCCCACATTTTTGGAACTCCTTACCTAGGGAGATTTGTGTGGTCTCATCACTGTAGCCCCAGTCAGTGCAAGGATTTCTGCATATGCAACAGGACTTCAACTCCTTCTCCTCCCCCTGTATGTGCCCTGTGCCCTTACTGAATATTCTCTGGAGGATTGGTGGAATCCCTAGAACAGATTTAGGGTGAATGTGTATGGAAGTGGGTCCCATTGCTCATGTGGAAGTCCTTGAGTTGACTGGACCATGGCAGTGATATGTTGGAAACAACCCTCTCTTTCTTTCTTTCTTTCTTTCTTTCTTTCTTTCTTTCTTTCTCTCTCTCTCTCTCTCTCTATATATATGCATACAGTATATGTTACCAACTTAAATAATATCTCCATCTGTAAAAGAAAATCACTTTTAAGTTACTATGCTGTTGGTATTTGACACCTCATAGATTAGCTAATATTTATCCTCAGTTTTGTACTGCAAATGTGGAAAGATTGGTATAAGTTTTCTGCGTAAGTGGGGAAATTATGAAATAATATTGGGAGAAGTATATACACTCATACCTCTTGTTACGTTTGCTTCAGGTTGCGCGTTTTCAGGTTGTGTCCCGCAGCGACCCGGAAGTACCGGAAAGGGTTACTTCTGGGTTTCGCCACTCAAACATGCGCAGACACGCAAAATGATGTCACGTGCATGCGCAGAAGTGGCGAATCGCGACCCATGCATGCGCAGATGCAGGTTGCATTCCTTTCATGTTGCGAACAGGGTTCCGGAGCGGATCCCGTTCGCAACCAGAGGTACCACTCTAATCATTATCAAGAGCATTATTGGCTATTCCATCCATTAACAGATCATAGCTGGAAATTAAAATAATAGTTCCAAGAACATTATCTGCTGCAAAAGACACATGTGTAGAAATTTCTAACATCTGTGCTATCCTTTGGGCAAGGTGAAGATTGTTGGCAGTGCTATGGACTTAAGAATATATTTCATTTTTTATGCTGTAAGGAAATTGCTTATTACTCTGTAGCTTACAATGTTCATAAAACGTCCAAACTGTAAGTGAAACTTCACCTGAGTGTTCTGAATTTTTTTTCTGGAGCTAACAGGAGCATATAAGAATTGACAAGAAAAGTTAAAAAGGGCATTTAACTGTGTCTTGGCTACTCATTCTTTTCCTGCCAAGTTGTCACAGTGTTCTGTAAGAAGAATTTCCACAGGGACCTGGTTGTTTGTTCTTGGATGCTGTGGAGATGCTCTGCTTGACACAGTCTAAGACTTGGTGTAATATTAAAAGAGGGCTCAAAGCACATTCTTCATACATGCTGCCAACACATCTTCAAAGTTAAAATGATGGATGAGCATGCCAACAAACTGAAGTATTGGTTCAAATGTCAATCTTCTGTCCTCTGCACACTCCCTTCCTCCCTTGTCTGCAGCCTCTTCTTCCTTCTGTTCCATCTGGCAAAACATTACACAATGACTTACAGTGAACTGCCACCATCTTGGACACCAGCTTACAGGGTGCTTTGTTCATTTTCACCAGAAGAAGGAGGCAGTGTCAGGAAGAGGATGAGTGTGTGTGGACTTGTTTACTTGTCTGCTCATTTGGGGAAGATGCAGTATGCGTATTGTTTAGGACTGCTTTTGGTATGTTGTAGTTATTTATTTTTTCATGCTGTAAGCTTGGGAGGGGTAGGGGACACGTCATGCTCCTTCTGGTGTAGTTTGTCCACCTTTGGTCCCCACCCTGCACTCAGCTGACACCTGTGGCTTCTAGAAGTTGTCAGTATGTGACAGCAGCCCCACCCTTGGAACGGCTTCAACTGGCTAAGCCAAGTGAGGGTAGCTGATGAGTCTCAAACCCTTGGTGAGTGAGGGATTTCCCCTGCATGTAAAGACAGTGGGTCCAAAGGTCAAGATGGTGGTTTCTTTATGTGCTGTAGAGGGAAATGATGGGCAGATGGAGCTCATCAACCTGGGAAGGTAGTCCATCTAGGAGAAGGAAGACTCTGATCCTAAACCACTGTTGCCTTGTGGGATATCTTCAGAAGGCTAAAGAGTAAACCCTACACAAATCCAGAATGGAATCCCTAAGAGAGTTGGATGGCATCTTTATGCCTCCTTCTGGCAACTCCTGCAGCCAAGCTGGTGCCAAATGCATTGCTCGGCTTTCCTTTGGACCACATCAGTGAGGCCAAGAGTGGGGTGTTGCCTAGGCTTTGGCCCCAGTTAGGTCATTTTGGTGCTGCTAATGCAGCGGTTTGAATTTGCCTCCGGAGGTGCACTCAATTGTTGATGCGAGACAGACAGATGCAAACATGCCACCTTGAGCATGATTTGGACAGTGGAAAAGTGGCCTACAAATAAAATTATGTATGTATGTATGAATATCTAGGGGTGGTTAAGGAAGAACTGTGCCTGAAGCCCTGGAGAACCACTGCCAGTCAGTGCAAACAATACTGACCTAGAAATGAACCAGGGTTCTGACTCAGGGCATTTCCTGACTGTCACTATTTCCTGGTCAGATTCAATCACACACCAGCAAATTCAATCTACACAATTAAAGTTGATTTTGAACTCTTGTGAAACAAACCCACTTCCCCAACAGATTGGACTTTTTTGTGGTGACTGGAAAATGCCCAAGAAAACACAGGATAGCCCTTGGTTTGATACAACACCACAAATTGGACTGGGCACTCATTAAATAGGTCATCTGCAAAGAACCTCAGTATAAATCGGCTTCCTAGCTTTTTTGAACTACTGTGCCTTCTCCAGTCAGCATGGGAGCTCTTTTCTGAAACTGAGGAGAGTTCAAAAGTAGTATGTGATGCGGCATGGTGGTCTGGTGGTTTCAAATGAAAAAAGTAAATAATAATAATACTCTAGTGGTCCTTGGACATGTATTAATTAGTTCTTTGGATCCTGCCCACTGTTAGCTCTCTCATGTGATCTTCATTATCCTAGATTTTGATAGAATCCATGCTCCTGATGTGACCTAAGAACTGACCCTTACTGGAAGTATATTGCAGTTCCCTTTGGCAGCAGTTGGACTTTCTGTATGTGGAGTTCACTAGATATTGTTGGACTACAAATTCCTTCATTCCATACCTTTTAGCCTTGCTTACAGGGCTGATGGAACTTGCTGTCCAACATCTGGAAGGCATCATCCTGCCAGTCCCTGGACTAGGATGTCAGCAGCATTAATTGCCATGCCAACACCATTAATTGCCCACCAAGAGGTCCCAGGCAATCATACACGTCCTATCTGGCATGCACAGACATTTGAATGTCTTTGAAATCTCCTTTAATGGCTCTGCTTATCATCTGATCTGGTCATAACCTACAAGAGTCACTAGCCATTTTCTTGCTGTTAGTGGCACTTCTTTCTTCCAGCTGCCATAATCAAGGCAGTGAGCGCTGATCCTTGTGTCTGTGTGTTGCCCAGTTAATGCACTGGCTTTTCTGGATGATCATACACATGGGGATGAAGTGTTACATATGAACCAACTCTCTTATACCTTGTCAAGTCACCCTGAGTGGCACGGAAACAGTGGAATACAAATACAAACTAATAGTGCCCTTTTTCCTGAAGTGCTTAAAATGCTGTCATTTGTATATCAACAAAATTATGCCATACGCACTGCCCAGGCTTGTGCCCCAGGGAGGTCACTCAACGTGCTGCTAATTCAGCAATTTGACTTCAGCCCCCAAGGGGCACTGCATTGTCTCCCAAGTTAAATGAATGCAAACAACAACAATGCAATATGCTAATGAGAGTTTCTGCCCTGCAGGTGGCTTTATATAATTGTTAGTCTTATTGTCTTTTACACATTTTTGATGTGTGGATTAGTTATAACGATTATTGATTCTCCTGTAAATCTGCTTTAATGAGGTATTTATTTCCCTGTTGGAAGATCCTTTATTATGATTTGTCAGACTTCCGAATTGTTTTTGAAATGTTATGTTTTCGTAATTATGAATTGTAGGATTTGATTAACTATTTAATAGATGGCTATCTAATAAATATTAATGGGTTTTTTATTACGAATTTGTGTTTACAACAATTCTAGATTGACTTTTTATATTGTATCTTTGTGTGCGTGTAATATTTTGGTCAGTTTGATATAGTCCCCCTTGAACATATATGGGAAGGGGGCATTCGTTTTAAAATTTACACTGATGTTCACTCACCGTGCCTATAATTTCATCAGACAGTTAGAATTATGAAAAATATTGAGTGAGTTGCAAGATAAATTCCGTCTCATCATTATAGAACCTGGGGTAGCCCAATGAAATTGATTGAAGATAGTTCCTGGAAAAAGTAAGAGTAGCTGGTGGGATGGGGTGGGGTGGGGTGGTGCCGCACCACCCACATTGATGCTGCAAATGCAGAGTATGTAAAATATAAAATGGAAAAAGTCCCACAGTTATACTTTCAAGTAATATTTAACTGTTTGGTAAAGCTTATGGGGGAAATGCTATAAAACATTGTGATAATTGCTTTTTAAAAAAGTAAGATACTGCTAATCAGTTAAATAAATGTACATATGTATTTGGTATTCAGTGCCTTTTATATCCTACTGAGATCCATGGACATTTATGCTTTAGTGTCCCTAACACCCTATTGAGCCAGATAAAACCCTAGTGAATTCAGTGAAGCCAATTGAGCCTATTGAATTCATAAGATCATGCCAGTTTGGAGATTCTTGAGACCTAATAATTTCCATAATTTGTTCTATGATTGGATAACAGAAGTAAACCATAATGTATTGGTATTCTCTGTGTCCACTTCCATAAGCCTTTATAAACAGAACTATTCTGGTTAAAATAAGCACTGTATTGTTGACTGTTAATGTATAGAAAAATGAAGATTCTTGGCATGATTGCCAATACCCAATTATTTATGGAAGGAGAATAATTATACTTTCATAGTACTGGACCTATAGGGATTTAACTGTAGAGGTGGTATCCTCCCACCCCAGACTTAATTGATGTTCAGATTCTAGTTAGGTAAATATTGGTAGCAATTATGAACATTTTTGCAAAGTTTTGGAGCTCTTGTGATGTATCCATAACGGTTAAGGAAAATGTAGGATGCGTTTATATTGGTCTAATTAAGTGTGTATCAAAATCCTTATCAACAAATTTGTGAAATAGGATATGAAGATTGATGACAAATCATATTTCTAACGTATCTGTCAACAACAATTATTTCAACTTAATGTTAATAGTGCTATTGAAATGATGAATTAAAATAATTATATTTATCACTGGGAATCAAGGTGCTCTTGACTTTCTTAATAGAAAAGTTTTTAATGCATTTAGGTTGTGATCCCATACATACATGGGAATAAAGTCTCATTGACTTCAGTGGAACTTACATCAGACTAGACATGCATTGCTGTTGTTGGCATTCATCGATCTTGAGACACAATGGTGTATACCTCCAGTGGTGAAGTCAAAGTCCGCATTAGAAGCACCCAAGTGTGTATGAAGGTCTTGGGCTGCCCAGATAACAAGACCCCCCTCTTGGCTTCACTGATGTAGTCCAAAAGAAAGCAGGGCAATATACTTGGCTACAAGTATTGCTGGAAAGAATAGTACAAGGCACCATCTGACCATCTTAGGGACTCAACTCCTGATTTCTGTAGGGTTTACTCCTTAGCCCTTTCTTCTCCTGAACATATCCCGCAAGGCAGTTTTCCTTGTCCCAGGTTGATGACAGTACATGCAGAAACTGCCTTCTTGACCATTGGATGTGGTCCAAGAATATCCCCTAGCATATTGGTTTAAATCCTGGAAAGCTTGTTTGTTGTATTTGTTAATAAGTAAGGAGGGAATGAGAAAGAAGTAATAGTTCAACCTTCAGTTGACTTTGATAGAAAGCTTTTGCATGGCTAAGTTCCGGACTTCCTTAGCAGATGGAGATGGAGAGGTTTTGCACAAAGCAGATTAATTAAACAATGCTCAGGAGCTACACTGAAAGTTACTGATTAATTGTTTGCTGGAGCTATCTAATCAAGTGCTTAAGACAAGAAAAATAAATGTATTCAATGACAGACCGTACCATGATTAATACAATAATTTATTTGCAGTTTCAATTGCTATTCCTTTCTGGCTGCAGACCAACTCTCAAGTAATAAAAGGAATACTAAAATAAAAACAATACCAAATAGAATGGGCGGGGGCAGTTTTCCATATGACTGAATAAAAAGCCTGTCTTCCATAAAATATTACAAATATTGCATAAAGAAGGCTGATCGCTGAAGAATTGATGCTTTTGAATTATGGTGCTGGAGGAGACTCTTGAGAGTCCCATGCACTGCAAGAAGATCAAACGCATCCATTCTTAAGGAAATCAGCCCTGAGTGCTCACTGGAAGGATCCTGAAGCTGAGGTTCCCATACTTTGGCCACCTCATGAGAAGAGAAGACTCCCTGGAAAAGACCTTGATGTTGGGAAAGACTGAGGGCACAAAGAGAAGAGGACGACAGAGGATGAGATGGTTGGATAGTGTTCTTGAAGCTACGAACATGAGTTTGACCAAACTGCAGGAGGCAGTGGAAGACAGGAGTGCCTGGCGTGCTCTGTTCCATGGGGTCACGAAGAGTCGGATATGACTAAACAACAACATGTGCTCCATGCAATCTTCTTCTTTTTTCAAAGGAAAGAAGAAACTTCTTTAAAGCTTATTTTCCATTCTTTGAAAGACCATTTTTGTGAAAAACACATAATCATGTAACTTACTGGTAAACCTGCTTCTATCGTGACTTGCCACAAAAATCACTACTACAAAAATCACTACTGTAGTGCAATCCAGGGACAGCATGGCATAGTGGATAATGTTGAACCTTGGCCTGGAAGCCTATCATGTTCCTAGTCTTGAGCTCAGATTTGGAGGAGGACCTGACCAACTCCAGGCTGCTGCACCACCTCATAGGGAATTGGACCAGTTCCTGAGGCTGGTGATCTGGAGTCTTCAGAACCTGAGCCAGGACTGTCACAGATGCCATCTCATGAGCCTGATTTGCTGGAGAAGTCAAGTGCCTCTTGAATCATCAGGTGTGATCCTCAGTCTTCAGGGATGGAGCTGAAACAAAGAGACTCATAAGTCCTTAGTTCACTTCCAGCCTTTGTTGGACCAAGTTGCTCACTTGAAACTATTATGTTGTTTCTGTGCTTAATCAGTATTGATGTAATATGTATCTTAAGCCAGGAATGGGCTCCATGATAGCTATATTCCAAAGGTGCTAACAGAATGATATGATTCTGTATGCAAGTTACTGGAAATCGCATCTTAGGAGAATTATGTTGTACTCAGTCCTGCTACTGTACTTTTCATAGGCATCTGGTTGGCTACTATGAGAAAAAGATATGTAATTAGATGGGCATTTGGTCTGAAGCAGCAGGGCTCTTAGGTTCTTAACTCCCATCAGCATCCCCAATGGTCAGGGATGATGTGAGCCGTAGGCCAATTGTGACTTGTTCTGGTTTGAATTATTTGGCTTCAGACATTCAGTTTGTTGTGTAGATATTTTCAGTTGTTCTCTGCTTTATTTCTTAGAGTTGTCAGGAGTAGGATACTTGGGACATAATACTAAAATGAGGCACCATTGAATCATCTTGTCGATTTAAAACATTTTAAATATTTCCTTATGTAAGTGTTTGTTAGTCATTAAGGTGCAAACAAAAATCAGTCATAACTTTTCCAATTCCTTTGTTTAATATGATGCATGAAGCCACCATATGTTCAGAAGTTTACATATATTTTAATTCTGCATTGAAGTACACTTTTCCCCCCTAGGAAATATTCAAATACCATAAAAAGGAATGCACAGATTTGGATTTGGATGGTAAACTTTGGTTTTTACTACAACCACAATGTCCGCTTATCAAAGCCAGGTGCAAAATGGAAGCCGGCTGGAGGGGGAGAGGTGTAGTCAGTTATGAGCTACACCCCATAAGTCATATGTTTATATATGTGAATATAAACATACATCTGAGGTGCTGTAGATCAGAGATTCTCACACACAACTGAGTAGCAAGATCTGGTCAAAGGCAACTAAAGGTAAAGGTACCCCTGCCCGTACGGGCCAGTCTTGACAGACTCTAGGGTTGTGCGCCCATCTCACTCAAAGAGGCCAAGGGCCAGCGCTGTCCGAAGACACTTCCGGGTCACGTGGCCAGCGTGACATCGCTGCTCTGGCGAGCCAGAGCCGCACACGGAAACGCCGTTTACCTTCCCGCTAGTAAGCGGTCCCTATTTATCTACTTGCACCCAGGGGTGCTTTCGAACTGCTAGGTTGGCAGGCGCTGGGACCGGACAGCGGGAGCGCACCCCGCCGCGGGGATTCGAACCGCCGACCTTTCGATCAGCAAGCCCTAGGCACTGAGGCTTTAACCCACAGCGCCACCCGCGTCCCAAAGGCAACTAATTAATACTAATAAAGTATAGGTAATACTAGGAAATAATAAGTGATTAGCACAAGGGCATCAAAGAGAGTTTTTCTGAAAGAATTTTTTTTTTACTTGTTATAATCTTGTAAAATTGGGTGAACAGGTGTGTTGTTGCTGGGTTGTTGTTTTTTTATAAACCCCACATACAATGCACAGATGACATTGTAGGAAAGAGCGAGGGCAGAAATTCTTAGTATGTCCTGCTTTTTCAGCGACATTTGTGCCAGCTCTTGGCTTCTGGCATCATTAGGGAAAAGCAGAGTTCCAACCGAAAAGAGCATCGGTACATGCATTTATGTAGTTCATAGAAAGGTATTAGGGAGAAGTAATTGGAATAAAACTTGTTGATTCTTTTCAATAAAGTTTATAAAATTTTGTTTTTAAAAAAATCACTGTAACAACAACAGCTTCCTCTGCTTTCCCTGCATGCCTCCCCAATTCATTGTGAGGGTTGGGCTGGGGGAACCCACAGTAGATTTAGGAGGATATACAAAGAGAAGGAGGGAAAATCTTGCTTCATATGCAGAAGTCCTTTGTGCTAATGGAACAGCTTCATTAAATACAACCCAAGGTTTTTAATTTATTCTTTTTTTAAAAAAAATAGTAATAATCAGTTGCACCTGTAGGACACATTTAGGTGCCATCATTGGTAACATTGGTAACTGTGTTCTTATGGGTAACATACCTTTTTATGATCAATACATGTTCACAAGAGTTTATGCTCAGTTTGAAGTTGTAAAATCCCTTTATGTGACGTAGGCCTAGATTGCAAATCTTGGCAAAGAATAGTCTCTTGAGAGGCTACTGTTACTAATTATCAAAAACTCTGGGAAATACCAAGAATGCTTTTGTTTTGTGACTAAGCCTCTGTACCCCTGCTGACTGAATTTAACTACTGCAGTGCTGGAGATGTAACTTACAAAGCAAACATGAGTTTAAAAAATAGGTTGAATGATGCATCTGTTGGGCACATGAAATGGATTTTATAAGATAGGAAGAATACGATATGCTTAGCCACAAAGGAGCCATTCTAGGAAGCTGCCTTATACCAAGTCAGACCAGTGGCCCAGCTATCTGTGATGGCCTGGGATTCCGATTCGGAGGATGAAACAGAGGAATCCCGGCCTGCACAGGAGTCCCCGCCTCCAGGGCCGGCTGAACTGGGGCCAGGCCTAGATGCTGAAGAGCCTGCACCTGTGGCAGTGCATCAGGAGCTGGCCCCAGGTGAAGCCCTTCTGGCCCCAGAGAGGCTTGACGACTCAGTGGCCACAGGTGGGCCTCCTCCAGGGCCCAGTAACCCTTCGGCCTCTCCTGATCTGCAGAGGTTTAGAGCAGAGAGGCGAAGGGAACTGGTTGCCCCCAGGAGGAGTGCTCGCCTTAAGACCAGAGGAGGCGGGGCTCCTGGGGGCCGGGACCGCCCCTGGCCTTAGAAGAGGATAAAAGCCCAGTCAGCCCGGCCCCAGGTTGCGGGAGCAACGTCGTTGTTGGCTTCGGACCTTCCTGCGTTCTTGATCCCTGCTCGGCCTCCTGTTCCTGACTATCCGGTACTCCTGTTCCCTGCTCGGCCTCCTGTTCCCGACCATCCGGTGTACCTGTTCCCTGCACAGCCTCCTGTTCCAGCGTTCCTGTTCACCGCCCGGCACTCTGCCTCGGACCTTGCCCCTCTTCGTGTGGACTTTGCTACACCCAAGGTACCTTACCCCCGGGACCAGCACAGTTTGCTCCCGCCACCTCCCGCACTCCCCCTTCGTCGGGGTGCGTTCGGGAAGAGCCAGAGGCCATGGCTGAACAGGCGGCTGCACTGGTGGCTTTGGCCCAGGAGAACCAGGCCTTGTCTCACACCGTGCAGCAGCTCAGTGACGCGGTTGAGGCACTTCAGCAACGCTTGGAAGCCCTACCGGCTTCTGGGGCCGACGCCCCGGCTCCGGGCAAGTACCCGGTGGCTTTGCCTGAGAAATTTGATGGAGCCCCGGCCAGCTTTCCCATGTTCCTGGCCCAGGCCAAACTGTATATTCAGGGGCGAGCCCGGAACTTTCCTGACGACCGTACCAAGGTGCACTTTTTGATTAGCTTGTTAAAGGACCAGGCGGCCAAGTGGGCGTTGCCGCTACTCAGGCAAGACTCCCCCTTGCTGGCAGACTATACGGGGTTTTGCAATCGTTTGGAGGCCGCGTTCGGCAACCCCCAGAAAGAGAGTCAAGCCAACCGGGCGATTCGGCATTTGAAACAGGGCAAGTCCACGGTGGCCACATATACCACGGAGTTCCGGCTGTTGGCACAGGACTTGACCTGGAATGACTCGGCACTGCGGGACCAGTATCTCGAAGGGCTTTCGGACGAGGTACTGGACCAGTTGGCCACAATGGAACGCCCCACCACGCTGGACACTCTCATTCAACGGAGTCTACAAATAGGCGACCGGTTGGAGGATCGTCGTCAGGCCCGGGGTCGCCGACACTTCCAGTTCACGGCACCAGCTTTTTCCGGCAGCCCCACGGTCACAACTGATTTAACGGAGGAGCCTATGCAGCTCGGGGCAGTGCGGCCACGCCTTTCCCCCGCAGAGAAGGCGCGGCGTCGGGATGGAAATCTCTGTCTTTACTGTGGCGGAAGTGGACACTTCGCTCGGTCTTGCCCTGAGAAACGCCAGCCGCAGGGAAACCGCCAACCCCAGTAGCTGATGGCCCTAGCTACCGGGGGTCCCAAACCGTACAGAATGGGCCCGCACCAATGGACTTGCAACATCTTATGGTTTCGGTACGTTTATACCCTCCAGGTGGGCCCTGGATCCTCACCCATGCTTTGGTAGATTCAGGGGCAACCCGCTCCTATATGGACGCTGCTTTTGCCGCCCATCATCAGGTGCCACTTCGGAACAAGCCAGTACCGGTCCAGGTGGAAGCGATTGACGGACGACTTCTGCGTTCAGGTGCCGTTACTCAGGAGACCCAGCCTCTGGTCCTGTGTCTCCAGCAGCACCGGGAGTTGCGAACTTTGGACATTGCCTCTATGCCCCGCTTCCCCCTGGTGCTCGGGATGGACTGGCTGGAGGCCCACAACGTTCAGATTGACTGGGTCAAACGGACCGTGCACTTCCCAGACCCATGTTCCCATGCTCAGTCCGGAACGCTGGCGGCCGCGCCCTCAGAGGAGGCAGCACCCACGCTCCCAGCCGTGTACCAGGACTACCAGGACGTGTTCGAGGAACGGGGGGCAGACCAGCTGCCGCCGCATCGGCCTTTTGACTGCGGCATAGACCTCCAACCCGGAGCGCCTTTACCAGTGAGTCGCTTATATTCCCTAACAGAGCCAGAGCGCGAGGCTTTGCAGGACTTCTTGCGCAAGAACCTGGAGCGTGGGTTCATTAGGCCTTCCACCTCGCCCACCGCGGCGCCGGTGCTTTTTGTTAAGAAGAAATGTGGGGAACTCCGCCCTTGCCATGATTACCGAGCCCTGAACAAAATTACCGTCCCAGACCGGTACCCCTTGCCCCTTATCTCGGAGCTGCTGGAGCGGGTGCAAGGGGCACAGGTGTTCACCAAGCTGGACCTCCGGGGGGCCTACAACTTGATTCGGATCCGAGCCGGGGATGAGTGGAAGACAGCGTTTGGGACCCGGTACGGGCAGTTCGAATATTTGGTTATGCCTTTCGGTTTGTGCAACGCGCCTGCTGTGTTTCAACGCTACATCAACCACGTGTTTCAGGACCTGTTAGACAAGTACGTGGTGGTGTATTTGGATGACATACTGATTTACTCCCGTGACCCGGCTCGCCATGAGGGGCATGTCCGGACCGTGCTGCAGCGCTTGCGTGAGCACCGTTTGTACGCAAAGCTCAGCAAGTGCGAGTTCCATCAGCGGACTGTGGACTTCCTTGGTCACCGGCTCTCTCCAGATGGGGTGCAAATGGACCCGGGGAAGGTGACAGCGGTTCAAGAATGGGCGGCACCCCGGAACCGCAAGGACCTACAGCGTTTCCTGGGGTTCGCCAATTACTACCGGACCTTCATCGCTGATTATGCTCATCGCACCACCCCGTTGACCCGGCTACTGCGCCCAAAGACGCCGTTTTCCTGGGACAAGGAGGCAGAGGAGGCGTTTCAGGGGTTGAAGGCCTGTTTCCAGAGGGCACCAATCTTACAACATCCTGACCCCTCTCGACCCTTTGTGGTGGAGACCGACGCTTCCAGTACGGCTCTCGGTGCCGTCTTGTCTCAACAGATTGGTCCTGAAGCGCCACTCTTACCCTGTGCCTTCTATTCCCGCCAGCTCCTACCAGCGGAGCGTAACTATACTGTGTGGGAGCGGGAACTACTGGCCATCAAGGTAGCCTTTGAGGTCTGGCGCCACCATCTTGAGGGGGCACGACATCCGGTGGAGGTGAGAACCGACCACCGGAACCTGGAGTACCTCCAGACCACCCGCAAGCTGAACCAAAGACAGATCCGGTGGGCGTTGTTCTTTTCCCGGTTCCAGTTCCGGATCCGCTACATCCCTAGCTCTCAGAATCAGAAGGCGGATGCCCTGTCCCGGAAACCTGACGACAACGCAGACACGGTACAGCAAGCAGAACCCACCACGATCCTACCTCCGGCTGCATTCCTGGCCACCCAGGAGGCGCAGCCACTGCAGGTTCGGGTGCGGGAACAGCAGCGGGTCGACGCTTGGGCCCAGGAACGACTCCGGGAGCTGGCTGAAGGGTCCAGCCCACAGTATCCGGGGCTGGTCCTGCATCAGGGCCTTCTGCTGCACCACGGTCGTTTGTACATCCCGCCAGGGCCACTACGGCTGGAGGTTCTCCGGATGGCCCATGATGCCCCAGCAGCGGGGCACTTTGGACGGTATCGGACCACCCATCTGGTCAGTCGAGAGTTTTGGTGGCCCCGCCTGAAGGCTGACGTGGCTCGCTACGTTGCTGGTTGTGATGTCTGCCGGCGCGCCAAGGGACCTACCGGGCGACCCCCCGGCCTACTTCAGCCATTGCCAGTTCCACCGCACCCTTGGCACACGGTTTCGTTGGACTTTGTAGTGGACTTACCCTCGTCTCGTGGCTGTACCTGCCTTCTGGTTTTCTCCGACCATTTCACCAAGATGGTGCACTGCGCTCCCTGTCCATCTGTACCCACAGCCAAGGAAACTGCTCAGCTGTACCTTCAGCATGTCTTCCGCCTGCATGGCCTACCTGAGCGCGTGGTGTCCGACCGGGGCGTTCAGTTCACATCCCGGTTCTGGCAAGCACTACACCGGACCCTCGGGACGGAGGTCTGCCTCTCGTCAGCCTACCACCCACAGACCGATGGCCAGACGGAACGGGCGAACGCGGTGCTGGAGCAGTACCTCCGGTGTTACTGCAGCTACCAGCAGGATGACTGGGTCGACCACCTGGCATTGGCGGAGTTCGCCTACAATAACGCGGTGAATGCGTCCACCCAGCAGACCCCGTTCCAGGCCAGTTATGGTTATCATCCACGGCTGTTTCCAGAGGTGCTGCCGACATCCGCAGTCCCGGCGGTGACGGAGTGGCTTCAAGAGCTCCAGTCCCAGCAACAGCTTTTGGTGGAGCAACTGCACCAGGCCAAGGAAGCGTACAAGGCCCAGGCCGACCGCCACCGCCAGGTGGGGCCGGAACTTCGCGTCGGTGACCTGGTTTGGCTCTCCACTCGCCACCTCCACCCCTCTCGACCTTCGCGGAAGTTGGACGCCCGCTTCACCGGCCCGTTCCCTATCGTAGACCAAGTCTCTCCTGTGGCATTTCGTCTCCGGTTACCCGCAACCCTGAAGGTTCACCCGGTCTTCCACAGGTCCCTTTTGAGTCCGGTGGCCCCACCCGACGAGTTCCACCCGAACCGTCCCCGACCGCAGCCAGTGTTGGTTCGGGGAGAGCCTGAGTACGAGGTGGAACGCATCCTGGACTCCCGATACCGCAGGGGGAAGCTGCAGTATCTCATTGACTGGAAGGGGTACGGACCGGAGGACCGTTCCTGGGAACCAGCGGCCAACGTCCACGCACCTGCCTGCCTCCGAGAGTTCCATGCGACGTACCCCGGCAAGCCGGGTCCGGACCCTCGGTTGAGGGGGGGGCCTGGGAGGGGGGATGGTGTGATGGCCTGGGATTCCGATTCGGAGGATGAAACAGAGGAATCCCGGCCTGCACAGGAGTCCCCGCCTCCAGGGCCGGCTGAACTGGGGCCAGGCCTAGATGCTGAAGAGCCTGCACCTGTGGCAGTGCATCAGGAGCTGGCCCCAGGTGAAGCCCTTCTGGCCCCAGAGAGGCTTGACGACTCAGTGGCCACAGGTGGGCCTCCTCCAGGGCCCAGTAACCCTTCGGCCTCTCCTGATCTGCAGAGGTTTAGAGCAGAGAGGCGAAGGGAACTGGTTGCCCCCAGGAGGAGTGCTCGCCTTAAGACCAGAGGAGGCGGGGCTCCTGGGGGCCGGGACCGCCCCTGGCCTTAGAAGAGGATAAAAGCCCAGTCAGCCCGGCCCCAGGTTGCGGGAGCAACGTCGTTGTTGGCTTCGGACCTTCCTGCGTTCTTGATCCCTGCTCGGCCTCCTGTTCCTGACTATCCGGTACTCCTGTTCCCTGCTCGGCCTCCTGTTCCCGACCATCCGGTGTACCTGTTCCCTGCACAGCCTCCTGTTCCAGCGTTCCTGTTCACCGCCCGGCACTCTGCCTCGGACCTTGCCCCTCTTCGTGTGGACTTTGCTACACCCAAGGTACCTTACCCCCGGGACCAGCACACTATCTCACTGTTGTCTACACTTCACAGGCAGAACCTTGCTGGGATTTCAGGCAGGTGTCTTCCCTAGCCTTACCTGGAGACATCAGGGATTGAGCTGGGGACTGTCAACATGCAGTGCAGTTGCTCTCCCCCCTAAGATATAGCCCTTCCCCAAACATAAGTCTCTCCCAGCCCTGCTAGGAAATGCCAGCGAATCGTACCCAGAACCTTCAGCTGAACCGCTGAGATATGTCCCAATAGCTCTTGGACAAAATGTATATTCTAAGAGAGTAGAAAAAGGAGACAGACCTAGTTCATCCCAGGAAGATGATCAGATTCAATTGTAAATACCAGATTTGTTGTTGTTTAGTCGTTTAGTCGTGTCCGACTCTTCGTGACCCCATGGACCAGAGCATGCCAGGCACTCCTGTCTTCCACTGCCTCCCGCAGTTTGGTCAGACTCATGTTTGTGGCTTCGAGAACACTGTCCAACCATCTTGTCCTCTCTTCGTCCCCTTCTCCTTGTGCCCTCAATCTTTCCCAACATCAGGGTCTTTTCCAGGGAGTCTTCTCTTCTCATGAGGTGGCCAAATACCAGATACCTTCTCCTTTTAAAGCAAGATTAAACTTGGAAAGATCTGTTTGTTTCAGTTGCTTTACTTCTTGTAGTAGAAATCGATGCTTGGTTCTGCAGTTCTTCTGCCAATACATTGGCTGTATGTATATTGTATGCTTATAGTTTTCCCTGTTATAATATGTTCAGCATACTATTCTGTATTAAAGTATACTATATCAAAGTACTGGTGGCGCTGTGGTCTAAATCACTGAGCCTCTTGAACTTACCGATCGGAAGGTCAGCGGTTCGAATCCCCGCGACCGGGTGAGCTCCCGTTGCTCTGTCCCAGCTCCTGCCAACCTAGCAGTTTGGAAAGCATGCCAGTCCAAGTAGATAAATAGGTGTGGCAGGAAGGTAAACAGTATTTCCGTGCACTCTGGCTTCCGTCACAGTGTTCTGTTGCACCAGAAGTGAATTAGTCATGCTGGCCACATGACCCGGAAAGCTTTCTGTGGACAAACACCAGCTCCCTTGGCCTGAAAGTGAGATGACTGCCGCACCTCATAGTTACCTTTGACTGGACTTAATCGTCCAGGGGACCTTTACCTTTTACTATATTACCATATTTAAACATGAGCATTAGTGTGTACCAGTCTTTTGGTTGGTTGAGGATCATTGTGTCTCAGAGTTGCTTGTTCAAAAATCTCAACTAGTTTACCGTGGAACTTGCTCAATCTTTTTATGATAGCATCCTATATTGTGGCTGGAAATGTTTTCCAAGGAATTGAACAGAGCTTTGTCAGCCTCCTCAGGGAGCTATATTCCAGGAAAAAAATACTCCCTCACTGAGGATTTCCTTAATACTTTTGGAAATGTCTGTCTTTGATGTAGAGTCATCTAAAAATGCATTGATTTTACTTCAGCACTACCAGTTGGTACAATACATATGCAACCTATTTGTCGCATTTGGTGTCTGCAAAATATCTGCTGATCTTAGGGAAAAGAAATCTGTCAGATACCGTAGTGATGCTAAGTAGCTTGCAGGACAGTGATTCATTAAATGGTTTGGCAATTTCCACCTCCCCTGGTGCAGTATTATAGATTAGTTTGGTTGACACTGGGAGCACTTTTATACCAGCATTTTCACTCAAAACTCCCAAAGTCCCACAGTAAGTTACAATTCAGCTATGAAGACTTACTTGGCAATAAAGTGGATTTCAAACTTCCCCTCTCTTTAGAAGAAATATCAATATACATCTTTAAGTGGTAAAAGCTGGTAAAATGGTGATCTTGTTTGATTCTAAGATCAAATAAGTGGGCGATATCCAGCTCATGTAATACTTGGATGAAGCCCATTTAAATAAATGGACTTAAGTAAGCAAATCAACCAGTGGCTTGAAGAAATGTTAGGATTGAATGTCAGGGAGGGAAACCCAGCATTTAGCAGGTGAAATATTTCTGATTACTAGGGTGTTTTGGGGGGAGGTTTATTTGGGTGGGAGGCTGTTAGTTTTTTGTATCTTTATTTTAGATTTTTGTGATTTATGTGGAAGTTGTTTGGTTTTTGGTTTTTTTATTTGTGGTTTATGACTACTTTTGTCAGGTTGTAGTTATGTATATTTTCATGTTGCAAGCCACCTTGAGCATGGTTTGAACTGTGGAAAGGCAGTAAACATAAAATTAGGTGTGTATGTATGTATCTTTGAAACCCATTTTTCAAATTATTTGAGTGTAACACTGTAGTAGTAATGACATTTGTTTAGAATTGACCAGCATTATAGCCATGCTTAGTATGGCCTACTCAGTTGTCCATGGATTCTTTGGAACGAGTTAATCCAATCCTAACATGTAGCTTCTGAACCTGGATTCTCTCCAAAAGAGTTTTAATAAATATGCATACTTCACCTCACTTAATGTTCAGACGTGGTTATTTTAGCCATCAAGGGCAGAGTTCAATGCAAAAGACATTTTTATACTTTGAGGCAACCTTATTTAAAAAAGATTTCTCCTGTAATATAAGAATGACAAATCAAAATGTCTTTGGCTGCTTTTCTAGTACTAAGACTCTGTAATGGACCTATTATTTAATCACATAAGCCAGCAAATGAGTGGTTAGGAGAAGATATAATGATCACCAGACTAGTCTGCCATTATGTTGAGTAGAGAGAAAGCCCTTGAAGTAGCTTGAAAGTTCATATCTGCAAGCTTCATGTAGCAACACATGCCAGACAGCATAACAAGCCTAACGATCACAAAAGCAACTGATGTTGAACTACAGCGCCTCTTAGTAAGCAAAATACATCTCCGAGCATGACATTAAACCAAGTAGAGCCATGACATCACAGCAATGTGG
This sequence comes from Podarcis tiliguerta, assembly GCF_965153285.1. Classification (NCBI taxonomy): domain Eukaryota; kingdom Metazoa; phylum Chordata; class Lepidosauria; order Squamata; family Lacertidae; genus Podarcis; species Podarcis tiliguerta. The sequence goes on from NC_139537.1 coordinate 34,853,758, forward strand.
ATCAGTGCTTCAACACCAGTGAGAACCATCATTGCCAATGTTGTGCATAAAACTGTCACGCAGCAGAGAAGGTTCTTGATTTCCTGAGACTAAGGTCAGCACGCCTAACTGGTCAGCTAAGACTAAACGAAGTTAAGGTCAGCACACCTAAATGCATCTTAAAAGCATTTTAGCTGCCATGGAGCAACAGTAGAGATTGTTGTTTTATGGTGAGACGTCTTACATCCCCTCACATACTCAGTTTCAGAAGATGTTCCCAAACTTGCCCTGAATTACAGGTAAGCTGTCTGTGGAGCTGTCAGTTCATCATCATTATTTGTCGCTTTGTGCAAGGGACTGCCAACAAAAGGAGAGGACTTGGGTACTGCCAAATATTCTGAGCTAAGCATGAACCTCTTTGAATTGGGGTTTCTATGCATAATCAGCCAACCTGCGTGGCCCTTTAGCTGTCCCACCAGTGAGTGTTTAGCAACACATACATAAATACATACAGTGGTACCTCGGGTTACATACACTTCAGGTTACGTACACTTCAGGTTACAGACTCCGCTAACCCAGAAATATTACCTCGGGTTAAGAACTTTGCTTCAGGATGAGAACAGAAATCATGCAGCGCCGGCGCAGCAGTAGCAGGAGGCCCCATTAGCTAAAGTGGTGCTTCAGGTTAAGAACAGTTTCAGGTTAAGAACAGACCTCCAGAACGAATTAAGTTCTTAACCTGAGGTACCACTATACAATTTTATATGTTTACTGCCTTTCCACAGTTCAAACAATGCTCAAGGTGGCTTACGACATGGCAAAATAAGATAGGGGCCTTCTCTGTAGTGGTTACGTGACTGTGGAATTATCTCCCCCTAGAAGCATGGATAGGTGCACCTTTGGTGGGATTCTATTGCCAGGGTTCTTTGTTCATTTAAATTATTTGCATACTGCCTTTCATTTCAAAGGAATACTAATATCGTTTTACAGGATAATAAAAACAACAAGAGAACAATAAAACCATATCAGTAAGACATCCATCACTATAGATGTCAGCAGCTAGTTGAAGAGTCAGGAAAAAACTTGGGCAAAGAGGTATGTTTTTAGTTGGTGGTGGAAGCCCCCAACAATTTGGTGTCTACCTCTAGTTACTCTTCATTCCACAATGCAGGCACCACCAGTGTAGGAGATTGAAATGTATCTGTTTCCCCAGGACTTTGGAGGAATTTAACGATGCTGTCATAGGTCTTATTATTATTCTGAGCTGCTGTCATTTTTGTGTGAGAATTTATAATTGGTTTTATCTGAAGCTATAGCCTTGCCATTTTATTGTATTTAATACACTGGAAACCACCCTATGATTATCATGTCTAAAAGTTTTCTAAAGAAAGAAAGAATAGTATTTTTATATGTGATCTGGAGCTGACAGACACCATTACTGCATGTATTTGTTTCACTTGCCTGCCCAGGATATTGCAGAAGCTACAAACCATTTCGCGCGTATAATTATGACTTGTCGTTTTTTAAACTTTTATTTAAGCTATAAATATAAATAAAAGCAACAAAAACCATGCAGCCTATTTCATTGAAAGAGTACTTTAAATTCTTATCTCACCTGCTGGGACGCCAGTAAATCCTGGCTTCTGTGTCTTTGGCTGACTCCAGCTGCTGCTAACGGTGCCCAGAATGCATTTCTCCATATGGTATGTGATAGAGGAAGAATTGTTTTTGGGGGGAGCTTCCTGGTGAGATGAAGAGCCTCCCCCCAAAAAAAAATTGCCCTCAGTGAAAGCAAATGGGTGGAGTGGCCCAGGTAAGAGACTTACCTGCTCAGCTGCTGTTGGTGAGTGTTGGTGAACTCTCTTGGCATAAACCGTGTGGGTAGCTGAGGGGACTACAAACACTTTTTCTTCAGCTCTTAGCTTAACTGAGATTAATATATGTGCCATCTTACTGCATCACTGCTACTTTTAAACAGTTGTTTTGATACTGATACGTTTTAGTGGTGTGGACTACATAGACAGGCCCTGCTTGCAGGACACCCATAGGCCTCTGGCTGTGAGAACAGGATGCAGGACCTGGTGAGCTGTGGCCTAATGCAGTAGGGTGGTTATTATGTTATTATATGAAATGTTTACAAACGGTGGGTTTTGTTCTCCTTTATGAAAAGAGCACATTTAAATGGAATCTTTCATTAATTAGATAGAAAACCACTAGAGGGGACAGTGTTCTTGAGCTCTTGGGTGCTGCTTGAGGGTTTCCCACAGGTTCGTCCTATGTTCTATAGCTTATGGATGACATGTTAAGCCAAACCATGGCTTAGCACATCAACAGAATGACCAGGGAGAAGCAAAGGAACCATGACCTCCTCTCTGAAAGGCTGCACGTTTGTGCTAAACCATGGTGTGGTTTAGTGTGATGTGTGAACCAGTGCCACTAAATGTGTGGTGCTTTGTATTTTTGTTTTTATCGCTTATGTAATACTTTTGTTTTCTAGTTTACTGTGCATAGCTTAGATATTATGTACATGTGTGTAGAAATGATGTTATGGTCTTTAATAATAAATACATTTGGTCATGGATAAGACTCCACATATATTCTTGCTTTCTGTCTTAGGCAATCAACTTGCAAGCGAGTATGGATCCATCCTTAGGTTTTTCTTTGTCTGTTAGAAGGGAGACAAACTTTAACAAATATAATCTTAGCTAGCAGAGGTTATTTCTAATGCAACTAAAGCGCAACCCTTTGTTAGATGAGTGGGGCAGAGCCATAAGGCTTCCCAACTTGCCTCTGGCATGCTCCAAAGCTGTTCTCTCTTCTTATTCCTTTTTATAAATAGCTGGTGAAGTAATTTGTTCTGGCACTGGGGAAGCTGCTAGTAGCAGTTGCTACACCACATGGAAGACAGAGTTCAATTTCAGCATTGAAGAGATGAGAGAAATTGTCCCATGGTGCTGGAGTTAGAACCATTGTACCATGTCTTGTTTGCATCTTCCTCAGCACAGAATTCACAGTGCTCAGAGGCTAACTTTGTTGAGTTAAGAATTTGCAAAGCTTAGCTGACTCTCTCTCTCTCTCTCTCTCTCTCTCTCTCTGTGTGTGTGTGTGTAACTCTTCTTATGCTGCGATGTCCGCTTAAATAGCATTGCCTGGACATTTCTGTGTTGCTTTTCCCTTCTCTTGATGCTCTCTTCTGCAATTTGCAGGAAATTTCCTTAACTACTTCTCTCGATGGATTGCAGCAGTACACACTACAAAAGATTAGTGCAGCTGCTGTTGCTTGACAGTGATAATTCTGAATGTGCATTAGTGTTACTTAAAGCCAGTAGGTAGTAGGTCAAAATCAATGGGGCATTGGTGCTACTAATGGTGCTTTGTGCAGACAGTCAACGGAAAATGCAAATAGATAAGGAATTTTTTTCTCTCTTTGGAAGAGCTGAATGATAGCCAACATATACTGAGACAGAGCAGAAGTCCAGTGTTATATACCCAGGGTGACCTCAAGATATATAAGCAACACACCTACTGTTTGTTTGTTTGTTTTCTATACTGCTCTTCATTTGAGGTGGTTTGCAATATAAAAACACAAAAATACACTACATAGTTAAAAACAAAAACATCTGCACCCACAATAGATTAAAAGACCCTAGATTGTTTAATCAACCAAAGCCCTGGGAGAAGAGGAATGTTTTTGCCTGATACCTAGATATATGTAACAAAGGGGCAAAGTGAGACTCCCTGAGAGAACATTCCACAAGCATTCCACAAGTGGGGAGCTACCACTGAAAAGACCTGCTCTTGTGTTGCCACCCTTCAGACTTCTCATGAAGGATCACCTTGATTTGGTAATGAGGAGCGCTCCCATGGGCTTGTGTGCTCCTTCTTTCCCTTCAGTCTCTCTTTCACACCTCCAATTTCCTTCCTGACCCCAGCCATAGTTTACTGTGAGTTCTGCACTTGAACGCTTGTTAGCAATAACCTCCTGATAATGAATTCCAATAGTGGGTTGGTGGCAAGGCACTCAGCACATTGTTCCAGTTCAGACATCATGATATGGTTAGCAAAACCCAATAATTATAGTAGAGTAAGAGGCTGAGGAGGGACCAGCAGAATATAATATGATATATCGCTCCATCTTTAATAAATAGTTCACATTAGTGAATACATTTTAGCCATAAATTACGTGCTGCTGGTGAAACTATTTCATGGTCACACTGATCATGTCTTTCCCCATCTCTTACATAAGTTCCTTAATGACAAGACACTAGCAGCTGCAAATTAAACCTTTATTTATGAGCTGATACAAGATGGCAGACAAGATGAAGATCATAGGAGGGTTAAAATGGCAAAAATCACCAATGAGATACACAGTCCTTAGAAAATTTTGGAACAGTTGAATAATGAAAAACATTGCCCACCTAATGAGGGGGTGGGTTTTCTACCAAAAGACATATTCTGCAGACTGTGTGTGTGGTCATTCATACTGTCCTTCAGCACAACAGTTACAGAGTAGCATATAACAAACTAAAATATAACAAAACATAATACATTATAAAATCATTAATGCCAATTTGCAGATGTAGAAAATCCCAACTTGCATGAAAGATAAAATTGCATCTTATTTGAAATACAATCTCTCCCCCCACCCCCACCCCTCTCTCTCTATGATAACTCTTTCTGGGTCTTCAGGTTTAGATGCAGAAATGAAACGGGACTGCTTCAGTGCTTATTCTGATGGATAATCTACTTCTGAACACTTTACACTTCAGGATAGCAGCCAAAGGCCATACATCCAAGCTAATAGTATTAGATCTCAAAGCAGACTTTGACACTATCAGTCTGGAGGTATTGCCAATACAAGACATTATGGAAAGGAATGATTTGCACTAAATTAGCTTTCCTCTTGCTGCTCAGTCATATATCATGGGGTCACAACAGAAAACGTCTTGTCCCTAAAAGCATTTACCTGTGAACTCTACTAGCTTAATGTCTGTTCAGATAGAAAGCTTTAACAATACTGTCAGCTGATGTTGTGGAGTGATTTCATCCTTATCTATAAGCAGAAGGGTCTTGCATCTTTCTAATGGATGGACATGATCTGTAGGTAAAGCTTTGCCTCACTTTCACATCCATCCTAGACAATTCATTTGGAAACATTAAACCTTCACAAGAATTTTAGAATTTGTCTGACCATTAAGAGGCCCTTTTCATTTTAAACCAAAATTAAACTGTATATTTATTAAAGCTGATTGCACAAGAAAAACTAATATGTTTATTTCTGTCTTTGCTTTGTTTGATTAACAATCTTTCACCCAATCAGGGGTGGAGGTGAAGTGATGACTCACCCCACCCCCTTTTTCTGTGGTGGCAATAACAGGATACCCTGTTAGAGGGTTCTGGAGGGAAGTCTCTGTCCAAAGAGCCAGTTGTGTCTGGCTAGTGGGCCATAGAGCTACCCTCAGCATGGGGAAGGGGGCATCTGTGTAAACCTGTGTGTTGCGATGGACCCACCTTCCCAAATAGACCCTGTCATGCTTCAGACCCCCAGCAGGAGGCTGAGTGCCTATTCCGTGGCTCCCTACATCTGAAACCAATAACGTTGTGGCCATTTTAAATCCCAGACAGTTGTCGTGTCCATTCATTTTACCTCTTCCAGATTAGGCGCATCAGGATGGGGGATCTGCAGCTGGGCACGCAATTCCTGTTCTTAAATTTACCCAATGCCATGTTACATTCTCCAGTTAGAGTAGAAGTGTAAGCTAGCGAAGAACTCTGTAGAACCAAAGACCATCCAATCCAGTCTCCCCAAATTTAGGTACATCTGTACACACATCAGTGAAGATCAATCCATACTGTTGGAGAAGTGGGACGAGAAAGGCCACCCACATGGATATTCTCAAGACCATAATATGGCTTCCCAAACAGTATAGACTGTTTTCCATTTTCACTGTTTCTTGTATTGTAGTGCGACTCCTAATGCACTGTGGATGTCTGTGCAAAAGCTCATGGGACAGCACTAATACTTTTTTCACTTTTCCCTTCTTTTTGTTCTTCTTTGAATCCATTGCCACTTAGACTTTTTTCAGTTCTTTCATGCTGGTCTTCAGCAGCCATTCATAAAAATGCTATGGAGCTTCCTTATACCAAGTTGGGCCATTTCCTCCACCTAATTCAGTATTGTCTACACCAGGGGTAGTCACCCTTTTTATACCTACCACCCACTAATGCATCTTTCTTGATGGTAAAATTTCCTGACTGCGCACCAGTGCTTGATGGAAGGAGGATTCAGCTTGTGCCGTAGAACCCCCTACCGCCCACCTAGAATCCTGAAATGCCCACTAGTGGGCAGTAGGGACCAGGTTCACAACCCCTGCTCTACACAGTGTCTCTCCATGGTCTCAGGTGGGGGGTGTTTCCCAGCCCTGCCTGGAAATGCTGTGGATTAAACCTTAACCCTTCCACATGCAAAGCAAGTGATACATCGCTGGACAAAATTACTTGTGTAATTTACCAAACAGCAGTGAATCACATTATCGCCATGAAAAATGAGTAAACAATATAAGCCATGGTTCCTATTCCCAGAGTTTTGTCTTAAATTGGTAACTCAATTAGGAATTTAAATTGGGAATCTGTGGGATGCATTTCGCAGCAGCCGGTTTTGGAAGATGTGACAGTTGAAGCAAGGTAAAGCAGTCTAGCTTTGGCTCTTATTTTGTTCAGAAATTCATAGGTGCCATATTTCAAAAGAACTCTGAAAACAGTGGGACTTGGCTAAAGATCCAAATGCTATTTCATGTGTTTGTTTGGTACAGGGGTAGACAACATGGTGCCCTCCAGATGTTATGGATTGCGTATTCCATCATCCTTGACCATTGGGTGGGTCTGATTAGATTTGGAGTCCAACAACATATGGAGGACACTTCATTTGATACCTCTCATCAAGTTGTCTCATAGTAATAATCACCCTAAAACAGCACATTTCAGTTGCTCATCACACAACCATGACTTTACATAATTGTTGGAGGGATTGCTCAGAGGTGCTGCAGGCAGGCATACAAGTTCAAGTTCCTTTAGCCATGGCATAAATATACTTTTGTTGATAAGATTTGTCTTTGGCAGCAACATATATCTGCCATTCCAGATTGTTTCTTGGGAAATGTACGTGAAAGGAAATATGATTGAATAGGTTCTTGAGAAACTCTGATGGGTGAGAATGGAATATGGTTTTCTCTGTGGATAAAATAACAATTTATCATCATCACCATGTCATAATAATAGTGCTTTGGCTTTAGTCTCACACTCAAAACAAAATAAGGCTTATCTAAAATTCTGGGTGTACAGAGAATTTCGGAGGAATATGAGCAGAATTTACTAAAGATAGAATTACAGAATTGTAGAGCTGGAAGGGTCTCTAAGGGTTATCTAGTCCACTCCCCTGCAATGCAGGAATCTCAGCTAAAGCATCTACGGCAGATGGTCATTAAACCTCTGCTTAAAAACCTCCAATGATTATGGATTATGCCTTATATTTATTGAGAAATGTCATGTTACTTTCAGCAGGATAGACTTCAAGTAAATGAGGGTCATGGAATATGGTAATCATGGAATATCAACATATGAAGCTGCTTTGTCTAGTTTGTGAGTCCAAACTGTCTAGTAGGCCAATAATACCTCCTCTGTCTAGCAATATTTCTCTTCCAGTATCTCAAGCATGGGTATTTCCCCACCCTGCAACTTGAAATCCTGTCCTCTTTCATTGAAGACAATGAGAATTATACCTCAGACCTTATGCATGAATAGGCACTGTGCTTGGAAATGGGAATGACTGGCATTTAAATCTTTAAATTTATATCACTGATTTGTATTTAAAAATAAATTTACAGAACCATTTTTATTACATTTAGATGGAGCTGATTTGACTTTTCCCCAATTTTTGATTCACAGTATGTAGGTATGTGATCTGGCCAAAGTGAAGTTTCCGTTGATTTCAGTAGAAAAGATAAGCATGTGCTTTGATCTCTCCCGTTGAAACCAACACAGTTTAAAATTGTTACATTTCTGCTCATATCATTGTGGTTACTTTGGAAAAGATTCCAAATTTCAACAATTCCAGTGTGTACATTTATCAAAAATATAAATAAATCCCCTAAAATAAGGTTGTAGGGACGCAGGTGGCACTGTGGGTTAAACCACAGAGCCTAGGACTTGCAGATCAGAAGGTCGGTGGTTCGAATCCCCGTGATGGGGTGAGCTCCCGTTGCTCAGTCCCTGCTCCTGCCAACCTAGCAGTTCGAAAGCATGTCAAAGTGCAAATAGATAAATAGGTACCACTCCGGCAGGAAGGTAAACGGCGTTTCCGTGCACTGCTCTGGTTTCGCCAGAAGCGGCTTAGTCATGCTGGCCACATGACCCGGAAGCTGTACGCCGGCTCCCTCGGCCAATAAAGCAAGATGAGCGCCGCAACCCCAAAGTCAGCCACAACTGGACCTAATGGTCAGGAATCCCTTTACCTTACCTAAAGTAAGGTTGGTGTTTATGATTCCTCCATTTTGTGCCACTGGTCTTCAACTGGTTGGTCAGGACACACAAATGTGTCATTGCCTTATCCAAGGTGGGTCACAACAGGAGCACTTCCACCATACAAATATAAGGTGAAATATTGAGAAATGGGTCCACAAATGCAAGTTTGGGTTAAAAGTGGGTTCTGAGTTCTTGGTAAGGTTTTCCAACGTTTGTTCCTTGAATAGTTTTATGTTAATGAACTATTAATATGAATTATTATCTTGCTGAAAACCCTTTAGCAGTTTTCCCCCTTGAAGAGTATATAAATTATATTTCATATGTAAATTTAGGAGTGATTTATTTTATACCGAATTATACATGGAATTTGGCTGTTCTGACGCAGTCGAGTTTTGCCTGCATTGCACCGCCTCTTACATTGAATGCCTGTTTATATCCAATCTGTTCATGCATTGTCAAGCCCAACTAATTCTATGCAAAATTATCCACAAATAAATATGTATATTTTACATACAATACAATAGAGTTAAGCCCTATGTTTTTGTAGCACACTCTCTGTCTGTCTGTGTGTGTGTGTGTGTGTGTGTTTGTGTGTGTGTTGGAGAGAGAGAGGGAGAGGGAGCGAGTTACATGTACTGGTAACTTTATTAAATGTATATTTGCATGTGAGATTTGTATTGAACCAGTTAAAAAGAACCCCTCTCTTTTCATTGAAATCAAAGAGCAAGACAGTATTTTTTTTTTTTTTTTTTTTGCCAGGGGGTTGGAAATATGTGCTGATAAGTTTGAGACTGAGATGTTGTAAGATTCTATCTCTGATTCCAGAAGAAGTCCTGTAGCCTTCAGTTGACCTCCACATGGTGATGTGATTGTGTGATGTGTTTGAAAGCATGTATTGGAACTTCTGCTTTTATTTTGTAATAAAAAGTGTGGCACTTGTATACACTGCCTAGGTGTCTAGTACTGCACTGCATGACATGGTAAGCTTTTATATTCATTTTATTCTCCTGCAGAATGTACTTTGGTTCATTGCATTGATTTTTTCTTAGGCTGCAGTGCATCTGCTCTCTGCTTGTGGTCATTTGTTTTTCTAAAACAAAGCCACCAATTAGTTCTGTTTGCTTGGACTTTGATCATTTTAAGTAATTAGTTTCATGCTAATGAACAGGCTGGTACTGCAATACTACATTTGGCTGCATAGGGCAGATGACATCGGTGCCATGTAAATGAATAGATGAAGAACAGTTTTTCAGAAATTTTGAAGGTGTTCTACCAAAAAAAGTATTCATCCAATTGTGAGCAGCATCCTCCTGATACAGTTGGTACTACATTCATATTTCAATTATCACACATATTAGAACAAATATATATATATTACTTTAGTTGTAAATTCCAGGGATCATGTTGCAGTTCAGAAGTGCAAACTTTTTTTATTGTGTTTTTTTAAATTATGTCAGCTAGTGAAAAGCTTTATAGAACTTTTCACCAGATCATAAAGAGGGAAAATTACTGATGATGTAGCTAAATAGGAAATACATCAAAAGTTCTCATAACATAAATCAACCATATGCTGGAAGTTGTGTAGAGTTTAAGAAACTATGATCACAATATGCGGTAGTTAGATTGGTGTTTTAGCGCTCCCTTTGGGTACATGAAAAGTGAGCACGATTTTGAAGCAGCTGTTCAACTTTCATAAACAGAGACTGGAGTTCTGGATTTGTTCCCAAGATAAGCTGTGCCATTGTGTATCAGCAAGCACTGAATTTGGAATAACTAGAAAGGAAAGGGAATATGTTATGTTTCTGCCCAAATGTTGAATTTTGTTGTGTGATATCTTTGTGGGACTTCTTTTCCCTTGGTAACATATGGCACAATTTAAAGTGTTGGGAAGCTTGGTATTATCCCTGGCAACTCTGCTATCTCATGAAGACTCAAAAGGCCTATTGCAACAAGCAAGAGGGTGTTGTGGCATTAGGTAGAAGACGAGAATTCACCATGTCACTGGAACAAGGAAATGCCAACAGAACCTTGGTGAAAAGTCTAGTGAAAAGGTGAATGCCAAGCAGTTCACCAATAGAATGAACATACCCCAGAATCACATCCAGCTTTCATTTGCTGTATGTAATACAGTGGTACCTTGGGTTAAGTACTTAATTTGTTCCGGAGGTCCGTACTTAACCTGAAACTGTTCTTAACCTGAAGCACCACTTTAGCTAATGGGGCCTCCTGCTCTGCTGCCACGCCACTGGAGCACAATTTCTGTTCTCAACCTGAAGCAAAGTTCTTAACCTGAAGCACTATTTCTGGGTTAGAGGAGTCTATAACCTGAAGCATATGTAACCTGAAGCGTATGTAACCCGAGGTACTACTGTATTTCCAAGTACCTGACATAATAGGGACCAACAGGAAGAAAATGCATTTAAAATGCATTATAATGGACAATGTGAGGGAACTGGAGTGCTTTGCAGGGATACCACCCATTATTCACAAAAAGCAGAAATTCAATAGATAAATTCAACAGGGAGAAATTCAGCCTTCCCTTATGGATTATTCAACCAGTTATGAATAGGGTTGCACTCCTCCTGAAAGAGCAGGCATGGAACACTCCTTGATCTTGAGCTTCTATTTTGTGTACAGGTCAGGGTCAATTTCAGAGGGTGGGGCATGCCCCACATGGTCACAACTGCACAAGAATGTATATTTCAGCTGCAACACCAGCTCCACTCACAACCCTACCTGCTGGCCTTCATGACAGCATTTTAGCAATAGACAAGAGGGGGTACTATTTTTGAATGGGTTCTAAACTAGTTGCCATCCATAGCGACCACTTGGCATTTAAATTTATCTAAAATGCAGTGCCCTGGCCTATAGTGCTAAGGATTTCCTAGTCCTAGCCAGCATATAGATTTTATACCCCACCAAGATTATAGACCTATGGAGTCAGACCATACCCAAGTAAATATTGTTGGCACTCCCTGGCAGCGACTCTTCAGCATTTCAGACAGAAGTCTTTTCCCAGCCCTTCCTAGCTATGTGTGCTCTAGCAGTGAGCTACAGCACTCATGTGCTACTGACTTCCAGATTCGACTGTTGCAACATGTACAGTGTGGTGCTTTCCTTGAAAAGCATTTGAAAACTTCTGTTAGTGCAGCTATAACGTTGATAGAGGTAGGGGTCTGATTAGCTCTACATGGCTGCAAATTAGTTGTTAGACTCAGTTCAAGTTTCAGGGAATCCGTTAGTGGCTTGGGACCTGGGTACATCCCTTCTTTCCTCCTGCTTCAATTCCATGTACTTTTCAAGGCAGATAAAGGTAAACTCTCTCACCACTACATGACCAAGCGGGCATTGCAGGCACTCAGAGTTGTGGGCTCAGTGTTCTTCCACTCCCCATTGAGATTTACTTTTCTACATCTTGGGGGTTGTTGTGATTGCCAGTTTTACATTGTTTTCCTATTATGGACTACCAAAGTAACTTGGCAATTGGCTCTCTGGCACTTCCACTGTAAATTACCAAATTGCAGAAATTGTTAAGTAAATGAACTAAGTAAAGATAATGCCTCACAAGATGTACTTTGTTCATTTACTCTGGCAAATGGACTTTAACATCTTTTAATGCTTTGTAATACTGGAGTAAATGAACTGTGGCATATTTTTGTAAAAGCAATGAAATTCAAGTTATATATGGACCTTTATTGCAACTACTCTCCTATGAAACTTTCAATGGGGCAGTGTGTGCTAAATATTGATTTTAAATCATGCATTAATGAGGGCATCATAGTGTTACTTCTGAAAAGAAATGCATGTTTGTGATGCCATTATGTGATTTTGAGGTAATATATGTTCAGATACTGAAAAGTATATTCATATTGTGATACTAATTTAAGAGTATAGTACTTTGTAAATTTTTCAGTACCAATTCTAATACAGTGGTGCCCCGCAAGACGAATGCCTCGCAAGACGGAAAACCCGCAAGACGAAAGGGTTTTCCGTCTGCAGAGGCGCTTCGCAAGACGAATTTCCCTATGGGCTTGCTTCGCAAGACAAAAATTGACAAAAAATTTTGAGGGTTTTTTTTGCTCCAAAACCCCTTTTTCTGAATCGCTAAGCTGCTAAAAGCATTTTAGCAGCAAAACCGCTAATCCCCCAAGCCTAAAAAAGCCGTTTTTAGCCCTTAAAGTGCCAATAGCGCTAATAGCACTAATCCGTCAATGGGCTTGCTTCGCAAGACGAAAAAACCGCAAGACGGAAAGACTCGCGGAACGGATTCTTTTCGTCTTGCGAGGCACCACTGTATATGTCTACTCATTAATAAGCTCTATTGAGCTTTTTAATTACCTGTGTGTAAGCCCCACTGAACTCAGTAGGGGCTATTTTTCAATATACACATGTAGGATTGTACAGTATTGTCAATTTCACTTATTGTTCTATTATAGATAGTGAAAACTAGAAATTCAAATCCTTTTGTAGGAATGCTGCCTTACCTTCTCCTGCAGAAGGTTTATCTACTTTTGTTGTTTGTTGTGGTGGCAGTTTTTGTTGTAAAGTTAGGTTTTTCTACATAACACAAATTCTCTGTCTGCGGCACCCATCCAAGCTTAATCTCTAAAGCATGACTTTTAGTGTAGCAAATATTTGGACAAGAATATCAGCACACTACATCTGTGAAACTACTGAAATAGTCTACAAATTTCCTTGGGGAAAATATCTGAACAATTTATGAGCTACTGGGACTTTTTCACAAGTGAAGTTTAGGTCCTTTTTCAGAAAACAAAAAAGCCCATATCTGTAATTTTCCAAGCACAAAAAGCACCATTGGCTAGGAAGGGAATTAGTAAGTTCTAAAAAGAAAGAGGCTGGAGCTTTGATCTGTCTGAACACTTGCCCCTAGTGGTTGTGGTTATTGAACCTTGAGGCAAATACATTGAGTTCTGGAATGCATCAGTCATCCACATCAGTCCCACCCCGCCCCTTAATAAAGTATAGTGGCTTGCTGTCTGTCACCTTTTGTCCACTGGAGTTTGTAGGCGAAATGTGACAGAAAGTGGAATCCACCCATCAGCCTTGGTCTTTCCCAGTGAAGTGGGCTGGCAGCTGTTTCTGGTGTTGAGTCACGGTGGTACAGTGCTGGGTTGTTGTTTTTCCTTTGTAGATGTAATTGTTCACTTATCTCCTGGTATGTCCCACAGGGAAACTTACGGTCTTCAAATAAAAACATCTTGAAGGTCCCAGGCCACAGAGAGGTTAGGCTGGCCTCAACTAGAGACAGGGCTTTTTCGGCTGTGGCTCCGATCTGGTAGAACACTCTGTCACAAGAGACTAGGGCCCTGCGGGACTTGACATCTTTCCGCAGGGCCTGCAAGACAGAGCTGTTCCACCAGGCCTTTGGCCAGGGCATAGCCTGACTCCATCCCTCAGCAATCTTCGCGGAGCCCTGGCCCAATGGTTGCCAGTGGCTTGATTTGAATTAATTTTATAATGAATGATTTTAGAGTGTTGTTTGTGTTGTACTTTTGTACTGTTTTATTGTTGTTAGCCGCCCTGAGCCCGACTTCGGCTGGGGAGGGCGGGATATAAATAAAATTTATTATTATTATTATTATTATTATTATTATTATTATTATTATATAGTAGGCTAAGTATTCCGTAGAAAAATAGTGCAATCCTCAGCACACCTGTATGGTCATAGATCCTTTGGACATGGAAATGGGACTTAGTTCTGAATAAACATGTATAAGATTGTGCTATAAATAACCATATGGAAGTAATAAGGTGCAAGAGAAGAAAAGTACTTATTATTATTACAGTGGTACCTCGGGTTAAGTACTTAATTCGTTCCGGAGGTCCGTTATTAACCTGAAACTGTTCTTAACCTGAAGCACCACTTTAGCTAATGGGGCCTCCTGCTGCTGCCGCGCCGCCAGAGCACGATTTCTGTTCTCATCCTGAAGCAAAGTTCTTAACCTGAAGCACTATTTCTGGGTTAGCGGAGTCTGTAACCTGAAACGTATGTAACCTGAGGTACCACTGTATTATTATTATTATTACTTAATTTTCTATAATGCCCTTCATCCGAGGATCATAGGGCAGCTTACAGTAATTTTATTTAATTTTGTTGGGCAGATGTCAAAACAGCACAGCATCAATAACAGATAGCAGAAATATGAGTCAGTCTGCAAGTAAACGCTGAATTTTGAGGAGTTATCAGATTATTATTACATTTGTATCTCATCTTTCATCCATGAAGCTCAGGGTGGCATACATGGTTCTATCCTTCTCCATCTTATCCTCACAAACCCCTGTGAGTTAGATCAGTCTGGGGAATAGTGACAGCCCATTAAGCTTCATGGACGGGTGGAGATTCATACACTGGCCTCCCAGGTCCTAGTTGCACCATGTTTTCAGGAGGGCAGGTCATGTGTTCATAGCTTATAGAAAACAATAATAAATACCCCAGCATGTATTTATATTAAGCAGTATATATTTTCAAAAAATAAATGAAGCATATATATAGCCAGTCCATTTTTTGAGAACAATTCCATTAGGTCTGACTTAAAAGTGTGTCTTTTAACATGTCTGTCTGCTTCTTTCTCCTAATCAAGTCTCATATCCTTCATATAAGAAAAACCTTATTAGTACTGATACAAAAGTGAAAATATAGCACGCTAAACATAGCTAAACATACCCAGTATCTAAATTCTTGAACCTTAAAGGTAAAGGTAAAGGTACCCCTGCCCGTACGGGCCAGTCTTGACAGACTCTAGGGTTGTGTGCCCATCTCACTTAAGAGGCCGGGGGCCAGCACTGTCCGCAGACACTTCCAGGTCACGTGGCCAGCGTGACGAAGCTGCTCTGGCGAACCGGCACCAGAGCAGCACACGGAAACGCCGTTTACCTTCCCGCTATAAAGCGGTACCTATTTATCTACTTGCACTTAAGGGTGCTTTCGAACTGCTAGGTGGGCAAGAGCTGGGATCGAACGATGGGAGCTCACCCCACCGCAGGGATTCGAACCGCCGACCATGCGATCGGCAAGTCCTAGGTGCTGAGGTTTTACCCACAGCGCCAGGGTCAACTAATTGAAAATTCTAAATGAAGTTGTGCATAAAGGATTATTTTCTTTATTATTCCCTTCACATATTTTCATATTTATATTCTTTATACCATAATCACTTTTCTTTACACTGAAGATTTCATGAGTTAAATACAGAAACCACAGCTACAACCTTTGCAGATTACAATTCAAGCTTAAGGTTTGTTGCACTTGCAGATAAGAACCCAGATTATGCCCAAATACCAGGCCACTTTCAATGCAACTAAACCGTACATCACACAATTGCAGAATGACTAACTGCGAATTTTTAGTAGCTTCATGAACATTGGCCTCTTGGTAAACAACATCATTACCAGGATTCTGCTACTTACGTGTAATGAATTACATCTAGGCCAGAAGGATATTATATTGTCCTTGTATTCAGATGGAGTTTTCTTGTCTCGTGACGTTCAGCAGTACATGTAAGACTGATTTCTCCCATCATGTGTGTTTCAGCTAATTGTCATTCAACAAGTAAGACTTCAGGTACGAGTGAAATTTTAAGAGGGCTAAAAACACCCCATCTCTGAGGAGTTGCTTAAATCTAAGGAAGGCTCAGAGAGTCACTTATTTAGCATAAATCAGAAGATTCCAATCTGACTCATGGCATTATACTTTCAAAGAGCTCCCCTCCTTTCTCTGTTACCTGTAATATTTTATGTTTAGTCAAATGATAGGGTTTGTCTCTAGGCAACCGAGACCCTGTGATGATTCTAATTAAGCTATATTATTTCATCTGCATATTTTTGTCATTGCTCTTGAAAACAGACATAATCTCAGAAAGCCTATTTTCATCAACAAGTCTCCCATAGCTGCATAATCCACATCATGCACTTATCTACCACAGAGAACATATTTATGCAATTCTCCTGCAATCAAATTTAATAGGATCAATCTACATTGCTCTCTTCTCATTAAGGGTTTTGTTTATAAAAGGCTTTGTTGAAGTTATTATATCTTTGGGAAATAACTGTAGCTCCCTTGGCTGTTTCCAACAGTTAGTATTTTGTACACACAACAGGTGCTGCAAATGTGGCTCATGTTTTATCTGTTGCAGCCAATGCCTTCAAAAACGAGTGATCTGGAAGTTGAACAATGAGAGAGTTCTGGTCAGAGGATAGCCAGGTATTACAATGAACAAATAGTTGCAGAATAAGTTATTTAACATACTCTTTATCCAAGTTGGGATAATTTTGCTGAGGTACTTTATATGAATATTATGATCTTTGGCATCAGGACGACAAATGCTAGATGTTGCTCCTCTCCCATAAAGAATGTCATTAGCAGCTAAGAGGTGTGTGCATATCCATGTGTTCAATGGATGATGTATATTATTTATATATTATTTGAAAAATTATAGCCCAGCTCTTTCATAAAAAGGTGGCTTACAACGTACTCTCCAATATATATTTGCCTATACAGTGGTACCTCTGGTTGGGACAGGATCTGTTCTGGAGCTCCGCTCGGATCCCAAGGTTTCCGCAACCGGAGGGACCGTTTCTGCGCATGCACTCAGGGGGAAGGGTTTGCTGTGTTCGCATCCTGAAGGATACGCAACCAGAGGTGTGCATACCCAGAGGTACCACTGTATTTGTTGTCAGGCTGCAACAGGGAGCCACATCAACTGCAGTATGGTGAGCTGCTGAGGAACGAGCAACGTTATAGAAGGGTGGCGCTTCAGAGAAGGGTTTGCCAAACCACTCTCTGAAGCACCTTCCACCCTCCTTCAAAAGAAGGTGAGATGTTAGAAGAGCTTTGTGGGGATGGGGGGTGAGCTGTGAGGGGGTGAATGAGGTGTTAAAAGGAGGGGGTTTGGTCAAGGAGAGGTGATGAGGTTGTGTGGTTTTTGGTGGGGTTGATGGGCGGCAGTGGCGTAGCGTGGGTTGTCAGCACCCGGGGCAAGGCAAGTAATTTGCGCCCCCTAACCCGTGGATTTGCGCCCCCTAACCCTAACCCCCAGATGTTGCGGCTGGTGCGGCCGCCCCCCCCCCGCACGCCCCACGCTACGCCGCTGATGGGCGGAGGGGCATCAGTCCCTAGTAAACAACAATAAAATCAGTCTGTAAGCATCTATAAAACAATTAAAAACATCAGCAAATAACATGGTATAAATAAAATTTCATATTGTCAACGCCTGTTTCAGCCACCATTTTCAGAAGATATCTGAACGACATCAAGGACACTTCCTCCATACTGGGTAGGGACTTTGCTAGGGCAGGGCAGGGCCTGCTATCTCTAGAGAAGGCGAACGGAACCTCAGGGGCATAGGGAATCACCATAAGTGTTCCACCCGCGGGTCTCAGTGATCAAGATGGAGTATAAGTAATCAGATGGTCCTTATGGTATTTGGAGCCAAAGTTGCTTAGGCCTTTGTGAACTGGGGCAAGTACCTTGAACTTGTCCTAGTAACAAATTGGCAGCTGTCTTAGCAGTGGAGTAACATGTGGCCAGTAATGTGCTCCTGGCCTCTGCATTCTGAATTACTGTATCGTTATGCTTGTCTGTCTGTTGACCTGCAGCATCCTCATCCAGCTCAAGGAATCCTGTCTTCTAGCTGGTCTTCAGTGGCAGGAAATCTTTAGCAGAAAGTTCTTCCACTTCCACAAAGTGCACTGATTTTCCTCACCCAGCCTCCAGGCTACTAACTGCAGACCTCCATGCCATATCCCATTCTGTTCTGGAGGATATTCCAGCCCTCAGAAGCTGCTTTTCTGGGGAAACGAGAGGCTTAGGTGGGTGGAGGGGACCAGAGTGCAGAAGTTCTTTCCACTAAGGCATTTTGAATACAGTTCCATGCCAGCAGATTGTTCTCCCAAGGTCAGCTCACTTGCTTTTACCCCTTCCTGCTCCAATCTCCCAGCTTTTATCTTGGCTCCAGGCCTTGTACACTCTACTTGCTTTCTCTCTGTAGTGGGCCACACAAACCTCCATACTCCTTCTAAAGTTCATCTTTAGCAGAAGGGATATGAACATTTGGAAGAGTGTCGGGTGCACAAAAAGGAAAACACATTTCCAAAATGCTTAGTTTCTTTTGCATTTCTCAATGAGCTGGTTTTGCATATCAATGCCACCATGATATGCAGGTGCGTATTGAATAATTATATTCAAAAGTCTTCCACTTTTATATTTTCCTTTAAGCTGTTAGAGTTCTGTTTATTTTATAAGTTTTTTAGGAATCTTAAGTTCTCACTTCTTACTTCCCATCTGAATGTTATATTTGGCTCTGGGCTCCTACATAAAGGCCACATCAACTTGATAATTGATTAATGGCAGCATAAAATGGAAGGAAAGGGTCAAGTTCCTTAGTAAGCAGTGTTAGAAACAGAGATATGAAAGCTATGAACTAAATGGCAGCTTAAGCCTAGGTTATGGGCACCACAACAGAATGTCTTTTTTTTAAATAACAAGATACAAAGTTGAAAATGAATGAACTGCAGCTAAAATTTTATGTTCGTTTTTCGCACAGTCTAGTCCTCATCTGCAAAAAACAAAGCCCTGCTTCCCCTGCCTGCCCCCCTAATACTCTTAAGAGGGTTCTCCAATCTTCAGAAAGTGGCTAGAAGTGGGGAGGCAGAAAAAGGTCCTCCTTTCCTTCCACTCTGCAGACAAGCCCTGGATTCTCCTTACACCCCCTTTCCTTCATATAAATATATCTTTTTGGCACTACCATTAACACATATTACAGGCCTATACAACTGATGGCAGAGACACTCACCTTGAGTGTCCAATTCACAAACCTAAGACTTCAGTGTCCTTCAATGACACCACTCCAAAAATTGTTTTGGTTTTAAGCATCACTTTGAGAGTCTGAAGTAGATAACACTTTAACATCACTACTTAAACCAAACCTATTTAAGCCAGTCCGAGACCACATAGAGCAAAACGCTGCCTTTTTGTAAGGCCAGCTGAGAGGTAGAACCTCTCAGCTTGCCTGACGCTGCAGCGATCTCTTGGAAGTCCAGCAGAGAGGAATTTCTCCTCCCACGCCCTCAGCACCAGCTTTGATCTGAAATCTTAGGTGCAGTACTGCACCAGGAGCTCAGAAACTGCTCAGAAATTCCCTGTCGCAAAACGTGTCTAGAACAATGGGAGTTTCGAACGCTGTTGCTAAGCAGGGTGTTGTCACTCTCCTGTTCTAGAGAAAACAGTACACTGTTCTTTGGCAGTCTTCCTTATTCCCATAGAGTGCTCCGAGACAGGGATGACTTTGCAAGTGGTTAGGAATTCTGGACACCTGCAGTCCAGAGGTGCATCAAGACTATTCCTAATGCTAGCTGCTGTAGATAATACAGGCAGGCTAGCAGGATCTGTATTATGTATTTATGCAAAAAATTGTCGTATATCACAGACACTAAAATTGTGATATAGTTGCATTTGTGTTTATCTTGTCTTAATTTAACGTTTCTGTTGTTTTTTTATTGTGTTTTGCTTAAGCTGCTTAGAGATTTTTTATTAAGTTTATCACATTTTTACAAAGAAAGTCTAGGATTATGCTAAATATCTATGCTGGTGGTCACCTTTTTCCATTTAGAGCATGTCAGAACTTTCACCAGGGTAGTCCAGATGTTTTAGTAAAAAAAGCCCATCATCCCTAGCTATTCACTATCTTGGCTCAGACTGATGGAAATTGTTGTCCACATCATCCGGAGAATCTGGCTTTCTTGGGAGCTGTAGTTTGGCCCGGGTGCTGCCAAACTTCCTTCCGAGTTCCCAGGATTCTCAATGGAGAAGTAACAACTGCAAAACCAATTTAACTCCAACACTATCATTACTGAATTATAAATAATTTACAGAACAATTCTATACATTTCTACTCAAGAGGGAATAAGTCTTTAAATGGACTTAGCTTTCAGGTTGGTGTGCATAGGAATTCAGCCTTCAGGAGACATTGCACTCATACAAAATGCATGGATATGAACTGATCTCAAAATGCAAAAGCGCTTAATGTGATAAAAGAAGTTGGGAGAGAACATGGTGGATGGGTGCTTGAGGCATAAAATCCTTTACTGTGATGTATGTGATTGTGGTAAGCAGGATAAGAGGAAAACCGCAATAGAAAATGACTGGAATAATATTACTCCTCTGTTTTGTTACATTTTTGTCTTTTCCATTATTCATCAGAAACCACCATCAACAGTTTTAAACCAGCACACACTAGAATCTAAGGAAAAGGTTTGTGGTGGGAAAACACATTTGCAATCATGATTTTCCAAACTCTGTTCTTGGAAAGGACACTTTTCCACCACATAGCTCTTCAAAGATACGTCATAATTTAAATCACTGACGCCAGATTTCCAGGGCTGTAGCTTTACAAAGTTACACCCAATTCTTATGGAAACACATTTTTGCCAAGCTTCCAGAAATTCAGAAGCAACATCCTTGATCATGTTTTCTATGAAGCACAGTTGGATGATTTTGTTCTGCCAACTACATAAAAACAAATAAACAACTAAATAAAGTTTTAGCACACAAAAGGCCCAGCAGAAGGGCTAGGATGAGAAATTTGATCAGATTAGAAACTCTTCATTCAACACCCTCTGGCAGCAATAAAAATATGTAGGTAATAGAAACTCTAGAGCAATTTTATTTTAATGCAAAGTCTAATAAAAGAGAAGATTCCATCTAAATAATATTATGAGGTAGAGAGGTGAGAGGAGAAAACTAAATGGGAGAAGATAGTATGCTCTTGTATTAGAGTAATGCACTCTGCCCTCGAGGTTGGTCCAGAGGCTGTAGCTAGTGCAGAGTATGGCAGCTAATTTGCTTGGAAGGGGAATATATAACACTTGGTGGGTTTTGCACTTGCTACCAATATGCTACCAGGCCAAATTCAAGGTATTGATTCCTTATATAACCAGTTTATCACTGTGTCCCAAAAATATCAGATGTCTGCTGCACAGTAATTTGGAACAGGGTTTTCATTGTGACTGCTCATGTTGTTGAGATACAACTGTGCCTACAGTCTGTACTTTCCAGAAACAACTGGTGCCATGTTTGTTTTTGAAAGCTTTTCCAGGTCAATGAAATGTCTCTGCCTTAGCTGTTCATTTTGTACAGCAAGTCCACAACTTGTGTGGGGGTTCCATTCCACGGAGCGTGCCTAAAGCTAAATTCATGTACAGTCAAAACCCATTGGGTTCAGTGGTGGGTGGCATTGCCAGTGTCATTTTCCCCAGAACCTTGCCCCATTCCACCCCCTTTTTAATTTTTTGCCACACAAGTAAAACTGAATGCTGACAAGTTAAATCCATGTAAACTGTATTGTTTTTGAACCTTTGTCTTTTGTTCCGTTTTCGAAACAATTCTAGCAGCTTTTAAAACAGTTTCTAGCAGCTTTTATGGTATGTTTGTAAATTGCCTTGAGACGCATGCAGAAGGCAATTCATGAATCAATCCAACAATAAAAAATGTTGTGAATAATGATGATGATGCACTTTCCAAGTATCATACACTACAGTGGCTATCCTTCAGACAGTAGTGTCCTGCCAGCCACACAGCATCCCCTCTTCTTCAAAGACCCTTGTAAACAAAAAGGGCCTTCTCAATTAGTTTTGGCCCTTAGCAGCATGCCACAATCACACCCTATAATTTGCTTGACCCATCTTTGTTCCTATTGTATTTATTCCTGTAGCTCAATGGGAACTCTCTTTTTTTTTTTTTTTTTTTTTTTGCCTTCCTTGCTTCGGTCATTGTTGGTACACCTGGCAGAACTGATTCATCGCTTACATTAGAAGGACTAAAAAGTATTCCATTTCTTAGATGCATTTTCTAATTTTCACATGTAAAAAAACAAAACGGTTTTGGGTCTAGGTGAGGGAAATTCTACTTTTGACAAATGGGGCTGGGAGGAAGGAGAAAACACACACACAAAATGTCCATCAAGAGCTAACTTTAGGCCTTCCACCACATTTATTTTGTGCCATCTTATAAATAGCTAATCAGTGGAAAATATTGTAGGCTTATGCTGAGACAGCAGGACAAGATAAATGCAGTGTGTTAACTCTAGCTTGGAAATTAATAATTTTCATTAAAGCATCCTGAAACGAACACGACAGTTTTAGCATTCAGACCATATGAAAGGAGTTTTAACTAACAAATTAAAATTGACTGCTTTTACTGAACATAGATGGCAGAAGCCATGACGAATAAATCACATTGTATACCATTTCCGTATCATAGTATGCTTTGAATGGCAAGAAGAACCATAAATTGAGAAACAGAATACTAAGAGCATCTTTATAAACTAAACTATGTTTTTACATGAAGATGCTGCCATAAAATAAGTTATCCAGCCAGCAGTATTTCTTATTCATCACAATAAAATATATACAGTATATACTTGAGTATAAGCCGACCCAAATATAAGTCGAGGCACCTAATTTTAGCACAAAAAACTGGGAAAACTTATTGACTTGAGTATAAGCCAGTTCACCACACCACAAACCTGGTGGTGGCGGCAGTGATGGAGGAAGAACAAGCAGCCTGAAAGGGCTGCTTTCAGGCTGCTCTTTGCTCTGCCGCTGCCTCTGCCGCTCGCAAGAGCAGGCATAGGAGCCGCGGTTGGGAGAGACACAGCGCAGCGCAGGACCTCTCCCAACTGCTGCTCCTGTGCCTGCCCTTGTGAGAGGTGGGCTGCGGTGGTGGGAACAGCGGCGAGAAAGGGCTCCTTTCAGGCCGCTTGTCCCTCCTCCACCACCGCCCGCCTCACTCGAATACAAGCCAAGGGGGGCTTTTTCAGCATAAAAAATGTGCTGGAAAAGTCGGCTTATACTTGAGTATATACGGTACATGAGATTCAGGACAGACCAAAGAGAAATGAAGGAAGAGTGTATATCTCAAGAAGATGGAGATCAAGAAGATTAGCTGAGAGAGGCACTGTGGTAGCTTAATGAAGGACTTTGTATAAAGGACTAATGTCAAATTTCCCAGTCCCAGTATTCCATGGTGCAAACTTTGATCTTTTGATGCAGAAATATATGATCTTGTTTTATTCCCTATAAACTTATTTTTGTGCTGGGTTTGTTTGGGATTTATTAGAATGGTTTTCTTGTTTTACATGTTTTACCTTTTATTTCCTTTTCACCTTTTTGATGTCACTTAATTTTTAAGTGACTAATGAGTCTGATAATAATAATAATGTTAACAACAACAACTAATTATTAACTGTAGAACATATTCTTTTCTACTGTCCACTGTACAACCAGCTACGTAAACACGTGTTATTCCCCTTTTTAGGTAGCCGAACATCATGGCACAATGAAAATATCAGATCCTACCTGTCTGATATTAACCTGGAGCTAAGTGCAAGGATTAGTTAGCTGAGTCTGTCAATAGTATCTATTAGAGTGGAGAATAGCACGGTTTAGCAGGAAGATACTCCAATTAAAATTTCTGTTACTGTATATCTTATATGGCTGCTTCTCTCTCTCTCTCTCTCTCTGTGTGTGTGTGTCTATATATAGATATATAGATATATATAAATGTATATGGATGTTTTAAGGTGATCTGCATCAGTAATGCCTAATAAAGGTTTGGCGAAAGAAATAATAATAATAATGTTCAACTATTTCAGACTGGGCAAAAAACTTTTTTTCTTCTCTCCCCCCCCCCCTCCAATTCTTGTTGAACATTGAGCCTTATCACCTTATTTTTGTAACTGAAATTCTTGTAATAAAATATTAACAATAATAAAATAAACAGTGAGCCTGAAGAAAACTTTTGGAGAACCTGGAAGCTTGCTCACTGCTTTGCATTTTTGGTTACTGTTCTTCTTCTGTGTTGTGGGGGGAAATAGATTTGGGCTAGTATTTTGAAAGGGGTTAAAATGGTGCTTTGAAATAAGGAGCATGGTGAAGCACAAATAAAGGAGAAAAGCAACAGGAAGTTGCTGGGTGTGAAGTGGAAGCACAGAATTGTAGAGCTGGAAAAGACTCAGAGGGTCTAATCCCCTGCAGCGCAGGGATCTCAATTAAAGCATCCATGACAGATAGCATGGAGTAGAGCCATTCATGGGGACATGGGGAAGAGAGGGCATCTTTATTGGAAATCACTAAATAAAAGAACAAGAAGAGGCTCCATGGCATAGAAGATGTCTATTAAGTGTAAAGGTGAATTTCATAGTGACTATCTTCTGTCTCATAATAGCCAGTTGAAACTTTAGGGCCCTAATACAATTTAATTTTTAAATGGCTTTGTGTTAGGGTGCTGGAGATAATGCATGACACTGCCTAATAATTGCACACATGTTTCCAGTATTCCCTGTTGTTCCTTTTTTTAAATTCTCGCAATTAAATTGTAATAAAAAGACGGGGGAATTTGGTGGCGGTGGGGTGGTAAGGAGAGTCTCCAACTAAAGAAGACTTGCTGTCTTTACCAAAATGTAGGCAGTTCCCTGCAGAATCTCATTTGTTTCTAAATGAGAAAATACTGTGGTAGCAGTAATACCACAAGGCATCATCTCCTCAGTCATTACATTACCTACTGTTAATTGACCTGGTTCCTTTAAAACTTCTAACAACTGCACACCATGCAGTTGACGAAAAGCTTTTGCATTCATGCCGATACTTCTCTGTATTACATCAGGAAGCCTGCATTTTCCACTATCTTTCCACTATCATTCCACTTTGCTGAAAAGACCATTTTCTCTGCTTTAAAGCAGGATGTAATTGTTTTCATTATTTTTAAAAAAATACTTCCTCCATAATAATGGCCCGGTGTAGAAATAAGGAATATATGCCGGTAGACGTGCATTGGCAGCCTCCCCAGGGTTTAGAAGGGAAAGCCAGATGAAAAGATTTTCTTTTCAGCTCACAGCAGAATCTGTACTGGGTAATAAAATATTTACATCAAGTAAGCAAGCTATTTAGCCTTCCCTTGCCCTAATTAATTTCGAGGGTGGTGGGGAGATCATTTATACATACAAACATAGTGCCACTTTTTAGAAGTGGGCACTGGAGACAAGTAACTTTTAAAAAAATAATGCACTGACCACGTGTGGGGACTTTTGGTTAATTTATCTCTGATATTCCTCCCCTCCCCTCAGTAGCTAATAAACCGTTAAGAGGAACCGAACAGCAGTTAAACAACAACAACCAAAACATACTGTTTTCTGTTGATGAAGCCAAGCTGTTTAGCTTACAGAAAAGGAACAAAAATAGCTATTATCTGAATAGCTAAGGGATATCCAGGGGTGAACTAGTTCTGATTTAAAAAAACAAAAACCTGCAATATTTTTTAAAAAGGGACTCAAGTAGACTTACATGCTCCCTTTTAATTTTTGCACTTCTGAAATCTTGTTGTTGTTGTTTAGTCGTGTCCAAATCTTCACGACCCCATGGACCAGAGCACGCCAGGCACTCCTGTCTTCCACTGCCTCCTGCAGTTTGGTCAAACTCATGTTTGTAGCTTCGAGAACACTGTCCAACCATCTCGTCCTGTGTTGTCCCCTTCTCCTTGTGCCCTCCATCTTTCCCAACATCAGGATCTTTTCCAGGGAGTCTTCTCTTCTCATGAGGTGGCCAAAGTATTGGAGTCTCAGTTTCAGGATCTGTCCTTCCAGTGAGCACTCAGGGCTGATTTCTTCAAGAATGGATAGGTTTGATCTTCTTTCAGTCCATGGGACTCTCAAGAGTCTCCTCCAGCACCATAATTCTGGAATCTTAGAAATCTTTGTTACAACCTGTTACACAAGTTGTACAACTACTCAGTCAAATGGTTTCTCTTTCTTTCTTTCTTTCTTTCTTTCTTTCTTTTCTCAGCGATGGCTATGAACAACTTTTACTGGAGAAGTTATCTGTGACCCTGGGGTGAAATCCACACTGAATACACTTTTATTTGTGAGGCATCATTGTATTGTATTTTGCAAACATAATTGCCACTCGAGGGGTACACTACGGAATACAGTGCCACCGGAAAGGGCAGTGAAAAAATGGGAAGGCCTAGGCCCTGTGGTAATTGAAATCTAAATCATGCACGTGCATGTTTACCTCTGCACCTGCACGGACAGTAAATGCACTTTAATGGACAGGTGTATGTCCCCATCAACTTGCATAGGAAAAAGAGAAAGACTGGATGCCCAGAAATGGCTTCTGGATGGTGGAGGAAAGAAGCTCACTCTCTTGCAAAGACTCTTAGAGTTAAAGGCGATCTTTGCGGAAGAGTGAGATTATACCGCCTTCCCTGACCATTTCTGGGGATACAGCCACTTGTCCACCACCACCCCAATCTTGTACAAGTTAATAAAGAGAATGTTATCCCCAGTGCAAGCCAGTGGAGGAAGGAAGAAGAAGCTGGACCCACAGAAATGACGAGGTGGGGGTTGAGAATCCACCTGAGAAAGAAAAATGCAACATATATTTTTTAAAAAATCATTAATGTAGAAAATTGCTGAAAACAGGGCAGAAGAGGCCAAATTACTACAAGCTGGGGTCTGTGTGTCAAGTGTCATGTAGCACCAGTACAGAGGGAAACCTGCTAATTTGTATTGAGGTCCATTGGAGTGGAAGTAAACCCCATTAAACTCAGTGGGACACTTCTGAGAAGTTATAATAGGATTGTACTGGAATAAGAGGGTCCAATGACTAAACTCATGATATGTTCAGGTGATTCAGAGCACTGCTCCTGAACACACATGCCAGCTTGTTTGTTCACTGGTAAACGGATTATTGTCATTATTCACAGGCCAGTTTACAATATAAAATTGTAAAATCAAAACACAGAATACATAACATAATAACAAAACAAAACCCAATAATCCCCTTCCCACAAACACATTTAATAGGCCATAGATTGTTTAATCAGCCAAAGGTCTGGTTGAAGAGGAAAGTCTTTGCCTGGTGCCTATGTACCATGTCGTCCTCTATTCTGAATTTTTATTTCATAGTACATTTTCTGGCTCAGTGAAGGCATCAAATGAGTTTCCCCTAGAAATACTTTAAATATCTTCGATGACAGGACTTTGACACAGAATGTGTGAAGTAATAAGATTTTTCTGTGTTTGCCAAATATATACTAGATTTACTTAACCCCAAAGTGTTTGGAAAGAGCAGCTGAAGTTGGTTGAAGTGGGAAAGGTTTCTCTCCCTGCCAGGCTGTCATCATATGCTGGAGAGGAACAGGGTATGGTAGAACTTTGGCCCAATATTTATTACAGAAGTCTGCATTCCAACATGTTGTATTTATACTTCTGCAAGAATAAATATAGAAGGGGAACCCAGTGCTATAGTTCTGAAGCAGTGCAAATAGAGGTTTGTTTCACTGTCTCTGAAGAGGCACCCCATAGGGCAGAGTATGAAACACCAGCCCCATCCATCATTAAAATCTCATCATGACACCTTAATAGATATGTGTGCTTTCAGCAAATCATTATGCTCTGGGTTGCCAAGGGCACTTTGGTGGTACTTTTAGCTGCTATGCAAGAAGCCATGGATGGCACAGCCGCTCTAACACAAAACCTTATAGGTAAGTTTCTGCTGTACCACTGTGGGGATTTGGGCTGCTATGAGATTACCTTCTACCAGTGCAAGAACCCTATGCTCCAGGTCTATTTTATGGCAATGCCACCACATTTCCCTACTGATAGAAACTAGTTCATTAGGGACCACCATGCTATTTTACAAAGTTCTGCACAGATGTTTTATGCTATTGTACTATGTACTAGTTCATGGAAAACCATTTCTTTGAGTTTGAGGCACTGGCGGAGGAAGAGGGGGTGGGGGAGCGCACCGCCCTGGGCACCACGATCCTGGTGGGGTGCCATTGTGGCTGCCCCCGCCGCACTGGGCGCCACACGCCCGCAGGCAGCACATCCATGCCCCCAGGACATGCGCCACGCCCCCAGGATGTGCACCAGCCATGCCTCCACCTGCTCTCTGCCCCCGGTGCACCACTGGTTGGAGGACTTACTGCAAAAATGTGGTGGGGTATTTATACTGAAAGTACTTCTGCATTTTGTGGAATTGCTATAGTCCCATATTCAAGCCATGTTGTTTTGGGTAGCTAATTCCAGAAAGGTAGCAGTATTAGTTAACCAGAATGCTTCCAATTGAACCCTCTGTAATGTGCATCGAAATGTACATTTGCAGGAGAGCAAATGCTCTTCCTTAAAAATTTCCACATTTATTACAGCCTTCATAACTAGAGACTACTTAATCTGTTGCATGAAATGTTATCCTTTGCAGCCGCTTCTTTCTGTTCGTATCTAGTTCACATTTCAGTGCTACTTAGAAATACGTGTGTGTACACAGACATAGCTGATAGGTAAAGAATAATCGTCCTTGCATCTCACAAAGGAGGTTTTTAGCCCAAGAAAGCTTAACACCACAATACATTTGCTAGCCTTTAAAGTGCTACATGGATTGTGTTCAGTTTTGTCACTTAGATACAGCTGGGTACATTAGACTTTCAAACAAAGACACGTCATTTGTCTTTGCTTTCAAGCTTGCTGTGTTTGAAGTGCTTATAAAAAAAATCAGAAGGGGTGTGTGTGTGTGTGTGTGAATGTTCACTAGTGATGTTGTGTCCTGACAGCCTACATCTTCCCCTAAAAGTGGTTTCATTCACATTCCTGAAGGTCTGTGTTGACTGGTAGTGTTCGCTTGTTACTGTGGCAACTTGGAGGGGTTAAAATGTATTGTTAGAAAGCAAAGCAAAAAGATCAACAGTGAAAGTTCCATGGGACATTTTTTTTTTTTCATGATGGCATTTAGTGTACATTAGCAGGAGAGCAAATAACCTTTTTTATCAGCTGGAAAAATGTTCAGTCTCCAACCTGAGTTCATCCGAGTGAAAATTCTAAAAATTATGTGGTGTTGTTTTCTTTTTAAAAAAAAAAAAAAAGATCAGGACTTTGCTGTGATGTTATTCAAGAGAGCAATGGCTCTAAACAGTGTTTCTTCTTCTTCTTCTTCTTGGCACTGTATCAGAATTTCAGGATTTGAAGTGCCAAATTGAAATGCCATTCTTCTTCCTGTACCCTCACAATACAATTTTATTGATGTTAGGGAATGGTTTTTCTCCTCCGTGAGCTTTTTTGAGGATTTTTTAAAAGATAAATGGTCATTAATCTATAAATATTATATGGATCCTTTATGTAACTTGCA
This sequence comes from Podarcis tiliguerta, assembly GCF_965153285.1. Classification (NCBI taxonomy): domain Eukaryota; kingdom Metazoa; phylum Chordata; class Lepidosauria; order Squamata; family Lacertidae; genus Podarcis; species Podarcis tiliguerta. The sequence continues at coordinate 34,883,449 of NC_139537.1, forward strand.
ATTTTTGCATTTCTTTAGCGCCATCTAGTGGACTTAGTGTTGCATCCTTTAAATTAGAAAACAACAGTTTTCAACTTTAGCTCTAGATGAGATTTACAAATTTTAATTTAGAAATATGACAAAAAAATATTTTGGCTGGATGCATGACTGCTCACATGCTGGAGAAAATTGCCAATCATTTGCCTTATGTTAAACAAATGCTGACAAAATTGAAGTCTATGAAGGCAATTAGAGTGCAACACAGTTTATGGGGAGTTTTTGCATCTCTGTACATAGATGAAAATAGGGACATTATTGAGTATATGTAACACTCCTGTTTCATACGTATTTCCCCCATTGCGCAGAGTGAAACCATTATTTGTCTGCTTGTATGTATGTGGTCATTTATGCTGGTGTAGCCTTCCTGAGCTGGCTCCTGCAGCTTCTGTGTTAGCAAATTGAACATAGCAGTTTTCCAATTATATCATTACATTTATGTGTTCATTTGTGGCCCCTATGGGTCTGCATTCTTCAGAATTTAAGAATGCTTAACAGACTGCTTATCTCTCAATAGATCTGAAAATGCTTATTATAGAATAGCTATCCATTCAGCAGTATTTACAGCCTGGGTTGGAGGATAACAGACAGATAGGAAAACTAGCAGTCCCCAAGTTGCCCAACAGAGGCAGTGTTTTGTCAGGGACTAGTAGTAGAAAATAGGAATGCCTTTGGTAAATTGGCACAGTGTGTTTGCTGCCAAACTCCTTATGCCCACAAAATTACTAGCCTGCAAAAGTTCTTATTAGTCATCTAAGAGACTAGTCAACTGTGTTTCCATGCTAGCTGCTGAAGAATGAAGCACTCTGCTTCATGGCCACCATGGAAATACTAGCCTCTTCGTCATTTTGGCATCTGTTGGAGACCTTCTTCTTTCAACCAACCTTCTAGGTAGATATTTCTGTCCCAGTTGCTGTCCATATTGGATTTGAAATTGTTATGAAATATTATTATTATTTGTTTTCTACCAAGGATGCTGTTGAAGGACTAATAAATCACCCAGTGTCCTCTGCTGCCCAAACATTTCTCTGCTGGTTATGTAAAATTTTCCTTCATCCATGATTGGCACGCAACCAAAATGGACTGTAGAGTATGAATGGCATAATCCATCCCTTGTCTACCTGCCCAGTGAGGGCTTGTCCACAAATGAGCATTATTTAACTGTTAATGCAATTCCCCCAACCATTTGGATTAGACTGAAGTAGTTCACACCCAAATGTATTTGAATTTGTATATGAGAAGCAATGTTGGTCTCCCATTCATGTCAGTAGATGTCTCTTTTTGTGTTTGTTCCTGGCTTCCAAATGGTTGATTCTGTTATGCTGATTAAGTACCGAGGGGCATGTGTGCAGAAAACACACATTTTGGTTTTTTTAAATCGTCACAAAAGCACATAGTTATTCTGTATTCTCAGCACACACTTGTGCAGTTTACTGTGCAAAGCTGAGGGATCGAAACATAAGGCTGTACTCCTCCTTCAGGAGCGAGCTAGAAATAGTTATGAGCAGAGCTGGAGATTAAATGAAAGCAAATTTTCAGCAGACACTTGGTTTGCTGTGCAATAACTGGCGTAGACATTTTTAACTTGACTTGCTTGTGCCGGTTTCTGGATTGGCACATATCAAAGGGCTCAAAACAATAGATATATAGATGATAGATGATAGATAGATAGATAGATAGAGATGATATATAGATGATAGATGATGATAGATAGATAGATAGATAGATGATAGATGATAGATGATAGATGATAGATAGATAGATAGATAGATAGATAGATAGATAGATTGATAGATGATAGATGATAGATAGATAGATAGATAGATAGATAGATAGATGATAGAAGACAGAAAGAAAGAAAGACAAGCCTACACTCCATTGTTCAGAAGCACACTGGAAATAGTTTCAAGCACTACCCACAAAATGAATGAAAGCATGAAGGACATAGTGGATGTGCAAAGGGGAGAAGCAGAAAGTGACAATTGATCCACCCACCCAAAAATGCTGAAACAAATTGGCACAAGCCCCCCCCCCCCAAAAAAAAACAGAGGGTGGGGTGAGTCTTGGTAGCAGTGAGGACTCCTGAGACCCCAGGACCCCAGCATTTGCCTATGTTTTCTGCTGTGACTAGGTCAGAGGGAACCTATTGTTGCTCTTTCAACCTTTCTGTAATGTATGAATTCCATACCACTGTATTTTAAATAAGTCAGTTCTTCCATTGACAAAGAAATAGCCTCATAATATAATTCAGTACACTTCACGGAGTTCAGTTAATTGTAATGCACTCTGAACCAAGCCGAAGGTGTGTTAGTTACTCTGGAGAGGACCTATAAATGAATCTGCTCTCGGCTGTGCCAATTTTGTCTTCAAGATAAGTGAAAATGGGTTTGCTAAATTGAACTGATTCTTCTACTTTACAAAATGTCGAGGCTGTTGTCCCCCATTGTTCTCCTAAAGCAGCTACTGCCCCAGGGATCTAACCAATTTTAGTCTCACTCTTTTAAAATCTCCATGAAGAAATCTTCCACCAAGTGCAGTATGTTGTACAAATAAAGGAAATGGATGTTTAGTTTACTTTTTCCTAGTAAATTAAATAATAAATTTACTAGATTTTGAAAACAAAAGTTCTTGTTTTTAGCCGTAGACAAACTATTAACTGGAATCCATAAATATAAAACACAGTGCATTAAATATTCCTTTCTCTTCCTTTTTAATAGGACTTGGATTGTACACAGTAAACACAGTATATGGAGATGCCATTATTTTGCCTTGCCATTTAGAAGTTCCTAATGATCTTAGGTTTGGAAAATGGAAATATGTAAGTATAGCTTATATCCAGTTATTTCCGTTATTGCAATGTGGGGACAAGTTTGTGAGACTGGTGGTGAGAATAAGTATATTTGATCTGATGCATGTTAAGAACTTGTCACGCTTAGGGAGATAAGAGCCATCAATATGCACTGAGTAATTTTGAAATGTATAATTTGCTTGTTATAGAAAGTGATTCATTGCAGTGAAAAAGTTATCAGCATCTATTTATTATGTTCAGAATGTTGCACACACTGCTCCATTTTATGCTCACTACAGTAAAGTGAGTTGAGTCAACAGAATCAATGAATGTGTTTCATTTTGCATCTGAAAGTGCATAGAGTTTACAAAGGGGACCTAATAAAGGCACAGGAGAGTGGTGATACAATTGTTGAGGTTCCCTGAAGGTACCATAGGATAAACAAGCCGTTCTCCCTGATGTTAACAAAACCTACAATTATGATGTATATCATGCTCAGGGTCACAGAATGACTTTCCTTGGTGGTCTCTGCAAAAATAGGTGTAGAGGAGTGTGTATGTGCATTGATGTGAATAAGCCCAGTGCAGTACACACAGGTTTTAGGAGTGCAAAACGTCAAGCTGATGTTGGTATCAAACCAAAGTGTCAATGCAGTTGTTTGGTTGATACAGCAAAGTAACCAAAAGAAGACTAGGCTCTGATAGAGACCAACAAGTAGGGCTTGCAACAAAATGTTGCCATGTGGAGTGCTCCTGTTCAGTGTTCCTTCAAGGAAAGACCTTTCAATTCCCTACTCTATCACCTCAAAGTCAGTCAGGACTCCATAGCCACTGACCACACCATTCTTGATCTCTCTCTCCCCACCAAGGGGTTTTTAAAAAATTGTTTTGTGTACACAGCAAACAAGTTTTGCCAAGCATTTTGATATCTCTTGATTGTGAGGGGTACCATTGTAGCTACTGAAGGACCAGGCACTTGGCGCATGGAGATCAGATTAAAGTAGACCTGTGACCAAATGTCAGAATGTGGTATGCTCTCTGTTCAAGTTTCCAGCCCTTCAATTTCATTATACCTCTGTTTTTCCTTCCCCTACCCTCGGCAGTTTTTCCCCATTCAGTGCTTACTGAACATGCTCACTTCTCATTGGACAGCCTTAGTATATATCTCTCTCAGTCTTTCCTCTAATAAATAATGGTGACAAGAGAGTTCTGGGGCTTTAAGATAAAATAAATGGGATAAATCACTGGTACGGATGGCACCCATCCAAGAAAACTGAAATGTGAAATTGTGATCTTCTACCAATAATACGTTCCTAAGACCGGTCACTTTCCAATTCTCATGTTTGGAAGCCAAAGTAACACCAATTTTGAAAAAGGGACCCAGGGAGATATGGAAATTGCAGGCTGGTTATCTTAACATTTTTCCAGAAAAAAATGGTGAAAGCATCATTGAAGATAAAATTACCAAGCATACAGAATAACAGGTTTTGTTGATGAACCAGCCTGGCTTCTACAAAGTAAATCCTATCTAACTAAGCTTCTGGAGTTCTTTGGGATTTGTCAAATAAGCATGTGGATCAAGATAATCCATTATACATTGTGCACTCTCAAACAGCTTGATAAACTAGGGTTGCCATATTTCAAAAAGTGAAAATCCAGACACAAAAGTTATTGAGCTTTGAGTTGTTGGGGGTTTTTTTGGTTTGTTTTGTTTTTGGAGATTCTCAAAAATCACACTACCGCCATGGGCTGCCATATGTCCGGATTTTAGTGATTTTTGCCCAGACACTGTTTACAAGGGCTGAATACTGGCTATGTCTGGGAAATTCTGGATGCATGGCAACCCTGCAAGGAGCACCCACCACCTCTCATAGGAATCTGCAGTTGTATTGCTCTTGAATGAATGGTTGGTGCAGTGCCCTTACAAATCCAGTACGATTTAGTCAGTTCATAATTACTTTCATGTAATTTTAGAGAGAGTACTAGATAGATAAGAATACACTAATAGACTTTGACTCTTTTATTCTAGGAAATGGCAAACAAGGCTTCGGAGTTTATTGCCTTCCGATCTGCAACCAAAAAAACCGTACAGTATGACGATGTCCTGGAATACAAAGACAGATTAAATCTCTCTGAAAATTATACACTATCAATTAGTAATGCAAGAATCAGTGATGAAAAGAGATTTGTGTGCATGCTTGTAACAGAGGACAATGTCTTTGAACAACCTACAATAGTAAAGGTGTTCAGTAAGTACCAAGTAATCTTATTACCTACCAACAGGGATGTTCACTAGTGTGTGGCCTTTACATAGAAAATTCCTGGCATGAGATTTCAATAAACCATACAGATGGGTCAGGTGTTCTGTAATTTTGTTTATAGCATTCGTATAACCGATTTTTTAGCTACTGGTGTCTACAAGGGAACTTCAAATGTTCACTTCTGCTTCAAGCAAGCAAAGTGTTAAAGGCGTGATGGTGACAATTCTATATATGCATACAGATGAATCTCATTTAAGCTTAATTCACTTATGCAAATAAATGGCAGGAGATCCTTGCTTACCAGGCTCTGGGGGCTGTCATGAGATCTCGTCCACAGGGTTTCCCTTGCACAAAAATAGCTTCTATGCCCTGTACCTTGCTTACAAGCCCTGGAACATTCTCATGAGGCCTCTGGGAACCTCCCGCAAGATCTCATGGGGCTGTCCAAGATCTCACGGGAGCCTCCAGAGACCTTGCCACAATCCTGTAAACAAGGTGGAGGGCTTGAAAACCCTTTCCATGAAGAATTTTCCCTTTGCAGAAATAGCTTTGTTTTGTTGTTGTTTTTAAATAATATTTATTGATTTTTCCAATAACATTACAACAAAACCAAACATGTCAAAAAGATGGAAGAAAATAATAAAAAAGAAAAGATGAAAAATACAAAAACCCAAAAGAGAAGACCCTCTTCCCCACCCCCCAACACAAAAATTTCCCAAAAAAAAAATAAAGACAAAAACACCCAAACAAAACAAAGAAAAATTTCATTTTTTTCAAATTCCTTCTTTTTTAACTTGGTTCCTTAGCTTCCTCCCCCCTCCCTCTTTGTATCCCTAATGTTAATCCAGTCGGCAAATTCCATCCAGCTTTCACTGCTTTTTCACTTATTTACTTTTAACCCTTTTAACCTTGTTTCTTCCCCAACGTCACCAATCAAATAAACTTCAAAACAAGATATAAAATTATCCAATACCCAATTTCCTAATTAACACACACACAAAAAAGATAATAATAGAAAAAAAAGTTAACTTTATCCTAATGTCTTAAATTCTTTATCTTATTTCCCTGGAACCAAATAAAAACCTTCTATCCCCCCAAAAATATTTATTCAATCCCTGTTATATTAAATTTTTACTTTAAAAAATTCCAGTTTATCCCACCATCTCTTCCCCCCGGTTTCGGGTGCTGCCAATCCTTTTTACAAATTTTAAAGTCTTTCCAGTCCACAAGGTCAGTCATAGAAATAGCTTTGTTTTGGACTGCAGTCAAAGAATATATAAACATTAGGGACAAGCCCCAGTATACTGCTTTGTTTACTGAATGGAAAATTGGTATATAAATGATTTTAATTAATGAGATATATAATATAATACTTTCCTCAATACCTCTTTTAGCCTGTAAGAATGGGCTGCAGAAGTCATAATTGCCTTATTGATTGATTGGATTTATTTACCACCCTATAGCCACAGGTCTCAGGGCGGGTCACAGAATAAAATCAGAATATAAAACCACAAAATACACAATCAAAATAAAAACAATAACCCCATAGGCTGCAGTGTGGTTGTTAACAGTAATTATGCAGTTTCAGCAGTTAAGGTGCCAACCATCTTACCTCAAGTCGCTTGGAATGTCTTTTTCTGGTGGACCTTACTACCATCTGCGTCTTTTTCCACCCCACCGCCCTTTGGTCCTAATTATCAAGAGCAAAGCAAGGCCTTAAAAACGCAGAGTTTTGAAATGATGACAGACGAAATCTAAAACTGTTTGTGCTATGTAATATATAAATTTTAAAATGGCTATTAATAAGCACTCCCATATCACCAGTTGTTATAATTTAAGCATTTGCTTTCTCCTCTCTTGCTGATTGTTCTAAAATCCTGTAAACAGTGTTCCATGTTTTGAAAACTGCCTAAAATTAAGAAATGTCTATTATAATTGCAAATCTTGGAACATTTTTTGCAGGTAAGTTTAATTTTTCCACTGTAATGCTGCCCTAAATGCATTCTGAGTAAAAATGCATAAACTTTAAATAAATGGATAATACTTTAACCTTAATTTTTTTTAAAGGGGCGATTTATAATTTCATGGTTAATCTGCTTTCCATATTGATGGTTTCTGGTAATCAAATGAATCAATGTTTTATTACTGAATTAGTAGCCCAGAGTGTACTTTAACAGAAACACCTCTGTCCATGCAAGCTTTGAGACATAGACTTTATTTGTACTAGACTAGACTGTCATTCCAAACCCAGAGGGTGATAGCACAGAAAACGGTTTGCCCCAGTGTATGTACAGTAAGTGAGACAATTGCGACAAGCTTGTTCTTTTGTTACAATCTCACTAGCATATTAGGGATGTAAGATTTCGCCAACAGAGCTGGATCTTTGTTGCCGAAAGGCCTTTAGTCATTTAAGCCCACTACTGTTTATCCTAATAGCCTCTAAATAATCTAAGGAATATTTGGTTGTTCATTTAGTTGGCTGGTTTGGTTGTTCGCTTGTCCAGCTACCCAAGATTGTTATAAATGGAGATATTCAAGATGGATTACAATGAGCATCAGGTTGCTCAGCTTAGGTTTAGGGGGTTTTGCATCATTTCCCCATGAAAACATTATTTCCACGTAAAAAACAACACCACAACCATTATGTGTGAAGCAAACCTAGTTTTTGTTATAGTTGGTTGGAAGAAATCATTTGTGCTTCATCTGGATGAGTGAATTATAAGAATATGAGAGCTGCTACATGTAGCAAAGCTAACCAATACTGTAAGAGTAAGAGAAGGTAAACAATAACGTACTTATTGAAAAACAGAGCGATTTCATCATCTATGGATTCACTCATATATAGTACTGGAAACAATTTAACCATTTATAGAACAACGGGTGTTTCTGTCTAATTTACCACGTTTTTGCTTACATCCTTTTCTCTCTTCCCTTCCCTTTTTGTTATTAAAGCTAAATACAGTATGTATGTTTGAATATCCTTCTTATTTATATGTTTAGATTTTCGTTTTGCATGTTCATATTATTATTATTATTATTATTATTATTATTAAGATGGCACATAACTAAATGTCTGGAAACATAGCTCAAATCTTAACAATTTATGATGTGATAGTTCAATATTTATTTATCTAAATTACAGAACAACCATCACAACCTGAAATTATAAGTCGAGCAACATTTTTAGAAACAGAACAGCTAAAAACGGTAAGTGAGCCTTCTCTGTTAAACTCCTTCAAATTGTCTGCTTTTCTCCCCATGTTGTAAATATTCATTGTAAACAATCATCAATACAAACTTCCCTGGGCTAATTAATACAACCTACAAGCTCCATACAAATGTACATTGTTATTTCCGAACCCAAAGTCTCTGAGGAACATACATAAAACCTTAATGGTTGAAGCAAAAAAGAGGTTGATAAATAAATTAAACAAAATTCTGAATAGGGTTTGGCCTATTATGGATTTATTACTTGAGCATTCTGTATTAAAGAGAATTATGTAATTCCCCTAACCTTGCTATATAGTAAAACAGTAAGGCTGTTGTCAGCTGCAGTTCACATGGCCACAATAGCTCCAGCATGACAATAGAACAGCAGGCAGCAGATCAAGCAAGCAGCACAAGTAGCAGGTGGCCCAAGCAAGCTGTTCAAAGGTGGGTAGAAGGGACTTCAGAGGGTGAAGTTACAGAAGCTACACCCACCCCCTTTAAATTGAGGGTTGGGGTGAGATGTTTAGGGTTTGGGTTGAACTGTGTCTGGATGAGATGTAACAAGTTGTGTGGGGTTATAAAGGTTGTCAGGTGTAAAGGAATGAAGGGTTGGCAAGGGGGTTGCAAAGTTGTTGGTTGGGTTGGCAAACAGGTGCAGCAACCCCTGTTATTAAAAATTAATGTTATAATTAACTTAAGACACAGTGTATGCATATGAAAAATCCACCAACCTTTGACTAACTCACCACCATATAACAAACAAGATAAGGTTGTAGTAACAAAAACTTTTATCATTGGTTCTAACATACAGTGACCCTTAGTATAATAAAATGATGCTATAGGTCCCAACAAATGAGCAAATGGAATTTTATTGCCTTGGTGTGCCATAGGATGTTTCGTATGCTACGGCCCTCAGTGCTTAAATGAGTGATGCTGATGAATAAGACAGCCATGCATGACTCATTTAAGCACCTTATTGCCTTTTACACAGCCATTTGGTGTTACCGTAATTCCTCCTTACAATAAGTCCCAAATTAAGAGAGTAGGTTTTCTCATACCTGCTTGGGATAATGAAATAAGAGCCACTATGTCTATATAAAGGACTGCTGGCATTTGCTGATTTCTATTAGGGTGGGGAGGAAGGTTGCTTAACCGCATCATTTATGTAGCAAATAAATAAAGTGCATCCTTGTTTTACCTGTTCCATTTTGTAAATACTGAATCTGAAAGAAAACACACAGGTCCCAGTTCAAATGTTAACATTATTGTTGGGCTACAGCTGCTGCGTAAGAAACATCATTTGTTGACCCAATGAAGTAACTGATTTTCCCATAGACGCTGCCAATCAAAAGCAGATGAGAGCTCAGCAAATGCCGACATACAGCTTTTTTGGGTTCTCCTGTTTGTTTTTGTGATTGTACAAACAATACAAATCTGACTGGCTACTTAACTTAACACTACTTAACACACTCCCCAAAGAAAATCCAGATAGAAAAAGTTTTTCTCAAGCAATGATCAGACTCTGGCAGGTCAAGTCTCCCATTTAAATCTGCCATATAGAAGCTAATAACCCCCCCCCCCCCCGATTGTTATTTCTTATAGTGTAAGTTGCTTTTTGAGGAAGGTGGTTTGGGATGTTCAGCACACCTTATACCTATAAACCCTGAAGAGACTCAAATAATGCTGTTCAGATACCTGCTTTTTCCAGATACAGCCGCACTAAGAGCATCAGTGAGGGTGACCACAATAAAAGCCCATTTGTTTTGTTAATTCTTCCCCCTACCCAGTGATTTCCCCTCAGTTTTGATTTAGGCCCAAGCAACATGGGGCAGGGCCCTCTTTCTTATATCAGCAGGAAAGGAGTGGTGAATCTTTCCACATCCTGTCTCTTACCTCTGAGCATTTAGTTGCTCTAGTCACTTTTCTAATACTAGAAGTGAGCTGGGAATCGGGGTGGGGAAGTGGGTGGAGCAACAGACAGGAAAAGCAAAGAAGAAGGGGAGGATTGGTGCTTCTTATGGACCTCTTGGGGAGCTACTTGGAGGGGAAATATGTCCATTGTTGTTTCATCCAGTTTGACCCTCTGTACTATAATATTAAACCAGTTGTCAGGTAAGTTGCCCTCTATAGACAAGCAGCTTTTTGTCGAAGAAGAAGAGAGAAGAAGAGTGTGGAATGATGGCCTCAAGAGGGATTTATCTGTACTAGCTCCTAAACTGTGGAACTGCCTTTCCACAGAGGTGCATTTAAGCAATCTTCGTGGGACAGCTTTTGCTGTATACTGAAGACAGACCTCTTTGATACCTTTCAAATACCTTTGATAGTTAAGGCATTTTGTTTTGAGGCACCAAACTCTCTTGCTGAATTTATACTGTTCAGTTATATTTACATCATCTTTATGTGTTTTATAGTTAATGGTTTTATTTGCTTTTATAATTGTATGTTTTATTGTTGTAACCCATTCTGGATGGGTAAGAAATACTACTACTACAACAGCAATAGCAGCAGCAATGAACAAATTAAATTCCTTGGATATGTTGGATCCAATGGCTATAAATGAAGACGAAACTGTAATAATTTGAACATTTCTTTGCATTTTTAAGCTTGGGGAATGTATCTCTCAAGATGGTTATCCAAAGGGAAACCTTACGTGGTTCAAGAATGGAGTTGTTTTACAGCCCACTGAAGATGGTAAGTTTTAGAATTGAGTGTGAATTCTTCTTATTTGCATTCCTTCACAAATTGATGTTGGCTCATATCATTTTAGCAGGTCATTTAGACAATTCACAATTAGACTACATTTATCCATCTTTCTCAAAAATGCTATACTTAGTTCTTTGGCTGCATCTTGATGTTGTGATTTGATATACACATTTCTCCCTCCATCCCCACAGTAACTTGACCCAGAAAATGTAAGAGTTTTAAATGTAATTAGTGTACAAAATATTATTTTGATAATGTCATACCTGGAAGTTTTTGATCCCAGTAATGTGTAACAGCTATACCTTAATCCTAAATATTTAGGATTAGGTTGTACACACTGTCTGCCTACTTCCTACTTTTTTTCTGCAGTCTGCCCAAAAGTGGCAGTTCATTTTTAAGAGTATCTGTGACTGTCACATCATATATTTAAAAATATCATTAGGACAGGCTGACAAAACAACAACAATCAACAGTTGTTCAAGTTGCTGAAAATCATACATTTTCTTTCAAAAGCTGTTATAAATGAACAAACAAAAGTGAATCAAACAACTGGACTCTACACCGTGATATCTTCTTTGGAATATAAGCCAACAAAGGATGATACAGATGCACAGTTTACCTGTTCGGTGACGTATTTTGGACCAACAGGACAAGAAACAATACGGTCGGAATCAGTAGCCTTTGACATTCACTGTAAGTCCATAAATACCTGTCTTTATACCATTAAAAGACCATCTGTTTGCTTTGAGGGATTCTTCTATTATTGTTTTGTGGTGGTTGTTGCTTTTGGGATTGGTTCTCCCTAGCACATAAGTTTGCAGTTTTCATTGGATTAACAAATTAGGGGTCAGGAATTGACAGGAAGGATGGTGAACAGATAGGTTGCCCTATAGTTGTTTAGGGAAGGAGTCACTGCAGAAGGGTGTTTTGAGGGTGGGTTTGACTTGTACTGAGGCTGTTTCAGGGACATGGAGCAGTGTGGAAGAAGGTTCCAAGATGGGAGGGAATGGTTGGAAAGGAAAGTGTAGCAAGGAGTTTGACATTGCCTGTTGCAGCAAAATTCCATTTTCAAATTCACTCAGACATAAATAATGTGTTGCTAACCGCCTTCCCCAAATTAGCATTTCTACTGCAGCTTGGAATGCCTATTCTGTTCTCTTGTTCAAGCTCCTGGGGCACCTGTTGCACAACCAGCAATGAGAAAAGATTATCCCATGTCCACATGATTCCAATACTTTTAAAAAATGTTTTGTTTTGTTTCTAAAAACTGAGTGGTTCCATTGCACTATTCCCACAACCCCAAACCCAAATGAACACCAGCAATGTTACCACCTATTCACTTGCAGGGGCATTTTCTTCCCTGCTATGATTACTGGTTAAATTGGTATTCCATTTGGTACTTGGCAAAAACCTGAACTATCTTCCGGAAGCATTACCAGCATGGCTCCAATAGTCACACATATTTTGGATGTGACTTGTAGGCAATTATTGAACAGTATTCTGTAGTTAATAGCACCCTGGCCTGGTGCACACATTTCCTGGAGAAAAAGTCACAGATTACAATTCTGCAATGAAACAACTCATTTGAGCAATGCCCATTGACTCACAAAACACAGGCATATTGTGTCATTACCTGCTTGGAGAGTAGAAGGCCTTAGTTCTTGCCAGGGCGACTGTGTGGTGGCATCATGCAATAGGCTTTTCATTAACTTTTTTATGCATGTAGCTCTTGAAACAGAAAGGGTTGTGTAAGCCTCTTCATTATTGTGATACTTAATGTTGTTAAATACTTTACGTATATGGAATAAACAGAGGATTTTTTTAAATAAAAAAACTGAAACATCTGTGTTTTTAGATCCAACAGAGAAGGTTAAAATTCAAGTACTTACAGAAAGAAATACCATTAAAGAAGGTGATAATATCACCCTAAAATGTTCAGGAAATGGTAATCCTCCACCTCAGGAATTTTTCTTCTATATTCCTGTAAGTATTGCCTGCCTGCCATGATTTGGGTGGTGAGGCAGGGAGTGGGGTGGTATGGTTTAGTGTTACATACAAAATGGGCCTGTACCAAACACTACTCTGAAGAAACATTTATAATTTGCCAATCTAGGTGTAGCAGTTTTTGACTTATTGCATTTTCTATGCACATTTTCCTAAAATGACATTGTTTTAAGACATGAAAGAATATGCATGTTAATAATTTTGGGTATTTAAAACGGCAAGTAGCTGAAATTATTTGTAGTGGGGGTTTTTCCACTTACACAGTCCAATCCCTTATTTTCAAGCTATCTCTCAAATTTTTGTTCATTTTCAATCATTATGAAATTGTGCAGCAGTGAATGTATTCTATGATATCACACATCTAGCAACGGTAATATAAAATCTAATACAGTGTCAGGGTGTGGACATTTACATATTTTATCTGGTGAAAATCCAGATAATTACACTACTTATCAAATTATAAATTTGATCACTAAAAATTGACCATGATAGTTTGTACTCTTTATTGACAGAGAAGTGAAGTCTGTCATACTACTATAGTCTTGCTGCAGAAAATAGAAACATGATTTTCATTCATTAGTAAATTTTTCTATTAAACTTTCTGTAAAAGGGGGAACCAGACCCTATAAGAAGTTCAAGTCTTTACGTACTGACTGATGTTAGAAGAAATGCAACAGGGGAATATAGATGTTCACTGACTGATGAGAGTTTGATGGATTCCACTATAATTACAGTACATTGTAAGTAGTATTGTCTTTGTTTTCCTTTTAAAAGTGCATGTTATTTCATAACAGATGTCCTTTCTTAGCCATGCCAAATCTAAGTGTTTTAATAGGGGTCAGGTCAAGGCAACTCAATGGCTTTTTTGGACATCATGCTAACCCATGGTTTAATGAGACAGGAATGAGCATAGCCTTTTCTTGGCTTATCCATCCCCCCCCCCTCCTGCTCCCACACAGTCAGGAGAAGTTCGGAAGCTTTGACTTCCACACCCAGAACTGCAGGACATGTTAAATATGATTAGTTTAAAGAAGTCAGCTTCAGAAACCATGGTTTGAAATGATGAGCTTTGTTAATGCTAACCACAGTTTGTCAGTCTTGATAACACACACAAAAAAAATGCAATTAAGTAAAAGCAGAAGCAAAAGTTTCTAAACTTTGCCATATGGGAGGAACTTGAGAGTCCAGGAGGCAGCTGAGGTCAAATCATAGCTTAGCTTGATTTAGAATGCAGTCTTCATGTGCTAACTTAAGTTTTTTAAAGCTTGGATGTGCAACTCAGGCTGGTGATTAAATTATATACACATATCATTCCTTCTTGCTTCTAGTGATGTGCTATGTGCTTTTCTATGATTCACTGGTGTTTTGTTTTAAAACTTCATGCAATTTATTTTCATTTCTTTCTATTGGGATTTTACAAATATGATAATTTAAAAAACTGGATAAGGGGGAACAAATGTATTATTCAGCAGCTACAATGTGGTCTTTCAGCTATTGGAAATGCTTTTGCTGGATGTAAAATAGCCCAGCATTTTATAACCAGGAAATCATCTTTTAAAGTTATTGATTTAATAATAAAATTCAGGCTCGAATGTTGTCTTCAATCCTCTTGCTGTTTCCTACCTGAGAAACTAGTACCACAAATGATTATCCATCTTGTAAGATGCATGGCTAAAGACACCACTGTATGGGGCAATCTTCAAGCTAATCATTTCCCTGACATTTTAAGATTTCCAAATGGAAGGGGCATTGCTATGGAGGCACTTGCAAACAAGTGTAACCCCACTTTCCCCTACCATATTTATGGTCTGACTTTCAAGAGAAGGTCCATCCAATATGATTTATGGCAACAAAATACAAAAAGGAGAACTCAGCAGGACAAAAACTAATGTTTAATGTAATTATATAAACAAGTGTGGGCATTTCACACATTTATTTAAATAATGCTTAAAATTCATAGTGGTTTAGCAACATGGAGGATCCAGTTTTTGCATTGTCGCTTTCTTACTTTGCATGCACACTGCAACAGAGATCAATTATTTGCTAGCTCTAAATTAAAAGTTGACTTGTTTTAAATACAGCAGCTACAGACAACCGTGTTTTCTAATAATCCGTTAATGTAGCAATCATACAGGTTGTTTCTTAAAAAAAACAAAAACACCCCACAATCTTTTGTAATTTTTCAAACATTCCTTTTTCTCTTCATGCAACATCAAAGGCATGTTTTATCAAACAAACCTGTAGATTAAAGGATCACCAGTGCAAAATATATTTACAGAATTGATTGGAAAAGGGGTGTAGCATAGATAGAAGGAATATCAAGGCCCCCCTGCACATGATCTCTAAGTGTTTCTCAGAGCTGTGGACTCTTCCTGCATAAAAAGCTTCTTAAGCAATTGCATACAGTGGCAAAGTCATGCATAGCATGTAATTAGAAGTTTCCAAAGCAACCATCGAAACAGCAATGGAATGTTAAAATTTGGGACTCTGCAAACTTGCTTGGCAGATGCAACAGGCACGAATCCTTTAAAACAAAATGGGATTGTGGCACTATGGCTTCCATTTATGTCCTATGTGGAAGCTCCTACAGCTTCTGATCAAATCCAGTTAGGTACAAATCCCTCTATTTTTTCTGATTATGATATATATGTTATGTTAAATATATATTTGAAATGTGCTATATAGCACTATGTCCCTTATTAATTAAATATTAGTTATCTATTTTTCATTAGCTAGTAGGCATTTTCTTAGTCTATTGCACTCATCCTACATGCATATCCATGGAATAATAATAATAATAATTAATAATAATATTTTTTATTTTTCATGGTTGTTGCCCGTGAGTTTCTTTTATTCCTTTAGTAAACTTGTTATATTGAAATATAGGGTGTTCTTTTTTGTTGCCTGTATTTTAAACTTTTGTTTCAATATAAAATAATATTAGATGGCAATAACTTTAATTAAGCATCATGTCTGTATTTTCATCAAGTTGGGCTAAACCATCACCAAATTTCACTGCGTAGAAGAGCAGATCAAGGATGATGGCATTGGCCGAGTGGGGGCTCAACTTAATCATGAAAGATGCATGTGATGTCCTGGCTGGTGATGCAAGGATTAGTCCACGAAGTTTCAGTCTTTCCTAGGTGGAGGCCAATACAGTGGTGCCTCGCAAGACGAAATTAATTCATTCCGCGAGTCTCTTCGTCTAGCGGTTTTTTCGTCTTGCGAAGCAACCCTATTAGCAGCTTAGCGGATTAGCGCTATTAGCGGTTTAGCGGCTATTAAAGGCTTAAGGGATTAGCGGATTAGCTGCTAAAAGGCTATTAGCATCTTAGTGCCTTAGGAAAAGGGGGTGGGGAGCGGAAAAAAATCTCAAGACTCGCAAGACATTTTCATCTTGCGAAGCAAGCCCATAGGGAAATTCGTCCTGTGAAGCGCCTCGAAAAACGGAAAACCCTTTCGTCTAGCGGGTTTTCCGTCTTGCGAGGCATTCGTCTTGCGGGGCACCACTGTAATTTAATGCGTTCCTGTTTCATCTCATGTGTGTGACAAGATTTTAATGCGGGACATCTTTTCTGGGCACTCAATCTGAGGTTTTAGCCTGCTTCAAATAAATGAGGAAACATAGAAAGAAAATTACCTTGGGACGGGGACAGTCTTTTTCTTCGCTTTCCTCCCATGGTTACATAGCGCTTAGAGGAAATTTGGGGGACTTAAAAGACCAAGCTTAGTCCCTGACTCAGGATAAAGAAGTAGTAGTCATAGGGATATGCTGTCCTGTGTTTTATGGCTTTGATTCAGGGATCACATTGGGGGGAGGTGTGGGGAGAAGCAGGATGGGACTTGACAGCAGTTGCTAGAGTGTTTGTATATGCTTATGGTCTGCTAGGTAAGCAGCTGCAGAGGCAGATAAGATAAGCATTCCTAGGTCCACTGACAGTAAAGAAATTAGGCCTGTATCAGTCATGTTGCAGGTATTACTAGCTATAAATAAGGACAGTTACCACAGCAGCGTATAGCTTTGTATTCTCTCTTCCACCCTCTGGTTCTGTGCTTCCTTTAACACTGTTCCTAATGGAGTTCATAAATGAAAAATGTTCCCTTAAGGAACATGAAGCACTTTAGTACTGACAATGTAATAAAGCTAGAGAACTTTGGTCTGCCTAACCAGACATGTTGGAAATTTTTTTGTCGTTATCAAAGTTGTACGGGTCTAGTGGAATGAGAGAAGGTGACCAGAGACTGTGGAAGGCGCTTTATCTGTTTCCATGGCTTTTAAGTAATTACTAGTGCTAAACTAAAATATGGAAATATGTATCACTTCAACTGGAGTTCACTTCAAATAATGGCAAAGTGATCTAGCAAATTTTCTGGGGGTTATAACTTTTTCAGTGAAGTTGTTGGGGTTCTGGAATGTCCCCTGAAAGCAAAGCCCGTAGAGGAGGAAGCTGCTTATAAATGCCTTTTATTCCCCACCACCACCCTCATTTTCATCATTCTGAGCACAATTCAAAGTGTTGGTGCTGACCTTTAAATCCCTAAAGGGCCTTGGCCCAGTATACCTGAAGGAGTGTCTCCACCCCCATCATCCAGCGTTGAAGGCCTTCTGGCGGTTCCCTCACTGAAGGAAGTGAGGTTACAGGCAACCAGGCAGAGGGCCTTCTCAGTAGTGGTGCCTGCCCTGTGGAATGCCCTATCATCGTATGTCAGTGAAATAAATAACTATCTGACTTTTAGGGAAGTTTTTAATGTTTGATGCTTTATTGTATTTTTAATATTTTATTGGAAGCTGCCCAGAGCAGCTGGGGAAACCCGGCCAGATGGGCAGGGTATTATTATTATTATTATTATTATTATTATTATTATTCCCATAGTAAGGAAATGCAACACACATCTCAAAACAAAACCTGCCATCCTTCTGACCATTATACCATTCAGGTTTCACCTTCACTACTAACAGAAACACTCACATCTAACAAAAACATTCACACACAAATACCCTCCTTGTACGCCTCCCACCATCTACCCAGTTCACATAGTTTTATTTCTTCGCAAATCCTTTTTGTTTGTCAAGTGATACAGCAAGGAAAATGTGGTGTTTCACTTTCTACTACCAAATAATTACATAGATGTGCAAATATTTTTGCTTCCTTCTTTTGGAGTTTATTGTCTGTCCTATTGTATGAGGAAATTGACTGAGACTTTGAGAAAATGCAGTTTAACTGGAATTAGCTGACAGGGTTTCCCCCCCCCTTCTGTAAGCTCACTAAATGAGCCACATTTATGAGACTTTTATCTGACAGTGCTTTCTCCCCCAACAGATCTGGATTTGTCACTTACTCCCAGTGGAGAGGTTATTAAGCAGATTGGAGAAGCACTGCCTGTATCCTGCACAATCTCTTCCAGTAGAAATGCCACCGTATTCTGGCTGAAGGTAAATATTGTTAACAACCCTGCTATTGTCAACCTGCTCATGCAGCTGCTAACTCTTTAGATCTCATCTGGCTTTAAAGAACAATAAGCAGCATCCTACCCGGAACTTCAAAAGGAGGCTTTTCTCTGCGTACAAATTAAATTAAATCACACTTCAATATCAATATGATTAAATATCATTTTGAATATGTTAAGATGTAGTGCACTATCAGGTCTTTAAGGAATAGCGAATGTGGAAGCTTGCTCAAATCTGATCAGTTTTGGGTGTGTGTTTTTTTGTAAAATTGGGTAATTATATATTTGTAATGGCTTCCAGAAACACACAGGAATAAATAGCCTTGCTCAAAGGTGTGAGTGGGTTGGATACTTGTAGTTCTGGCTACTTTTGCCGCAGCAAAAGATAGTAGCAATTCTCCTATGCTCCATGTTCAGTTTCCAACATCTCCAGGGCTGGGGAAGAGCTCTGTCTGAACACCTGGAAAACTACTGCCAACTTAGACAGTACTGAGCTAGAGACACCAGTGGTCTGACGCTGTATAAGTTAGCTTTCTATGTTTCCCCTCACATATTTGCTCTTTGGGAACAGCAGGGTACAAATGACCTAGAGATTGTGGTGAATAGCAGGGATGGAGAACATATGTTCTCCAAGAAGTTGTTAGACCTAGCATCCCTGACTACTGCCCATGCAGGCTGAGATTGATGGGAGTGTTGTTGTTCAGTGGCACCTGGAGAACCACAGGTCCCCTCATTCCAGCTCTATAGAGTCAGGGCAAGCCAGCTGTAGTTGAGGGTAAGAGAAGGCAGGAAAGGATGACAATATCAGGAGAAGCCTTAGCCCAGGCACAGGCAAACTCGGCCCTCCAGATGTTTTGGGACTACAACTCCCATGATCTCTAGCTAACAGGACCAGTGGTCAGGGATGATGGAAATGGTAGTCCCAAAACATCTGGAGGACCGAGTTTGCCTATGCCTGCCTTAGCCCCTAGCTTAGTTTTAACAGTGGGCCCCTACTGTTTGGGTATATAAGCTTGTGCCAATCTAGCCAGCTCCAAATTCACCCAGGAAAGGAATTCTAGTAACTATCTTTGCTATTCATCCTGCAGCATTACTGCTGTGGTACTGTCTCTGCCTTCAAAGCTGATGCCAGGTCCCCAGGAGTTGTAATGTGCAAGTGTCATAGCTATTAACCCTTATGAATGAAAGAAAACATTCAGCTTCACCAGGTCTAAGGACCACTGAGAGGTTACACCGCTTGTTTCTTAGCAAGGGAAATACCAGTCTGGCCCATCTATCAACCAATGAAGAAAGCAACTTCATCCCCAACTACATCCCCCACCTACCAGAAAGAAAAAGTTGTTTCAACTCTTGGTTGCTCTGGGAGTGAATAACTGAAGGGAAGCACCAATGATTCCCATCCATCAGGAAAAGGACAAAAGCTGCTGAGTTTTTGTACACATGAGAGGGTTTTTTTAATGGTGGTGGGGGGATATAATTACAAACTGCTGTTGGGCAACTTGAGATTCATTGTATTTCAAGACATGGTATAAATCTTCAAAATAAACATTTTATCACTTTAACTGATGGAGAGGTTGAGAATATCAAGGTGTGATTGTTTGCTTTTTAGATTAAAAAAAGTGGGGGAGGGGACAAATGGGAAAGATGGAGGGCACAAGGAGAAGGGGACGACAGAGGACGAGATGGCTGGACAGTGTTCTCGAAGCTACCAGCATGAGTTTGACCAAACTGCGGGAGGCAGTGGAAGACAAGTGCCTGGCGTGCTCTGTTCCATGGGGTCACGAAGAGTCGGACATGACTAAACGACTAAACAACAACAACAATATATAACAACAGTTTTGTAGGGGAAGCAAAATCCAAGGTCATCTGCTGGCAAATTAGGTAGTCTCTTCAAGTAGTTAACACTGTGAGTTGGTTGTACTACAGTGCATTTTTTAAAAAATAAACCTGTTGACCACCTTGTCCAAAGGTGTGCATGACTTCAATTTGCACTGCTTAGCTTTTTCCTTCTTATCAGGACAATACAAGAATGAGAGCAAGTCCGTCGTTTTCAAGTTTACAGTACCAAGATGCAGGAAATTACATCTGCGAAACTACTTTACAGGAAGTTGAAGGGTTAAAGAAAAGGCAAATTCTTACCTTGATAGTGGAAGGTATGTGAGGCTGACTCTTTATCTTACAATGTTGACTATAATTTTCATGTTGCTTCATCACTTTGAAAAGCCCTCCCAGAAAAACAGCACTCAAGTCTGAGCCTGCATATTTTTAAAAGATAAAAATGTGTATGTTTGCCTGGTTTTTTAAAAATATTTTGTACAGTTTTAAAACTTTTGGTCTTTCTTGGTTTAAATATGATAGTTTAAGTGAATTATTTTATACCTTGGTTTGTTTTTAAATTGTATTACAATTTTTTTATTGTTTTTGAATCCCTTGGGAATTTAGTAGGAAGAACAAACGGAACATTAATTCGAGAAATTATCCATTTTGTTTTTAAGGAAAACCACAGATCAAAATGACAAAGCGAACTAGCACAGATGGATCATATAAAATGATAGCCTGCCATGTGGAAGGGTTTCCCAAACCAGCAGTACAATGGACTAGCAGTGGAGGTGTCATAAATAAAGCAAGTAATTTTCTCCTTACTTCTTGCATATTCCTTTCAGTCATAGCAAAAGACAAATATTAGAGGCATGCAAACATACCTAAATCCATTCCAATATTTCTTCACACTTCCATCTTGTGTATTCCATTCCATTGTAATTGATTTATTTTGCACATGTCTGTGTCCCAGTTTACCATCCGCTGATGAGGAAATATACATATTTTAATGTGTATTTTTTGTAGCACACAGTAGAGATACATGTTTCAGCTATCAACAGATATTTACAAATCGGTTATGTTCCTTGTGTCTTCCCTTTCCAAGTTAATTTAGTTTCTAGAGGGGTAGTCAGTTAGACTTTCACATCAAAACAACTCTTTTCTCCTGACACTTTAAAGACAAAGCTAATCAAGTGGTTAATGGCCAATCACGAAACTATCAACAGCTGCAATTCCAAATGTTTCTACTCAAAAGTAAATCCCATGGATTTACTCCAAAGCAAATGGGATTAGGATTACAGCCACCCTCACTGCCTTGATTTCAGGCACTGGCAGTGAGGACGGTTTAGTTATATTAAGACAAGAAAACTTCAGGTAAGAGTGGGAAGGAAAATAATTTAACATTTCATTTTGCTTTTCAAATGAAGATTTAGGATGGTTGAAACCGGCCAGTCAAATCTAGATGGTTCTTCTCACTTTGCTAAAGAGGCTAAGAAAATCTAAAAGAAACAAAATATATCACTTCTTTCCATATGAAAAGAATAATGCTTTCCACTGCTTTTTTAAAATTCAGAGTGGGAAGCAGTTTAAGGCTGAAATCCTAACACCACTTACATGGAAGTAAACATCATTGACTTATGACTTCTGGTTAGGATTGCAGTTATAATACGTATAGGTTTCCTTTGGCAATAGACATCTACCGTATTTTTTTGCGCCATAAGGCACACCTGACCATAAGACGCACCTCCTTTTGGTGGGGGGGGGGAATTCAAGAGGAAAAAAAATTATTTAAAGGGAGCGCTGAGCAGAGCCTGAATAGAACATGACCCACTGTTTCAATTTGACCACTCTTGTATGAGCAGAAACACTTGCCATGAGGGATCTTTCTATATCTTCCTTCCAATAGTGCGGAAAGTAGAATGTTCTACAGTGGGAAGTGGGAGAAAATGTGTTGGGGGAAGGCAGATATTAAAATTTAATTCAGAGTTTAAGTTGAGTTTCATTCTAGAAATTTTAGAAAGAAACCTAAACTCCCATGATAAACAGTGTTACCATTTGTGTGTATATACAAAAGTAAACATATGCAGAGTACTTAATTTAGATATTTAAGCAAAGCTACTAATGTAGCTTTGCGCGCGCGCACACACACACACACACACACAAAGTCTTTGTCCTTTCTACAAACTTTCAAAATATTCTCTTTTTCTTTCCAGACAGAGGAGACCAAATATGTAAATGGAAAGTTTATTAGTAAAATCAAAATTGCTCCTGAAGAGAATGTTACGCTGACGTGTATTGCGGAAAATCAGCTGGAAAGAACTGTGACCTCTTTGAACGTATCTGCTAGTAAGTACTTTTATTTTATTTTAAAAGATTTAAAACGGCAAGAGCAGGACTGATGGCTCTTTCATCTTTTCATCTACTTTCACACAAAATATCCATCACTGTCCTCACTCTCTCGTGTGTGGCTCTGTGGTGGAATGTTGTTTACAAGTTGCTTCATTGTCCTCACATAGACAAGGAGAAGGGGGAAGCGTACACTTTGCAACTCATTTCTCAGAACTGGGTTGCCATGGTAAATTTCTGACACTTGTTTCTTTTTCGAGAAGATGCCCAGAAATGCAAAATGAGTTTGGCTACACTAATACACTTCTAGCTGATAAGTCTCCATGCCACAGAAGCCCATCATAAATCAGGCTTTTGTTAACTATTAGTTTTTCATGCACAGCCTGCTGCATTCTGTTCTGTCATTGGGTTTTTTTTGTTTGTTTGTTTTTTGAAAGCTTTTCAGAATTATCTGAGATGTCACCATTACCTTCTGTGCAAGACCAAATAAGTGTTCTAATTAAATTCATCAGTTTGGACACTTGTTCATTTAGGAGCGGCTCAGCCTGCCTATAGCAATCTCTAGGCAGATCTACCTGACATTTTCTTGCTCCCTGGTGTTTTGTAATTTAGATACTGTGACCAGCAAATGACTTCTATGCACGTTTACTTAGCAGAGGGTACCACTGAATTCAGTGGGAGCCACTGTGAAGGTAATGTATGTAGGACTGCAGCCATAATCAATTATCAGTTCTAGGTGACGAAGATGTTGCCTCAGTGCTTGAGTCAGAATAAATTATCTTTCCAGCTATACCCTGTAAGGTTCCAGATGACCTCTGTAAAAATATACTGAGGAATCCCAGTCTTAATTTTTAAAATGTATTAGTAGCCCTCAGAGTTCAAGATGGGGCAACGTCTGTCCCCCTGTATGGTCAGTCCACCACCCTTTCATGCAAACAGCCATGCAAGCTTTTCTTTTTTGGTCTGAATAGACCTGGGCAAATGGAAAACCAATGGTCATTTTAAAGAATCAGTCTGGTATCATTCTGTATTGAGCTATGGCATTCCAGCTGAAAGTATCATACAACCAATTCACCGGGAACATAGTTCTGTTTAGGGGCTCTCCTCATACCTCCATAAGAGGCTGTGCCACTCATGCACTTAAGTTATTTTGAACTGTTCCCCTGTGACACAGAGCTATGGGTATGCCAGGCATTTCCGCGGTAAAAGTGGAAATCTTCCATCTTAAGCTTTGCATGACACATCCGCAAGTCACTATTCAGTGTCAAATGCCACATCCATGTGTGAGAGGCCAGCCATGCTATGGTGAATTTCTGTGCTGCTGCTTGCTGCCTTAAAAAAGGAAAAAGCAATGGGTTCACAATACCTTGTGGCCATCAGAGGATAATTAGGTTGCTTGTCACTAAGAAAACCAACCACCAGATACCTGCGACACACAACCACATTCCAAGAGGAAATCACAGTAGTAGTGAATTCTGTCTGGTGAATTATCAAGTTTCCCAGATAAAAAAATCTGGAGTTCTGAAGGCTTTGAAAATATACAATCCCTTCATCTGAAGTATAAACTGTGAGGGCTGGGCATAACCAATAAGAATTAAATGCCCAGTTCCTGCACAATAAACAGGTTGGCTTAGAAGACTAATCCTTAGCTATTCATGAGATAATGACCATCCTATGATGAAGCCTTGGCTGGGGAGCTTAATTTCCTGAATTTAGAGAGCGTGCCTTGCACTGTCTGTCTTTTCTAGATCCCCCAGCTTTGTAAATTACATCAGTTTCTGGGAGTGCAGTTTTTGCTGTTGAATTTGCAGTGGGACTTGCATGGGCATCCCTTCCTGGCCTGTTTATTGACTCCAGCACACACATTGATCAAGGGATGTTTGGATGAATTCACCCCAGGGTGCTAAAGTTTAATCAACTCTCTGTCTACAATAATCAAGTGATGAAAAGTCAGCATGCAGTACAGGGGAACACATAAATACTTCTTCTGACTAAGCATTTGTAAGATTAAACTTGTCATTTTTGGAATAAAGCGCTTTCATATGATACATTATAGATATAAAGTAAGGATTGCTGCCTAAAAAAATAAGATTAATCATTTTGTTGTGTGGCTGATGCTGCATTAAGTATGAACACTTCTGGCTCAGCTGAAAAATAGATCATTTTATTGTTAAATAAATATCAGAGCAGACTGGAAGCTTTGAAGGTGACTTTCATACATCAGCAGCTTTTTTAAAAAAACACATTTTTCCCACCCTTTTCAGTAAGTATTCCTGAATCTGACGAACCAGAAGAAAAAAGTGGTAAGTACATAAAAACAGAACACCACTTACTTGGCACAGTTAGATTTTAAAAATGTTTTATTCTCTTTCCTAGCCTGCTCCATTCATAGGAAAGAGCAGGCTTCTTTTCTTCTTAAAATAAAATGTTAAATTTTAAGGCTGCAATCCTAAAATAGAGGGAGCAAATTACAAAGGCAGTTTAACTGGCTTATCCAGTCTCTTGCCTATGTATTCTAGAGACTTA
Source organism: Podarcis tiliguerta (assembly GCF_965153285.1). Classification (NCBI taxonomy): domain Eukaryota; kingdom Metazoa; phylum Chordata; class Lepidosauria; order Squamata; family Lacertidae; genus Podarcis; species Podarcis tiliguerta. The sequence continues at coordinate 34,908,588 of NC_139537.1, forward strand.
CTTACTTACTTACTTACTTACTTGATTTATTTATTTGTTTGTTTGTTTATTTATTTTTGGGGAAAGATGAGCTTGCTCAGAAAACATATCTAGTCCCCATCCCCCACCCCACCCCTGGTTGGAGAGTGCTGGGGCCAGAAGTAATTTGGATCCCAGCCACTTCCTGAATGCCCCCTTTCAGCCTTTCTGACATCTGACTTCAGAGAAGCCAATAAAATTGGGGATCTTCCTCTCCAAAACTGGAACTCTGTCTCAGATGTTGCATATATCCACTATATCCCGTGACCTCTAGAAGGCTGTCCAGGGAAATTGCACCCTTAACATATATTTTAAAATTCTGAAAGGATAGCTGCACGTCCATCAGTTTATAATATTACTGGTCTTGGACTATAAGTGAGTGCTAGAAGATATTAAGACTGCCCTACTCAAATGCTTTATTCCAGAATCTATAAGCTGATCCCTCACCTATTTCTGGAGTAAGGAACACAACCACATATGTAGCATTGGAGCAGAGAGAGAGGATGGTGCTCAGCTTTGTTTTACTCAAGAGTACACCCATTGAAATTAATGAACATTGCTAAGTTAGGTCTAATGGGCCAGATTCAACTCAATAGTAGAGCTACTGGGAGCCAGTGCAACAAGTCCTGTTTGTGCGACACAGCTTCCCCCCACTCTCCTTCCTCGTGCCACCCCAATCAGTTTGGGGGTTGGGGGGTTGGGAGCACCCCCAAAACAGTGAATGGAGGGAGAAGGGAGATTATTCCATTGGGCAGACAGGAATGTTTGCACTGAAGGAATAATTGTATTACTTCAGCATTTGCTGTTGAATTTGCAGTGGGACTTGCATGGGCATCCCTTCCTGGCCTGTTTATTGACTCCAGCATACACATTGATCAAGGGATTTAACATTTAATTCCGCCCATTAATTTCAGTGGGTCCACTCTGGGTGAAACCTGGTTAAATACCACCCAGGGTTAGAAGGAAGTCAAATCCTAGTAATTCATAATCTATCTGTGGTCAGTGAGAACAATGACAACAACATTGCCAGCAACAACATAGATTTGTCAGATTTGTCCAGGGATACAAGTTCCTAAAGCCATAGCTCACTAGTGGAGCTTTGCCTTTGTATGTAGAAAGTCATATATATGTTCAGTCCACAGCATATCCAGTGAGGTCTGGAAGAGACTTCTATCTGCTGGCAGTCAGTATAAACAATAATGAACTAGACACAGAGCAATAGTCTATGAGTCCATATAAGGCAGTTTTTTATGATCCTAAGTTCCAACATCAAAATTCATTCACTAGAAGTTTCTAAGGTGCTGCTACTCTAAGGTCTAAGAAATCTGCAGTCTGTAGAACTGTCCAAAGATCAATCTCCTGTGTTCTAGAAGCATTTTTTCCCTCTATTCAGAACCAAACAGTAGTGGTGCTTCCGAATGATGGCCCTCATCTCCTGACTTCAATAAGCAAAGGTCGCCTTGTATTCCCCAAAATGTACAGCCTATTCAGATCCCATGCTGAGCAGGGGATCTGAATAGCTCAGATAGCGTGCGCAGATGAGTACGTCCTGAGATGAGGGAAAGTGAGGCAACAGTGTGGCAGCAAAAGCACACACACATACATGAAGCACCTCATGCTCACAAAAAGCACCTCATAATGCAAAAAATGCACAGATACCCTAAACAGAGAGTCAGGAAATGTCACAGACACATTCTTGGACTGAAAGCACACACATACAGGGTGAGCAAGCATCTGAAACACACACAACCTGTAGAATTCCTCTAAAATTATTTTGCACGACATTGTCTCAGAACCGCCATCAGATTTAAAGCTGAAATTGACGTATGTGGTCTGCACACTAAAAGCCACTGATCCAGTGCTTGCCAACATCACCAGTGCTTGCCAGCACAGCAGATGGAACCTAAGGCATGGATCCTTCTGGATGCTCAGTATTTTTAGAGAGACAAACCCAGGAAATGTATCATACATAACCACTTTGTCCCTTGACGTGTTCTGTGCTTTGATGGTGGGACGTTTTAGTATCCTGTGTGAGAATCCTGATGGGGGGGTGGGGCTGTAATTAGATCCATGTTTTTTGTGTCATAGCTGCACTGGTGGAGACTGGATCTGTGACCAAAGCAATCTTTAATTTGATGGCTGTTTGAGAATGGGCTTCCCATGTAATAATATCCATACAAGTTGATTGATTGTCCATTTCTGATTGATTCTGGGCACAGCAGCCATTTCATGATAGGTGATGCCACCCACAGCAAGTAATGGCACTTTCCCTTAATTCTGAATGTGCCCCAAAGCCTAAGGGTAGAACTCTTTGACACAGACACTTCCAGACTGCAGAAAGAAGGTGAGGGAAGAGAATATTCAGATCAAACAAGTTTCCATGTGCTCCCGTTCACATCTCTGTTTTTGCAGAATGCTTCTTTACTTTTTATCCATTCCATCAGGCTCCTCCCTTAACTGTTACCTAACAGCAGTCATTCCATCATGCCATAGTAGAGAGACAACATAACACTGCATGGCTTCTCCATTGGCTCAACTGAGATACTAGTAACATTCAGCTCCTCCTCTCCTTGAACTCATTCCATTCCAGCTTCTTGCTTCTAGAGCTCTCTAACAATGAACTAGTGCCTGAGTTTGGTTTTTTCCTACCCCCTCCCCAATCCCTTTTCCTATTCTGTCATGACCCCCTTATTGTTGATATTTGTAACCTGCTCTGGCAGTCCCTTTTCAGCTAAGAGCGGAGTAAAAATGCTTTAAATAAGTCTCTCCATATTTGCCAAACATTGGCAAATCGGGAAAGAGAGGATTCTGGATTTTTGATTTTTTAAAAATTGCTTCTAAACCACAGGTCTTTTTACAGTTGGTAGACTGCAGTTATCTATAAAAGCTTGATGAAACTTTAGGAGTGGTCCCTGAAATAAAATGGGGCTATAGGACCTTTGTGGAGCAAATGGGTTAAGGATTGCAGCCAGTTAAATCACTGTCAGTACCATAAAATGTGCATGCTATCATAATGCTCTTTTTCGACCAACTTTTCTAGTTTAGAAACATTTTGGGATATGTATAATCTGTAGTCAGTTTTCCATACTTTGTTTGATCAAAACACTCCATCATCGTTTTCTTCTTTTGTTTTAGATGATAATAGGGAAAATGTTAATGACCAGGCAAAGCTAATAGTGGGAGTCGTGGTTGGTCTTCTTCTAGCAGCTCTGATTGCTGGTGTTGCTTACTGGCTATACATGAAGAAATCAAAGTAAGACTTTGCTGATAAAATTCTTTAACATTTTATATTTTATAAAAGATACACTCTCTTTGCCAAATTTACTTTATATAGCATTCAGAAAACATAGTTAGGAGTGTGGATGTGATCACCCAATCCATGGCCTTCTGTATGTTCATTTATTTTAAACATTTTGTTATGGCTCTTCATCAGAATTGATCCCATGGTGGTTTGCAAGGTGAACAGAATACAAATACACTAAAACACAGACAAGGATGAGTCAGCAGTAAAAGGAACTTTAGGTGCCTGTGTAGAATTTGACTGCTGCCTCAAAGAATACAACATGGCTTCCAAACAAGCCTCCTTCGGAAAGCACATTCTAAAGCCAGGCTGCCACAGAGCTGACAATTCCCTCTCTCTAGTTGCCCCCCATTTTACTTCTGACAGGGGAGACATAGGGAAGGCACCAGCAGATGACCTAAAGGTATGGGCAAGTTGTTACAGGACTTGGTTCTCACGTACCTGGGTCCCAAGCCATTTAAAGCTAAAGTGCAGATTGAACACTCACATAGGATAAATAGGTACACTTGGAGACTGGGGTAGAGATTAAACCATCTGTCTGCCTCTCATGAGCCCAAGGCAATGACAGGGAACATTGCTTGTCCCCACATGATGTTGGGCCACAGCAGGCATCACCTCTGACAATTCTCCACACTGGCTGGAGCTTCTGGGAGTTACAGTTCAACAACATTTAGCAGGCCACAAGTCCCCCACCCTTGACCTAAGGTGGCGGACAGGTTGTGTTCCCACTCCCCTATGTCCCAGACATAGAATTCAACAGGTGCTCTTGAAACCAAGCCGACTCCTACTGCTCACATAAATCTCAATTTTTCATCTGCATAGCTTTTCCCATTGTTCTGTTTATTTGTTATGCTGGAGGAAGGGGGAATGCTGAAAACTAGCTTTTACACATACCAATAAATATGAAACGAAACTGTCACTTTTATAAGTACAGCTTTAGATATTTTCACTCAGACTCCTTGATATGGATGTAGGGCAAGCATGCTAGTTATGAAATATGCAAAAATGAGAATGGGAGCTTAGTCCACTACATTATATGCACGAATATAGTCATCCCTTGATAGCCTGAAACTTTACCTGATGACTGAGGATAGAAAGCAGAATGTTTTTAAATGACTGTTAAGATGGATTTAGATAACCTCATTGGTCATGTAAAGATTACAGTTATTCCATGACAGTCTGAGCATTTGAAGCTTTCATCACACAATGGCATGCATCACATCTCATAAGAATAATAGTTGTCCATGGAACTTCACATTAGCTTTAATCAATCAGAATGTAAATGGATTGTCATTTCGTTGCTTAATCTAGCCTTAGTTGAGCCTTAGTGTGCATGAGTTTACTAGAGACATGAACCTTACAGCAAGTTAGGCTTGCCTCTCATGTAATTCTAAGAAGGAATGAGCAGGTGTGGGGTAGGAGATGGTTGCTTGTTCAGATACTTTCTCCATAGGTAAGTGCTATATTAAAAACAATACAGTATCAGGTAATATAATATGGTATAATTAATATCATTGAAGTTGTATTTTCAGTGTATGAGAACTTCTGTTGTTAGGAGCTTTGTATATAATGCATCAAGATAAGCTCTCAGAGCAATGTCAGTAGAATATGTTTCAACTATTTACTTATTTGAAAACTAAGTCCTCTTCTACAAGTTCAGTTTTGATAATATGAAAGGCTCTCACTTACTGCAAGTGAACAATTACTTCTTAAAACATCCTAACTAGGGTGATCTTCTAGTTAAGCTTGGGTTTGTTTGTTTTTTAGAGAAAAACGGGTTTGTCATCAGTGAGAAAAGCACACATGGACTCTCTCTTACATAAGTAAAAAAAATTGTCCAGTAGCACCATAAAGACCAACTAAGTTTGTTCTGGGTATAAGCTTTCATGTACTTATACCCAGAACAAACTTAGTTGGTCTCTAAGGTGCTACTGGACAATTTTTTTATTTATTTCAACTGCGTCAGACCAACATGGCTACCTACCTGAATCTCTCTTACATGTTGTTGGAAAGGACAGGTGGAATTTCTCTAACATGTTGTTGAAATGAGGTCTAGTAATTTAAATTCAATGATGACCCGCCTTGCATTTGGGTACTCCCACTGAGGTCTAAACCACTGAGCCTCTTGGGCTTGCCGATTGATAGGTCAGCAGTTTGAATCCATGCAACAGGGTGAGCTCCTGTTGCTCTGTCCAAGCTTCTGCTAACCTAGTAGTTAGAAAGCATAGCAGTGCAAGTAGATAAATAGTTACTGCTGAGGCAGGAAGGTAAATAGTGTTTCCATGCACTCTGGCACTCGTCACAGTCCTCTGTGCGCCAGTAGTGATTTAATCATGCTTGCCGCATGACCCGGAAAGCTATCTGTGAACAAACGCTGGCTTTCTTGGCCTGAAAGCGCGATCAGCGCCATACTCCATAGTCGCCTTTGACTGGATTTAACCATCCAGGGGTCCTTTACCTTTTCAGGAATATGGCTTGGAGGGGCATTGGAAGTTTGGAGTCTTCCCACAGGAGCTACCTTTCTGAAGGCTACTTTCCACAGTTGTTTACCATGGGTTCTGTAATGGGTGGACTGCACCCAATATGGAGTCTTGGTTTGGCCAGAATCTCCTGCCGCTTCCACCCCTGCCGTGCTTTTGAATCTAGCTGCTGCAAAACCACAGTTTGATTCAAATCTCCTCCTCACGTTAACCTACCTATTGCAAGGTTGTTGTTTTTCCCCACCTTCTGTTATATAACCCGTATCTCTACACCATTCTCCTTATACCAACACATCAGCAGATTGTTACTCAGCGAAGAGCGAAGGGAAGTGTGGTATCTTATTAGAGCAGAGAGTATTATTGTGGATGCTGTGGCTTCTGCTTTGCATGGAGCGGGGCTCATATTCAACCCCTGACATCTCCAGGTAGCTCTGGGAATATCCCTCACCTGAAACCTTGAAGAGCCACTGTTAAAAGTATGGCGCTTCCCTTGCCTATTTGGACCCTTTTTCGTCCCATCCAATTGCCTGAATTCCTCCGTTGTCTTCATTAGATGGAGCATGAGTGAAACTAGCCCTTTTCCAAGCACAAATATAGGTAGAATCGCAGGAAGGAGGGGACTGGGTTCATGCCTGCTAGCTCTGTGCCTCTTCTTTATGCATTGATTTATGCTTTAGAGCTAAACCTACATAAGTACATGCACTACTCACATAGGGTCTGTCTGTGAACTCTGTGTTGAAGATGCTTGGAACTATTCATCCAGCAAATAATCGTATGTAATATAGGTAGAAAGCAGGATAGAAGGAAATGACGCAAGTAGAAGAATGAATAGATCTCTGCTGCAAGGAGCTTATTTAATTTGCATGCCAAAATTAAATTACATTCCAGGATTTTCTTTCTAAAAGTACAACCAAATCAAATCTGTCCTTTTCTCTGGTTTCCATACTGCATTTCATCCTGCTTCTTTGGAACATAACAGGTGCCTTGTTTTGCAAGTAGCAGAGGGATAAGCCAGTTTGTTAGCCAAGGGGAAGGGCCATAGCTCAGTGGCAGAGCAACCACTTTGCCTGCAGGAGATCCCAGGCTCAATCCCCAGTATCTCCAGGTAGGACTGGAAAAAGACTCTTGTCTGGAACCCTGGAGAGCTGCTGAATGGCTAAATGGACACGGCTAAATGGACCCGGATCTGACTCAGTGTGAGGCAGGTTTCTATGTCCCTAAAGGAACTTGACAAAGAGCTGCAGCTATAGAGATGCAGGAACTCCTTTTTAACCAAGGATGGGGGAACCTGTTTTCCTTCTGATGTTGCTGGGCTACAATTCCCATTGGTTCGCCTGGCTGGTGCAGATGGGAGCTGAAATCCCAACAACTTTTAGAGGACCAGAGATTCCCTATCCCTGTTTAAAGTGCACATTCCTATTCTAGGGAACTACCCCCCTATGCCTAAAGTTCCTCCTCTCAATTAATACTAGCTTTAAGATTACTACCCTATAATTACAAACCTACATGACTGCGTATCACCTTTCTGAGGTCAGGTTCTTGGGCTACAGGTATGCTAACGGTACTACATACACTCACTAATGTGCAGTTGAAAAAGTGTGTGGTATGAAATTATCAAATTACCCTTTCTCTGACCATTACTGCCCTTCATTGGCTGTTGTTTTTCATCAGACTGGGTTGCCCCAGCCATTCTGGGTGGCTTCCAACAAATCAAAATGTCAAACATGACCGTAGAATCAAAGAAACATAGAATTGTCACATGTTGTGTTTTAACTACATATTATGAGGTTAGTGGCTTTTGTGTTAGCCACTCTCACTAGAACTCGGGCATCTCAGACTTTCCTTGTCCTCACAATCTACTCTTTTAGCTCCAGAACCTGGTTTGGGGATCTCCATCATCTATAACAGCCAGTAATTAGTTGGTCTTTGTCTCAGTTTCCTTTCTACATGCTGAGATTACTTGGGTATTGTCTCTCAAATAGCCCATTCTCCTTTCATTTCAGGTTCTGTCTTCCAGATTCCTTTTCTTAAATGTCTGAAAATTGTCAACTCCGCCACCTTCTGTCTCCATTGCTTTGCTGGGCTCTTTAGCTATAGGACTAGATCTGTGCCCGATTGCAACAGTTCAAGCTGTAGACACTCACTGCAATCCAAATGCTGCCATGGCTTCCAGTGTTGTATTGTAGCAAAAGGAACAGCAGTATTGGCCTTTTCTTTACGCAGTTGACTGCAACAGAGTCCAAAAGAACACCAAACAAGGTTGTCAGTTGCTCAGACTAAATAAGAAAAGGAACAATTGGTTTATTTTCAAGATGCTTAAAGCAGATAATGAAGCTAACAGAGCTTAGACAGATTATGTTGGGAACTAAGTGAAATTATTTGTTGTTAAATTATAGATAATTACTATACCTGTCACTTTTGAATAAAGCCTAATAACTTGAATTATCACTGCAGGCAGTATTCTATTTTCAGCATAACTATCTCTTAGTATAAATCATTGTTGCTGCTTTCTGTGCAAAGAGCAGGGGCATATTTATTTAATAAAATGAAGGATTAGAAGCAAATGCCCAAAGAGATGGAAATGCTATCCATTTTGGAAATCTTTCCTGGCACACTCTATCAGTTACAAATTTTGGTGTCCATATAGGCTCCCCTTCTCAAACAGTTTTTGAACCCACCATTGAACAATTATTCACATGATCTCTGTCCCCAAAGGGATGTCAACGGAGAGTCTCAGAAGGAAGCAGCACAGAACATTCAAACCCTCCCGAGGCAAGAAAGTTACTTCTTTATGTGTGTTGTGGTTTGTAGAATCTCTATTGTCTTGTCATACCCCTGTAGCAAGAACTTGATATGTGACCCTGACGGATGCTCAGATTTTAATCTGAAAACAAATATTGAATATGGTTCCCTTAAGGGTGTAGTTATGGTGCTCATAGTAGACATTAGCCCTATTCGGATGTTACACTTGTGTATAAAATCAACACACAAATGGATCGTGGGGCAACACTGATCAGCCCCTCCCCTGATGTGTTACAAACAGCTGCATGCACTAAGTCTTCTACCCAGCCTAGAACACTGATCATGCAGGGTTCTAGGTCAGATGGAAGCCTTCATGTGAACAGCTGTAAAACAGGACAGGACAGAATCCTCCTCCAATGTTTGTACTGTATATGTGTATACCCTGTGGTGCAAAAGTATTCAGCATGGTCCTGTCCCCCCTTGGGTGTTGATTTTACACATGACCATATTAGCAGCATGTAGGGCTTATATTCACTCTTAAACCAAATGGTGGGTGGGCATACATTAACCAATTCTGTCTGAATGAAATGCTGAAGGCCTACCCTTCTACATCTCTGTTTCTGTCTGCATGTTTATTTAAAAGGTTAAGTGTCAAACCTATAATATAAATGAGGTACGAAGAAATTCCCTGTGTAGGTAGCAGTCAGGTCTTGTCTAGACAAGCGTCCCTGTAGGCATCTTCATTTACAGATCATCTCTCCCAATGAAATGTAATAATACTAAGAATACAGGTCATTCTTCCTTCAGAAATGCTTGTTTTTCATGTGTATGTACACATAAATTGAACTCAACATTTTATTCAGGCCGTAGCTGGAATAGATTGGAAGTAGGTTACATTAGGACAGGAGTTGGTTCAAATTAATTTTAGAATATATTGGGATGATGGGGGTTGTGGGGAATGAAAACTGAACTGCAGCTACTTTTATCACAAAATGCACAGAAAGGCCTTGGAGCCATTCACCTGGCATCTGAGTTAATTGCTAGTATCTCAGTGGTGTGTGATCTAAACCACAGAGCCTAGGGCTTGCCAATCACAAGGTCAGCAGTTCGAATCCCCGCGACGGGGTGAGCTCCTGTTGCTCAATCCCAGCTCCTGCCAACCTAGCAGTTCGAAAGCATGTCAAAGTGCAAGTAGATAAATAGGTACCACTCCAGCGGGGAGGTAAACAGCATTTCCGTGCACTGCTCTGGTTCGCCAGAAGTGGCTTAGTCATGCTGGCCACATGACCCGGAAGCTGTACGCCGGCTCCCTCGGGCAATAAAGCTAGATGAGCACCGCAACCCCAGAGTCGTCCGTGACTGGACCTAATGGTCAGGGGTCCCTTTACCTTTATCTCAGTAAAATATATTTCAAATGATGCTAATGATACAGAGAGAGAGACCTGCTGAGCGAGTGAATGATATATAAAATAGTGAGGCAGTTTAACCACACTCTGGTCTTCTTAAATTCATAAGCGTCACATAAACTTGCAGATGTTGTTGGACTACAACTCCCATCAACTCAGCCACCATAGCCAATGTTCTTGGGTGATGGGAATTGAAGTCTAAAGCATCCCCATTGCTACTTTTAAACAAGTTCATATAACTATTCCAATGTGTTTCAAAAAAGAAACATGTTTAATGTTCATGCTTTTCTTCCATACTAAAAACATCACCTGCAGTACTAATCATACTTACCTAGAAGCGAATCCACCTCAGAAGCATTGGGTTTCCTGCTGAAATCCTTTTCATGCCACAAATGTTGGGTTTTTTGTTGTTGTTGTTTGGAGAGGGGAGATAGTTTGTCGCCCCCTCCAGAGAGCAATAATGTGGTATCATTGGAGAAGAATAGCAGAACAACTGATGAAGCAGAATTAAATCCTTCATTAATGCACTATTATTGTGTCAAAAACCTGTTGTGGAATATGCCAACCAAAACACCAAACTGGAGAGGTTTAGGTACCAGAATCACAGTTTATGTGTAATTTTTCAGTTTAGTGGTATTATTTGTGGCTGATGGTAGATTTAACACTGATGCATATAACAATGCCAGTGGTGTTATATGGGGCTGGGATTGCAAAGATTTTTCAGGGGAATATGAATTTAGGTCCCTCAGCCAGACACAATATTGGGGCAAGGGGAAGTGGCAATGTCCCAGGAGCATTCTTGACTTCATTTACATGCATAGGATCTAATCTTCCTGCTTTATGTGTAGCGGCAGCAGAAGAGAGCTTGTGGCCTCTCATCCAGCAACTACCAGCCAGCATGGTACAGTGGTTAAGTGTGGTGGACTCGTAATCTGGTGAACCGGGTTCGCTTCCCCGCTCCTCCACATGCAGCTGCTGGGTGACCTTGGGCTAGTCACACTTCTCTGAAGTCTCTCAGCCCCACTCACCTCACAGAGTGTTTGTTGTGGGGGAGGAAGGGAAAGGAGATTGTTAGCCGCTTTGAGACTCCTTAAGGGGAGTGAAAGGCAGGATATCAAGTCCAAACTCTTCGTCTTCTTCCCCCATGACACAGACATGCACACTTCCCTGAATTACTCTGGAATGACACATTGAATATCTGTGTATAACTTGTCCAAAATTATCTTGTTTTCTATCTTGTATTCTACATGTATTTTATTATTATTATTTTATCCCATGAGCCACCTAGAATCAGAAAAGTAGCCTATAAATATTTTACAATAAATAGCTGTTTCATCTTCCATTCCATAGGCATGAGATAGGGAGGGAAGGGGGCAGAATAGCAATTGGAAAGCTCCTTTGCTGTGACTGCTGGTGCCACAGACCCCCTTCCTTCCTTAATAATAATAATAATAATAATAATAATAATAATAATAATAATAAAGCACCACCACAGTAAGCATGTTAACCCTGTGAAATGGGAAGAGTTATTCTTCAGGAGGGGCATTTATAACTTGGATAAATTCCTTCCCCCCACCCCACAAGACCAGTCGATGACAAGAAAACTTTTGTGGGAATATTACTTTTTTGTGTGACAACAGAAGGAAAACCAGAAAAAAGGCATATTGAGCCTTAACCTTTAATGTCCCTTAATGTAACCAAATTACATAGTCAGAGATAGATAACTTCTGTCCTAGGTACTTTATCTAGTAAAATCTCCCAAATGCTATATTTTTACAAAGGCTAACTTCTCAAACCTCATGACACATTTCATTAGTATCCTAGGGGGGTTGCTTAAGTATATTATTAGAATGACTCATTTTTCTGTCCAGCTAATCTCCGTAGCCTGGATATTGTAGCAATAATTGACAGATAAAGATAGGTTAACGCAAATGTGCCTTTTCTGTAGAGATTAGGAGGTGCAAACTTACTGCTTTTCTGTTGTTGTTGAGTACCCATAATGGAGTATGTTGCCATGTCCCTTTCTGTCCTTTACAAGCATTATCTGTAATAATAGTTTATAGAAAGTTTGGTTTCATTGCTGTAGAGATGGGAGTGGGGCAGCTTGAAACTTTAAAACAACCTTTTCAGCATTTACTCATTTAAAATCATTGCCGTTGGCCATTGCTTTCTGTTACAGCTCATCCTCTTTTCCTAATTTGAAGTAATGAATAGTGATGAGTTTTTATCAGATTATGCAGAATCTGTGAGGAACGGCTCATAGAACCATTTCTCTCTGCACATGTCCGAAATAGAAAACTATATCCTAAGTTTGTTTATAAGGAGTATATCAGAAATGTACCCACTGTTTCATTTCCTGCATTTCATATACCCAACTCCAATTTTCTGCCATTTTTATTAAAAGCCCACTTCAGTGCATTATCCAAGCTCTTGCTAGCAAACAAAATCTCTGAGATGACATATCCATTATTGGGGATGATTGAGGCAATGGCATCAGCTAACTTCCTGAAACAGACATCTCCAATAGAGTAATAGCTATCAGTTAGATTATAGTATGATAAGAAACAAGCAAAACATGAACAAATAATACTTGTATAAAGGAAAAGCACATAGTAACCCATTACAAGCACAGCACAGACACAGTGCTTTCCCACCTGATTAAATCCCAGGGTTGTAGCAGAAAAAGGAAGAAATGAGCCGAAGTGGAATGGAGGACAGGAAATAGTCAGAGTCTCTAAACAGTATCATCCACCAGTGATTGTCCACCGGCAGAAAGGACTTCTGCTTGCACAAGAGGGCTTCCCCAATTGTCTCTTTCCTGCATACTCTCAGAAGCTTCTCTGGAGGATTCAGGGACCTTCAGGAGCAGATTGGGGGGGGGGGGTACTCAGGTAGCTGCACAGAGTAGAGTCCATCTACAAATAAATGATCAACACAGATTCATTTATTACTACCCAGTGCTGGGAATAGACACAACATTGCTTTCAATAAATCACCACCACAAACAAATTTATTATTCTCCTGCAGAAGACAGTATGCTGAAACGTAGTGGACATACCGTTTCTTCTGTTAACTGTTTATAGCCTGAGCATTATTTTGAGGTTTTGCACTTTACCATACCACTTATTTAGTATGATGCAATATCAGTCCCACCAAGTTGTTTTCAATTGAGAGTAAATGGCCCTTCAAGAAAAGCTTGCCAGGCCTTTCACATACCTGAGGTCCTATTTGCTGCTCCCCTCCCACTAAGGACCTTATGCAAGTCCTTTAAGTGGAGCCCATTTACAAGGACAGCCATTGCATTAATGAGTCATTTGAAAATTGCTATCCAAGTCCAATATAAAAATCTAGCATGATAAAAAACTAGTAGGAGGCAGTAATGTTGCCTCCTTTTGAATCCTAAGCTCCTAGCTTATTGCTGGGCATAAAGAGGCTGCAGTGGTTAAGGCAAACCTTAACTTTAAGGCAGGAGTTTTGACATGTGACCATGGATGGTGCAGAACAAATGCATAACAGGACTTGGGAATTCAAATTTTTTTTTGTTTCTGAAATTAGTCCCTATTCCTTTCACTTCCCCAGTTGTCATAAATAGATTCTCTGTTCCTGTTGTTCCCACAGGGAGCAGCTTCATCCCTTCACGTTTGTGCTGGTTTGGTCTATGTGGTGAGAATACCACAGGGAACATGCAAAGCACAATAAGCACCACTATCACAGCGCCAAGAAAAAGCAGCAGAAATATGTTGGTGGAAGAAGATAAAGCCACCTGACTTTGCATGTTTTTATCCTCTTCATGATGAAAGCACCACTCAGAGATAGAATCAGCACAAAAAGAACCTAGGAAACCATCCTTTTGTGGAATAAAGTGGTAACAGAGAAAGAAAATGAAAACATCACACTCTGCCTAGTCTTGGAAATGTTAAAATGCATCCTGCAAATTCTGGTTGTTGGTGGGTTTAACCATTAGGCAGAACACTTACAGCCTACTTTGCAGCATGCTTGTATATGCTGCTCTCTGTATGCTGTGCATTTGAAAAGTTAAGCCACTTCAGCCTTCTCACCCAAGGCCATGTTGAGCATCTGCAGTCACAACTCTTTTTTCTGCATAAGAGGTGTGCAGGTGTTAAGCTGCCTTTGACACAAGGGATTTTGCTTGTATCATTTATATGGATTTGTGCATTTACATTTTAAAGCCCAAGTCTTTAAAATGTTATCACACTAATACAGGAGGTCTTTCACTTCACCAGACTCTGAAAGCTGCTCTCACATGTAATGAAAACTTTTGTATGGCATTATGTTTAAGCTACCCTGTTCCTGCACTCAATTAATACATCTACCTTTATAAAAAGGGCACCTTCTGGTTTGAGTGAGTCATGCCTCCTTTTTCTCTTGAATATTCAAGGCATTTCCAGGCATGGGGGCTTGCGAGTGTCAGGTATACTCTATCAGACACTCACAAGCCCAAACGGGATTGCACTGATCCCTGCAGGAAAAGCCTGGGTCACCTCAGCACAAGGATACAGTCGTACCTTGATTCTCGAATGTAATCCATTTTGGAAGTCCTTTTGACTTCCGAAATGTTCGAAAACCAAGGCGTGGCTTCCGATTGGCGCAGGCACCCCAGAAACAATAGCCAACAGCCACATCAGACGTTCGGCTTCCAAAAAACGTTCGAAAACTGGAGCACTTACTTCTGGGTTTTCGACGTTTAGAAGCTGAAATGTTCAAATACCAAGGCATTTGAGAACCAAGGTTCCGCTTTGGAAACATTTGGTTTCCTCTTTAGAAAAGCAAACACCCAATCAAGTGAGCTGCCACAGGGTGGGAGAAGACAAGGAGATAAGAGGGCGTAGGCTGGTAAAAGATTAGCACTATGTATTGTAGTGGCAGAGGACCCCTACTCAGAAGGAAGTTCAGCTGTGTTCAGTGGGGTTTGCTTCCTAATAAGTGTGTTTAGTATCGTTGCTTAAATATGGCCGTGGGGAAAAGGTATTATAGTGCAAACCTTGTCTTGTAGAAACGGTCATGTAGAGACATGTACAGGCAGACAAGGTATTCTATCCATATGAAGCCACATGGAGACTCCAGTTACCGTATTTTTTGCTCTATAAGACTCACTTTTTCTCTCCTAAAAAGTAAGGGGAAATGTGTGTGTGTGTTATGGAGCGAATGCAGGCTGCGCAGCTATCCCAGAAGCCAGAACAGCAAGAGGGATTGCTGCTTTCACTGCGCAGCGATCCCTCTTGCTGTTCTGGCTTCTGAGATTCAGAATATTTTTTTCCTTGTTTTCCTCCTCCAAAAACTAGGTGTGTCTTGTGGTCTGGTGCGTCTTATAGAGCGAAAAATACGGTATATGAAATGGGCCCTAGGTTTTTCCCCCTGTTCCCAGTAGCTATCATGCATAATGAATAGAAAGCCCACACACAAATTTACTTCTTGTGCAAAAGCTAATTTAGAAAAGGGTGTGTGTTCTTTTTTAAAGTGTTTTGCAAGTCCTCATTCATTATTATTTTTTCCACTGTATGATTTAAACTTCAAAAAGGTTTTTAATGCACAAGGAGGGGTTGCCATGTTGATAAAAACCACTTTGATGCTAGCAACAACACCTTCTGGAGGAAACATGAAGAAAATCTTGCTAATGAATTTGTATGAAGAAGTACAAGTTATTAAAGCAAGCATAGCTCAGTCCATGTGTAGATTATAAATGAGGGTGGCAGAAATTTTAAACTCAATTCACACTAAGCGTACGTGATGTTATGGCACAGTTCACTACATTAAGCTGTTTCATTTGCTAGCGTAGTAATGTTCATGTATTGATAGCTGAACTGTAAGAATCCTCTCTCTTGAAAAGCAAGAAACATTGTTCATTGATGCAACAAAGGGTAATAACAAAGCAAGATGTCACACTACTTTTATTTGCATTTTAGGTCAGCCTCAAAACATGTAGATAAAGACCTTGGAAATATAGAGGAAAACAAAAAGTTAGAAGAAAACAATCACAAATCGGAAGCTTGAGAACTTGTCAGTCACCACCATTCCAGGTAGGTGTGAACAACTTCATAATGTCATCTATCTGTACTCTGTATATGATTTGAATGGCTTTTAGTCTCTGCATTGCTGAAGTGTTTGTATTATTTACACATCAAGATGAACCTAGATTTATCTGCTCAACATTTGGAAGGCCTTCAGAAACGCTTTCAGTTGCTTGGGGCTTTCTGTGGTGGTATTTGGAAAACAGACAAAGGTTATCACCTCACCAAGAGACAAACTGTTATCAATAGAATCTTATCAATTGTTATCAATAGAATCTGTTATCAATAGAATCTTGGACTTCCTAAGACCTCTTTAGCACCACACTGTTCACTAAAATAACACACACTGTTCACTAAAATAACGGAAGCAACTCCAGGGCTAAGTATAAATTCCTGGATGTCTTCTAGGTCAACCAGTGTGCCTGTTTTGACTGGGTATGAACTCCTGGTTCAAACAGGCCACTCTGTCCACCACCAATCACTGCAATTTATCTATATGTCTCTGTACACCAGGGGCTCAGTGCTATTTGCTTAATCTTTTTCTCGAAGGACAAAAGTTCCAAAGAATATCTAGCCATGACAGATTACAGGTAGGTTGTGCTGCTTCAAAGCAGTAAGTTGGACTGGGTTTGTTCTGATGGCAGTTCTATACCGCTGTGAAGAGACTTTCTTTTCAGAAGCCCTGTGCTAGCACTCTCCAGAAGCATAGTATGAATAGTTTTTTGGTCCAAAAAAATAATCTGGAAACATTTCAGAATGAGTAACACTGGGACCAAGACTCAAGAGTTAGTGTACATTAAAAGTACATCCTGGGCTAAATGTAGTCTAGCGCTTACAGAGCTGCAATTTCTAGCACACTTTACAATCTACAGTTACCAATATTGGGGGTGGAGTGGGGGAAGGATGCTTTAATTGTATGCAAGACAAGACAAAGAGCTAAGGCAAAAAACAGAAGGCAGTAAATGTTTAGGTAAGCCTCAGGAACAGAGCCTCGGGCAACAGGGCCAACACTGATCGAGGGCTTGCTCAGCACTGTCATGGCACCTTTTCAAAAGTCAGTTGAGAGATTCAAAACCATTTATGATTTTGGAAAATATTTTTCACACTTGTTGGCAAATTATAATGCACTCTTCATTGTTGTGCGTTTCACGGTGTTCTGTGGTAGCCTTCATTTATTTCTTCCTTTTTTATTTTTATGGCATGCATTTTATGTGGGAAACCTAATATCCCTCACCCCCCCCCCCATTTCTGTATTATCATCAACATACAAGTTTATCTCGACTGACCTTGTTATTTCTCGTTTTCAGAGAATAAACATAGACCAACTGAAGCATGAACATGGATTGTATTTAAGATATATACAAAGACATGACAGCTATTCATGGTTCAAGTATTACACAGATCATTCTATCAAGTTTTCGGAGGAATTTACACAGTTATCTCAAAGCTTACAAAAATATCAGCAAAACTAATTTTGGCGGCAGCCGTGATAATAGGTCACAAGTTTGTGTTCTGTTTGAATATCTTTTTTTCTTTTTTTTCTTTTTTTTGTAAATGTCTGCACTGAAGATTTCTTTTGGTTTGCCTTTATGTAAATTTTTTACGTAGCTATTTTTATACACTGTAAGGCTTTGTTCTGGGAGTCGCTGGTAATCTGATGTATAGTGTAATGTTTTTATTTCCATTGTTTTTTGCACCCTTTAAAGTGGTACATTTCTAATTCTGATTGCTATCAGTAAAGCTCTTACTTTGCACAGCAAGTATCTAATTTATAAGATTGCCTTATGGGAAAATGAGACACTTCTCTCTATGTTTTTCAATCACCACTAAAGGAAAAAGGGGGGAATAAATCTGTAAAAAAAAATAAGTAAAAGCAAACTAACCGGTTTTTGAAATAATGAACACCTGCTCAACTACAAAGGACATGTATATAATTTACAAAAGGAGAGTAAGGTATTAAACAAGATTCATGTTGTCATGTATACAGATGTCCTACTAACACGTCTTTTTTAGACAGGAAAATCTTTTTATTGATAGCATTCTGGAAAACTAATTGTTATTGCAATTCCATGATATATAGTGTGAATGACTGAAATTAAGAATTAGTTCTGAAATATTTTTGTTATCCACTGCCTTAAATATTATCTATCTTTTTATTTTAAAAGAAAAAAAGATCAGTTGAAATTGGAAGTTTTTGGGTTTTTTTAAGTGGTCATATCAAAGCTGCATTTTTCCACAAAATAGAATATATATTTTTGTGTGTGTGCGTTTTTGTTAACTACACTACAGATATTGCACCTTGAGATAATTTTAGTGTTTTTAACTGGTACATAATTTATCAAAAAAAGTACATGAAATTGTAACAATGAAATGAAATCTATGTATCTTTAGTTACATTCAAGATTGTAACTTTATAAACCTGTTTTATGCTTGAGAATTTTTTTAGAAAGTTAGCATAAAAAGAAACATTTGAATAGATTGGGGCAAATAGACAGCAGTATTTAGCAGTGCTCTTTTAGCAGAAGAATAGCATCTGGGAGAATGTGCTAGATAATTTTTGATAACGGCAGGAAAATATTACTGGAATGGAAGTTTCTGTTTACAGATTTACAAGCCAGGAAAACAGGAAGATTCTGTAGATTGTGGGGAGTTTAAGAAGAATGGAGATGGAAATTAGGAAATGTATTTTGCCACTTAGGGGGGAAAAACACTGTTGTAAATTTGTAAAATGTTAAATGTCTGGGCAGTAGTGACTGATGTCTTAAATAAAAGCTTCCTGTAGTGTACTGGCATGGATTAAATACATGAAATGTCCTATAAATTCAATACTGTATAAAATATTACAGAAAAAAAACTGTTAAAGTCCTCTCTGCATTGGTTAAGGCTTTATTTGGCAGGGGAACGAAAAAATTAATCTTGGTCAATGTTTAAACCAAAGTTAAAAGGGGGATAAAACCAAAGTCATTTGTTTTGCATGGCAAAGCCATTTATGATATCTTTGTAAATACTGTGGTTTGTTTTTTTCCTTTCTCCTTTTTCTTTTCTTTTTTTTTTTAGAATTTTGTTTTTTTAAAAAAAATCTAAAATTTTTAAGCACCTGTTTTCCAAAATAAAATGTGAACACACACAAAAAAAGATTATATATAATTTTGTTTTGGCGTGAAGACATCATTGCTTATAAGGGAAGATTCAATTGGTGTGAGTACAGTAAAGGGAAAAGACTTGCACTGCGATATCATGTCTTTTAAGTTTTATGAAACGTAAGCATACAAAAGTAGTCCCATTAACAAAAGGATCTCTCCTGATCTGTAAGAGAGCCATGCAACTGACCAGACTTGAAACAAGAGTGGACACCAAAAAATGAAAGTGCTCAGCTTCTGCATCCAGTGTCATTATGGGAAACCAAACTCTCACCTTTTGAATTTCTACTGGCCATTCCAATGTAATTCTTGGGGGGTGTTTTCTTCACTGTTGACATCAGACATGTTTCAGGAATCAACAGTACAAATTAATTGTTGCAATTCATGCCTGAAAGACAATAAAAGTGAAGTATGTTTTCACATTCCTGTCTGACATTTCAGTTCAAGTGGGATCTATGGAAGCCGCCCAGAGTGGCTGGAGAAACCCAGCCAGATGGGCAGGGTACAAATAATAAATTATTATTATTATAGCTCAGTAATTTGGTTGGCGTGGGGTCTGGTCAGGTAGATGCTTTTGCACATGCATAACTTCAGTCTGTTAGTGCCAAGAGACTGGACAGCTGGGAGTGGTAGTACAGAGGACATTTGGAAGTTACTCATGCACACAGCAGGACAAAGAGATGGGGGAGACAAAAGGGGATAGTAAAGTAGCAGAGAAAACACATTCAGGTGCAACCCAGAGAAAGTAATAGACGCAAGTCCTATGGTAATCAGTGAACCACAGCATACAGTGGAGAACTCAAGTACTATTGTTTCCACTGGGATTTTTTTTTAAGAACTCAACTTTTGCTGGCTTGGGTCTGGCCCATGAAAAGATAAAGGTAAAGGGACCCCTGACCATTAGGTCTAGTCGTGACCGACTCTGGGGTTGCGGCGCTCATCTTGCTTTATTGGCCGAGGGAGCCGGCGTACAGCTTCCGGGTCATGTGGCCAGCATGACTAAGCCGCTTCTGGTGAACCAAAGCAGCGCACAGAAACGCCATTTACCTTCCCGCCGGGGCGGTACCTATTTATCTACTTGCACTTTGACGTGCTTTCGAACTGCTAGGTTGGCAGGAGCAGGGACCGAGCAACGGGAGCTCACCCCGTCACGGGGATTCAAACTGCCGACTTTCTGATCGGCAAGTCCTAGGCTCTGTGGTTTAACCCACAGCGCCACCTGCGTCCCTTGGCTTGGGTCTGGCCCATGAAGAGATAGGGAAGAATAATTATGCATATTGCATCCTGGGTAGACAGACGAAAAAGAGCTTGGGAAAGGTCCAAGTCTCATGGATGCAAGCTACCCAGAGAACTCTGAAATGCTCTCCAACATATTGAGGGCAAAAACTGGGATGCGCATCTTCCCAGCCATGCTCCCACACAAGAGCACAGTGCCCCAAAACGGGATGTCCTGATTTAATTGGGGCAGTGGAGCAGTGTGTTTTGATATTTTATGCACCCGTGCATGCAAGTATGGCTGGATGGAAAATGGTAAGAAGGCTTCTTTGACTTCCCTTTCATTCTGTGATTAAAGAATGAGTCTGACTCTTGTGCAGAGGACAGGGTAAATGCTCAGACGAGGCCTTTGCCGTTTGTAAGTGGTGACAGATGACAAGGTAAAAAATTGTTAAAAATATAGAAACTTAAAAATGGGCTGTGTTTAATTCAGTTATTAAAAAGATTGTAGGAAAAGGAAGTACCACATTTGCAAGTAGGCGGGATTGGAGCGACAGGAGGAAGAGAATGGATTAGGCCTTGGAAGTACAGAAGAAGAGTTTGGATTTGATATCCCGCTTTATCACTACCCTAAGGAGTCTCAAAGTGGCTAACATTCTCCTTTCCCTTCCTCCCCCACAACAAACACTCTGTGAGGTGAGTGAGGCTGAGAGACTTCAAAGAAGTGTGACTAGCCCAAGGTCACCCAGCAGCTGCATGTGGAGGAGCGGGGAAGCGAACCCAGTTCACCAGCTTACGAGTCTACCGCTCTGAACCACTACACCACACAGGGCAATTAAATGGGGCTGTGAGGCTTCCTCTCTATTAGGAAAGTGACTTTGGGTCCCTACCAGGTTACAACCTCCAATTTACCAACTGTCGTCACTCCAGCTCCATACAGGAACAGGAAATATCCACAATGGGAGTGAGACTGGGTATGCCATGCAAATCAGCCTCACTGTCCCCAATGCTTTCTACCCACTTCCGCTTGAATGAGAGTAGAACTCTCCCTGCAACCAGAAACCTAGATAAAGCAAGCTTCCCAATTGTGCAGCAAATTCTACTCATGTTGAAATGAATGTGCATAGAAGCCCCCTCCAGACTTTTGAAGCAGGAAAGTTAGGGGCTCAGCAGACACAGATGTTGATGAAATGGGCACCATGGGCCACCCAAGGCTCCTTACACAGCTCGTTCCTTGTTCAAGCATATACAGCCTTTGGGAGCAGGGCCTCAGGCTCCTAGCTAGAGTGCTACATCTTGCTTGGACATAAGGCCTGAACAGGATTTCAACCTTTTTCAAAAATAGATGGCTCAATAATTCTCAATAATTTAGTGCCTTTATCTAGCTCACTCTCTAGTCTACTGCATTTTGCACCTTTTCTCAGGGCAGCCTACACAATGGCATTGTATCTACTAAAAGCAAACTCTGTGTTCCAAATTCTACTCCTTACATAGCCAAAATGGTGCAAGAGAGAGTGGTCAGCTAGTTTTGGAGAAGTGAAAAATGATGGAGGAGGAGGAGGAGGAGAAGTGTGAGGGGCTGAGCCTGTCAAGAGAGAAATATAGAGTGAATGGAATAGTGTCCTAGAAGGCAGCATGATGGATGAACACACCACACTACACCATTTTGTTGCAGAACATAGTAGTATTCCATATAAGCCTATGGCCACACTAAAGATGTCATTTTGATCCATGCTGCTTTTGCGTCTATCTGCTCCCCCTTTGCATCCTGTATCCTTAATGTATTGGATCAATCTATGGTTAATCAGACTCTTCCCCAGGGATGCCTGGCAACAGGGCTAATTTTGATTGCCCTCCTCCCATCAGTCTCCAATAACTCTGGCAAGAACTGTGAAATTGTGTATCCACAAGTATCGATTGTATTTGCTTTTAACAAAACACTGTCTGTATTCATTACAAGCCCGAGTGGTCTTTGAGTTATTTCTCTTTGATCCAGATTATGGGATTTCCCCATAAAAACTGAAGTGATGGGAGAAGTTGCAGCTGGTCCGATTTCCCCACCTATGCAAGTTTTTAAAGGCACAGAAACACATGTGGCTTTTATTATAATTAAGTTTTATATTATTTATATTCTGCTACATTCCACAGACTCAGAGCTGCTAACAGCAGGTTGTACTAAATGTTAATAGTGCTGCAAGTTTAAGTGGGATTGGGTGATAGTTTCTTTGGAGCTCTGCCTAGGAGGGAGATACTTCCTCACTCCCAGGTTTTAGAGGGCCCAAGCGACAACATGTCAACTGAGATCTTTGGAAAAGGTGGCACAAAGTAGGTTGGACTGCAAGCAGATTTTGGCCCACCAGTGTAGACAGTGTGGCAATGATATTCTTCAACAAGAAAAGTGACTAAATATTCCATATGTATCCTCAGCTGTTGCTATTGTGGCTTGTGAAGGCCAGGTTACATTACAAATATAACAGACTTCCTTGCAACCTGGATCCTGTGGCCAAGGTTATATTCCTTAAGAGCAATTACCTTAGCATCCAAAATTTGCAAAACAGGAGAAGAAAGTTATATACAGTGGTACTTCGGGTTACAGACGCTTCAGGTTACAGACTCCGCTAACCCAGAAATAATTCCTCGGGTTAAGAACTTTACCTCAAGATGAGAACAGAAACCACGTGGCAGCGCAGCGGCAGCAGGAGGCCCCATTAGCTAAAGTGGTACCTCAGGTTAAGAACAGTTTCAGATTAAGAACGGACCTCCAGAACGAATTAAGTTCTTAACCCAAGGTACCACTGTACATTAAAAAAAGGAACGTGGGCTATTTGTAACAGATTGAGGAGAGTAGAAATCGAGTAACACCCACCCACACACCAACACGACAATGCTACGCGTAAGTTTCAAATTGGGATTAATGAAAGTAGAATCTATAACAAAGAACTGTCACCAAAATATAATAACAATGTCCACTTTTTATTAGTACCAGTAAAGTTCCCAGCAGGCACCAAACAAGGCTGTATTCTTGGCCCCACATCTATTTAATCTATTTTTGAAAGATATGAAACAACATCTACTCCTCGTGAATGGCCACACTCCTAGGTTAGGACCTAAGGCAGTGGCTATACTTTTATATGCAGACGACACTCTCCTCTCCTGCACCAGAGTTGGGCTCCAAAGGTTTCTAAAAGCATTCTTTCATTACTGCCAAGGAAATCACCGAGCAATTAATTACTAAAAATCCAAGATCTTGGTATTTTTAAAGAGTTGGCATCCATCTAAATCAGGCTTTCTCAAGCTCGGCCCTCCAGATGTTTTTGGCCTACAACTCCCACAATCCCTAGCTATGGTCAGGGATGCTGGGAATTGTAGTCTGAAAACATCTGGAGGTCTGACTTTGAGGAAGTCTGATCTAAATGGTGTATTGTGATCAAGAAATCGAACAAGTTAAAAGCTTTAAATACTTAGGGATCACCTTTTATTACAATCTAAAATGGGTGACCCATCATAACAGGATAACCAACTTAGCTAAATGCTCTGCAGAATGAATTAAATGATTATATTTTTTTGGATGGTAACCAGAATGTGCCTGCAGTGGTTAGGTTAGGACCTATAGTACAAAAAACTGTTTTGCAACTCCTTTATGGGATTCCCTTATGGATAACTGACTTTAACAACAAAGTTAAGGGTGTACAGGCATCCTTCTTCCGACAAACCATAGGAGTTCCAAAATGTTTCTTCTATCTGGCTATATGTGCAGAGTTAGGCCAGCATCTCTTAGAATCTAGGGGCTGGATTATGACTTCCAGATACTTGTTAAAAATTCACTTTAATACAGACCTGGAAAGTTTACTAACCTCTTTATTGAGAAATACACATAATTTTACATGGTTTTCTCATGTTGCCTTCAAACTCAGAAATATAGGGATTGCAATAGATTCCCTTCTTCTATAGGAATGGTCACAAATTTTCTCCCTCATCAAGCAGAGACTGCTAGACCATGAGATCCAAAACCTCTACCCCTCCCAGCCTTTTGTATGTTCATCTGCTTACTTAGGATTGCAGCCCCACCATGGAATAATGCCTGATTACTTTTATAATTTATATACTCCATCACATAGCTTTTGTGCTAGCTCGTCTAAATGCATTCCCCTCATCTGTTTTGTTCAGAAGGTTTAAAAAAAAACCAAAGCCCTTCCAGAACATAGTCCGCTTCTGAAATAAGAAAACACCAGGTACAATACATCACTTGTTTTGGGATTGCCCTCTTCTCGACAACCTTCACAAAGATCTCCTAGTGACTCCCTTACAGCTTAAAAAAACCAAAAACGATTTACAAAGAGTCTGTAATCCAATATTTGTTGAAGGATGATACGTCCGGAACAAAGAAGATTGTTTCGGGGTATCTAGCAGAGATCTTTAAAGCTAAAGCTAAAATTGCCTGATTTATTCAGTGGTGGCTATCCAGTCTTTTCTATATTGCATGTCTTTGGATTATTAATGTATTTACATGACTTTGTATGATTTTATTGTTTAAACTTATGCCAATAAAGGCCAATAACATCAATAACATCCGAAACCCAGCAGACTGCACTTCACCACCGGGTTTAGATACCTGTGGTGCTCCTCACGACTCTCTCTGTCATAGGCTGCTAGCACTTATCTTTCAGATTCTGTCCCAGGCTGACTTCCTCAGCACCCCTCTCAGAGCAGTTCTCCCAGACTTCTCTCGTCCACTTTTGGAATTATGCTCTGTCCCTGGCACAATCAGAAGCCTCCTCCTCCTCAGTCCCCCTTCTCACCAGCCCAGTTGCTTGTCGATGACTGCCGACTCAATCTGTTGCTTAGCAACTTGGGGAAAAGGGGATCGTCAAGGCAAACTGCTTCATCTTTGTTTCAAATGAAAATCAGCAAGTGAGTCCTGCTACAAAATGTTGCTATATATATATATATATATATATGCTTTCGTAGATTTTCACGGGTACAGGAATGCAGGTTTTGGTGTCCTCGGGTGTCTTCCCGTGTAAAAGTTGGGGTGTCTAGGCGACGTTTCGACGAGGTCTCACTCGTCATCTTCAGGCTGGTGCTTTCGGCTTCTTGTTACTGGAACAGAGCAGGATCTCAGTGTTTGAGTTCCTATAAATACTGTTGAGGAGGTGTGGTGTATAGCCTCCAATGTTCTGGGCAGAGAGGAGGTTCCCAGGCTAGTGTGCCTTTTCTTCTTTTGTTCCTTAATTACTTGAGGGATATCTTGAGTGATTTCTTGAGTGATTTCCTGAATCCCACTTAGGTGGGTCATTAGGTGTGGATTAGTTGCTAAAGCCTTCGTGTCTTGAACTCTTGAACTTTGTGAAGAGTTTTTCTGAGAAGATGGCTGTACTGCACTTGGTTGTGCTCTGGCTTGGCTTCGTGTATAGGGGCGAGCTGTGGTTTTGTGGCCTGTGCCAGCCAGATCTGTGTAGGGATTGCAGGGGGGTGCAGCATCCGGAGGTGCCACCCTGGTTTGGCTACTGGATGGTGTCTGTAATTTATCTGTGGAGAGGGTCTGGGTTTGGGTCTGGTGTGGTTGATTGGTGATGGCGTTCTGTGTGCCTCTGGATCTGGTGTCAGATTTTGTGGGGAGGGCTAATTTCCAGATGTCTGGCAAGCGGGATGTGTCGTCACGCTTGTTCATGTTGTGAGGGTGTTTCTCTATCTCGATGGCTTCCATGATTATTCTCTTGTGGTGATGTTCCATGTTAAAGAGCAATTTGGAATCTGCAAAATTAATTTCGTGTCCTGTTTCTTTCATGTGTTGGAAAAGAGAGGAAGTTTTTTCTTCTTTTTTGACGGCATTCTTGTGTTCTGCGATCCGTGCATTTATTCGTCTGTTTGTTTGTCCAATGTACGTGGCTGGGCAGACTTTGCAGGGTATTTCATAGACCCCTTGGTTTTCCAACTGAATTTTATCCTTGGGGTTTCTGAGGATATTGGCTATTTTTTGGTTGGTGCAAAAGGCTGTTTTGATATTGTGTTTATGGAGGATTTTGCTAATTTTATCTGTAGTGCCCTTGATATAAGGAAGGAGGAAGGAAGGACACACTATCTACCGGAAAAAAACACACACCAACCGCTACTTACATGCACAATCACACCACCACCCTGCACAAATAAACTCCGTAGCCAAGACTCTCATCTCCAGAACCAAACGCCTGGCTGACGAAGACCACTTGACAACTGAGTTACAGAATCTCTCAAATGTGTTAATTGCCAATGGATACCAGCAAAACAGGGTTACGAAGCTAATCCAAAAAGAAACACCCCCCAAAAACCAAGACACAGAAGAAAACAATGGCATAGCCCTCCTTCCTTATATCAAGGGCACTACAGATAAAATTAGCAAAATCCTCCATAAACACAATATCAAAACAGCCTTTTGCACCAACCAAAAAATAGCCAATATCCTCAGAAACCCCAAGGATAAAATTCAGTTGGAAAACCAAGGGGTCTATGAAATACCCTGCAAAGTCTGCCCAGCCACGTACATTGGACAAACAAACAGACGAATAAATGCACGGATCGCAGAACACAAGAATGCCGTCAAAAAAGAAGAAAAAACTTCCTCTCTTTTCCAACACATGAAAGAAACAGGACACGAAATTAATTTTGCAGATTCCAAATTGCTCTTTAACATGGAACATCACCACAAGAGAATAATCATGGAAGCCATCGAGATAGAGAAACACCCTCACAACATGAACAAGCGTGACGACACATCCCGCTTGCCAGACATCTGGAAATTAGCCCTCCCCACAAAATCTGACACCAGATCCAGAGGCACACAGAACGCCATCACCAATCAACCACACCAGACCCAAACCCAGACCCTCTCCACAGATAAATTACAGACACCATCCAGTAGCCAAACCAGGGTGGCACCTCCGGATGCTGCACCCCCCTGCAATCCCTACACAGATCTGGCTGGCACAGGCCACAAAACCACAGCTCGCCCCTATACACGAAGCCAAGCCAGAGCACAACCAAGTGCAGTACAGCCATCTTCTCAGAAAAACTCTTCACAAAGTTCAAGAGTTCAAGACACGAAGGCTTTAGCAACTAATCCACACCTAATGACCCACCTAAGTGGGATTCAGGAAATCACTCAAGAAATCACTCAAGATATCCCTCAAGTAATTAAGGAACAAAAGAAGAAAAGGCACACTAGCCTGGGAACCTCCTCTCTGCCCAGAACATTGGAGGCTATACACCACACCTCCTCAACAGTATTTATAGGAACTCAAACACTGAGATCCTGCTCTGTTCCAGTAACAAGAAGCCGAAAGCACCAGCCTGAAGATGACGAGTGAGACCTCGTCGAAACGTCGCCTAGACACCCCAACTTTTACACGGGAAGACACCCGAGGACACCAAAACCTGCATATATATATATATATATATATATATAGGGGCATCCCCCTTCCAGGACACACTGTTTCATTCTTCCTCCCTCACCCATGAAATGTTCACTGAGCATGCTCAGTTCTTGTTTGGCTACTTCCCTGTATGTCCTTCCCCATAAAACAATAGTTAAACCTCAAAAGGTGTATCCTTTTATGGAACCTTGAAGATATCAGGCTCCATATATGCTTAACATTTCTCCCATGCTTGGCGAAAGGAATTAATCAGGTATGCTTTATACAAAATGTAACCATGATTAAGTATCCTATAGTCACATGTGTGCAAGTGTTATCAGTTTACTTTCAGACAAAAAGCTACATTTTTATGGAACTACACAGAATTCTTTGAAAAGTTAACTATGAAAATATCCAGGAAGCCTTTGCCAAGGTAGCCAGTTTTCATACATATTGCTTTCTCTCTTTTTCAAGTGCAGGTAGATAATTGCCTAGGCACAGAGTGTTTTAGCGTGCCAAATACCAGACACTGGATTGTGAACAGTTGCAATGATCCAGGAGCACGAGAACTTCGTTCAACTCATTTGAACATTTAAATGGCAAAATCAAATTGTAGCAATAACTCATTAAACATTTCTAAGAGAGCAGGAGAACAGCACTCTCTCAGAGCTTATGAGCCACAACCTCAACTGCTGCAAATTAGCATGAAGCGAACAGTCAACAATTTGATCCTAAACGATTTTGCAAATTTGCTCCAATTGAGCATCAAATCATGCTATGAATTTCTAGATTAAAGGAACACGGAGTCTGTGTGTTCATAAAGGGAGTGTGTAGCTTCCCTTCCACATCCCACTGTCAATATGGACACTATTTGAAAGCAGGGTTGCAATTGTGACACTTTTTTTTTCCTCTTCCCCAAACGACCAGAGGTATGTGCTTTTCATTTTGAAATTAAGCCTTCTTGTAAACAAATCCTTCTTCAAATGTGGCATGATAGCTAGCTTGGTAAACAAAGTATTATACACTCATTCTATTTACAGCAAATCTCAGAAGGTTTAAAAGGATTTAGGATTCATCTCTCCAAATTAACACACATTCTGATTAGAAAAGTTACGTTATGGCACGATGCATCTTGCATTACAAGGGAGCTTTCCTAAAATGAAAGATAGAAAGAAAGGGTATGGCATCTCTTTCCTGAGTTGCCATCCCCAACCCTTGTAATTAATCTGTCAAGTACGACAGCTTAAAACCCCGAGTTTAACACTTTGACATATCTCAGATTTTAAACAGCAACTTTACTTATCATTATTATGATGACTAATGCAAAGCTATTTGTTGGGAGATGGGAAGGAATGGAAGCACATCCACGAAAGCATTTTGCCTCGTTTACATTCAGGGCTGGCTCTCCCAAGGTGGTACAGAATTCAACCGTCATCGTTTCTCATGTTTTTATTTGTGTGCAATTGGATGGAGAAGGGATGCTTGGTACAAGAGGAGGGATGTGCTTAAGACATCCCAGTGGCCATTCCTTGAAGGATGTGCCTGTTCAGTACACAGGACTAAAGGACTCATTTCACCCAGTGAAACGCTTGTGCAAAACACATGCCTATTATTTTATAAAGCCCCAATGATAGAACTGTAGAATTTGAAGGGACCACAAGGACCATCTTTTCCCCCAAGTGGGGCTTAAACCCATAACCCTGAAATTAAGAGTCTCATGCTTTACCAGCTGAACTATCCAGCATCCCTTTTAATTTTTTTCTTGCTTTTATATTGTTAAACACAACCGGGGATGAGCCGATCTCAAATTTGGCAACTTTCAGTTTCATCGACCTATGTAGAAATTTATGTCTCAAGGACTTGCTTCCTTTCACAGGACGAAAAGAAAATCTAAGCCGCTCACTCGCCTGCACTAGCAGCACCACTTGCCAGTCATTAACTTCCCTCTCTCAGATCTTGAGAAGCATATAAATCTTTTTTTCCCTTGGACTCATATTTGGGATTTTTTAAAAAAATCATTTATCTTCACTCGTGGTGCAAATTCTCCCCATCCTTCTTTACACATCCCTCCGCTCATTTGTCTTCTTCTAAGTTGATCTCTAATTTGTTTTGCTTTTTTCAGTTTAATGGTCAAACACTGTTAATTAGACAATCTGGGAGTCTCCTTTCCAAAAGAAAGAAAGAAAGAAAGAAAAAAGTGATTGGCACAGGCAATTAGATTCAAAGTGAGGGCACACCAGGTGGATAAAAGCTCCCCATTACGAGATGGCACAAGGAGGAGGGAGGGGGAGAGAAAGGAAAGAAGGAGGGGGTGAACACACATTGACAGGAATGACAGCCTGAAAGTAGTAGCACAGAGACAGGAGAGCCGTGCAACCAAAATTAATCACGTTCACGGGAGAATATTGAAAGGAAATTGGGCTGCCAGGGCTTCGTTCCCACAGTGGATCAATAGCAAAAATAATCACAAGCCAAAGAGCATGAGATTACATTTAAAACGGGAAGAATAGAAAAGAACTCCCAAGGATGCAGAAGTATGGAAAAACTTAATCTTTTTGCAATTATTGGTCAAGGGGGCTCAAAGGTCTTATGGCACATAAAGTGGCCTAGAGACGCCAATGTGTGGTCTGTCACAAAGAGATGCACGTAGAGGCAGTACAAGTTTGGGAGGGTTTTTCCTCTCCAGTACTGGCCAAAATTGCAAAACCCAGAACCTTACAGATCCCCCGTTCCACCTCAAAGCTCAAGTCACTACTTGCCCAGTTCCGATGGACCTGGCTTACAAAATTGACCAACTCTTCGTTTTGCTTTTAACACAAAAGTTAAAGGCAATTGAGGAATCATTCCACACACCCACAGGGTTTGCATGGCTTTAGATTCATCAGGAGAGGTTTAGAGGATAGGCACTAAACTAGAGCAAACAGTACAGCAACAGCCCTAATGTAAGAACGTAAGCACAACTTGCGGGATCAGGCCAAAGCCCATCTCAGTTCAGCATCCAGTTCTCAGGGTGGCCATCCAGATTCCTGTGGGATACCCACAAACAGGACCCAATCACAGGTCCACAGGGCAGGCGATTCATTCGGGTTCCCCTGGCCTCCAGGGAGGCTTTTCAAGCTGCTGCAGGAGGGAGAGAGAGCCAGTTTATTTTCTTACTGCGAACGTCCTTGAGTTAACTTTGGACATAAAACCTATGGGATGCTTTTGAGATGCTCCTTAAAGACCAGGGAAGTGGGGAGTCTGGGAATATCTGAAGGAAATGAGTTCCAAACTGTAAAAAGGCAACATCAACAAGCTAATATTGTGCATCAAACTGCAAAGCTGAATCTAAAAGCTGGGCACCAGTTCTGAAATTATACACAAACGGTTTATTTTAGTGGGTTTGTATGCCTGCATAGATAGCAAGTCCATTGATGTTACAGTACATTTCAGCTTAGCAGTTGCTTAATATTTCTAAACTGCATTAATATCTCTGAAGATACCACTAAAACTTTTATTGGTTCTTTTATTCAGGTTTCGTGTGACATCCTTCTGTTAGTTTGTTTTCCATCTAAATTGAAACATCTTGTTTTATTGTTTGTGATTTTTATTCTTTGATAACCCTAATATTGCTTTTTTTGGTTGCAAAGTTAGCTTCAGGGCTTTCCCCCATTTTTTTTTTTAATGGAAAGGCAAGACAACACATTTATTTAAGTATATTAACCCTTTTATTGAAGGACAGATCGTGAAGCTGAGGCTCCAATACTTTGGCCACCTTATGAGAAGACTCACTGGAAAAGACCCTGATGTTGGGAAAGATGGAGGGCACAAGGAGAAGGGGACGACAGAGGACAAGATGGTTAAACAGTGTTCTTGAAGCTACAAACATGAATCTGACCAAACTGCGGGTGGCAGTGGAAGATAGGAGTGCCTGGCATGCTCTGGTCCATGGGGTCACGAAGAGTCGGACACGACTGAACGACTAAACAACAACAACAACAACCCTTTTATTGGAGATGAGCAGAACTATTTATTGTTCACAAAAGTATGGGCGAGGCATAGCAGAGATCTATAGTCTACAAGCACCAGAGCATTTGACCTGCTAGTGAAGAACACCAGACCACTTTTTCTAATGAAGTTCAGTACAGACCAGAACTTTCTTTTTATTTTAAAAGTATTTTAAATCAACGTGCAAGTCTTTTGGGGTCGTATTTTCTGCTCCTTTATTGCCTGTTGCTTTTGCTGCTGTTCAGATATATTAAAAAGTTTTACATGGTTTCAGGTGCTTTAAAAAAAAAAGGCAGAAGGGGAAAGGCATTTGCTTCATAAAACATAGATATAATAGGTAGCTGCGGGGCAAGATATTTGTTACAAAACACAGATTTCCAATTATGTCACTAATCACTGAGTAATCAGTACAAGCTTCAACATTAATTAATAATACAATCCTAATGACATTATGCTAAAGTCCTATGCAGTTTGAGACGCAAAACTGAATAGGACCTCTGCATAATGTCATTAGGATTGATTTGCACTCTGAGATGAGAGTTAGCTAGACAAAGCAGGAAATCTATGGCTGGTTCATATGCATGTCTAAATCACTTGATTTCTGATCACTTGACAATGAATTCATTGCAACCAGCTTCATTAGGAGACACTTTTGCCCTGTTCAAGCGTTTAAAATCACCCTGATGCATGAGGACATATTGTGGAATGGCCTTTACTGGCCTGCCATGATCCTGCACCATAAGCACATTGCGGAAATACTTCCAACAAGGAAGCCCACCTGAGATGTGTAGGTTCTCTCTGTGATCTGTAGTCCTGCAGCTGGCAGGAGTCAATGCTGCAATGACAGGACCAGAAGGCAGTGTCTGGTTCTCTTCCTTGTAATGCTGTGATTTTAACACCTCAATAGAACTTTGGTCTGCCCTCCAGATGTTGTTAGGACTATAAAGGCCATCAGCCCCAGCCAACAGTGTATTGTAGTCCAACAACATCTGGAAGGCAACAGGTTGGTGAAGCTTTGTTTAAGGAATGTGAGAAATTAAAATTTCCACACATAACAGAAGTCACCATTGATGCTTCAGTCACAAAGTGTTGACCATTCATATGGGAACCATCCCTTAGGCTTAGGCTGAAACCCTCCATCAACATCGCTTCCTCCATCATCTGATTTGAGGATTAGCCAGATGCACTCACCTGCAAGCTGGTTACTGCCTCATCCTCCAGACAAATCTGTTTATCGTGCTGAAAATAAGACACACCCATGTGTACTTTCTTCTTCCCGTGTGTTTCTTGTTATATTGGCCAGTTTGAGGGTGCAAGCTGGTGAGGAGTGATTCATTCAATTCAGAGTGCTTTACAGGACCGTAGAGGTTATGAACACAGAATTACATTAACATCATATTTTCCATCTAAGGTTCCCAACGTGGGGCACATGCCCCACAGGTAATTTGATTTTTAAGGGGAGCAATTTGAGAATGAGTTATTAACAGTGAATGGCCTTTTAGGCTTCCTCCATGTGAATAGGAGTTCACTTTTTGAATAATAAGAATTATATGTCATGGGGGGGGGATCAGGATTTTAGAGATGCTTAGGTGGGGCATGGCCAAAAAAAGGAACCACTGGTCTAGAAGGTGCTTGAAGCAATATTGTCACAACAGAAGACTTGCAATTAAACAAAAGACACATGCATTTAAATCTTTTAAAGTATCTAACCCTCTTGAACTTTGCAGCCCCCACAATGCTGCCTCTTCCCCCACACGAGCCTTTTAAGAGAAAACTTAAACACTAGTCAGGAGGGGCTGTGTTTTCAGGCAAGAGTACAGCAGCTGAAAGGCGCTTGAAACTTTGATTTAAAAAAAGCTCTTGAAAAGGAAGGCCGGCTCTTCAGCACAAAGGAAGGGAAAGAGATGAGGCCTGCTTGAAGAAGAGCCAAGCCCTTGCAATACATAGTAATGCCTGTGCTCTTGAGACAATGAGAGGAATGTCACGGCCTTCACCTCTCAGTTGAACTCTTCATTATGGGACAGTTGACAGAGCTGCAGCTTTCCTTCTAAGTCAGTTGATTTAATTTATGATATGAGCTGTGGGACAAGATGTTTAACTGAAACTAATGAGAGGATGCGGACTGAAATCAATAGCATAGGTGAGCCGGGGCTTTTGTTCCGTCCAGCCTTTCTTCTTTCCCATTGTGTTACCCCATATATATTAGGTATTGACTACCGCTGCTGAAGGCAAACATTTCAAATAACTCGAAATGAAACAGACAGCTTACTCTGTCCAGATGCCAATACGTCTTTTACTCAGGCATCTTTCACAAAAGCACAGAGCCAGGCATGAGTTTTGAGGGTGCGGATAGACATATAGATTTACTTCAAAATTCAGT
The DNA here is from genome assembly GCF_965153285.1 of Podarcis tiliguerta. NCBI lineage: Eukaryota > Metazoa > Chordata > Lepidosauria > Squamata > Lacertidae > Podarcis > Podarcis tiliguerta. The sequence goes on from NC_139537.1 coordinate 34,942,674, forward strand.
ACACGATTCATATGCAACACAAGTTTTTTAGAAGAGTGGCCTGGTTAGCTTATTGCAACAAAAACTATGGAAAACCTGTTGCATCCTAGCATTTTATTGCAGTCTTCGCTTCTGTAGATTGTGGCCCAACTTTGTCAGATGAAATGGTCTCGACTAGTGCTTCTCAAGCTATCTGAACATTCAGGTAGGACTTTTTGAGGGTGCAGGTAGCTACAGAGGGAAGTAGGAGCCAGGGAAATTTTCCTTCTGTGAACTTCCCTTATGCAAAATTTTCTTAGAACTGGTCTGCGGACCACCCCTTTGAGTAGCACTGGCCTGAACAATCAAAGGTAGGAACTATCACATACTAAAACCAACTTGAATGAAGTTTTGTCACGTTCAGCATCTACATCAAGGCTAGGTTGCAAATTTTGGATTCACTGAGACTTAGTGCCTCATCAGAGGTAAGTGCATGTTGGTACTTACTGTTCCTTCTCCATAGGGAAGAAGGGAGTCCTGTGTGGGTTGCCACTATCTATTCTCAGCAAGGGCCATGGCAGTGTGCAGACAGCTCTGGCTTAAACAATGGCAGGCAGATGCCAACGCCATTCTGGCCAGTGACCCCTTCGAAGGAGACAAGCTATTTGGGGAGGGGCTGGAAGACACCCTGACAGAGACCATGTTAACTCTGAAGTAAGGATTGAGAGAAAGGGTAAGAAGGGAAATTATTCCTCCTTTGGCGCCAACAGTCTCCTTCAGCAACAAGGCCTAGAAGCCCTCTGGGCAGGCAGGTGGGGTTCTTCTCAAACAGAAACCAGAATAACCAGAACTCCTTCTTCAACAGGCCTTAAGATAGTTACTACAAGAGGCAGCAACAGGCCTGACTCCGACCAGCTTCCAGGGAAGGGGGGCGGGAAGCTGTAGCACTTCCTCAGTTCCTGAGGAACAACTACATACCGGGGGTTGCTCAGCATCATCCAGCAGGGTTACAGGATAGAGTTTGACTAGCTCCTCCCTCCCCATTTCCCCCCTTTGCTCCTGATGCTTCAGGCACTCCAGCACTCCAGCACTCCAGCATCTGCTGGATATCAGGGCAACAAAGCATGTGGCAGAACCACAGCGGGGATCTGGCTGCTACTCTAATTTGGATCACAAGAGGGTCAATCGGTATTTGAACCAGGACATCTGCTCAGACTCTCTTCAACAAGTTACAAGTGATATAACAGAGACCACAGCTTTGTGGTGAATGTGGAGAGGGGGAAAACTCAGCAGAGTTCATGATGCACCAGGCAGCAGTGATAGACACCAAGTAGCACATGGTTAGCCTTCATGCAGAGCACACAGCCAAGATTTGGAGGACAGTCCGACAGGTCCTGAGAGCAAAGAGCACAGTCACCCTTCAGCTGGCCCAACTAGAGGGGCCCATGAAAGATATCTGTGCATTCAATCATCTTAATACATGACAACCTAATAGTCTTCAGAGTCTATTGATTTTTCATTTGGTCTAATACCTACCCTTGAAAGCATGAGTGGGGGAAATGCTTATGTTAGACAACAATTCTTGTTTTATTGTGGATCATTCTGATTTGATTGTTGTGGATAGCCACATTTCCCTGTATGACGGACATCATACATGGGGCACATATGAAAATCTGCTGAATTAAAAATGACTTCTTCAGTCTGTTTCCAACAACTGCGCCATTGGCAGCTCCTCATGTTGGCTGCCGTGGATGAGAGCTGCCAACCATTGAGCTGCCACACCGCCGGAGCACAATCTCTGTTCTCATCCTGAAGCAAAGTTCTTTATTTCTAATATTTCTGGGTTAGCAGAGTATGTAACCTGAAGCGTATGTAACCCAAGGTACCACTGTATTACAAACAAATCTAACAAGGTATAGTATACAGTTGCTTCAAGAATGGAGTTTGGGGCTATCAATGTTATTTTTACTGTGGGCTCATGAAAGCCCCAGGTTTCAGTAACTTGTTTAAAGAGTAGGTTGCCAACTTTCCACCTGGTACATTACTCATCATCCATATCAACTGATAGCCTTCCATAGGCTCCATAGCATTCTCAAAAGTGTTGTCAAAAGGAGCATTATGCAATTCCTTTTTAAAATGATTGCTTATCGTTCCCCATCACTTAAGTATCCTTGCTTCAGCAGAACCCTTTATCTTGCGTTAAGACTTAGCAGTTTATTCTAACTTAAGAGAATGGATCTGATTTCTGTATTACATTGGGTTCTTGAAAACCATGAACTGAGTTGTTTCAAATACTTGTTTCCATAGCTTCATGGTATTATTACAACTCAACTTTTAATTGCTAACAGAAGATGAAATCTTCTCTTCTAAGCCAAAAGTAGTATGTGTTAAGAGTGCTATCTAGTGGACACCTCTTCTGAAGATGAGGCCAGAATGAGTGCTAGCTTTTCCTTAAGAAAACTGAAATGCCAGCCACCAAGACAGGGACTAAAAGGATACAAAGTAATTTAGGCTGGGCAAGTGGTCCACACACACAGATCACATCCCTACAATGATTCGGACAGAGAAAGTGAAGTGCCACGATGCTGGATGAACTAGATAATAGAAGAGAATAAAACAATTGTATCTCATCAGTGATCCCATTCTCAGAAAAAGAAGCTAGTTATTCTATATACAGTTGTCACTAGACAATTTATGAGGTAGTCCAAGACACAATATAACATACTATTGTTACATAGCCCCAGTCTTATAAAACAAAACGAATCCTATTTTGCTCATCAAACTTGAGTTCTCAAATAGGCCCTCATGCCACAAAGGAAGACACTTTTGAAACTGATACGTCTTTTAAAAGTAGTCTTGTGTTATGGCATGGTGGTCTGGTGTTTAAAGGCGGAAATGCCATGATGTGAAGTCCTCAAGTATGTCTATCATCGCTCTTTGGAGTCTGACCATTTTTTTTAAGGAACCTATTATCCAAATGGTATATTTACTCAACATACAAGGACTATAACCAAAACTTTAACTATAACAGGAACACAATTCCTATGCAAGACCAATGGAAACTCACAATTGTTATGTAAACACACACACATGAACTTGAGAACATGATTATTAAGTCCAGTGGTACAGAAGTTTCCTGGATATCAACATATTATTTAAAAACTGTTCATCTTCACAAGTCCATATAAATAATATCAAATCCATCCATTTGCAGGTTAACTGTGGAAATGGCACGGTGCTTGGGTAAAACAAGTTAATAAACACACTCCAAGAAAATGTATGATTCTGTTAACATTTTTATAAAATACCTTACAAGAACAGATAAAGTAATTTGAGGTTACATAATATTCAGAATTGAAAAAAGAATGTTGAATAAAATAGGAATTGATCACATCACTATGTTTGCCACGTTAGACAAGTTTATAAAAAGGCTTTTTTTTCAGATAAAATAGTTATTTAGAAGATAAACCTTCAAAAATGAAACTATTGCAGTCCTTTCAAGAAACTAGTCCTAGAAGCACTACGTTCCAGGTCCACAGGCAGTACCTGATTAAAAACACACTTATCTGCTTCCAAGTTTGTCAAGCTTTTAAGACACAAATTAAAATATTTACCAGGTCAGTGCAAAGTAAAGCTTCAAGCTGGAAATATGATTCTGGTACAAATAAATTCACATTATGAAAAATCCTCAAGCACACACATGGGATTTAAGCAAACCTGGCACAAGACTAGTTGGCTATTTGAGGACACTGATCAAGCACTAAAATGGCAGCTCATTTAACAGACGTTGAGTTTGCTTGCATTACATATTGTCTGCATTGTCGATGTGCCCCATCATCTGAGTCAGCAATTTTAGAATTCTTTAGCAAAAAGCTGACATTATGTTGAAATGATTAATTAAAGCTCTTGAGTGAGTCTTGGATGTAGGAACAGGACCACCATTCTGAGTAGCTTAAATATCTCTGAAATTGATTCATTGAGAATTATGTGCTACCAAACACAACAGTGTGCTTAAAAATGTGTGAATATTTGTATGAACAAGCCCTTTTTCTGTGGTAATGTAGAGACCTTGTTCAGAACAGAACTCTTGCCATATTATTCTGCTAATTCATGAGCAATAACCAAACCATCAGAGAGCTAATTTTGTATGGCTATATTATTAAGAATGCTTTTCAGGACCATTCTGTCATCCATGGGATGACTTTGAGTGGGCATTAGTGTGAACATTCTTCACTGGGATATGATGGCCATGTAACCTCTTCAAAGACTTTATGAATCCTAGATTCATTAGATCCAAACTTGGGAGTTTATGACAGGCTTCCTCAACCTCGGCTCTCCAGATGTTTTTGGCCTACAACTCCCATGATCCCTAGCTAACAGGACCAGTGGTCAGGGATGATGGGAGTTGTAGTCTCAAAAACATCTGGAGGGCCGAGTTTGAGGAAGCCTGGTTTATGAGTATGTTGAAACATTTTTTCACAAGCCTTCATCTATTGGAGTCATCCCAGTAACACAAAACACCACACTGCGCACTTTAGGAAAGTAGAATTAGTGCTTTTCCTAAATATCCATACCAGTGGTTCCCAAAGTGGGCAGTACTGCCCGCGAAGGGATGGTGGAATTACCTAGCATGGGCATTAAGAGACAAGGGGATGCTGAAGGTATAAATGACTGTCAGACTTTGAAAAGCAGGCATCACTGGATCAAATACATCATAATTTTTTACTTTAAATAATTTAATTGGATTGTGAATAAATGTGCAATTAATTGTTACTGTTTTGAATTTTATTGTATTATTCTCTTCCTTTGTGGCTTGTGCATACCACTATTTTGAATAATGCTTTTTATAGGGTAGGATAGAAGGGCGCTGGGGCTGACTTTATGGAACCCAGAGGGTGGGTTTGGGACCCACTCACCTATGCTAAAAACAATAGTCTCTACTGCAATTGAAGGTCTTGTGCTATGACAAGTGTTCCTTTCCCTCTTTATAATATATTAATCTTTTAAAATGGCAGAATATAACTTGTGTTTTCTGTAGGAAAACTGCAGCTTTTTAACTTAGCAGCACATCAACAAGGTTCTTATGAATTAGAAGGCTCAAAACCAGTCTTAATGATCCTTTTCGGGACTTATCTATAAGTCTCTTCCCAAAGAGATAGCCAAGTATGATGGCACAGAATTACATTTCGAATAGTTTAGAAGTGGGTATGTCATACGATCAGATCTTTAGGAAAGAATATAGGATATGAAAAACTGGAATTCCAATATAAATTATATTTAAAATTTGTCACCATAAATGAGCTAGAGTGCCAAAATCAAATCAAGTAGTGTTGTGACAATGAATTGCTAGATGAAAGACCTTCTCAAAACTGGCCCAAGGGAAAGGGCTGAGGATGTGCACCACAAACTGTGATGTCCCTGATCTTGCCTAATCTGATTTCTGGAAAATGGATCACAGCCTTAATTTTGGAGACCTGGTTCCTGATTCCCTCCTTGCAGTACTTTTTTCCACTAGTCTATATTCAATCAGGAACAGGAGTTCCTCTGAATGATTGCATCTGTTTTTATAAAGTCACAACAGCTTCATTGGATGAAGCTAGGCCAGGTGATGTTGGGCATGTCACATATGGTGATAGGGCTGAAGAGATGGGTGCCTTATATTGGCTCTAAACCAGGGGCAAGGAAACTTTGAACATCTAGAAAAGGAGTGAGGAACCCTCAGGCCTCTCTGTCTGGCCTTGGGACTCTCCCTGGACCTTTCCTTCCTCAGACCACATCCCTCACTGGACCTGCTCCATGCCTTCCTTGAGTGCTTGTGCTCATCTGGAATGTAGCCTTCAACAGTGACCATGTCATGCTTGCCTTGATCAAGGATACAGATGTGTACATAAATTTCTGTCTGCATGGCTGAAATGTAGCCTATTATTCAAAGGTAAGAGTCACATCCATTGCTTCACCACTTTTGCTGCTGGCCCCACTCCCCAGAAGTATGCAGATCCCAGAAGGTTCCTCACAAGAGAATGTAGGCCTTGGGTTGAAAAATGATCCCCACCTCTTGCTGTAGATGTTGTTGAACTCCAGCTTCCATAAGGCGAAGCCAACTTGGTCAATGATTACGGAGGAAAGGAGTTGCAGTCCAGCAACATTTGTGGAGCCACACCTTCCTCAATCCTGCTCTAAACACAATTGTGGTATCAGAGCCGTGAGTGTATTCAGACTGTATTCTTCACAACAGCTGCATGAGCAATAGACGATATGCATTTTCCCCATTTCACAGCTTGTATTCATTTGGACCACCTGTCATTCAGGCTAAACAATGTCAGGGAGTGTATGTGAAAGTAAAGGGGGAGACTTCAATGTTGACAAGAGAAGGAAGTATGAGAGTACATGTGGATTTTTTTCTGGAGCTTACCAATAACACTTCATTTAAGAAGTCGAAAGTCTTGATTTAGCCTGTGCTTTGGAACATCACAGTGTGGGCACCACTACAACTCAAGTCAAAAATATTTAAGGTATCTCCAAAAAGGAAAATCTTGCGCAGTTGGTTGATCTCGGCACTGAATGTGCTTTTAAGGTAATAATGTGAGCTTCGAAGAAATAGTGCCACAATAATTGCATTTGGATTCAACAGTGCAAAGATTCAAAGTACCTGTGTTAATATGAACTTGCCCCCAAAGCTGTGATGAATCAGCAAATAATTCTTCACACAGGAAATTAACTGATCCCACCTTCCAGGAGTGCAATCTACCTGGTCACTGCTAATATAACTCGACACAATGGATCTATTTGGCATGCCTGATAATATTCAAGGCATGAACATGGGCACCTTTCATCAAGCTCATCATGGAATGAAGGGCTAATCTGAAATGCATACAAATGGATTTCTAGTATATGTTCCAGGTACAATTTACATTTCCGGGAAACTATCATATAATGCAATTTAATATTGTGAACGTTTAATTTATTTTAAAATTGAAGCCATCTAGACCTTGAAAGTTATCGGCCATATGTCAAAGAAAAGCTGCCCACTGTTGCAGTCAAAATGCCCTCCAAGAGGCAGACCAAAGACAAAACAATGTATTACACATTCAATTTTCTCTCTCTAAATAGCAAAGATACAACACTAGGGAAAAATCAGTAGTGAAGGCCACATTTTCCCTTGCATTTGCTTGATGCTGAAATGCAAAAGAAAAGAAGAAGAAGAAGAAAGAGATTAAAGCTTCTTTAAAAGAAAAAATGGAGATAAGAAATAAGTGACTTATAGCTGATGGGGCAAGTCAGTACAAAAACAGTTGGAAATGCTACACAAGAGTAGAAAATATGAACAAGAACAAAAGAGGACTATCAGCTTGAAAATGGTCACTCACCACCTTGTAAACATGAAAATGCATTTCACAGATTAAAAGTTTATGGGAAGTAAACTTCTTTAAATTATTTGTCAGTTCAACCCTGATTCAAAAAAGTATGGCTAGCAAAAATACAGAAGATCAAATCCACTTATGTCTTGAAAGGAGCAGTTTCCCCTCCCTGAAAAACTGCTGGAACTCTACTCTTTGAAAATGTCTCGAGAATAATCTCTCTCTCGCACGCAGTGTTGCACTTGCATGTTGGCTCTCAAGTTCACACTCACAAACTTCAGAAGGACAGGCTTGCTGCAAGGTTTTCCACACTGCTATAGATTGAGACGTGGGGAAATGGTCGGAGGAAAGCAGGCAAATTCTCTTAGAATGCTCCGTGCTACATCAAGGTTATTTTGGGCTATTTCAAGTGCCCGCTTCACTTCTTCAAAGGAATAGCCTTCTCCCATAAGTTTTGCAATTTTTGCATCAACGTTTTCTATAGATGGGTCAGAGTTATGTGCCTTCCTATGGTGTATTTCTGGAGCAGTCCGGCGGGGCAGTGGTTTAGGAGGTCTGGCTGGTGCTTGTGAACCATCTGCACAAGAAGAAAATCAAAAGAAAAACACAATTTGATATTCAATAAATGTAACGAAAACCAACATTCTTAGTTATTCACAGCCAATGTTTCTGTGTGGAATTTTTTATTAATTAGCTTAATTTGTTACGGTGCTGGGGAAGTGTTTGCAGCAAACCTGAATCATCATATGTCATTTTTATTTTTACACATACAGTTTCCTAAATGCACCATACAATTACACTTAATGAAGAATAAGGTAATAAGACAGCAGATCACTGATAATCAAGATTGGGACTAAATTTGGCTTCTTGCCTTTTTAAATCTAAGGACCAATCTTACATAGTTATCAAAGCTCACAATGAAGCCTGAACGGAATTGGAAATCTGGTACAAGGCCATGTAACAAAACAATCCACAATCGAAATGATTTTCCATTTTATTTGGTGGCAGAATTAGTCATACTTGCCTGTAGCCAACAGCAGAAAAAGAAAGGACACAATCAGTCAAAATTAAGCTTCTTAAATCCCACTGGTTTAAGTGCAAGAACTAAGCTAGGGTTTAAATATCTTCACTGGATATCAACTATGGAGTGTGCAGCTTTATGTCTTCACCACACAATTTGCAATTATACAAAGAACATTAAAAAATTAAAGCAATTTCAATGGTGATAGATGGCTGATATTTAGGAAAGAAGCAGGAACTGGCATGACCAACAGTAAATGAAGAGGAAGAGATGGCACTGCAGGACATTGTCTATCAGCTCTCCTGAAAAACTAGCCCAATCAGGCTCCTCCCTCATCACACCAGCCATTCCACTAGACTAAAGAAGAGAGAAGATTGGGGTTTTCGGCCACGCCCATGATCAATGGCGGATGTTCTTCATAGCCCTCTGGGGGCTGCGAAGAAGTTCAGGCAGGGGAAAGAGGAAATCCTCGTAATGCTCCCCAGTGGAGTCTGGGGAGTTTACAGTATCTTGCAGTGCCATGCAATCCTGTGTCTGCCAACTTGAAAGGCAGAGTGGGAGCGATCTGGGGGGGTGTCCCTGCCATGGATGATCCTCCGCTACCAGCATGGTTTGTGGATGGTTCCTCCTTAATCTGTACAACTGGCTTTAATCAAGAGGCGCTCCTGGACCAAGTGAAGGATGACAACTGGACACTAAATAAGAAATGATGCTGCTATGGGAGGAAATGATCGACATGTGTTTGCAACAGGAGTGGAAAACCTGATTTTAAGAAATTGTATTAAAGTAATTTGGTTTAATTTGGTTTAATTTGTGGAAATTATAAAAATAAATTTAGAGGGAGAGAAAGTGAGAGAAGGCTGGGGGACAGCTCCATTGACATACCTGAGAAACCAGCAACGGTTGGTGTTTTTTTGAACTGTTGCCTTTCAGCTGGCCACTACAAGGGCTCTATAGCTATTAACTAGTGTTTGAGTTTGTCCCCCCCCCCAAAAAAAAAATCATTTTTCCTATTGGGTTGTGTCCCTCAGATTATAAACCCAAGGGCAAGGGCTGTCATTATATATCACGGATGGGGAACACAGAGTCTTAGAACATCTGGAGTGTGACCGCTCCCACCATTTTTACACATCATAAATTAGTGATTCATTTGTCATATTTTAAGGTTCTTATTCTGCCAAATAATTAAACAGATTCTGATCGCCCATAAAATGAACTGGAATGAATATAAAATGTGCATTATGTATTGAATTGTTCCAGAATACAAATGCTATCCACAAGTGTTTTATTCAATTCAGGTTAAAGGTGGAACAGTTCCTCATGAATATTATTAATTAGACAGTAAATCCAATAAAAAAACTTTCCAGTTTATACTATGACATGATTTAGTACACAGATTTTCATTTAATTCAGCTTAAATTGAAAGTATTGATACAATTCACACTGCATCATTATTTGTAGTGCTGGTTGAAACTCATGGATATTTTAGAAGATTGTGGTAGAAATCTTCCAAATAATGTAGCCCAAATAATGTAGCCCAATAATGTAGCCCAACCCCAAGACAACTATAAGTACGTCATGCAGCAATTTGGTTAACATTTAAAAAAGAAATTTGGCTGGGATCAGAAAGGCAACCAATAATGGAAAACAATTAGTTCAAGTTAAAGAATCACACCCTAAGTAAGTTAAAGCATGGATAAAGTTAACTGTGCAAGCTTTAATAGTGGCATTTTATAAAGAGAACTGTTTTGTGTTCATTGTGGACTAGAGTAGGGGGTGGGGAGCCTCTGGCCCACAGGCCAGTCGTGGCCCACCAGGGAGTCCAATTTGGCACTGCATGAGTTGACATCACTTGTGACATCAGCAGATGGTGGGAGGGCAGCATTTCCTGCAGGTTGAGCAATGCTGAATTCCAGCAGGGAACAGGCACCAATTCATGGGTTAAATCCTGCCGCGTTGGATGCAGGTGAGTGACAGATTGGCTATGAGTTGCCCGTTAAATGCTGGCTTCTTTCTCCCCATCCCCCAATGGGGAGAGCAGAAAGAATGTCTTTGCTACCCCTGTGCTTTGTGAAGTGCTGAGCATAGGGCTCGCAACAGCATTTGTGCTGCTGTTTCTAAAAGCCTGACCGCAAGCTGGCTGTGAGGCACCTGGGAACACAGTGCAAGGGCTTTTGGCAGGTCGGCAGGACAACCAACCTGTTCATCTTGTCATGCAATAATGACAGTATGTGACTGAGAGTTAGGCAGGCCCACCCACCTCTCAAATTTGGCCCCTTGGAGTAAAAAAATAATAATGTATCCATCCTTGGAATAGAACCAAAGAACCGCAACTGCAGCCATGGTCTTCTGAGGGGAAAACTTCTAAAATCCCAGTTAATATTTATCACTGAAATGTTTAGGAATAAGGAGTTCATTTCCCAACACCAGCTATGTTTATCTAAAAAGGAACTATCTTCAGTGAGGTATGTTTTGTCTGTAATGTCTGTTTCCAATTACAGTGGTGCCTCGGGTTAAGTACTTAATTCATTCTGGAGGTCCGTTCTTAACCTGAAACTGTTCTTAACCTGAAGCACCACTTTAGCTAATGCGGCCTCCCGCTGCTGCCACGCCACCGCCGCATGATCTCTGTTCTCATCCTGAAGCAAAGTTCTTAACCCGAGGTACTATTTCTGGGTTAGCGGAGTCTGTAACCTGAAGCGTATGTAACCCGAAACGTATGTAACCCGAGGTACTACTGTACATGAAACTATACTTCATTAGTCTAGGTATACAAATGAACAATCAATACCCTGCGTTGTGTAATCTTATTTGGTGGAAAGCAATATATATTTTGGTGGCTTTTCTATTTTCAAGTGTTGTTTCTAAGGTGTGCAAATGATAAACGGGCAAGTGTATTTAAATGCCTCATACAACCAGGTCCGGTTTTTAAAAATATACATATTAATACTAGGCTTCGGCTTCCAGAACTACATTTCCATCTAACATCATGGGAATGTAGGGTCAAGTTTTCACAATGTGCATATGCTGCCTGGGCAGCTGCTGTTGCATTCAATAACTGTCCAAACTATGAACTTGTGGAGTTCAAATCACATACTTTGCACATTCCTGAGGGATCTTGGGAGAATTCTGGTTGGCATAATAGGCACTCTTCTTAATATCTTAGGTTACTCTGTGGAATGCAGATATCACTTAAGTGGTTGACAGGATGGCTCCCAAGTGCCTTCTCTTGCTAGGTAGAGCATGTTCAGCTACCTCAAGTAACTGAGAGCTAGAAGCAGGCAGGGAGAATGCCAGAATATAAGCAGCAAAACTCACTGTGACTCTGACCTAACAAAATTCAGAGCTCATTATCAAGCCTATTCTGTGGTGGTGACGATAGTGAAGAAGTAATACTTCTCCACAGCTACTGTGTCCTTACAATGCCTCTTACAAGAGCTTTTCTGAGTGATTCATGGCCTACTTTGACTTGGCCCAGCTGACAATGTCAAGTTTGATGCATTTACTAAGTGATGATGTGTATACTACTTTGAGGACAAGCTCACTCATGTACGCTGTGATTTGATGCTAATGTTGTGAAAGTTCTAGCTAGTGATAAAGTGCCCCATTTGATGAATTTGAATTGCAGTAGCGGCAGGACACAGGCAAGGCTCTTGAACAAACACACCCAATTCATGTCTTGAACAAACACACCCAATTCACCCAATGTTAAAATGGCTACACAGAGGTGCATCTTGCATCTTCATATCTTCATCATACAGTTTCTGTCACATACTGAAGATACACTTCTTTATCCTGGCCTTTTGACATCTGAGATGTATATTTGCATGACTCACCCTATATTGTGATTGTAACATTGTAGCTTAAATTGTTGAAACCCTTCATGGGGCCTTGTGGTGAAAGGTATATACATAATGTTAGTAATAATCCATCAGTCAGACCATACACCAAGATCTTCTCCTGAGATCTTCTACTGTGCTTTGCTTACCTGAACAAGATGGAAGCTGGTCATAGTCCTGCGATGTTCTGTGTGTTTTCATATTTTCACCAGTTAATCTCCGAACTGGAGGTAAAGGAACTAAGCCATTTACAGGATCAAAGAAAAGTTCTATGCAATTTTAAAAACAAAAGGAAATTTTATGTTCATAGGGTTATAGTATTATAGTAATCAAAGAATATGAAGTTCAGAAATGAATACAAATGAGATCACTGGTGGACTAATAAATATAGGCTTAATTCAAATGTCACAAAATGTGCTATGGAATTGTGCATTCCTACATACCCACATGCAGATTTTCCCTTTCCTCCCAAGCTATGTCAACCAGGTAAATCACAATCAGGTTAAAAAGGATTTATTTATTCCAAACTATGGTTTGCAAACCTATTTCAAAACAGAGTTTCAAATGAAGGTTGGGCTAGAGCTGCTGTGCATTTTTGCCTCCAAATCTCAAGGTGAAAAATACAAATCGGCCTCTGGTGGCTACCCTACACCAAACCTTCTCATGCTGTTTTTCAGTACTGCAGCCATTGCTCCCCACTCCACCCACTGAGCAGCAGCACATTTTTAAAAAAAAACAACAAAAAACTCTGAGCTGCAAGAGTGGAAATACATTCAGACAACAGGGCTTCTGTACCACCTCCTCCTCCTCACTACAGCTCAAGTTCCTCCTGAAATGTCATTCTTGAGGATACAAGACTCTCCAAAATGAGATGGGATGCTCTTTGCTGTAGTATAACAACAGAGTGGTATGTATCAACAGTAAACAGAGCAGAAGTAGATCTAAATGGTGGTGTTTTTGAAGGGTTATGGAAATATAAGGCTACTTCAAGAGATTTGGACAATGTTGTGTGGTAAGTGCTGTACACTGTTATCTCACTATTTCAGAAAAAAACCCTATAATTTTGCAATAGTTCTGTAACATATGCTTCTTCATCTTCAGCATGAGAAAAGGAGTTTCAGTTTGAGACTTAGTTACGTGTACACAGACACCTGCTGCATGATTTCTCCAATGTGCCTCTTTGAACCTCAAGTGCCCTATCCAGAAGTGGTGCATACATTTGTATTTGTCAAAGTTCCTTGCAATTTATCATTCACTATACTGTATATAAATCATCTATTTTCTTACGATGTCTAAACGGTAAGTTTATAGTTAGAAATATGACCAAAGCTAGGTAGCACTTGATGACAGTTCCCACCCCTGTCTGTCTATGTCTCTACTAGAAGATGAAAAATGTATTCTCTTTTAAACTCTTACCTGCAGGAGGAAGGTAGAGTTCGTGTCCCGACAAAGGTCTGCTTCCTGCAATGAGTGGCTTTGATTGCTCAATGAGGCTGTGGCGTGCAGGGGGTGGCGGAGGGGGAAGCGAGGGTGGCGGGTTGTCAGATGCATCTTCGCCTGCATTGAGAGAAAACTCATTAAATAAGCAAATCTTCATTAATGCTATGATCAAAAGTGAATCTTAAAATTGATTTTCTCTGGCCAGGAAGAGAGGTGCTTCCTCCAAAGGTTTATCAAGGAGTTCAGTGACTCCAGTAATGAAATTGTGCATCATAAAAGTGAGGCTTCCAAACAACACTTAACGCATGCTGTGAATGACCTTTCGCTGTATCGTTTTTAGAAGTTTTCTCTGTGTTGTAAAATTATTTGTACATCTGCATTTGAGCTTTCGTGCATTGTGGGTTCAATGATGAGTGCAGGATGAACTTCATTTCAGGTGATTATGACAGATCATAATTAAACCCACAAACAAGTACATATATGAATGCTCACATGAGCTGTCATTTTAGCACGTAGCATCACTACCAGGAAATGCTTATTGACAAGGCAAGGGTCTAAACAGCAAGAAGAAACATGGGCAGGATCCATGGACCTGTCAGTTCAATTCACTGAGCCATGGAACATCTTCAGTGGGAAAATACAATGGCAGCAAAACAAGAAATCTTAACGACTTTAAAACGAGCACCATAGTATAACGAAGTAGAATAAGGCTTGTGATGTCATTTCTTAAGAGCTTTTGAATTCCACTGTGCTTTTAAAACTTTGCTTTATGCAATAATCTTCTCACCTACAAATGTATTGCTTAAGTTATAGCCTGGGATACAAAGAATTATGTAGGGAAGTCCACGTGCAGGAGAGTAGTTCTTCCCTTCTAAAAAGCAGCACCTAGTATCATGTTAGAGTCATTTGTATGAAACTGTTTGACTACAAGATATTTTTGCTGGGCTACATTTTATCATTTAAAATATAATATATCTAGTTGTATATGTATGTGTGTTCATTTATGTCAAGTTTAAACATATACAATATACCTACAATTTGTGGCATTGTTTGGTCTAATATGTTTAAGTAGTCCAACTATGAATTCATAAAAGAAGAGAAATTCATTATTCCAACAGTGCTCCTCTGCATAATTTATGCTACAAAAATAGATGAAAATAATGTATTACCTGGAGGGTGCACAAGCAGGTCATAATCGGAGGGAGTCCTGTTGACTACTGAGCCATGTTTTAAGTTTTCCCTCAAAGGAGGTCGGGCAGGTGGCAAAGGTACTGGAACAGTAGGCTCAAAGGTATCACCTAAATAGCAAAAGTAGATTTCTTAAAACTGCACCTTAAAAACTAATCTGGCTTTCTTCTAAGCATGGAAAAACAAAGTTTAGAAGTCATACCCATCTCTGGATGTTTCAATCTTTTCATCTCAGAGGCAGAATTGTGTGTTTCGCTCATTATTCCATTCTCACATACACTGAAAGCAGAGATTGAACACCGGCACGTTAGTTATATGAAAACAGAAAAAGGAAATTCATCATAGATGATCATTAATTCATTAAGCCATTGTGTTTCTAAAAATAAAATAAAAAATCCTACTGGTTCACCTTTCTAAAATGGGGATGGGGGTCAGAAAACTAAAAACATTACTAATTAACAACAATTTTTAAAACTGAAATAGTTTTAATGTAATTTTTATTCCTATCTTTGTAAACCACTTCAAGGTACATTTGTAACGGTAAGGGGTACAAAAAATTATTTATAAAGAAATACTATCTCCGGGAAAGAATTCAAGAGCAATGCGAGGGTGCCACCCCCTTTTGTTTTGTACTTGGTTGGAAAATGGATTGCCCTATTTTTTTGCTTTTCAGAGTTGCTATACCACTCAGTGTGAGAGACCTAACCAATATAGGGATGACCCTACTTTGGCAAGAGATGGGGAGGGAGATGTCATGTGGCTGTTTGCATGGCAATACATTGTCCCAGATGGAGCTGGTGAATGAGCTGGTTTCAAATTACGCTTAATGTTGCTATATAGTTTTAATGCCCTGTAAGAACTGGTTGACTGGGGATTAGTTGAGTTATCTACATGGCTGGAATAAACGAATGTGAGTGAGGTTTGGCTATGGAAGATGGTTAAGGATGAATTTGGGAGTGGTTACAGGTGTAGGGATGTGTGAGTTATAATGTAACTGCAGCTTCTATTTCAGTTATTTTGCTTAGTTACTAATTATACTGTTTTATGGAGTTCTTTTGCAGTCAGTTGATTTTTATCTAATATTTTATGTTTATGTTTTGTTTTCCTGTTAATTAAGTTATTTTAAATGTGCATTTTTTAATATTTTAACTTTGTTCTGTAATGTTTTGTTTTATTTTGTAATGTTTTGTTTGGTGCCTTGATTCAGTCTGTAAACAGTATTGAGATTATTATGATGTTTTAAATATAAAGCAATGGAGACATTATGTAAGCAAACAAACAAGCATCTGGAGGATCACCTTCAAAAAAGGTATATTGACCACATCATACTTTGCATGAAAATGATAGTAGTTGGTATCACCCAATTTGAACATTTGCATCAATAAAGTAAAACATGAAATTAAACTGAAACTAGATATACTATCAAGCCAAAGAATGATTCCACCATTGCCTTACCGAATGTGAGACTTTATATTATGGCAATGAGATGACTGTGAAGTCAAAGAAACAGGATGGGATGAAGGAATCTTGTATTCATCTTCTTCTAAACATTCTCTTGGTTTCTCAGGGAGGGGATTTTTAACAGGAACAGGAGACCTCAAGAGAAAAGTATATCAAACCCAGATAAGTTTCTTTGTTATAGTAGCAGATATTGATGACATTTATTGGTGATTTAAATTGAGCTTTTTCCAGGGCTGTTAGGTTAAGATTAGCAGGTGGTCACCTAATAGGCTTCCCAACTGAGGAGGGATTTGAACCAACAACTTTCCTGGATCCAAATGCAACACTCATTTGGTGATTTTTCACACTGTATGTAACAAAAATATGCAATAAATTCAGGATAAATATGAATGGAATATGATGCTTATTGATAAGGTAGCTACATAACCTTTTCCCATTAGAGCTAAGGAAAATTATGAGATTTCTGGTGCCCCCTCAGTTAGATGTTAGAAGCAGGGGACACTTGACTCTTAACATAGTAATTTTATCTTCAGCTGATGTCCCAAAGGAGAGAGATAGATAACAGGAACTTAAATTTTTTAATCATTCATCAAATGATCCTGAAATATATAATGTAGGTGCCCAATATTAAATGACAGAGAGGTGGCATGTTTAGCAAGATCTGCACACTTCCATTTTCATTAGTTTAGGAACAAACTACATGCAAGTTTAAGTAAGCCTAATTCAAGAAAAAGACAAGCAAAAGCCATTTTGGGTGGAGAAGAACAAGGGAAGGGTAAAATAGGAAATGCTTAGTTGTTTCCTATCAATGGCTTTTCCACTCAAATTTCTTCCCATCCTCTGTGCAGGGTGGGTTCCAGATATCTGTTTTAACTATTAGACTTCATTCAATGTACTACATAAACTGCGTAAGGTGATTCCACATGTTCAACCTGGCCATTATGGGCAAGTTAAGAGTGTAAAAGCCAAGTAGAGTGAGAGTTCTACATATATTAAACATACTCCAAAGTTTGAAGAAGAAAAGAAGAAGAAGAAGAAAGTCAGTTAAAAGAACTCAAGACATTTAAAAAATGTGAAGCAGAAATTTAACTGACAGTAACAGAAAATGGATTTTCAGTAGAAGATGAGAATCTGAAATTTAAATATTCCTGCAGTGCAATATTTAACCACCTTCTGTAGAGGGAGCCAAAGCACATCATATATTCAAACAAAGAGGTTTCTGCCTCTTGTCTGTACCCCAACTAAATATTCAAAGCTAAAAGTGTTAGCATAATTTTAAATTTAATGTTGCTAACTCACAAAACCAGGAGCACAGGATTAAGCTTCGTGTGTTCCTAAAGTCCTTCCATTTTCTCTAGACTTAGTTTAAACCATGTTGAATCCTCATTTGCCTTCCTTAAATGAGGTTGACTATTACATCTGAATAGATTAATTTTTGTCTTAAAATCTAGTCTGTTTTTACATAACGTTAAGGGGAATTACCCACCTTAGTTCACTCAATCCAGTTTGGTACATCCAAATTAACTTAACTTTGAACCCATCAAATGATCTTATTGTTAATGAACTCAAAGAGGCTTACTAAAGCCTCTTATTTATCTGATGGGACCTCGTTGAGTTTCCTGGCATATATTGATATGTTAGGCTGCAATCCTACCCACAACTACACTGAAGGAAGCTTTATGGAACTCAGTGAGACTTACTCCCAGGTAAGCAGGTCTAGGATTGTGACCTTAACCATATAAGACTGGTTTATTTAAAGGTGACTCCCATGTTCTGCAAATAGCTTTGTAAACCTGATTCTGCTTTAAAATCTCCCTACTAAACTATTTGCACCAGTCTTTTGAATTCCCGCTTAAGTTACAATAGCCATAAAATATTATTGATGAATATGGCTAATTTTACAATAAATATGTCAAGAAATGTTGTATGCTTTAAAATGTGTTCCTATTTATTTTAAGCATTTATATCCTACTCTTCAAAAAACCTATTAAGGGCAACTTAACAATAAACAAACCAGCATTGATTGATTGATTGATTGATTGCACTCAACAATGTTAAGCCAATACAATGACTTCTAAGCATATTAAAGTTCCACAGTTCCACAAGAGAGTCACATCATATAGTTTGCCCTGGAAATGTTAATTGTTTTCCAATCAGTTGAAAAGGAACATTCCATCTTCCAAAGTTTTACAATGAGTAAAAGCTCATGGAAAGTGTTTGTTTGCCATTAACAGGATCTGCTGTGCTTAAACAGCATGGCACATCCAGCTTACAAAGCAACAGACATATAGCAAAAAGCCGTTTCTTGCAACTATTAACCTATGTATGCTGACACTTGTTACGCTACCACTACACTATTATATAACACTTTTGCTATTTATGAGGAAGTATCATGTTCTGAGAGCCTGCTACTGGGTCAGCAAAGCAAGAAGTTAAAACAAAGAACATCTGGAAACACAGCATAATATTAGTATGGTAAGAGGTTACCAAGAACAATAACCTAAACGCAGAACACATTCCACACATGATGCATTGACTTTGTATTAATTCAATACAAATGTGCACAATAAAAGAATGTACATGCCGCATTATGACCAGTAGGAAACCAAGATAAAAACTGTGACCATTAGAAGGCAGGGAAAGCATACTAATGAACCCAAGAAAACACTTCATTATTACTCATTTGAAAGAAGTGGTTTCTTGGGCTCATTAGTATGCATTTACCCTAAGTTCCCATTTGCCTTTGGCTAGTATCTGAGGCTGGGCTGCATCTTTCTATGAAATAAAGGATGGGGGTGGGGAAGAGTGTATTTCTTGTTCAGTTATGAGAAGCAAACCATAGGATCTAATCGAATGGGTCGAAGAATACATTTGGTGGGTTTTTTCCTCCTAGCAAAAATGCCTCATGGCGAGCTGCTTCAACAAAATAAACTGCTAACATGCTTATTTCCCCTATCACAATGAACTGGGAGTAGGGGAAGAAGCAGAGTAGCTCTGACAGGTCTCTTCATATTTTAGAGTATCTCCTTGAGAGGCAAAATTCCCATTTCCACCACATGCTAATTCTGGTTTTTACAACACCCCTGTCATATGCGCCACCAAATCCATGCTTTTCCAGAACTTGACAAAAGAATGACGCTCATCTCCTGTATAATTGACACGTTGTCCCACAATGGGATTTGGAGGAACCAGAGCATGCTGATTTTTCGTTTCGAATTCCTCCAACAGGAAATTCATCCCCGGTTTCTTGTAAATATGCATCTTTTTAGGGTGTTTTAAAATCACGCAGACAAGGTATAGATTTAGGTAGGTAGCCATGTTGGTTTGACGAAGTCGAAATAAAAAATTTAAAAAATAGTCCAGTAGCACCTTAGAGACCAACTAAGTTTGTTCTGGGTATTATATAAGGGTCTGGTGACTTCTGTTTCGGTGTATCTGAAGAACTGTGCATGCACACGAAAGCTCATACCAATAACAAACTTAAGTTGGTCTCTAAGGTGCTACTGGACTATTTTTTAATTTTTTATTTAGACAAGGTACATTTTAGTTTTAACAGAAATTTAATTTGTTGACTTAATCAAGCCAACTTTCTTTTCCCTCATACTTTGTAAGCAGTATTCTTAACTTTAAAATAAAACTTACTTCATATTCGGCAAGACTGAGGCAACTGGAGGAGGTGGTGAGAGCCGAGGTGGAACATCATACTCTTCATTTCCTAGATGGCCATTTGAAAATATCTGCACAAGATGGATTTCTCAGTATTATAACTCTTCCACAATGTGTAGGTAAAATCAATAACTGGATGCATTATTTAAGTCCTTCCCCTCAAATTTAATGTATCTCAATCTGCTCTTTGTAGTCCAATACCAATATAGGTAAAGGTAAAGGGACCCCTGACCGTTAGGTCCAGTCGCGGACGACTCTGGGGTTGCGGCGCTCATCTCGCTTTATTGGCTGAGGGAGCCGGCGTACAGCTTCCGGGTCGTGGGGCCAGCATGACTAAGCCGCTTCTGGCGAACCAGAGCAGCACATGGAAACGCCGTTTACCTTCTCACCAGAGCGGTACCTATTTATTTACTTTGACGTGCTTTTGAACTGATAGGTTGGCAGGAGCTGGGACCAAGCAATGGGAGCTCACCCTGTCGGGGGATTCGAACCACCAACCTTCTGATCGGCAAGCCTAAGGCTCATAATTCTATACAAACAGTGGTCTTCTTCGGAACTCCAGGCATTTCATAGAATCATAGAGTTGGAAGAGACCACAAGGGCCATCGAGTCCAACCCCCACAGACTGGCCTAGTTTGCCATCATGCGAAGACAAATCACAGCTGAGTGTGTACAAACAAGCTTCTGAGGAGAATATTGTGGCCACTTTGTTTCTCTCTGGTTGTTCAGCTGTTGTGTGTCACACTGAGCTAAGCCATAAGGCTTCATATGTAATCTGAACCAGGGCTAGTGGTTTCGCTCTCTCCAAAGTAACCAGGAATCATAACCAAGGTTTGTTCTTGTTCACAGCATATAGTTAGTCTGGAGAGAGCTAAACTATGAGACAGAGTTTGAAAGACACACTAAACTATTGCTGAGCTCACTATGGCACAGCAGCAAAATAACTGGGAAGAAGCAAAGTAGACACAATCTCCTCCCCAGGAAGTTGCACCAACCCATGGTTTGGCTTAATCTGATGTGCAAACTAGGCCTATATATTTATTCTATGTTCCTTTCTGCCTTACTCTTCTCTCTTACTTAAATAAATGTATTTATAAAAACACAAAGAAATCTCCAGAAAACCACAAAACAGGAAAAAATGAAGCTGTTGGCAATAGAAAGTCACTATCATAATAATTTGATTAAAGTTTTTAATAGCTCCCTGTTTCTGGCCTTTTTTGTAACCAAGTAACCCACAAATTTAAGTGTACAAGTTGTAGCGTTGCTTCAAATGAGTAGATGTAATTATTCTTTGATTGTTAACAGGATTTCAATTATATAGCTGTCAAATGGTAAGTAAAGAACAATAAAATGGCACTTGAACTTGTGGGCCACAGTGACAGAGTGTGAAATAAAATTAAGCTTCATGCACCATGGATCTCTCACCTTGGCACTTTCTGAAGGCAAATCATGGCGTCTGTGTTTTCGCAGAAATACTGGATCAGAACCCATTCGACAGTGCCGACCATTAATATTTGAGCTTGCTGTGAGTCCAGGTTTGGGAGAACCATCGCCTCCTACTATTCGACATCCTGCGATATTATTTGTTCCACACACCTCTCTGGGGCACCAGGCTTCGAGCGGCATAGGCTGGTCTCTGGAAGGCACACTTTCAGGATGATGCAAGTGTCTGCTTAACCTATTATCTGGTGGAATGGGCGGGGGTCTTTCTGGCGGAGGTGGGGGAGGATCTCGTATAGGCGGTGGTGGTGCAGGAAGAGGCTTGTCTTGCTTCCTCATCATGCATGGAGAAGACTAGGGAGATGCAACAGAAAGTAATATATCTATAACTGCATGCATTACAAACAGGTTTGCTTTATCCACAGAAATATCTTCAGAAAAAAACTAAGCAAGGCTTTAAAGCGCTGGGAAAACTATTCTCTACCTGCAATGTTTTTCATTTCCCACACAGCCCAATCCCAATTATTGCAAGTGAGATTGTAATAATAATTCTTGACAGGAAGTTGAAATTTAAAAGATCTATTTTCTTTCCCATATAAGTGGGAAGCGATATTCTGCATCTATGACATTTATTGGTAAGAGAATAGAATATTCTTTGAATGTTCACGCAGCACCAAACTTTTGCTAAGTAATAATGATCAGAGTATAACCAGTTGAAAACTATAAAATAGGTAATGTGAGACATAAAGTATTCATTATAGAAAATCAGCAGTATACTCAATTCCCAGAATACACCATCATGTTCATCATCTTAAACTAATGTCTGTACTCACGGCTAAAGACCAGCAACACTGACCCTTCACTGCCAGTTTAAATGACAGTTAATTAAAATTATGATAGCAATGAATAAACATTTTATGTACTTCAGTTGTCTAAGCATTATGCAACTAGAATGAAATTTAATTTGCAAATAGAACTGACAAGTTAAAGGCAAAATGCTGATAAAAAGTAAATTGTAAGTTATCACTGGTCATCCACACACATACAGGCAGGCACACAGACTCACTAATACAGTTTTCAAAGCATGCCTTCAACATTCAATTAAAAATCTAATTATATTTGGTGTACCAATTACAACCCAAGTGATCTTGCTTTAGGAAGAATGCTTGTGCATGACTGTACTATTTTGTTGACTATTCTTTCTGCCTTAAAGAAAGCATATTTTTCTGAATGCTTTCCCTCTTAAAGAGCATTTACAATTTGCAGGGAGTACAGCTTTTCCCTTTATGTAACTGTAAACCATGGGTCGCAAATTTCTCACCTTAATTTCAACAACATATGACAAGTACAAATTATAGGTGGCATTCATCCAAGTAGAGCAAAAGCTTCCAGCTGCACAATGGAACATCTCCTCCTCCTCTCCCACCAAACCCTCTAAATCTGTTCTGGTGAACCCTCCAACTATCTGGAACAGATTTGGAGAAGGTGCAGAGTATGTGCAGGAAGAGGAGAGGGAGGTGAAAATCTGTTGTGCAAATGGAAATGCTTATGCTAATGAAACATTTTCACTTGATACCACTCTATGCATATGGAAATGAAGATAAATTTGAAAACATTGCACAATTTAAATTTAAGTCAGATAATCAATTTTTCAAAGGCTGCATTTGCATATAATGCAAAGCCAAGAACCATCTTTTATTAAGCCAAACTGTGCACTGGTACACGATTCTCCCTTCATTCACGGGGGTAAACAAATTATGAAACAGGCTAGCTTAGTGTTGCACCCAAGGTTGTGGTTTGTTAGGGCAAAGCAAACCATGAGGTCAAATTCAGATGTAACACTAAGTTGGCTTCTCCATGGCTTTGGAAAGAGGTGAAAAGTGGGAATGCTTGCACTGTGTGCACTAGTATGTAGCTTGTGCACAAATGATTAAGCCAAGCTTTATGACTTTGTGTTATGTGTGAACACGGAGAGTGTTTTTCACTTGCTATTTAGTTTTGCAAACTGGAATAATAAATAGTGTACTCTATTGGCATACTTAAGTATTCATAGAAAGGTGAGATACAAGTAAAATTTGACACCAGCATTTCTACTGTGTTAAATTGGTATGGCATGGGATGGGGGATATTACAATAGAAACATGTTGGGTTTTTTAATGTCATAGGTATGCCTATGTCAAACATATAGCTTAGATTCTAATGCCCAACTTAATGTATGCTTTGTGGTATTTTTACTAACTCTAAGTCACTGAGGATCTTTACTATAGCTCTGTAAGGGCTCCCAGGTTGACCGTAAAAATTACATTTAACCCAACTCTGGATGCAGGGTTATGCGGGTCTACAAAGTGGGAGAACAATATGTGTTTTTTTTGTGGGGAGGGGGTTTGAACAGTTCAGAATAAACTGTATTAAACTACAACTGGTTTTTAAAAATTATTTCCCTTTTTCTTACATCCTTATCAAGTGCATGCATAGAGGATAGGAATTCACACTGTACTGCCTGCTCCTGCAAAGGCAAATGAATATTGGATGGGGGAAGGAAGAGGTATGGAGTGACAGATGTCAAGTCAGTTGAGTGATGGAAGAAAAGCAGAGAAGATCAAAGATGAGGAGGAGCAGCAGTGGAGAAAGCAAAGGGAAAGCAGTGGGGATGAGAATCTAAGTGTGAAAGAAAAAGAGGCAGAGGTAGAACAGTCTTCAGCCAGAGAGAATATTGTCATGCAACAGCAGCAGCCAGCACCAAATTACTGGGAAGCTGTAGCAGCAATTATTACTGATTCAACAAGAGTAACACTGTTCTTTATGGGTATATGAGTTATTTGTATTTGATTAGAATTGTTATGTTTATTATTTAGTTAATGTAGTCACTTGTGAAAAATCCAATAGATGTTCTCTCTCTCTCTCTCTGTAGATAGCTAGACAGACAGTGATCAAGACAGAGAAAGGATTTGTGTGTTGACACAACAGTTTCATCGCTGGCTTGAATCTCTTGTGGTGCACTGCAGCCTGCTCCTAAAGCAGTAGTTTGCAAAAATGGTGAAAGTAGCAAGGGCAAGCCTACCCATGTACCAGCAGGCATCACATATGTAAACACTTACAGATCTCATCTAATTTCTTGGGTGAGGGTGTCAAAACTATAAATGGTATAAATAAGACTACCTTTGGTGAGCTAGTAGGGCTGGCACAAGGGGATCGAGCAACTCCCTTTTGAATTAGATCTAGTCGAGGAGGCACTGGTGGGAGACTAAGATGAGGTCCTTGGAGGGGTTCAGGAAGTGGCTTTCTTCTTTGTGCAAGTGGAGAAGATCCTGGAGATGTCACTGGGGAATTCTGTCTTTCAGTACACTGCAACAAAGCATTCATAAGGGTTATAAAACGGTTTTGGTTTTGTTTATTGGGATACTTTCATATACACTTTCAAATTCTTATGGCTTATGCACCTATCAACAATTACACTGGCTGTATTGCTATGATGCCCACAATTTATTTTGAAGAATAAGTATTAAATAGCTATTTTCACAGCTAAATTGCAATTGCAAAGAAATGCAGCAGTGCTAGAATTTGGACAAACAGAGCAGAGATTCATATTATGAGGAAGATAAAGATATTTGCTCAAAGAAAGAGAAATAAAGACAAATGAATATAATTACAAATTGGTTCCATATGAGAGCATAAATATACCCTACACCAGGGCTTAACAAATACACTTGCTGGAGGTGGCAACTCTCACACTAGACATCCCACTGAGTTCAGGGGAACGAACTTTCTAGTGCTGAGGATTTTAGTTTTAAGATTATTTAAGATTGCTCAGTTGGGAATTTTTAGGGTAGCATATTGCTTCAAGTGACAACATCTGGTGCCTCTGTAGTCAAGTTCTATTCCAAACTCCAGCAATATTTTCAAAATACAGTTAATTGAATGCACGGCAATAATTTAATTTAACACAAATTTCTTTGCTCTTTTATATTACATTTTTAAAATGTTGATGTACTAATAAAGCCTACAAGAAAGATACTTTAGCTAAAACTGAACACACTTGAATATCTTGGAATTCTTAGATACATAATTCCATTGAAGTTTTAAGTTAATTAGAAATGAAACTTATTAGAGCAGTACTTGGTTTCTGCAAGTAAGGCTATACCCAAGAAAGGTTACTACGTCTGGAACACCTGCAAAGTTGCTTGAAGATCAAATCCTTGGTATTTCACATATCAACAATGTGCATTCACTGCAATACACATTTTCATATATTCCACAGTGATTGACAGAAGTCTAAACATTTAATTCACAAACATTATCTGACACTGATGCCAGTTTTGAAGACTTCTTTTCAACCTGTGTTGTTGTTTTTGGAAAATATTTATTGCTGGAGATACTGCAGTGTGCATGCTATCCTTCACAATAAGTGATTATTTGTTATTTTGCTGAGCTTTTTAGCTCTTCAATTGTGTTCCTGAGCCATTATTGCCTAACTAGTATTAATGCATTTAAACTGTTTCCATTATCACGGGTGCCATTGTGGTCTAAACCACTGAGCCTTTTGGGCTTGCCGATCAGAAGGTCAGCAATTCAAATCCATGCGAAGGGGTGAGCTCCCATTGCTCTGTCCCAGCTCCTGCCAACCTAGCAGTTCAAAAGCACACCAAGGCAAGTAGATGAATAGGTACCACTGCATTGGGAAGGTAAACGGCATTTCTGTGCGCTCTGGCTTCTGTCACGGTGTTCTGTTGCACCAGAAGCGGTTTAGCCTTGCAGGCCACATGACCCAGAAAGCTATCTGTGGACAAATGCTGGCTTCCTCAGCCTGAAAGCGAGATGAGTGTCGTACCTCATAGATGCCTTTGATTGGACTTAACCATCCAGGGGTCCTTTACCTTTACCTTTTTTATCACATCAATAGTACAGTCGTACCTCCGCTTACGTATCCTTCTGGATACGTAATCTTCAGGATGCGAACATGGCAAACTCGGAAGTATTTTTCTGGGTTTCGCCCTGAGCGCATGAGCAGAAGCACTCTACGCGCCGCGCGCATGCACAGAAGCGGTCCTCCGGTTGCGACTTCCTCGGGATGCGGCCGTGACCTCCAGAACAGATCCCATTCACAACCGGAAGTGCCAGTGTAGTAGCTTATCAGCTTTAAAACCTACTTCCATGGATGAGGTAAGTATTCCACATGGCCCCTCTGCTCAAACTGATTGACTACTTTTTAAGTTTGAGCTATTGCCCTGGGGGGATCTTACCTTTAGGAAGGAGGTGCCAGGAGGAGAAAGGAAGGATGATAGGTCAGGTGAAACCCAAGAGGGCCTCCTCTTGGTGGGCAGCTTGCTTTATACATCATTTGTAATGAGATGCACAATGTCTCATGATATGGTGGCACATGATCTAGGAAGCTTTGCTGCTGAGCAAAGCCCCTTTCCCTTAAGGTAAGCATTATTTCAATACGACAGTTGGGAGGGTGGGGCAGGGCAGAGGAAATCAGGCTGCTTATAAGTCAAGCCCATCATGATTTTTCAAACTTTCAACTTGAAAACAAGCAGTCAAACTGCAAGTTCAGCTGAGCAGCTGGGTGTTTGCCCATCTCTACCATTTTCTTATAAGTAAATAAAGTCTGTAAAGCATGAAATACTTTACAGTTTCAGTCTTAAAACTTTTGCAATTGAAATAACATGTCCACACTTTGTTCTTTAGTGTTTGTACAGGGTGAATAGACTTTTAAGAATCTGCAGGCTTGAGCCCAAATTAGACTACATGGAATGGAGGCATAGAAAAAAGGCATAACTGAATAATCATCAGCTTTAGCATTCTAAATCCAGACCAATTACAGTAGCTAGACTTTAATATTGTATGACAACTCGTGCTTTGAGAGCATTTGCACATGGTATATTGGTTGGGTTGATACAAGTTTAACGTATCAGCTATTCCCATTAGAGTTTTCCTGCGAGAAAGATTGTCACTTCGGTTTTGTGATTTATTCCTCAGACATTACAAATTTGCATTTTTTGCATGAAACAGAAAAACATATCTGAACCTCATTACTTTCTCTTCAGACATTACAAAGCAGCTACTAAATATGCTCAGGGCAATTGCTCTGGTTCTGGCAAAAGAGTAGCAAACCAGATGGTATAAATGTTTCACAATGCAAAGCAATCTGGATACTGACTCGGCATGATGTACAGCACCATGGAATTCCCAGATTGCTCTGAGACTGCAGCAAGTGGGTAGGGAGATCATGATTTCTCTTAAATGTTCTGAGCATGAAATTGGGTATTTCTGTCCGCAGTTGTGCAAATTGTGCTTTAGAAGGTAAACAGGATTCATTTTATTAAATTAGGAGATGGGTGGGGAAACTCCATCCCATGGGCCAATCTTGGCCTGCTAGGAGTTCCAATTTGGCCTGCTAGGCCATTTCCCCCAAACTTCTCCTCTCTGCCCATCTACTGACCTCACTGGGTTTAATTCTACATTGGCTGTGTATCCTGTCTGAAGGGAACAGGATCAAATAGCCAAGGCAGCAGAATTTAATCCCTGCTCATCAGTGAGCAGTAATGGCAGCAGAGACTCCTCTTTTCACACACCTGGCTGCTGCCTGCCCATTCACTTAAAGAAGAACAGTCAGCTGTTTTAAGCAGCACTTTTGCAAAGTGCTTAAAAACAGCCTTGACACTCCCATATTAGCCTCCAGAACTATATTTTAAAGCACATGATATATCTGGAAATATATATATATATATATACCTTCCGCACAGAAGCTAATCGATTCATCATTAAAGATTCTTCTCTGTCGTCGTCATCATCCAATTCGAGCATGGGTATACCAAAACTATCCATAATGCTGCAGCACCTTGTGTTCTCATCTCGGGGATCAAAGGGGTCCACAATTATGGGTTCAGTTCCTTTGATTTCACAGCGGCAGAAAGGACACCCCTGACCATCAGACTCCTATATGGGTGAAAAGCAAAGTCCTTAATTACTGAGCACTATTTTTATTTGTATGTATAGAACATTCCTCAAGAAAAGGGAAATCAGTGGAAAGAATTTTAATTGTTAATTAAAATTACTGCAAAAGAAAACCCAAATGAATGTCTGTTATTCAAATATAGTTCTGTTTTATTTTGTCTTCCAGGCTTGCCTCTTCATGAACGTTCAGATATACATCTGGACTTGCAGTTCTCACTAACATGTTGCAGTATTGTGAATAACTACACTAATGGGAACCTCTTTCATTTGGTAGAATTCCAAAAATTAGGTCAAAAGCTTTCATATCAATGAATTTCCACAAACATTTCTAAGCAATTAGGGACATATTATCTAATAGCTTTCAAAAGGTCATATTTGTTTACCTTGCACATGAACATCATTGGTATTATGTTCCCAAAATTGTTAAGAGGAATAAACATAAATCACCCAATCTGTTTTTCTCCCTAAAGAAGTAAGTTTTTAATTGTGCATGGTTGTTTTTTACATTTATAAGTAAATGCAACACAAACATAAACAACCGGAGAAAAAAATACACGTTTTAAAGAACGGAGCAAAAGAAAGGCAGGCAGGCAGAGAATATCACTTTACAGCATAGAGGTACTATTTACAGTATAGAGGTACTAACTGAGGGGAAAAGAATAAATATTTTTTGCTTTTTAACCACAGGCTCTATGCTTTATCAAGTGCTTTTGAAACTTCTCTCTTTCTTTCTTGTTTATTTATTTCTTTATCACATGCATCCTCACACCATTATGAATGTAAATTATATCTATTCAGTCAGACTTGCTTAAATAAGACAACATACAAGTGACTTTTCACACTGCCTACTGGAAAGGAATCTCCACATTTTGTCAGGCCTTGATAACTTACAAAATTCTGACTCTGCCTTATCCTCAAAATCAGAATAGGAGTGCTGTCCTGTGTCTGAAATTGCTCAAAGCTTTAGAGGCATAGGGAATGCTTCTGAAGCAAAATGCAAACAAATAAACGAACTCTGAACTTGGTCTCACTTTGTGCAGGAAGTAGTCACATTAAAAGAGGTGACTGTTACTAGCAACCTTGACAATGCATTTGTAGGTACCCACTTTGGGCTTTAAAATAAGCAATGGTTCTATACATATGAGTGATTAGCTATGCACACATATAAATTCAATTCAATGTTATAAGCTTACAGGAATATTAGGACAGTGCATGAGTATGAGAAAGAAACAATTTTTTAAAAAAAACCAGGATAAGTTCCTTTTTCTTATCTTATACATTTTAATTTTTATTTCAATGTTTATTTATCCTAGTTTTCTCTCCATTAAAAAGTACTGAGAAAGTTGACATTCAGTACAGAATACCCAGAATAACTGAAGACATGGAGTAGCTTATTTTATTTAATAACGCAGATGTTTCACTATGGGAAAAGGAGACTGGCAATTTCTCCTTAGGCATGTCTAATGAGCCATTATGACAGCAATTAAACACTAACCACTAGCAAGTATCAACTGACATTGCTACAGTATGTTCCTTTCATCAACTCATTAATTATACAGAAGTTAAATTTGCAATGAAGTTTGATTAAATAGGAAATGTGGCTGCTAATGCAAGAAAAGCCCAATGCTCTCTTTCTCATTAGAATTCACTTATTAAGGGTTACACTTTAGCTGGAAATACACGATCTGTGTGTTTGGTTTGGGCCATATTCTTCATCCCCACTGAGGCGTAGAAGGAGGAACAGCACTCCAATGGAAAGTTAACACCTGCAATTTGCCTCTGCACTTGTTTTTACAGCTGCTACACCTAAAGACCCAACAGAGAGTGAAATCCCCATTGGTGAAAGGAGGAAAAGGGATATTTTTAATTCAATTGCCACCATTTCTACAGCCTTCTTAGCATCCTTAATAGTTCTTTAGATTCCACCAGACAAACAAAAGCATGTAAAAACGGAGCCTAAAATTTATACACACAAAGATCACACTGGGTGCAATCTGAGAGAGTTTACTTCCTGAGAGTCTGCTAGAAGTAATAGGACTGGACTCGCTGGTAGCTTCCATCAGATTTAAGTGTGTTTAACTTTCTTTGAATGGTTTCTATTTTAAATGCTTAGGTACAATTTAGGTACAAGTAGGCAGAGTTCAGGCTTGTCAGATTAATTTAGCTTTTTCCGAGAACCCCAAGATCTACCAACAAGAGCCTGGCACAATATTCTAACATATAGCCTCTGAGCACGACTGAGCATAGCAAATTTTGTTTTCGTTACTAGAAAGAAGCAGAATGTACTGTACTTTCACATAAACATTCACTCCTGGTTAAGTTTTCTCATTTTGAGAAGCCGAAAAAGTTAATTTGAAGTGAGTTGCTTCAAATAGCCATTTTGAGCAGGATTTAATCTCTGTCCATCAGCTGACGAGCAGAGGTTACATCCTGTTGCCTTGTACCCATGATCATGTTCTCTGCTGGGTATGCAGCAAAAAGCCGTGGCGGAATTATAAATCCTGTCCATCAGTGATGTCAACTGATGGGTTAGTGTAGGCATGATTTGGGGAAAATAGACTTGCAGGCCAAACATGGATCCCTTTGTGGACCATGAGGCCTGGAGGCCAGAGGTTCCCCATCCCTACAGTAAGGGTTCTCCAGATCTGGTAAAGCAAAGGAAGAGGAGTAGGAGAAAGAGAGATGATTCACCAAAGCTTCCTCCTCAGCTTGGTGTTTTCTTGCTGGGTGAGTTATTTATCGCACAAGTTCTTAGGAGTGCTGATCGTTCGAGAAGTCTCTCTCTTCTCCACCCATACACCGCCACTTATCTTCTCCATCCAATAATTTTTAAACATCTTCCTTGACAAGCTTACACCTAATAATGCTGTTACTTGTAATTCTGAATAGCTTATTGATCTAGCTTTGAATACAGCCCTGCATTTATTTTCATATTTGACGAAGTGTGTCAAAGTGCAGGGCCAGATGCCCTCCACCCCATTCCATACAAAGAACATAACTGGACTGGCAACTGAAGCTTATTTCAATGTTGGTAACACGATAGCATTGTCCACAGCACCTGAGGCAGCACAATAGTTTGAAGTGGCTATGACAGTCCATGTAGCAACAAAGGGAAATAGCTGCCACTCTGTACCTCAGCATCTGCCACTTGAGGTGACCCTTTCACTTTGCCTATTATAGGACTGGCCTGACAAAGTGGAAGAAAAGTAGTAATATTTCAAAGCATATTCCTGAAGCCGATACTGCTGAAAAACCAGCAAAATGAACAGTGAAAAGAGGACCACAACAAGTCAGAAAATAAACCTACCTAAATATATACATATGGTGAATGAGTACAAGACAGACAACCTACCTGCCATGCTGTAAGGCAAGATGTGCACATCAGATGCCCACAAGGCTCAATCTTCACATCTTTGTCATTTTCTGCACAAATTTTACAAAGCTGGAATGTGGAACCCATTTCACAGTACAATTCATATTGTTCCTGAAAACAAGACTATTGCAGTTAAGTGGCTCTGTGGGATGGTAAGTTTACAGGCTTGCTTCTAACACAGTTTGAGGGTTTTAAGCAAAACAGTGTTTGAGATCACCTATTTTTGAAGACATTCATGGGACAGAAAATAACTCATAGTTACTGGCTAACATTGGTTAACATTATGATAGAAAACTATTTCAAAACTGGCATAACTTGAAAACAAATGGGGTTGAGGAGATACCCAGAAGACCTGGAAATGATACCTGAAAGCAGCAAAGGAATTATCTTTTTGTTAATTCCTCCTAATTTGCCATGGCAAGTGAAAGTTCATGTTCCAGCTAGAAAGTTGTGTCCATTTCCCTCTGTTGGGAACTAGAACTGCACGACAGCATGAAGTATCTCTAGCTTACATTTTAGTCTTTTCTAACAAAATCTTATCTTTGCCAAAGTTCTGCTCTTCTTCCTTAATTTTCCTGTCTTTTCATTTTTATAGTAGGTAAAATACCAATCAAAGATGTGTGAGGAAATTATAATCTTCCAATATCATCTTCAGCATGTCATCACTGCTAGAAGGATAATTATCTCCTAAGTGCTCATAACATTTGTACTCTAGGTGCCAATTCTTCCTTAAATGTCAGAAAAAATGTCACAATGCAAGCAGTAATTACAGCATTGTTAGCATACTCCACATAGCATGTAAAGGCAACCTGGGGGGTATTTGAGGGTTTGTTTGTTATTGTTTTTTTTTTTTCATTTTAAGTGATAGTGATTTATCTTTACTATGAAAAAATACTTTGTAATGCCTATCAAAACATCAAGTCTAACAACATGACACATGCATCAGAAACATTCAAAATGCAGCCTGGGTATTGGCCAATCCACAACAGCTACCGAGAATGAATAGCCCACCCTCATCAATATGACAAAACTACCAACGGATGGTGCAGAGAAGAAGAGATATGGATTTCTGGCCAACACTTCCTCATTTTTTTATCCTTTCACCATATATGACCAAAGGTCACTCAAGCCCTAAGATGTAATTATCACCAGAGAAGCATCCAGAGGGGTCAAGCCACTTGATAAAAATAAATTCACAGGCTACCAAGATCATTACGGTTTTAAACACCCTCCCTACTACAGTTCACAACAAACACACTAATTGCTTTTCATGAAGGTAACTGAATAGAGATTGTAAAGCAATTAATTATATTTTTGAGGTTAAGGATGATTTTATCTGGATGTTATTTTGAGACTATGGAATGATAATATTATATTTAGCATAATTATAAAGTAAATCCAAACTTTTTCAGAGAGCCCCTAGGCAAACCCATCTCATACATGTCCCACCAAAAGTGCCCTCACTCCCTAGCCACACCTCAATAGCGAGTGCCCATTAATGGGTGTAAATGAACATCTTACTAAAATCTGGCATTTAAATCTGTTGCATTGTTTTTTATTAATGTTTTTGCTATAAATGAAGTGATAATATGCAACATACCTGTGTAACTTTTATGTGATCATGTGGGGTGGGTTCACACAGTCCTGTCAGATCAGGATTATAACTTCTTCCATCTGGGTACAGATAGCTGGATTGCAAAGAAATAAAGTTTACAATTTTACATTGCTTCTAAATTTTTTAACATTTAATCACACAATGTGCACTAACATGTATATAGCTACATGTTAAGAAAACCCAAACATATGGCTTTCCAAATGAATTTGCTAAGACTGGTTCACAAGGTCACTAGACTAGTTCACAAGGTCATTAGACAACACAATTCACAACAGTTACACCTGAAAGCATTCTACCACCAAGCTATTCATGAATGGTAAATTTAGATGAGGGTTCCAATGGTTTTCTCACCCCACTCTAAGCATTTGCTTCCAACAACTTTTCCATTTCCTCTTGCCATTCATTACTATATCCATGTTTATGTTGTTTTTCTATATGCACTATCTGTTGATAATTGTAGCCCACTTTTCATTTCATTGTCGCATATAAGTTCACCCTCACCTCTTCTCTTCTCGTCTCCTTGTTTTACTGTTAAGTCAGCAACATAGACTCTAGTTTGCCTACATTGGGACACTAAAGAAGAGTGTTTCCCTTTCCCTGCATGAAAATTATGAGCACTCATTGCAATAAAGATCTAATTTTATATTGGATAACTAAACATTGGTCAGACTGAAATACAGTGGTACCTCGGGTTAAGTACTTAATTCGTTCCGGAGGTCCATTCTTAACCTGAAACTGTTCTTAACCTGAAGCACCAGTTTAGCTAATGGGGCCTCCTGCTGCTGCTGCGCCGCCGGAGCACGATTTCTGTTCTCATCCTGAAGCAAAGTTCTTAACCCGAGGTTCTATTTCTGGGTTAGCAGAGTCTGTAACCTGAAGCGTATGTAACCCAAGGTAACACTGTACATACCACTCTTAGGTGCATCCCATCTGTCAAAGAACCAAGATTCTGTATTTAAAGTAGTAAACATTTATACTCACAATCCTTCCCGGCTGCCATCAATCAGAGCTTGAAATAAAGGCTTATTATGAGGTATTGTCTGTAAAATATTTCCATCGCCAGTGACATATCCAATGGCCCACTGTCCAAGTCGAGTGCAGCTTAATCTGAAAATGTAGCTATAAGGCAATGTTACAAAAACACACTTAACAACATACGAAAAGATATCCTGGATCAGGCCAAAGGCCCATCTAACCCATTGCCCTCCATGTTGTTTCACCCTCAATTTCCATTAGCTCAAAAATATGATGGGAGATGTGGTCTGGCAACATCTGGAGGGCCAGAGGTTAACCATCTCTCCACTAAAGCTGCAGTATGTGGTGCCTATAGCCCACCCTCTACATGAAAAACATGGGTCCTGTTAAAGGTTAGGAAAACTTTCATTTAAAATTAGAAAGAGGGGTAATAATCCCCCCAGTTCTGAAAGAAATGTAAAAAAATCTGAAAGCAGCACATTTAAAAGGCTCAGCACTTAAAACAAGGGATCTATATTTATTAGACTTTACTATGTTCACATAAGTGCATTTTATAATTTTAAAATGCAAATTCAATCAGGTGAGCAACACCAGGATTGCAGGTTTTTCCAGTGTAGCTAGGAATCTCAGAAAGTATACCAAGTGAACACTGGTCAAAATAGCACAAAGAGAAAAAGGTTTTACTGAACACAAAGGTCAAATGACCCTCTTCTAAGAAGTATTAGCAAAAATGCATTACCTTCCTGGTTTGGTGCTGTATTTTTGTAACCGTGCTTTAACTTCATCGTAAGTCAGAAATGCCATATATCCAGGATGCGTTACAGCTAGGAAGTTCCAGTTTCTTAATATTGAACCCCAAGGCTAAACACAAAGTGAAAAAAATACTGTATTTTTGTCCCATCGTTCCTCCAATCATTGTGGTGGCATACACTGCTATTTCCCCACTACACTTGTGACCATGTGGGGTAGATTAGGCTGAGAAAGAGGGCCAGCTTGAGTGTAACAAGCTTACTAAAACATGCTTTTGTAAGTCAGGATTTTGTTCCATGATTTGGTAAAGCAGGCAATGAGCTTCATGCCTGTGGGCTCCCTGGATTTCTCTCTGTGTTACTGGTTTCTGCCATGATTACTTTAAATCACAGTTTATCATTTTGGAAATAAAGCGAAAGTGCTTTAAAGTAAGCATGATTTTTAAAAAACACTGAAACCAGCACATGAGGGGAAGGGGAGCATGAGAACTGTATCAATCTTAATAAATCATGGTTTATTAAGCCAGGATCTTTGTGTCTAAACCAGCACATAGTGACTGGGCCAAGGCCACTCAGTAAACTTCAGGGCTAGATGTGAATTTTTGCTCAGCTATCCTCAGTCCAAATTCAACATTCCAGACAGTCACCATATCAAAGTGTCTCACAATGTATGCAAGATATACTTCTGAAGTCTATAGAATTATTAACATAATTCATTCAATGTACGTGATTAACTTTGATACAATTTAACTGGGGGAAACATGCCTAGGTTCATAGCAGGTGAAGAAAAGCCTACTGTCAGCTAAATATAAACCGTTGCTCCTCATGAAGCAGCTATCAAAACTTAGATCTTCAATCAAAACTATTTTTCTCTCTCTCTTTATATACTGCCTTTAATAAAAATAATATTAACATGATTCACAATGCAATAAAACAATGCAATAAAACATAATAGAAAGCTGTAATACCCAACATCAGGGGCCCAAGACTACAGAAGCAATTTCTATAATCTTACCTAGTGTTAAGTATGCAATTTATCACAGCAGTGATGCATGGTAAAATACTAAACCTGCCAATTATTACAATTGTTATTTGGAGGTATATAGAGTTCAAGAATATAAACAGATCCTATCTCATATTCCCATACCCAGATGTTTAATTTGACTGAGTCTTTAAGCTGCCCTCATAAAGAGAAGATTTTTTCTTTTCTCATCTGTACTCTCTCCTTACACCATTATAATAAGTAAACTTTTTTTATATTTAAAAAGTTAAGCCAAAGATAATTCACACAAATAAAGTTTCTACGATAAACCAAGCCTCAGCTTTATTCAGTTTTAATCAGACTTTTTTCTTGACATTTTCTCTGAACAAAATGTGGCAAAGATTTTTGTTTTTAACTGAACAAAATGGCATATTGACTTCAACCATTAGTGAATGCTTTGTAGGGTTTAAAGAAACATACTTGGTTGTAGACAACATAGGAAGAGGATGATCAATATTACGCTGAATATTTTACCTGGAATAATCTGGTGAAGATATCAAATTCAAAGACTGAAATGTAGTCATTGCAGGTTAAATCAATAGTAGATTTCAAAGCCATTGCTTCCAAACCAGAACTAATCTGATGCACTTCATGCAGACACTGACGGAACACCTTCCAAGGCACTATGGTTCTGTAATGCAAAAACAGTATTGAAGTGTTACACAATATGCTACCATTGTCTAAGTAACATCACATCCTGTAAAATCAGAGCCATGTAGGTTCATGATTACACATCATGTTCGATTACATCTCCAGGTGAAGGGTTACCAGCAACCTTCTTCTGGCAGCACCATGGCCGGGGCAAGGAAAGAAGATAGAATTGGTGTCTGAATGGCACAGCAAGATTTTAAGTTGGCACCGGCGGGAGGGGAGAGCACCATTCAAGGTCTACTTCAGGGGGCAAAATTACTTGTGTCAGCACAAAATTACTTGTGTCTAGGTAAAAGATACACAAAGGCATGGATATGTGCCTTTGGTGGTGGCAAGTCACACTTTGGAACATACTGGAAATATACCTGGCCAATTCCTTTTGGTAAAAAATTGATTGCTCAGAAAAAAACATTTAATACTGGTTCACAGCCCTTTAAATAATGTGCAGATTTTGGAGGCTTCTTAAAATTGGTATCTTCACATAATTCTTTTCAAAGATTTTCCACTTGTATGATGACAACTATTATCATTCCTGTGCTTTCCAGTTTATTGGAATGAGTACTATTGCTCAGATCTCAGAATGCACCACCCACAAACGAGAGGTAGCAATACATTTGGGGAAGCCCTGAGGTATGTAGAAGGAAAAGAAACTGAAAGTAGGGAAGGGGAGAACCCAACACAGCACCAAGGACTCAGTGAGCACTGAAGGATGACTGACTATTGAGGGAGGATGGAAAACTGGATGGAAGGAGAAAGCAATGGAGCATCTTGGGTGAATAGCATTGGCTGACTGAAGGAAACACTGTACAAGAGCAGCCCACACTGCAAAACTGTGTTTCAGGTCCCATTTGCTATTCCTGTTATTTGTTCACACTTCAACTCTCTGACAATAGAGTAACTAAAATGCTAAATAAATAGATAACAATTACTTAAGACCACCTGAAAATGTGGACTACAGGGGGAAATATTGCTATTGGCTTCAAAGTTAATAGCCCCACCTTTAAATGATATTTAAAAATAGCTCAAACCAGGAAGATGCTGCCCATCATGATTCATATCCAGACAGTAGCTGAATGCAAAATTTTAGCAGTAAGCTTTCTGAAGTCTTAGTGCCATCTCAGCAAATTTCCCAGCTAATATATAGTGTAGATTTTTTCCCTTTTGATTTATTACCACATGTATTCTTTCCTAATATACCCAGATGTTTCAATAATGCAACTTGCTGAAAGACAAGTAGGTAGATAGGTTGTAGGGTGTGAGGTTTTGAAGAGCCTATACTCAAATAGTTACAGTCACAGACCTGCCATAAGCAATCTTGCCAAAGGAATTTCCTACCTTGAAGCAAAAATAGCTCACAGGGAGTGGCTGTGTAAGAACTCTGTGGTAAACTTCACAGAATGAAATTTTAGATGGGATCAAACTCGCAGAGGTGAGCAGGTTCATTAATATATGGATTACACAGAAATTAGTTTCAGTCTTCCAGATCATGCTGAATTTCAACACAACCTTCAGCACTAAATAAGGTCATAATCACTTCCTAGTACAATAAAGGCACATTTTCTTACTTGTGCAATGTCAACATGTTACCTTATATATGGACTGTTGTTTTTCAGGGGTATTATATTTTCTGAGAATTTTAATACAGTATTTTTCTGCATCAGGAAATGTAATACTTAGATAACACCTGTCATGGTAACTGTGGAATATTTAAATTTATTGCCTTATAAAACTTGTTATCAATAATCACAAACCCACTCCTACCATTTGAATATAGGTACTAAAAATGGACCTTTCTGTCCAAGCCTTCCTCAACTGCTGACCACTAGAATGTACAGCTTCATATTGTTAGTTTCAGTATTGTTAGTTTTAGTAATCTAATTTTCCTTTTGAACTTTTATATCAATTACCTGAATATCAATATTGAGTTTTATTGCGGTTTTTTTGAGTCTCTGACTCCTTACTGTAATCTGCTTCAAGATATACAATTATATAGCAAATTGGTCTAGAAACAAAGGCTAGAACACAAGCGGCAAAAGATGTGTTGCGAATGTCACTGAGTACAAGTTTAACAGGCCTACTGTGTGGTGGCGAGGAGGTGTCTCGCTTCTCTTCCTCCATTGCATCCTCAAGTAACTGTCCAGCACACCTTCTTTGTACTGTCTGGGGTCTGTTAACATCTACTTCAGGCAATTAAGTCTGCTATGAATAGTTCGCAAGGCACTTTAGCCACATCTGGTCAAATCCTTACGTGACAAGTGTCTCTTATGTACTTGTCCTTATACATAAATGTTAAAAGGATACTAAAAAGGGGGCCGGGGTAGAGAGAGACTTCAGGATATCCTTGGGAATCATATGCAACACAAAAAAACTTGCAAAATTGACTATACTTACTTCTCACCGAAAAACTTCTTCCAGAATTCTGCAGCATCAGCTTTTGTGATACGAAAGTTGTCACCCTGGAACTGACCATTAGGGAAGATTGCCTTGATTTCTGCAAGCATGTGACTGAAGATGAGGGACAGCTTTGTAAGATTTCGCCTTTCAATGAAATAAAACAGGGGGTAAACTAAGCAAAATATACCAAAGAAGTCTCTTGTTTGAAAGGAAAACGAAGACCTGAATTTCAAAAATTCAGAAAGCAACATGTGTCCCATGCTTTCTTATTTTTAAGACCACATTCATACCACAATTAAACAGTGCTTTAGAAAACATTTGCTAAATAATAATGCCACTTCTTGGGTACATTTTAAGGTATTTAAATAAAAACAAAAGCCATATATTAAATTGTTTATGTAGATTCAAAAATCTTCAGTAAGGGAAGTTACTGCACTTTAAAAGGTGAAATATAGCCATATTCAATGCAGTTGTTTCATAAAACTGTTGAGGTTATGTCACAAGAAACAGCAAAAATTGATAGTTCTATTGTTACAAAACAATGCCTCAAGTAGCCACTGTAGGCAATTAGCACCAAATAATAGAAGATTTGTAAGACATAGTAAGACAAAGGAAAACAACTTGTTGATACTTATTGAATGATAGCCAGGGAAATCAACTGGTTTTACAAAAGGAAGTGAAATTTATTTTAAACCACACATTAAGTTATTCTAAGGGCAAAACTGCTTTTCACAAAGTTCTTTCTAGCATAGATTTATTTAATGTACGCATAACATTAAATTTCACATTCCTTCCTGCAGAGGCACAGTTTACTTTCAAATAAAAATGAAACATGTTCCAGGTGTAAAAAATAAAATGCAGGCAAAAATACTTTACTAGCCCATTTACGAATGTCCACATGCATGTCACAGGTCAGATAGTGAGCCTAAAGAGCTACTTGTTTTGATAAAAATTGCTAATTGTCTTAGGCAAGTAGCAAATTACAAAGTTGGCCTTGATCTCAGCTTTTCAACAGCCTGCAGTTTTCAGTTATTAACACACAGGGAAGCTTCACAGACTTGTATTTTTCAATGTACATAGTACTTTACACGCAGTAACATTAGCAAGGAAACAGAAAAATTCTGACCCCAGGGAGCACACAGTCAAAATTTGGGAACCATTCAGAAACTGGAAAAGCAAGGTTGACAATTTAATGTCCCATGATGACTTTGAGTGATGTTACATTGGGGGTATTGTGATTAATTAAAGTGACAGGCAGCTCAGAGACACAGACCCTGAACAGGGAGGCCCAAGGCTGGCATCAGAGTGAGACCCTGACAGATGGCCAATGATGCCTCTCCTGTGTGCGTTCGAACATATATTTCTCTCCAAACTGGCACACTTTTCTTATTCAAAGTAGTCTGTGGTATGTCATTGATATTTGAAGTGTATGTATTATTAACTTTGTAGTGTTCTTCCTTTTCATTCTTGTGTAAATTCTATTCTTTAATAAGGTTTGTATTTTTAAAAAAGGTCATCTTGGTCCACTAACAAAAGGAAAAGTGCTAAGACACGTCCTAAACAATGCTTGTATCAGAAACTCAGTATTAATGAAATATGTTACTACCCGGGAAAAGTTCTGGAGCTGCCTGAGCCGCAAAGGCAAATTTAATTAACATATTCTGGTAATGCTCAAAATTGTGTCTGACAATATCCAAATGTAAACCAAAACCCAACCCTCCAATTCAGTAATTGTCATACCAAACTGAGCAACAGTATCTTCAAAGGTGCCCAAATCAATGAAGTTTCCAATCAATGGTTTCCAAACACAGACCCAAATCTGCTCCTCTAGCTCGGGAACTTTTGTATCAAAATGGTGCCATTTGTAAAGGTTTGTCCCACAGTTTGTCCCACAGTATCCAGTGGTTTCAAAATGTAGACAAAAACAGCTCTATCTTGGGGACCGTCTGTGTAACAATACATCAAGAGGCACCCAAGTTCATAAAGGACAAACTACTTTCCAAAATATATAGTAGATAAGCAACATAATTAAACAACTTAGTTAAACTCAGATAGAAAAGAGGTGAGAAGCAACTAGGTGGTGAATAAGTGATATCAGTGACTAGATCTTCAGCCTATGTAAGCACAAACAACTATTTCTAAATGTCAACCGTGGCATGCCCTGACCCGCTCTAACAGCTAGAATTTCCCCCCAAAGTGTGTAACCATCATCTCCTACTTGTAGATGAAAACCACTGCATCTTGTTTGTAACCTCAGCAGATAAGATAAATGATCTGTTATCTTTCCCCTGACAACCTCTTAATATTTTCTCTTTAATATTCTACTCTAGCCTAAACTTACCCAGTTTCTTTAGCTCTTCTTAAGATTTGCCTTTGAAACATTTATAGTCTTTTAGAACTCGTCTACTATATTGTTTCCAATTTGCCAAAAATATACACAGCTCCACGTGGTATTCCATATGTGGTCATAATTTGAAAGGATGCTCTTTTCCTTACTTGTAATGCCCCACCCCGAAAGCACTAGAAACTCCAATGAAACACAGATGAAAATGTATCTGCATGCACAGACCCTAGAACAGGCATAAGCAAACTTGGCCCTCCAGATGTTTTGGGACTACAACTCCCATCATCCCTGACCACTGGTCCTGTTAGTTAGGGATGGTGGGAGTTGTAGTCCCAAAACATCTGGAGGGGCGAGTTTGCCTATCCTTGCCCTAGAACAAGTGTTTCTGATCAGACCACAAGCCAAGCTGGTACTCAGGAAAGGATGGGGAAGAGACTTCAGAGCAGGAGAAAGGACAGCTTCCTCCCCCCCCTCGCCCCCTAACCTGGTTGTCCAGAAATCAAAGGGGGGGCAGTTATTCAGCTTCAACACAGCTCTTGATACCTATCTTTAATATTCATGTCTATGTAATGCATTTTAGCAACACATAACCTTAATATGCTGATAAAGTACAGTGGCACCTTGGTTTACAAACTTAATCTGTTCTGGAAGTCCATTCTTAAACCAAAACTGTTCTTAAACCAAGGCAGTTTCCCTAATGAGGCCTCCTGCCGGCCGGTGCCCTTCCACTGTTCGAATTCCATTCTTAGACCGAGGTAAAGTGTGCAAACCGGGACACTACTAGGAGTGTTCTTAAACCAAGGCACTATTGTATACTGGATGCAATTCAAGGAACCTGCACTAGCCTACAGAGAACACACATCTAGC
The DNA here is from genome assembly GCF_965153285.1 of Podarcis tiliguerta. Taxonomy (NCBI): domain Eukaryota; kingdom Metazoa; phylum Chordata; class Lepidosauria; order Squamata; family Lacertidae; genus Podarcis; species Podarcis tiliguerta. The sequence continues at coordinate 34,985,012 of NC_139537.1, forward strand.
ATGCAATCCCCTTCCTTTAGTCCTGGTGTTTGCAGCTTAGCTTTTGAAGCAGACTTTAACTTGGTTGAATTGGCAAATATAACAGGTTCTCTTGAAATAATTTCTTCCCAGACTCCAGCTCTGGTCAGGATGGGCTCACATCTCTCCTCCCTTCTCCCCTCAGTCAGGTTTTGTCTGTGCTCTGCACTGACCAACTAAATCATTTTATTTCACCCTACTACAACCACAACCTGAAATAATATACTGTGGGCAGGAAGGAGGAGAGCACCGACATACATGAATAAATACCTTTAAAATACTTTAAATAAGGTATCTGCAACAAAATATCCCTGTGTGTTCAAGCCTTCAATAAAAGGGTTCATGTTCAATACACAAGCCAGTCTGGAATTCATAGCGTAGAGTGGGGAACCCCAGGAGGGACAAAAAGGCCAGTTTTTCTTCTCACCCTCTCCTAACCTGTCAATGGATTCTCAAGTGACTTCTGTGGCCTGGAGCTACTATCCTCTAGCTTAGGCAGGTTTAAGAGCTACAGCTATTCCTGGACTGGAATAGATGGGACTTCACTTGTCCATGCTCTGGTGACCTGCTTAGATTACTGTAATATATTCTTTTGTGGGGCTGGCCTAAAAGTCTGGAGGCTGCAGCTAGTGCAGAATATGAATGCTTGGCTGCTAAGTGGGTCAGCCTTATGGGATCATGTGTCAGCAATCCTGAATCATGCACTGGGTATGCAATTATATTTAAATGTTTTTATATGTTTTATATGTTTTCAAATATGTTTATATTTTATTTTAAATTGCATTGTTTTAGCATTTTGGTGTTTGCTTCCTTCCCTGGGCTCCTTTGAGTGGAAGGGCAGGATACAAATTAATACTAATAAAATAAAATAAAATGCAGCTGCAATGAGGCAGAAGCAAAAAGAACAGAAACAGAATTATCTAACTGCAAAAGTCTAGTTTAATAAATATATTTTAAGGAGGTACCAAAATACCATCGGAGATAGTGCCTGTCTAAATTTTGTGTGTGTGTTTGTATAAAATAAGTACTACAGATTACATTTAACTTTCTAATGAAATAATGGGTTCTTACTACAACTCAGTATTTTGATCTATATATCATGAAAGGCACATATGTCTTACAAAGCTATTTCAGGACCAAAATCCCACTATTCTTTATTATTTTCACCTGTATGTTTCCCATCTTCACACATATGAAGTGGTCTGTCTTTTCTTAATATCATTCTGAAGACTTCAAAAGTGAAAGGAAATAATAGAGCAAGTTTTCCTTTCATCATAAGCATCTTGTTGAATACTGCTCTTCAGTAATGAGCTTGTAGCACTGATTAAAGTGGAAAATAGTAGTTTTGTTTCTTTTCATAAAGCTGAAAGGAAAACCCTCCTACACTCTCCTTCGCAAGACTGAATCCCCACTTTGTTGGTCAAGCATCTTGCTCACATTATGGAACCTTTTTTTACAGATACGGAATCTCCCACACAACTTCTCACAACACTAATTTCTTATAAGCCATATTACTCAGTGTAAGACTGGAGAGAATGCCTGATCTCCCCATGAGGCTATGGGCATTTTCATTAAGGTATTGGTATGAGTCATACAACTAGATAATACAAACTCAGCGCAAGCATTCAGCACGGTAACATTGCTGGCCATTTGGTCTCTTAGCATGTCAAATTGTAATTGGCCAGTACAAGCCACTACCTCTGAGCCACTCACCTTCTTCTCAAATAATCACAGGAAATAAGACAGGAAATCTATTATCAATAGACTGCAACTTGTTTAACTGTGGGCATTAGTCATACAAGGAAATAATCAGACACAGGTCTACATGCTGCAAAAGTATTTCACTTGATTGTTAAATGATGTGCTACTTGAGACTGCCTACCAACTTTAAATATTCATACACAACAAATATTCCACTTTTTGCAAATCATGATAATAGCTGTGAATAAGGCACTTGCTTTATTTCCATTTCACTAATCTTCATATAAACTTCTTCTATTCCAAAGCGAACATGTCAAAAACAAAATTTCCCAAGCACCACGTTTGTTTGGGAGGAATATCTATGTATCCCATTTACCAAGAGTAGCTATGTATTCACAGTGCCAGAGCCAACACAGCTTTCTAAGCAGTTCCCAACATCTTGATTTCCTGACTATTATGAAAATGGTTCAGATACGAGTCACAAGGCATAGTGTCTACTGTTGAAAGGGCAAACTATACCAGAACTCAAGTGAAAGATGTGTAAACTGCAATATGCTACCAATAATTTAAGTCAGTATGACCATTTTTTTCTGAAAGCTGCAGTGCATTATATTCCCTAACACTCTTTCCTCAGATTCAAAAGCCCACAAATAGCGTGTATAAATGAGTTACATCAGATGCTTAAGATGGAAGAAATAACGACTAGAGAAAAAGCTACAAGAAATGTATGCAGGTAATTAGAAATCCCACTGCAGTAGGAATCCCATGTCCAACCACAAATTATATGTCTATGAAAAAATATTCTGTGGGCCTGCAGAATGCTCACACTCTTCATTTGTTCAAAACGCTGCTACTGCTGAATTTGCATTTTGCTAAGCCATCCCTGCCTATCATTTACCTGCAGTGGAGTTGCTTCCAACAGCGTCACTTTTCCAGCTTAAGATTTCAGAAACCTGTATAGGCTTGATACACTTATCTTCACACTACAGGTCTATACTGCTAAGACCCAAATACATTCCACTAATTTGTTCTAGGCAAGGTTTTTCGGTTTATTATTTTATTGTTATTTTAAATATATCTATCTTTAAAGAACCCACTGAATTCAAGGGACTTACCTGGGAATAAGTCCTACTGCACTAAATGAGAGTTTCTTCTGAGACATGCACGTAATTGTGCTGCTATGCTATCAAAGGGAACAAAATGTTCAGATCTCTACATGCAATGAAAGGCCAATTCTATACAGTGGTACCTCGGGTTACATATGCTTCAGGTTACATACGCTTCAGGTTACACACTCCAATAAGCCAGAAATAGTGCTTCAGGTTAAGAACTTTGCTTCAGGATGAGAAGAGAAATTGTGCTCCGACGGCACGGCAGCAGCAGGAGGCCCCATTAGCTAAAGTGGTGCTTCAGGGTAAGTACAATTTCAGGTTAAGAACGGACCTCCGGAACGAATTAAGTACTTAACCCGAGGTACCACTGTACACACATATGGCAAATTCCTCAATAATGTTTTAATTGGACCAGGATCCAAAGAGCCCTACACTGGTATGGAAGCACTTGTGTGTACCTATGGGATAACTGCCAGTTTTCCTTTCCAGCTGCAGCTCCTCACAACTTGACGAATATAATTCACAGTGTGCATGTGGAACACCACACACAGCACATTTCCAGCCTTTTGTGTTCAACAGAAACCTAAATAAAAAGCTATAGAATAGACCATTTTGCTGAGTTTCCCTATAGAAGAGAAACTAAAAAAATCCCCCATACAGATGCAACAGCAGGTTTATATCTAATAGGAGTGGGGGTTGGTTGCCTTGCTTATGCTTATCTTATTAGTATCTCAGCATATAGTATTAGGGAGAAAAATCTAAGCACAAGCTGCTTGACAGTGGAATGGTGATGGACTCTCCTTTAAGCAGAAGTTGGATGGCCATCTGTCATGTGTGCTTGAGTTCATATTCCTGCAATGCAGGGGGTTGGACTAGATGACCCTTGGGGTCTCTTCTAACTCTACAATTCTACAATGCTAACCATAAAAGGAATGCATACATTCCATACAGATACAGTACAGAAAGTGGGGTGGGGTGAGCAGGGACAGGAAAAAGAAAATCATTAAGTTCTTAGCGGTAAGACTGACTTAATGTATTTAATTTATGCTGCCTATCTTTAAGGTTCTCCCAATCCAAATGTTATCAACAGCTCTGAAACATAAAAGCAACACTCATTTATTAAGTTTAATTGAAGATTGGATACATTTTGATTAGCTTAAGGGGTTTTAGAGGAGGCACTGTTGGTGATTATTTGCACTGCAGACCTTAAAGCATTTACTGTTCTAATCACTGAGAGAAGGAACTAGACCTAGTGATTTTATTCATAAACGGCACCAGCTCATTGCTTCTGCACTGCAAAAACAGTAGTTAACTGGTAATCTTAATAGCTAACTTGGAGGGGAAAGGGTTTAACTCCACAAGCACATTATTATTTATTGCTCTTATCATAGAACAATGATTAGGCAGGTTGTAACATAACCAGATTACACACTATTTGGCATCAGAAGGATCACTGCTTGCAAACAATGTGGTGCTTTTAAAAAGGAAAAATATAGTTTGGGCTACATGAACAACAGGGATAATGCAAACATTTACTGTATAGGCGACCACCTCTCATCTGGATACCAACTGAGTCAACAACAAACTATATCACTAAATGTCTCTGATCAGCACTGATTTTATTATGAAGCTCTGAAAGCCATTGCTGTTCATTCTTCACAGAGTATTAATTAATAGGATTAAAAGTAAAAGATCAATACCATCAGGATGTTGCTGCCTTTTCATATTTCAAATAAAATCTGTGTCTACTCTAATGTTAAGGCAGCATGCAAACAGCTTCTCTGGAACAAGGATGGAGAAATGTGATCCTCCAGATGTGACAATTGATCATGCTGGCTAGATCCCCAAAACTGGAGGGCCACAAGTCCCCTGTTCTGGATTAAACTGACACACACTCAGGAAATTTTGACAAAATGATGACACCAAAATACATAATAAAAACAAAAGCAAACCAACAACACCCACAACATGATCTGAGAAACATATACCAGGAAGAATCCAAGCCACTGCGCATTGCATCAGCCACAGTTTTTTAATACTTCTCAAAGGCACATCCAGAACACATCCAGCACATCCACAACAGTAACATCTGGAAATGGCCAAGGCATGCAACATTATGACCAGATCCGTCTTCTCCAAGAAAGGGTGTAGCTGTAGTGGGTACAATACCCAAAGCAGAACAAAAGCACTCCTGGCTACAGCATTCACCTGGGCATCCAGAAGCACACCCAAACTGCAAACCTGATCCTCTACAGGGAATGCCACTCCATCCAGAACAGTATGTACTCCCACTCCAGATCAACTTGTCTACCGGCCATCAATACCTCTCTCTTGTCTGGATTGAGCTTCCACCTGTTAGCCATCTACAGTCCATCACTGCATCCAGGCAATGGTTAAAAGGTTCTATAATCGCCTGTGTGTTCCTTCATTGCTGTTTTAGTCCTTTTCCTAAGCATTTCATTAAATAACCAAGGAACAGAGTTCAATACAATGAGCAGGGGCACTTGGGAGTGATCCCATCAACCAATCCAGGTCATCTTCCCATTCCACAGATCAACCACGGATTTTGTGGGATTGTCAGCTGAATTGGCTGGCCTCCATGTTTTCAGATAAGAATCATTTCCTATTCTCTCTTTTATCAAACTCTTTAACAGCAACTAAATATGCTTAAATTAGCAATTTTAAGAAGTACATTTTAACATTAGAATGCACATAAAACACTCAGGCAATAACTTCATCACGGCAGTATGCCTGGACTTAAGGAGGTTTTGATTTGTTTTTGTCATAGACTGCCAGAATATATTTCTGAAAAAGACAGCAATGTGCCACTTCAAAGTACTTCCTCTTTTAAAAAAAATTCTACCAGGCTTTCATATTTCTAATTAAGACATTCTGTTCTGAAAAACTGTTCAAATAAGCAACATTAAGTTACAACTAAACACAGCTTAGGGATATTTATTCACCAGTTTGAGCTCTCCTTTGCCATAAATTGTAAAGTTCACAAAGGATTAGCCATACCTATTTTAAAAACATTTTTTAAAAAATGTTTTAAAAACATTACCCTGTTTGCTTTAACAGGGAAATGATTTGTGTGACAATAGGAAGTAAACTGAGAATCACTGGCCAAGTTCAGACATAACAAGCCAACCACAGTTTGTTACATGAATATAAATGGAGGACCTCATGCTTCTAGTTACGTATATCAGTGGTCCACTTCAGATGCAAGAACCTACCACAAGCCTCAAGTAAATGTGTCTTCCCCTCCCCCCCTTTGTATGCAAGGGACAAAGATCAAAGCTTTCACTAACAGTAACAAACTGTAGTTTCTTGCTGTTTTCAAGTGGCAAATGGTAATTTATTCAACCAATTTTATTAATAAGCTAGGAAACTTCAAAACTCCTCCTACTGAACACAAATAAGGGGAAGCAAGCTTGCCTGAGCATGTGCCAGCTTACCCATGTGGCAATACATGGTATGTTGTTACATCTGAACTGAGTCACTAACACTGAGTAAGAAGAGGTCCTCCATCATGAAGAAGACAGTGTTCATCCACCCTCTCAAAGAAACTGAAGACCCAGATCAGTATACTACTCACTTATGTTTCCACTGCTTTTTGGTTTTAGTAGTTGCTCGCTAATATGGAGGCAGAAGTGGGACTTGCAAATATATATATACACAGTGTTTCCTTTCAGTGTTCATGCCGGGCAATCACTTCCTATTTCAAGATACAGGCCACTTCCCAATTGCATGCATTTGGCACGAATATGAACTCTTTTGCACACTGTTTTTGCCATGAAAAGGAAGCGGGATAGAATAGGGCGGGCTTAAGTGCCTCGGAATGCAACCCCCAAACAAATGGGGAGTTGCCTGTACTCCATTTCGTTCCTCCTCTTTCTTGATTTTACACCCCAACTCCAGCAAGACACTGAGCATCCTTAGATATCATTAGGTTGGGTTGTGGTGGCAGCAGAACTTAGGGTTGTTGATTTTTCTACTTCTGTAAATCTCCAGTGTGATGTAGTTAAGAGCGGTAGTCTCGTAATCTGGGGAATCGGGTTCGCCTCCGCTCCTCCACATGCAGCTGCTGGGTGACCGTGGGCTAGTCACACTTCTTTGAAGTCTCTCAGCGCCACTCGCCTCATAGTGTTTGTTGTGGGGGAGGAAGGGAAAGGAGAATGTTAGCCACTTTGAGACTCCTTAAAAAGGGAGTGAAAGGTGGGATATCAAATCCAAACTCTTCTTCCTCTTCTTCTTCTTCTTCTTCTTCTTCTTCTTCTTCATCTTGTTCACTAAGAATGCTTATTACCTGCCTCTTGTTGTTTCCCAAAGCTGGATTTATAAGAAGTACAATCCAATGCAAGTTTAGCGAGAAGCAAGTCTGGATTCAATGGGATTTATTCCCTACTAAGTATGTTTTGGATAGCAACCTACATCATCTACTTCCATTTGAATTTTACTTGGCATCACTCAATGATGCACACATTCAAATGCAACACCACATGTTGCTAGCCACAGTTATTATAAAAAAAACTTCTCCACTCTTAAACCTGTGTTTTGAAGTGACGTTTTCCCCTGCATCTGACATTATATGGGATCTACAAACTGTGTAAGGATTTTATAAAGAAAGGGGAGGAGGAGGAATGTCCCTGTCAAATGCAAAGTAGCATGACTAACTTGCTATTTGCAGTTGGCCTATTAAAGTCAACAACAGAACCACACTTTGAGAATGAAAGAGTATCATAAGCACTACTATTTTACTATGCTCTTTAACACACACTCAAAAGTTCACACATGCTCCATTACACATAAACTCTTTATGGGTGCATTTGTTTTAAGTCAGAAATGAAGAACACCCTTTCCATAGTTTAAAAAGCTTTGAGACATTAATTTCCATTTGAATCTTCCACCCATGCTTAACATCCACGTCCCTTCACTCTTGCATGATTCCTTCACAAAGCAACATTCTTAATTATTATATTCTTTCCTGCTACTTTCTCAAGCACATACAAAACTTAACTTGCTCAGAAAATAATTTCACTCAAATGAATATATGAAGTAGCTTTTCTTGCCACTAGGATTCAAGACTAAAATACCTAGTATTAATGCCTAGTCTTTTAAATAAATGTTAAGGTCCATGACACAACTTTGGCGGGATCTCTACAGGCCACAAAGGACATGAAAGAAGAACAAATAAAATCAGAAATAAAAAAATGTCCAATAAGTACTTTTAACTGTGTGTGTTTGCAACAGTGATTAAGTCAGATTTTTTGGCGTACCATGAAGACTGTAGAATTGCTCCTGCCCTGGAGTGGGATAAACTAAGAAACCTTAGCTTCCTGTTACTTTCAAAACCAGGAATCATGTTTTTTTTTTGCTAACTATCCATGATAGCTATCCCTAAGCCTTGGTTGTTACTGGCTTGCCAATTATACAACAAACCATAATTTCTGGTTCAGATATAATGGGAAGCTAAGGCTTCCTGGTTTTCTACAACAGAGAATGTTGGGGCTATGTATCTCAATATGCTGCTTGTTCACAAGAAACCATGATAAGCCAGAAGGATTGGCTTATTATTATGATCATTGTCACCAACACCTTACTTCATGAAACCAGGAAAACAAGTGTCACATTAATATTTTGGAAGTGTTGACAAATCCAGCACCAAACTCACATTGGCTAGAAAGCATCTCCAAAACTATTTTACATAAATACTGAATGGAACTACCTCCATTCCACTTTCAAATTTCCAAATGCATAAGGGAAACATGCACCCAAGAGTCCTTCCCTGGTACCCTCAAGGTCCCTCTCCGCACTGAAATTAGACTTGAATATGCATTCTATTGAAACCAATAGAATAGGGTGCAGTGTGTGCTTGATTGCAGAGTGTGTTTGAACCCATAGCTGTTTCTCCAGTTTGCATATATGCCCATAGGTCCAAAAAGATTGGTAACCCTGCTGTTAGTTTATATGCGTCATGAAAGCAAACCTCCAACTCTGGCACTCTAAAGAGGCTATATTCCTATACAATATGAACTGTACATAAAAAGTAAGACTTCATAAGAAAACAGTTGCATCAGAAGTTCACTTAAAAGTTATGAATACTATAGAAATTTTAAAAATGCAATGAGTTACTAGTTGACCGTCAGGTCACTGTTTTCAGAAAATAAACATTATGTCCTCAAATAATTAAGTATCCAAATACTGCTGAAATATACAAATAAAGTTGTACTAGAATTGGCCATGACCAACTGGCCAAACAAAGTTTTCTTACCTGTCCTGTGATTGCTCTTCATACATCCTCTCTTTCCCCTCTTTAAAAAGTCTTATAGCCCGTTTTGATTTTTTCATGAGACTGTCAATATAGATTTTAAAATATTCATTTTCACTGAGCTGTGCAAGTTTCTGGTTGTCGTCATACTTGCTCAATATAAGTCGCAAGTGTTGATAGGTATCTGGTAAAATGTCAAGTATATAAGGTGGGCTGTTTTTCAGCTGAAGTTTGGGGTTCTGACACAGTCTCACCTAGAACCAAAGAACAATTAAATTTCACGTGAATGATAAATTATCTAAATGGATAAAACTTTATTGTATATCAAAGACAGCATCTGGAAGCATATATTTAAGCCAAAACATTGTATATTGTCCCAAGCAATCCTAGCTTTGCTGATGAAACAAGAACCATTTGATCAGGAATGCGCTGCAGACATTTGTAGCATGGAAGAACATAAAATAGCTAATTTCAAACGTACAGGAAAACAACAGCTTTCACACTCCCTCCTCCCACCTCTTCTTTCATTCCTGCAAGGAAACCCAATCTCGATTTGAAAACTAAGAATACCACATGATGTCCAAACTTGGGGGGCTGAAACATGGTTTGATCCTGGTTCAGATGTCACATGGAAATATGGCTAGTTCAAAATTAAGAACAAGTGCTTTCTAATTCCTGGTGGACAAGAAAGAAAAGTAGAGGAGTGCATGTGAACCCAATGCCCACTGCAGCTTATTCTTATACTGGGAAACGATTTCCTGTTACCTCTGAACTGATTCAAGTTGTCAAAGTGAATGGAGTTGACAAGACGAAACATTCAAATAAGAATGAAAAATATAAATCCCAAGCAACAATTGGAAGCAGTGTCCGAGACCAATGAGTTGTATATCAATTGAAGTACAAGAACTACAGAACACATAACTGATGCCAGGTTCAAGACATTAAAATTTAGGGGGGAAATTTAACAGTCTTTTAACATTGTTTTCACTACCGGTGTGACTAAGTATATTTATGAGGCAACAGCTGATGATGTCACACTATGAAAGAAAGGAGCTACCATTCGCAGAATGAGAGTTATACTCATACATGTTCAGCTTTTCATTCAAGATGCAACAATGCTGGATGCTATCCATTGCTGACATAAACTTCAATAAAGATTTTAGCAATATAAACATGTGAAAAGATATCAACAGCAGGAATGCATAAATAGAAAACTACTGAAATCAAGACTGAACCAAGACTTAAGATGAAAGGGGGAATATATATAAAACACCACTGTTAATTCTACATCCTATGACAGGCATAGGCAAACTCTGGCCCTCCAGATGTTTGGGACTACAATTCCCATCATCCTTAGCTAACAGGACTAGTGGTCAGGGAAGATGGGGATTGTAGTCCCAAACATCTGGAGGGCCAGAGATTACCTATGCCTGTCCTATGAGGATGGTCCAATACCACAAATATATGCATTAACATATATGCATTAACAATAAGCAAGAAGTCATCAGCTACTGCAATAAAAAAACTGACCGATTCAACTGTAGCTTAGTTACCAATTACAAAACATGCTCCAAACTGAGGAAACATTTATTCTGGTAGTAAGTGTTTATTAACTTTTACTGGTTGGATTTTTCTTTTCTAGTAAGTACCTAGTGCTTTAAGTAATATGTAATTAAACAACAACATGCATGCAACAAGTGATAAACATTTTCCTGACTACAACAAAATTATGCAGGAAATAAATATTTGGCCAGTTAAAATGTTAGCAAGGGTCAAATATCTGGTTCTGTGAAATTACAATATTGAGCTTTTGAGGGAGAAGAACCACAATATTTGAAGCTGCACGCTCCTGCTTCAGACTTTATGAGGATTGAGGGTGTCTGACCAGGCTTCTATGAGATCTTTGTTCCAGGCCAGTGTGGTGTAGTGGGTAGAGTGGGAAACCAAGGTGCAAATCCTCACAGAGCCACAAAGCCCACTGGGTAACCTTGAGCCACTCACAATATCTCTCAGCCTAACCTACCTCACAGTGTTAAATGGAGCTGGAGCGGAGTGCATGTGCCACCTTATACTAATAATAATAGTAATAATAGGACCTCTGAAGCAATCTACCTTAAACCATTCTTCCAAAGGGCTAACTCCATCCCAAACTGAAAATGCTAAGTCATTGCTGGAAAAAATGTAAATGACTGAAGCACTTACTTCATCTACTAACAAAATACTGAGCAGCAACCCAGTCATAGACAATGCACCCTCAGAGCTCCATTTCTAACTTTTATGTGTGAAATTTGAACACACAACTCCTCCAGCTACTCTTCTTTAAATATTCTGTAGTGTCCACAGTGGAAACATAGTCTCCTACTGGAATTAGCAGCAGCAACAATATCTGAGCACGGTGGGATTGGATATTTTACATCATACCCTAGTCAAATCATTGGTCTATCCAGTTTAGAAACTGAGATATGAAAGCTAGGAGCTAAATGGCACCTTAAACCTAGGTTATGGGCTCAACAACAGAATGTCTAGGTGCACTTTTTTATAACAAGAATACAAAGCTGAAAATGAATGAACTGCAGCTAAAATCTTATGTTCATTTTTCACATGGTCTAGTCCTCATCTGAAGACTTCAAAAAACAAAGCCATGCTTCCCCTGCCTGCCCCCCTAATATTCTTAAGAGGCTGGAAGTGGGGAGGCAGAAAAAGGTCCTCCTTTCCTTCCACTCTGCAGACAAGCCCTAGATTCTCCCTACACTCCCTTTCATTCATATAAATATATCTTTTTGGCACCAAAATGAACACATATTAAAGGCCCCTACAACTGATGGCAGAGACACCCACCTTGAGTGTTCAGTTCGCAAACCTGAGATTTAAGGGTCCTCCAATGATCCCACTCCAAAATTTGTGAGAGTGTGAGGTAGATAACTGGCTATTGTATTTCAAATTAAAAGCACATCATACATTAAAAGTACATTAAACAGGACAACTGAAACCTAAACAAAACATGTTGGGTTTAAAAGAAAAGAAAGTTTTTAGGTCCCCAATCCATGCACGTTTTACTTGGGACGAAGCCCCTCTGAACTTGGTTGGGATTTACTTCCAAGTAACAGTGGCAATTTTAATCTGAAATCTTAGGCGCAGTACTGCACCCTGAACTCAGAAACTGCTCGCATTTATGAAATTCCCGGTCGCAAAACGCGCCTAGAACAATGGGAGTTTCGGTCCCATTGAAAGTCACTGCATAGTGACTTTCAGTCAGGTGGTATTCTGAACCCTACCTGGAAAGGCCAGGGATAGAACCAGGAATTCTGTGTGCAAAGCAGATGCTCTACCACTGAGCTGTAGCCATCCCCTATTCTTACACTGTGTGCTAGCTTTCTTTTATTGTCATCCAGCCTGGAGGCCAGATGTCAAGCAGAAATGCAAGATATAAATATTTTAAATAAACAAGCAAAACATCCAAGCGGCTTTTCAAACTGTAATTAGCCTCTCCTATGTAGTGTATGCAATTTGTTTATTTCACATTATACAGTTCTACATTTGCCATCCATATAGATTTATACTGTCTGACATGTAGAACGTAGCACTGGACACAAACTTACTGAATCCAATCAAATTCAGGCAGCACAATCAAAATGCCTATTACCTGCTTACATAATAAGGTACTGAAATGAACAATAATTTGTGTAGCTTCCAAGAGTTCCAAACACTGCCTCCAAAGTTGTCTAGGGATGTTTATCTCCACCACTATCACCACCAAAAAACAGCATTAACATCTTAAGCGATTGTGCTACCATCTCTTAGGACACAGGATATCACACCATTCCTGCAAGGAATTATTAATGGCTTGTTTTAACAGACTTTTATTGCATATCTCTTATTATGAAACTTTTTAATATGGAGGTATGGACAATAATCTGTCATTTTTGTTATGAAATGCTTGGAGTGAAATATATACAGAAAAACTGCATAGTGACTATTTAGATATTTAAAAGATAAACCATCATTTTAATTTGTATAGTGATTTTTTGTAGAATATGCAATAAACTTGTGCTTATCTATCAGATCATCTGGACGATAAATAACAGGCTTTTAAATACAGCTCCAAACCAGAGAAGCCTTTGGCACTATGTGACTGAAAATGAACCATTGCAAGCCTTACCCTCATGTGCCACACACATGGGAAGGAGTTTAAAAGCTTCCACTTTCAGTTCAGTAAAATCTGATGTGCCCGTTACCTAAGGTAGTGGTGGTGGAGAGTAGCTTAATCTAACTATATTTTGAGCAAACATGATTCTGCTTTTTCTTAACTAAGCATTGGTAGAATAAGCCAAATTTCCCCAAATTTGGCCTAAAGGCTTCATTCGCAACACATGCTATGTGAAACTACAGCTTACCATTACCAGGACCACACAAACATGTGGATTCCTAGAGAGAAACTTGCAGCCACAGCCACTTTATTCCTCCCTGCACTGAGCCTTTGGCTGATTAACATTCTATGCTCTTTTAAATGTGTTTGGGGGGGGGGGGGGTTGGTTTGTTTTATTATATATTTCGTGTTTTCATTTTGTATTTTTACACTGGAATCTCCCAGGGAAGGGCAGTCTACAAATTTAATGAAGAATAATAAAAAGAAGATGCAGGTTAATATGCTTAAACTCTTTCCCCACTAAGCACATGCTATAGCTAGGAGAAAGCTTAAACACAAGCCTGGGTTTGGAAAACCCACTAAACCAAACACTTACTAAGCTCAATGTGCCAACAAAAAGTCCTGGAGATGATCAAAGAGGCTGTGAATTCCTATTTGGGAGCCCATGCATTTATGTGACCCCAGAAAGCCACAGTTCTGTTTACCATATTGTGCAAACCAAGCTAATGATCTTACTCAAAACCAACTTTCAAAGGGGGGGAGGGCGTAATAAGGGATACCATGGCTTATGTTACAATTGTACTTGGGCCAGTTAAGACTCTAATCACAAAAACAACCTCATCATATTGAGCAGTCTCTGGTATTTTCCTCCACAGAATTCTGTTGCAAGAACTGCATTGCAGGATCAAATCATAAGCTGCATTTAATTCTGGAAATGCTTTTACAATCTAGTATTTATTTTAACTATGAAAAAACATCCCTTTGCCATCTGCTAACACAAAAGATGGCTGAATAGTGTTTGTTCAAATGCATCCTCTCCACTACAAGTACCAAATACTCAACTCTAGATACAAATAACAGGATTCTAACATCATGACATCATCCTGTCTGGTATACTTTAATTTAATCTCGAGATAAAATGTGATTAACTGACAAAAGCTTAAATGGGATACATTAAGATCCAACTGAGGACACTTAACCAATGGAAGAGGGGGGTGGGGGAAGGTATAGCATCTAGACTTCCTAAAGCCTTCTGTAAAACAGACCCTATACTCTCGTGAGCAAAAACATTGGCTTGGGCCCTAAAATAAGTTAACTTAAAGAAGTCAATTTGTGACAATTCCCTTGTCACTGTTGGCAGGGGAATCCTCTGGAAAAGACAGAGGGATGAGGAAACTTTTATTTCATGAACTTCTATAAATTAAAGGGATACAAGCCATTGTAGCAAGGCTTTTAAAAATCAAGCAGTAATGATGTAAACAATGAGATCTTTCACAGTTTGCATAGTAACTGAAACAAGAAAACAACATTAGAAAGCTTTCTGAGATTTAGACCTAATACCACTTAGAGAAGAAATCTCAGGTTACATCCCTACATCTGATGAATACTGCTAATAATTTTACAATCCAAGAGTTATAGTACTGAATGCCAGTTATAAGGAATTATAGAAGTTATGTCCAAATTAAACCTTACATACACAATTTAACAATACATTAATTTTAGACCTGAATAACAGTATCTTTTTGCCATTCAGAACACACCTGCTTAAGTCTATACCCACAAGGCAACTTCCTGTTCTCCTAGATTACAGCTACAGCACACAGACACGAGTACTGTAACTAAATCTGGGCTCACTTACAGCTGTATGGATAGGGCCACTGTAATGAACTACAGTATTGTATTTAGCCATTCTATGAACCGATACTATGTTAATACTGGTCATTCATACTACTTTTGAAGTGTCAGCAAATCAGTGCTTAGGATGGGGCAACAATTGCTGCTTCAGAGAAACACCTTAAGTATGATGTTACTATAACCAAATACGGATGTATAATTCAGTAAATTAATCAGTCTGCTTCACCACTAACTGTACATATATCCCAGACAACTGTGATTGTTTCCATCATACGTTTGTTTAGCACTACCAGTTTGCTATATAAATAGGATAGAGGTAACATGCCAAGGCGGCTTGCTATTTAAAGTTATAAACCTAAAAAAAAACCTTACTTGGACATCAGTCCCATTGAAATCAGATAAATATGGTTAGCAAGATTGGCAAGATAAAGCTGTGAGGAAGTGACAGTGCTAGATATAGAAACAATGCACAAGGGATAAATGAACCTAGGTTCGCAAAGGGCAACTAAAAAAAAATCCTCATTTTCCTCCAGGAAGGCTTTTGGGAAGAAATATGAATGTAAAAAAAAGTAAATGTTAAAAATAAAATCTTAATTTAATAGAAACATGTTAAAAGCAAAAAGATATCTGCATCTTTAAACTGAATACATTAAAAAAAATCTGACCCATGGAACTCAAACAGCACAATAAGGAATGTCTACATTATCATGGCCTCAATGTATGTCACAAAACAAAGATCCACAGAGTCTGTAGAGATGTCTGCTTTGTGTTATGGATTGAGCAGCCCAACTCTAACTATTTTTTACTCAAGTTCCACTGAATCCAACTGGAGCTACTCTGGAAAGCATGGCCACAAATCAATGGTAGAGCTCATGTTTGTTATGCAGAATATTTGAGATATGATCCCTGACATTTCTAGTTAGAAGGATTATATAGCAAATGAAGTGAAAGACTCCACCTGAAAAAAGCCTAGAGAGCTACTGCAAACAGGACTGGACTAAATTGACAAATAGTATGAACTGTTATAAGGTAGACATGAACTGGTAGAAGATGTTAGTCTCAAGTAATGTCCATAGCACTGCAGCCTAAGCAATGCAATTTTCTCAGTTCTCATGTTATGGATTTTGTACTGTATAAAGCAGGCACAAAAGTGTAACTCCAGAAAGAAAAGAGGGTTGATGATCAACTTGCATGGCATAAATTATGGAAAATCTATAGGATATCTAAACTGAGACTAAAGTAACTTGCCCTAGTCAGGTAGGTAGATAAGGTATTACAGGCACACACTTTAGCCTGAATTACTGCCAGTCTTAGCAGTAGTAGTAACCTTTAAAGTTGTTCTGAAATCTCTAGGCTGGCAACACATACAATCAGAACTTGAGTTCCAAAGAAGTTTATTTCTAGACTTCAACACCAGGAATCAAATGTGCGACTTTTATGCAATACATTAGTCTTGAATTCCAAGTTAAGGCTTGATAATAATTGTAAAAGGCCTAAGAATCAGTTGTGGCTATTTAAGCATCTTCATTGAGACATTTACTGCTTGACAAATGAAAGTTCTATTGCTCTCTCAATAAACGTTCACTTCAAAGTTGTAAGAATTCCACCTAGTTATATGCAATAATATTCTTTACCTATATAGAAACTTCATATATTCATTGTAGGTGAAATACCAGCCATAAAGCCATGAGTAAAGACTATTCTTTTGTTTTAAGAATTTAATGCCAACTGATGTTGCTTGTTGCTTGTTGCGTGAAGGATTAAAAAGAAAGCCATCAATCATCCTCATAGCCAATGCTGCACACTTAATTAAATATCTGTCCTGTTGCCTTAGTAATGAACCATATTTTTCTGCAGTGAGAAAAGGGATGTTGCATACAACTTAGTAGAAGTTGCAATGACTAAACATGCTAACTATTCTACAACAATATTTAACAAAATAAGTGATTCCGATTCAGATACAGGTTAACAGATAATTTTTGAGTCGTACACCATGCCTTCATGGTAAACAGATCTCCAATAACTATTCAAGAAATCACATAATACATTTTAAGGAACCATTAAAATTGAAAGCCAAGGCCATTAAGTTTTGTTCATTCCTACTAGAGAAAGCAGGATGTTTTTTATTCCCCTAAACTGCAAATTGAACTGCATGCATATGATTAACGTAAGAGTGCTTCACAACTTGATTACCTTAACTGAAGTTTCATTTTCAAGAAGATATTGTAACAACATGCTCCAGTGGGGAACCAAAGAACATTTGGTTCACAGGAAACAAGCTGCTTATTCACAACCCTACAAATCTCTACTATTTAAAGAACTGTGCTTATCAAAAGGTACATTTAAAACAAATGTATTTTTCCCTCTTCTGTATTAAGGAGAAAACATGAGCCACGGTTAAATGGGGATCTGCCATAAATGTGAAAACACTCACTCTTTCCAAACAAGGACACAAACTGATCTGACCATACATGTACACATATAAATAGTCTTGACTATTTTCTGGTACAAGGACTCAACTGACAGACTCACCACTTTATCCATTAATTTCCAAGTTTTTTCTACAGTCCTGCGATCAGCAGCTGCTTGCTTGGGGGGGCCAACTGCATCCTGAATAGCATCAATGAAGCCCAGAATACGCCCTTTGCGGGGGTTTCCTCCTCGGCCACCTGGGTTCCGGCCGTTGAGGGAATTGGCCATCTGGGATCTTAATGTTGTAAGAAAAAGAAGAGTAATGTATAATATCATGAAATTTCCTCACCCAAACTGACACCCACACCCCACCTTCAGCTAATCACCAAAGGGCAAACACACAGTATAGTGAAAGACCAGGTTAACTTTTGATTATAAGCCCCCCTCCCATCACCCACCCATGGTAACTTTTAGTCAGAAGGAAATGATCTTTGATGGATCACGTCATACACAGTCACTGACGGTACCTTAGCACAACTTATGGAAATATACCGCTTTAACAATCTTTCCAAAAAAACAACCACCCCACACCACCGATTTTACCCATCAACTTCCTTAATACCTTCAAAATTTAAAGTCACTGGTGAACAGTGATAAACACTCTCCTCCGTTTTTTAAGTTCATGCTTTGTCTCCCTCCTACATGCTCTCATAGATAAATGATTAATGTCCACACATGGTTTGCAAGGGCCACACAACACCCAATACCTAACCAAGGCACTGGTGGTGGTTGTTTTCAAGTGGCAAGTTCCCAAACACCAAGTCTGGGTGGGGTGGGGATTTAAAACAAATAAATACAATAAAATCTCTTATGCCAGCTACATTCAATATACCTACAAGTTAGCAACCTGGAGCGATATTTGTAGATATGTATTCTTAAAGTGTGGTTTTTAGGGGGGGAGAGGTGGGGGGGGGGGAAGGAAAATCCAAAGGAAAACGTTGCTAGTTTTTGTAGATCCCAACTCTCTCCAAGGTCAGTTTCAAGCAGCAGCGAAGTCCCCCCTCACGGGAAATGTCGGAGGGGTCGGGGGTGAAGAAAGAGGACCCCCAAAAAGCAGCCCCTGACGAGTCTCTCTGGCCCCCTCACTTTGTTCCCTCTCTTCGCGGAGCCTCCCGTCCACCTTCAGGCACACGCCATCCCTCGGCGCAGCCCGCCTTATTAAATCCCAGCAGTTTTCCTGGTTCCGGTTGCTCGTCGGGCGCTTTCTGTCCCTCGCAGCAACAGCAGCGGCCGCCGCCGCCACACGACACTCTCCCTTCCTCGAAGCCTCGTCCCCCGCCCGGAGCCTCAGGGGCGAGGACTGCAGCAGCACAGCCAACAAAGAGGACGGGACGCCGCTCCCCACCACAGTCTGTGCCGTCGCTGGGGCTCCTCGGGGAAACATGGGGGGCTAATCCGTCCCGGCGGGCCCGTCGTCGTCGTCGCCGCCGCCGCCGCCTCCTCAGCAGCAGCAACAGCCCCGCTGCCCTCGCTCATCGCTCTGCCCCGGTGAGGGGCGTGCGGGGGCGGCGCTCGAGGGGCCGGGCCGGGCGGCGCTAGGACCCGCCCGCAGCCGAGCCCTCCTCGGGAAGAGGCGAGCGAGTGGGCAAAGAGCTCGTGCAGCCGGCGGCACCGCGCCTGCGTACTGTGAGGGAGGAGGGGGGCGCCTCTGTCTCTCTCTAACGGTGCTAAGGTTCAATTCCCTTGACATTACCCAATCAAAGGTGAGCGCGCGACTGCTGATGGGGGGGGGGGGAGTCAGGAGGAGGAAAGAAAAGCCCAAGCTGACAACTTAGTAAGGCTCCCCCCCACACACACCCCGCCCAACTTTAAGAATTCTGGGGGCGGGGAGGAGGGGGCAGTTTGTTGGTCCTCCAGTTCCTGACTGATAAGGATATAGGCCAATAAGAGGACGGAGAAGGACTTCCGGCGCTGGGGGGGTGTTTTTCCCCCTTCCCTCCTCCTCCCCCGACTGTGATTCATGAATCGGGCCGAGAGAGCCAAAGGAACTTCGTCTCCGGAAAGTATACGGGGGTCTGTGGGAGTGAGGAAAGCAGGTGAAAGAGGACCGAGGAGGCCGGCGAGGGGGGGCGGTATGATAGAGACAAGGAAATGTATCCGGTTTTTGAGGCAAGGGAGGCTCATGGGAATAGGAATAGGCACCGCCTCGGGGGGAGTCTGGATACGGAGTGTTACGTAAGGACCTCTGCGTGTTTCTTTGCTCCGAAGTAAGCCCTTCCACCCCGGATTCAGTAGCGTGTTAGCAGGCCTACCCCACCCCGGCGATCGTACTGGTTCAGGTTCCGCGCGCAGTTTAATCCTAAACACGTTTGCTCAGAGTTGGTTTGACGCTCTTCCCAGGCACACTCAGCTTGCAGGGCTTCGCTTCGCATTAGGATTGCGGGGCACGAAAACCGCAGCAAAGCAACTCGACCTCGGGCGCATTTACTGGGAGGTAAGTGCCGCTGAGGTCAAGTGGGCTTGCTTCCCGAGCAAAACTAGCACGTCAGTTTTCAACATTTCCTTCCCTCCCATCTGTTCCAGGCGACATCAGGCTGCCATCCTGTCGACATGCCCTGGGGAGTAAAACCCAAACTCTCAGCAGTGCCTACTTCTGAGGAAACAGACATGCACAACCTTGTTTGCCGCCGAAATCACCCTAGGTCTGCCTGTCAATCAATGGCTGAGGTGACCTGCACATCGACTTGGAAGTAAGCCCCACTAAATTCAGCAGGGCAACTTTAGAAGTGTGCACTGCACAAGTTTCACTGCTCTCCATAGAACAGCATGCGTGGTTTTTCCCAATGTCTCTTGTTACTTGATCTCGCCCACCAAAGTTAATAGTGTGTGAATTCAAAAAGGGCACTTTGAAGCAATGCTTTTTACTCACAACAACCCAGAGTTAGAACAAAGTGCCAAAAGGGTCATTACAGAAGGAGAAAATGTTTTCATTTAAAACATAATCTGTGGTATTAAAGAATTCATCATAACAAGTAATCCGTTTACTGTGAGATACAATTAATACTATAGATGTTGACCATTAGATGTCAGAGTGCCATTTTCACATTTCCATGTGTTATGGTGTCCTAGACCAAAACCAGGTAAGTGAAGCACTGGGCTCTGGGGAGGAGGCACAAGGGCCCTGACAGGGTCCTAGAGTCCTCACATCTCCTTCTCAAAGTCTAGTTTGCACTTTCCCAGCTTTGGGAAGGAAGTAGAGGGGCTCTTGAGACCCTGCTACACCCTTGTTCCTCCATCCCAAAGCCTGGCACCCAGCTTAGTCAGCTTTGGAAAGGCAGAGCAAGGGCTGGTTTGTTTGTGTGTGAAATTTGGCCTTGCTCCCCACCACCCTAGACTATTGTCAGTGCAATCTATGCATATTCACTGAGAAGTTCGTTCCACTGTATTCAACTGTGGTGCTTACACTTAAATGAATTCACATTGGAATGTTTGATACCTATATGTATAAACCTGCATTTTTCTAACTAGTACAGAAGTGCCTTAACAATTCAGTGATACACTTCGTGCTTCCACCTTAGCAAGGAAACAGCATACAAATGGGGATATGCAGTGGGGGGGGGGGGGGGAGAGTAAATTTAAGGAACCACAGAAAGAGGGGGAGGGAAGTTGAGGCTTGATATGTAAGGATTATTTTTGTTGAAATGTTTGTTATAAATGAAAATCATAAATAAAAAACTTTTTAAAAGGAAGCAGCGTACAAATCACTTATTTTTAGGCCTTTCTTGCATGTGCCAATTGCAGATTTTTGAATGTGTGGATTAAGTACCCTAACAATTTTGACTCCACCATAAACTAGCCAAGTAATATCAAGTATTTCTATTACATTGGGTAAATTGATATGAAGAAAAGGTAAATCACTTACCAGTACATTTTTAGGGACTTCAGCATTCATCCCTTTTTGTGCTTCTGTTTCTCTTGAATACATTACCAAAAACAGTTTATGGAATTTCATTCTGACAAGTGTGAATAAAAATCAGCTAAAAGAGGGCTTTAAAAATATCTTCATCCCTTCAGAGAAACTAAATCTTACTTGGTTTAAGCATAAGCTTCATATAGCCTGGGAATAGGAGGCAAAGCGTTTAGATCTGCTGTGTAGATGTAAAGGAAGAACTTCATCCTTCAATGTTTATTTCAAAATGTGTTATTTCCTGAGAGAATAGCTTTCAGCACTTTGGCGAAACTCTCATTTCTTGTCTAGGGGAAATTATTTCCAATCTTCAGCTTGCTGTTTCTGTAAGAAAAATTTGATCTCTCTTGGCTGTCTCAAAATGTTTTGAATTACATTTGTTCTTCAGTATATGGAATATTTGTATAACTCAGTCTTTTAAAAGAGAACATATATAGTAAATCTTTAACTGTGCTTGGAAGTGTTGATATAATCTGACTGTATCTCACTAACAATAGTAGCTGCTTTAATGGTAGTTAGAGCTCAAAACTTCCACCCACTGGAACTCTCCCCTGCTTTTTCTAGAAATAGGCCACAACTTGTAACTAGTAGAAAGGAATTCAACCTGAATAGCAGTACACTTACTAAAATAAAGAGGGTTATTGTAGCTTTATGAGTTGTCCAAATACATGTTTAGTTTCCTAAAACAAAAACATTTCACTAGCATGTATAGTTTTTAAACAACAAAAAAGAGCAGCATAACATGATCTGGGTTACAATGCTAAAAACAGTTGCTAGGGAATAAACTCCACATCTGCTGGCATTGCTCTGAAAAAGAAGATGATGATGATGACGACGACAGCCAAGCCCTGAGAAGAGAACATTTACAGTGTCTCTGAGCCCTGCCCTAACATTGGGGTCCAGAGGCCTTTCTTTTTAGTAGCATTCAGAATACTGGCCAGATGAAAGTGTACCCCTACCCACCCAATCCTACCACCTATTCCCATTTGTACATACTTCCCCTTGGTGAGTTCTTTTTGGGTGGGGGACATAAGGTTAGTGCCCAGGGAGGGCACCTTGCTCAAATTGTTCAGACTATACACTGGCCCAGGCTAACTTTACTTAGCTGCCAAAATCAAAGGAATCATCTAATGTTGCAGCTAATGGCACATGTTGGGCTGCACAATAATGCAACCAGGGAGAAACAACTTGCTTCACATGATAATATGAGGATGACAGAATCAAAGTCAGGAATTAATGTGTGAACTGAGATGCAGGTCTTCCTAATGTGAAGGCCCTAGTTGGGTAAGGAGAGACAACCACCCTTTGGACTCTGCTTCAGGCATCAATATACCTCGGGAGGGTATTGCTGGAAACAAAGGGCTTGCACTAAGGTCTGGTTGAGCAGGAAGACTTCATCTTCATGCATACGCTGTTCCAAAAAGAGATCCCCTTACAGGACATCTTACCTGCACTGCAGATGAATGTGGATTCTGACATTCCTTTGGCTCAAATATGCAAGTGCTGCTCACACACTCGTACATGTAGGAACATAAAAGCACACACACCTGCGCACGTATACTAACATATACTTAAAACTGCACAAATACAAAGTTGGTGATGAGTGAGATGGAACAAGGCGAGGAGAGCCTTTCCTTTGCTTGCCTCTTCTACATACGCACACATGCATAGCTTGGGCAATTAACTGGCTAGATGGTGCTTTATCTTAGAGTGCATCTGTATCTGCAGGCCAAAGTGTGCTCCCTTGCATTACAATAACACACCACGGAGAGCAGTAAGTTTACATTGAGGCTATAAAAGTACAAGCTCCTTGAGAGCACCTCCCTTTTAATTTATAACATAAAAATGTGTCAACTTAATTTCAAAACATCTTTGCCCCTGAGGGAATACTTTTGTATTTATTGCCATGTCGTTTCTTTTAATAATTCCATTCCATCTGCTGAAGCAGGTGCAGAGGGCTCTAACCAAGATGTTGCAATGCTTTCCGATGCCTCACACCGCCTCTTTATTTTGTCAAATCTTCCTTGGAATGTCACAGAAGCTTCCATCACCTGTAACTGCATTCACTACTCAGAAAACTCTAAATGGTGCATACACATTTATTTCATATTATATATATATATATATCTCTCTCTGTGTGTATTCTTCAATATGGTAAAATGAAATTTTGACCTTGCATTTATTTTTAAATAAAATGTTGAATGATTTCAAAATGTTTCAGTTTCAGTGATGCAGAGTGGCAGTTTCAAATTCTTTCTAGTTTTCACTCTGACTAATATTATGATGCCACTCAGCCCTTGCTAATTCCTTTGCACTCTTTTTTTGTGTGTGTGTGAATTTAAGATGCAGCTCTTGTTATTTTTCAGAATTTAATGCCCAGTTACACATAATTAGTTTCTCTGAAGTTACCAGATGCAGGATTTCAGTTCTGCTTTTAAAGTTTCATTTAAAAAAAACAAAGTACACTGGAATGAAACCGGTTACTTGTAAGAAGTCCTACTGGCATCATTGGTTGCGACAGTTATGTTTTATCTGAAATTATAATTATTTCTGCCTATATTAAATACATTACCGGATATTATTTAATGGGAATCATTTGTATTCAGACTTTCTGTGGCAGTGAATGCGTAGTCTACAACATGAATGAACTCCCTCAAAAAACACACCAAGTTGCATGCAAACTAGTCATTTTATAGTGCTTCTGCAGAAAGCAGAATTACATTGCTTAAGAGGATAGTAACATGCAATGTAAAGGACATAGTTGAAATTTGTGCCGCTCTAAGGAATATAAAATGAATGGATGTGTTTTCAAAACATTAAATTGAAGGATAATGTACCATAACGTATTAAAAATGTGTAATAGTCCTACTGGTCTTGTGGGGGGAAATAGTCTGGGGTGAGGGGAAATGTATACTTATATGCAGCAGGCTGTGGATCATCCTATCCAGCTTCCATAGCATTGTTTAATTAAAGTGATTTTATATTTGAAGCAAATGGCTGAACATGTTGCATATCTGGAAAGCTGTTTTAAAGCCATGGGTCTACCTGCCCTAGTGGTTTTCCATGAAGCTCTTAGATGTATCGGTTAGATAACCTTCCTTGAAAAAAGGAGCTTGTCCACTGCTTTTTCTATCCACTTGAAATATGTGGCCTTCGGGAATGTTCCAGAGCACATTCTTAGTTCATGTAGTGAGGCAACTTGTGATTGGCCAGTATCCCACACAAACGCATGAATCTTCTGCAAAGGTTCAGTGGCTGAGGTTCAGGAATTGCCAGGAAGCCAAGTCAATGTTGAAACTTTAATTTGTAGAAAGTGTGAAAACCAAAGCCACTGAATATTATTTACCCTAGGATATTTTGATAAATTTATTGCACTGCCAGATTATTAGGACTATTGCTGGGTGGTCTTAGGTAAATCACTGCCGCATATTCAACCCATGCAGATTCATAAGATGTAGATCACAAAGCACCTTTCACAATCGAGAGCGATTCAAAACATTTGCAAATTGAATGACCACATGAAAAAGAATGAATAGCATTTATGAATACAGATTTTCATTACTGGGATCCAAAGCCATTACATTCAATCAATGGTTTGCTGTTAGCCAATGTGTATGAAGTGAATATGCTGGACTGCCCCAGTTCCACTGCACACACCAGCCAATTCTAATTTCAACTTTCCTGCATTGAGCAGGGAAGTCAGAAGAGTTGTGTTTCTAAGCATGTTCAGTTGAGCACACTTACAAACCTGCCTACAATCAACAACCATGATAGTGCAGGGTTTCTGGTTACAGGGAGAGTGGTTGGAGCAAACAGGGATATTGTTGGGATTTCACATTATTGGGATGTGAAATTCTCTTAATGTGTTCCTGTGTTTGGGAGTGGATTTGAAGCAAACACCTAGCAGAAGGTGTGGTGCATTTGAGGCTGGCAGCCAGTGTATTAATATTGATTAAGGATTAATTTTCCCTTTTAGGGTTAAGCAGTTCATATTTATTCAGCTGGCACCCAGCAAAATGATTTTACAATTCTATAAGCCACAGAACGATGTTGTAAATTTGTTCTTCAGCTTTTTACACATGCCAGAATTTCACTGGTTGTAGCATTTGCTCCAAAAGCTCTCTTCACCCAATCATGTCACAAAGAGTCCAGAGTCAACATTATTACTTATACTGTGTCTTAACAGCGTCAAGTAATGTGCCAAGCAAAGGCCAACATTTTCTTTAGTTCTGGTGTAGAAACGAAGTCTTCCATGAAATGAGTTCTTCGTTATCACAGCTAACAGATTACACAGGGAGGTTTGTCAGTACAGACTGTAAAAATGCATTCTGCAGGTAAGGCACTTCCTTAGAACAAGCTTAGCTTAGCTGTTCACATCCTGTGAGGATACAGTGCTTGCAGCTGTGTGACAGTTGGGCACCATCTAGCTAAAGTGCATCACTTGAGTAAGTCTGATTTATTTCAGAGGAAGAATAGTTCCCTGTTGCTGCTTAAAAGCACAATCCTATACACGAGAGCAAGCCCAATCAAGTTCAGTGAACTTATTTCTGAGTACGGTAGATGTGGACTGTCAGTCTCTCAAAAGTCAGAGTAATTCTATATATTTTTCAGCTTAGAGTTTTGGTCAAATTTTGACCATCCACTAGGGGGGAAATCCCCAAACACACCACAATTAAAAATTCAAATACCACATTTTACAGCCTGAATATCAGAATGTTTGCATGGCAATATGACATGACACTTTGGGGACCCCACTTTTTTTTTATTTTTTAACGTTCAATTTCAGCTCTAGGAACTGAATGAATCTCCATCCATATAAAAACGAGAAACATTTTCATCTGCTAAGACTTGTTGAAGTTTATTTATTGAGTCCCACTTAAAAGTTTGGTAATGTTGGCCAAAATAATTCCCTGGAACTTTAAAATCATGTGGATTTTTGGCCGTCCTAAATATAAAGCTGAGTCAGATCCTTAAGAAAACTCTTTTAAGGTTAAGCCCTTAATTAGCCAGCCAAATGACTCAGTGCCATCCATCCGTCCCTCACGCAGCTGTTATGATGGAAAGAACTGCTTTTGATATCCGTATACTAATGTCCCTGAACAGCAGTGACATAGCTTTTTCAGGATGAATGAAAGGACAAACTGCAGGAAAAGAAAGAGTGTGCCAGCAACGGCCCATATCCAAAGAACAGCAACGTCCTTGGGCACTAGAAGGAAATGGAGCAAAAGAACAAATTTGGTGACAATAAGCTAAGTTGCAAAAAGAAAATTGCACCACGTCAGCCATATTGACACCATGACTAAGCTCCTGGACATGGACCTCAGTAATTAAGGTTTCTTTAGAAGACCTTTGCCTACATTTCCATTCAATTAAAGTACAAGGCTGAATTGGGGGAAGGGTTGTATGTCAGTGATAGTGTATCTGCTTTGTATGCAGAAGGACTCAGGTTCAATCTCCAGCATCTCCTGGTAGGCCTGAGAGATCCCTGTCTAATATCCTGGAGAGGCTCTACCAGTCTGACTCAGCTTCCAGGGCTCTTAAGGTGTCTGAGAAAAAGCAATCTGATCCATTGTTCCCTGCGACCTTGGTTTACATGCAGTTCCACTTCTCTCGGCTGACTCATGTTGAGCTGGATCGGAGAATAAAAGTGGCTGCCCAGCAGAAGTTGCTCCTGTTGTGGCAGGGAGATTTCTACACTAGAATCAGTCCAGGCCACCAAGCTTACTTCTAGGCCAAGCGTGTGGTACACTACTGTCTGCGCTCCAAAGATCTGGTCTTCTGTGGTGGAGAATCCAAATGGCTTCTTTCCCTGCAAAGAAGTGGAAGGGTGGTCAGAAATAAAGTTCTTGGACATTTTGCCCTGCTACTGACTGCAAACTAATCTGAGGTCACAGAACAGAATCATAGAGTTGGAAGGAACCCCAAGGGCCATCTAATTCAACCCCCTGCAGTGCAGGAGTCTTGCTCACAAGCTGGCCCTGGGTGGGCTCAAACTGCCAGCCTTCTGGTTAACAGCCAGACACACTGACCCATAGCGCCAGGTACCAAGTTTTCTTGCCCTCCCTTACAGCATCTTCTGTAACATGAAGAAGAGGCTCTGAAGGTAAGGTCCTACGTCAACCTTGACTCTCTCCTGAATTTTGTGTCATATACCATTAGCTTACCCCAATCCATTTATCCCACTTGCAGCCTGATGTCTCCTGCCAGTAACTGACAATTTGCCATTCTATAATAATAATAATAATAATAATTATTATTATTATTATTATTATTATTATTATTATTATTATTATTAATACCCCGCCCTCCCCAGCCAGAGCCTGGTTCAGGGCACCTAAGGTAAAGGGACCCCTGACCATTAGGTCCAGTCGCGGACGACTCTGGGGCTGCGGCGCTCATCTTGCTTTATTGGCCGAGGGAGCTTCCGGGTCATGTGGCCAGCATGACTAAGCCGCTTCTGGCGAACCAGAGCAGTGCACAGAAACGCCATGTACCTTCCCGCCGGAGCGGTACCTATTTATCTACTTGCACTTTGACGTGCTTTTGAACTGCTAGGTTGGCAGGAGCAGGGACCAAGCAACGGGAGGTCACCCCGTCGTGGGGATTCAAACCGCCGACCTCCTGATCGGCAAGTCCTAGGCTCTGTGGTTTAACCCACAGCG
This sequence comes from Podarcis tiliguerta, assembly GCF_965153285.1. NCBI lineage: Eukaryota > Metazoa > Chordata > Lepidosauria > Squamata > Lacertidae > Podarcis > Podarcis tiliguerta. The sequence goes on from NC_139537.1 coordinate 35,013,153, forward strand.
CCACCCGTGTCCAGTAAAATTACAGTAAAAACATAATAGGAGGGGGAAAAAATTAAAATACAGGTTAAAATGCAATTTAAATGCAGCCTCATTTTAAAAGTAGCCCATAGATCAAAACCATAAGGGGAGGGAAACATAAGGGTCAGACTGAGTCCAAACCAAAGGCCAGGCGGAACAGCTCTGTCTTTCAGGCCCTGCAGAAAGATGTCAAGTCCCGCAGGGCCCTAGTCTCTTGTGACAGAGCATTCCACCAAGTCGGGGCCAGTACTGAAAAGGCCCTGGCCCTAGTTAGCACCCCAAAGTGACCATGTCACACAGTAAGGTCAGTCCTGCTAGTATCACCTCTAGGGAAGAAGCCACGTTTCAGTATATACACTGATTAGCATGGCACCTTCTGATTATTATGATTTTTTTGTGGTGTTGTGGTACAATAAAGGAATTTTGTAGAGAGACCGTCAGCTTCTGGTTCTTTAACAGTAAACCAGAGGTTAAAATTTGACTCATTAAAGAGGAACTGGAGACAAGAAAGCTGGGCAGTGCTGTTTTACTTCCTCTATTAAAATGTGTTTCCTCTTTTCTTGTTCCTCACCTGCGGTGTTGAGGGAATTGAGGGAAAGAAAATGAAGTTCATTGCCTGCTTACCAGAATATACTCATTTTTCTTGCTCCAGTAGCCCAAACATTTGTGATAATGTTTCTGCCTGACAAGCTTGATCCAGTATGATAATGTGATTATTAGCTTCTGTGGTTGAGAGTTATGAAGAAGGATACTTTGCAAAACCTGTTAGGCCTGGTTTAAGCATAGCACTATGATTTATTAAACCACGGTTTAGTGTTATATGTCAAGTTTGTCCAGTGGCTTAACTATTCTTCGTTTACTGCCAGCAAATCACAATCTGAAGCCATAGTCTGTTTAAAATTGATATTCATGCTACTATTGGGGATATATTCTTTCCTTTAAGCACTATATTCATTTTACAAAACATGACCACTGAGTTGTACCAGCCAACCGCTCCCTTCATAAACATTGATTAACACATATCATTTGTTCTTATCTGTTTATTTTTGCTGTGTCATGATTTAAATTAAAAGGCAGCATATATTACCCTAGTACTAAAATGAACTGAAGTTGCAAGTCTTAAACTGAAGACCAAGTGAAAATTGCTTTTACGTTGTAAAAAGACAAGTGATTGTTGCAGACAGCTCAATAATACTAAAAAGGGTGTTGGTAATGGGTCACACTTATTTGATTTGGATGACTAATATTTTGAATTTTCAACAGGCTGGAAGGGTATTAGTTCCAACTGTGGCTGCTGGTGATTCATTTGTATCCCTCCAATTCTTTGCGATATTTTTACTATTCCCAATCTCTACTTTTAACAGCAGTATGTATGAGATGAAGCCTAATTAAAAACTATAGAGCATCATTCATATTTTATCAGTAACATAGATTTTAATACATAATTCATTCTGAGAAATGTTTGCAGAATTTTGTATTTGTGTATTGAGGTTGGTGGTCATCGCTACTTACTTCACAACAGTTAGAGTAGAACTGTCATGGAGTTACTGATGTTCTGTACTTTTGGATTTGGATTTGATATCCCGCCTTTCACTCCCCTTCAGGAGTCTCAAAGCGGCTAACATTCTCCTTTCCCTTCCTCCCCCACAACAAACACTCTGTGAGGTGAGTGGGGCTGAGAGACTTCAAAGAAGTGTTTTAATTTTTAAAAACCCTTGTACAAGGGGTAATTTCCTCACCTTTTTTGTTTACTTTAAAAATGTCATTAGTCAGATCTATTGACACAACTAAAGTCAACATTTCAAGGTTCCGGTTTCAACCCTTAATGTCTTATGCAGCTCAAGGCCACAATACCTCAAGGGCAGCCCCTCTGCGCATGAACCAGGATGGGCCCTTGGCCACTTCATCAGAGGCAATTCTCCCTGTACCTCATCTCAGAAAGATGTGGAGAGTGGTGACATGAGAACATGCTTTTTTTCAGTGGTACCTCCCTATTTGTGGAATGCTCTTCCCAGGAAAACATACCTGGCACCATCACTCCATCAATGCATTATTTCAGTCTCTTCTGTGCTGCTCATTTTTTTAGTGGGGCAGGGTTTGTTCTGAAGGAGTGTCTCCACCCCTATCATTCAGCCTCGACACTGAGGTCCAGCTCCAAGAACCTTCTGGTGGTTCCGTCCCTGCGAGAAGTAAGGTTACAGGGAACCAGGCAGAGGGCCTTCTTGGTAGTGGCACCCGCCCTGTGGAACGCCCTCCCATCAGATGTCAAGGAAATAAACAACTATCTAACTTTTAGAAGACATCTGAACACAGCCCTGTTTAGGGAAGTTTTTTATGTTTGATGTTTTATCGTGTTTTAAATATTCTGTTGGGAGCCTCCCAGAGTGGCTGAGAAACCCAACCAGATGCCCGGGGTATGTATGTATGTATGTATGTGTGTGTGTGTGTGCATAAATAATAATTAAGTGTGTTGTTGGATGAACACTTTTTGGGGGTGGGGAATTTGTACATCGTTCTATTACAGTGGTACCTCAGGTTACAGATGCTTCAGGTTACAGACTCCGCTAACCAAGAAATAGTACCTCAGGTTAAGAACTTTGCTTCAGGATGAGAACAGAAATTGTGTGGTGGCAGCGGGAGGCCCCATTAGCTAAAGTGGTACCTCAGGTTAAGAACAGTTTCAGGTTAAGAATGGACCTCCGGAACGAATTACGTTCTTAACTCGAGGTGCCACTGTATTTTGAGTTGGTTTTTAATTGATTTTGTTTATCATTTTTATTTTTGTTTAAAGCAACAAACAAATGCAGTAAATAACATTTTTTCAGACCATGGAATGTGATTTAATGCCTTGGTTCTTCAGCATAATATTTATCAAGGGCATCTGGCAGAGAGGTGCTGTGCACAGAAGTAGACATGAGCTCTACCCACAGGTTTGCACGCAAAAGCAAATATGACATTTGAGGAAAGCAAGGGAGGGCCAGGAAATATGTAAAGGAGAGGACTAGTTCTCAGAAATGACACGCTGCTTGCATCTGAAATATCACGCCTTTAAGATGCTTCTGGTGGGATGCAGATATCATTATTCATTTAAGAAAATGCTGGATCTTGTGCATGTGACAGTATCTGAAGCATAGCACATCAGATTTAAAACCTCCATGTGAGCTTATCTTCAGTTCAAAAAGGGGAGGGAGAATGATAAGTAGAATCCTGTGTTGTTTTCTCCCAACATATTTTGAATTGAAGTTCTGAAGCTTCAGTTGTTTCAGACCTTTTTGTGTGGAGCTGTGTCTGTGTTTCATGCAGAGCAATTGGAGGATTGCACTGTAAACAGATATAATTAAATGATTAACAGTCAGTGTCCATGATGTTTTTGCCTTCAGGGGCTTCCCCTTTTTCAGTTGAATTAGCCTTGCTAATGTCAAAGGAAGTGATAACTCGAACCGCAGGCAATCTGTCTGTGCAGTTGTCAAATTTCTTGTTTCTGAATTCTGCAAATATGAAACCTGCAATCTTTCCAGAGACCTTTCAGCTCCAGTATTGCTAACACACACACACACACACACACACACACACACACACACACTTTATATGCCACGAATCCTCAGGAGAGACGAGCGTCATCTTTATTTATCAGTCTTAATCAGAGTAGGTTTAGCAAATGCTCAAAACAAAGCAATTAACTTACAGCAGTGCAATAAATCTTACTCTGCTGGTGGGAGGATCACAGAAAGGAAAACCCAAAGGTTGCCACAGCAGCTTGCCTTGTTGTATTAGGTTCTCTCCGGTTCCTCAAAATTCTACCTGCTTTATTTATAGCCTACAAGCAAACCAAGGGCTGCTTCTGCACATCTTCTGCTTGTTTCAGTAAAGCCTGCAGATGAGCCTCGTGCAAATAGAACTGAGTGGGAATTCGATGCCAGTCATTCTCCATGGACTGCACCCATCAGGCCTACCTAAAACCTCATCAGTGAAGCTGTTGAGCTTTTATTCATTTTGCCCAAACTTGTTCAGTTTTTTTCTGCAAAATCGCAAGGAAATTGTATGTTTTTGAGCTATTTCTGAGGAAAACTGCACTGCCAACATGGGCTACCGTACGTCCAGTTTTCCCAGACATTTAGCGGATTTCGGCCCAGACACTGCTTGTATTCCGGATATGTTTGGGAAATTCTGGACGTATGGCAACCCTAGAACTACCCAACCATCATATGGGGTCCTGTTGTTTATAAGTCCAAAGAGAATGTCGCTCCTTTCCATCACATGTTGCACTGTCTGTGTGGGGCTCATGAGGAACGTGCCTGTGGCCCTGCCGTTTCACCAGGTGTAGGGATTTCCACTTCTCGTTTGTAGACGCAAGCTCTGAGTCACACCTCTTGATCGCCAGGTGCACCACTGCAGTAAACCCTCAGATGTCAAACGGGAAACCTTCAAAGCAACTGTGGGAGGCAGTGGCATTTTTGTTCTTATTTTTCTCAAGAGTTGCCGCGTTGTTTTTAAGTGTATGCCAACTGAAAAGACACTGAGGAGATTATCTCCATAGGAAATGTAGGAACAGTGTGGCATTGCTTTGGGGTGAGAGCCAGTGTGGTGTAGTGGTTAAGAGCGGTAGTCTCGTAATCCGGGGAACCGGGTTCGATTCCCTGCTCCTCCACATGTAGCTGCTGGGTGACCTTGGGCCAGTCACACTCACCTCACAGAGTGTTTGTTGTGTGGGAGGAAGGGAAAGGAGAATGTTAGCCGCTTTGAGACTCCTGAAGGAGAGTGAAAGGCGGGATATCAAATCCAAACTCCTCCTCCTCCTCTTCTTCTTCTTCTTGGGGTTTACTCCATCTTGAGTGAAGTGTGGGAATCTTGTTTGGCCCTCCATAATGCTGCTGAAGTCCCAACACCCGTAAGCACCTGCCAGTATGTCTAATAGTGATGGTGGGAGATGTAGTTCTGCAACATCTTGGAAGGCCACGGGTTACCTAACTGTGCTATTCAACTTCTCTTAATTCCTGGAGGTATACTACTCTTAGTTCCTATACCACTGAGAATGAGGCACGTTTACTCAGAACAAAGTCCCCAGTCATAAGTCTGCTTATGATTGAGCCCTAAATGATTAACTAAAGGAAAACAAGAGACTCAAAATATTTTCCAGTTGCATCACTGTTTCTTAAAGATCTCCATAAGAAGAGAGTTATGCTAATGAAACTAGCTATTTATTTATTTTTTAATGTTAGTAACATAGACTAATTCCATTTTATTCACAAGTTGAAAGATGCATTGTATAGTCCTCCCCACAGCGATATCACTTTGGTTTCTCAACAAAGTGGTTTACCAACACCACCCACAAATTTGCTTGCACAAGGAAAGCTTACATGCCAGAATAAAAGTTGCTAGCCAAGCATTCCATTGGAGTTGTAACTCTTCTCATACAAAGATGCTTTTATGTGGATACACTTTTTTGATTTGCATTCTGGGATAGTACAGTCACATGGAGACCTGTAGCACAGGTCCACCTTAACATCTATATAACTATATACAGGGGAGAAAAGGGCAACCATTCTCACAGCCTCATGACCAAAGGGCAATTGGTGGGGGGAGTGTCAGGAGAAGACCCTGACATTGACCCCTCAAACAGATCTAAGAACTACCTTTTTTTAATAGTTACATTTGCCTCTCCAATCCATCTCTTGTAGGAATTGTTATAATTTTATATTTTCAATTTGACAGAATACCTCACAGAAAAAAGAAAACCCTGTCTCCCTTATGAAGCAAAATTCTTGAAAACTCAAAGCTCACATTCCCTGACCAAATGTTTGTCTTAATAGAAGAAGTTGTACCTTGAGCTTAACATCTCCTTTCTGGACAGTTGCATCTAGAGCACTGAGGCTGTAGAAATAGGTAAGATAGAGTTTCAGTTATTAAGGGTTGCAGCTAAGACCTTTTGTTCTTGTGGTTACCTTTTGTTTCCTAACCAGTTGAGTGCTAACTTGTTCATCAATAAGCAGCCTCTTGTTCCTGTCTTCTAAGAACGCAACATAGGCGAGCAAAGAGAAAACAGTGATGGGAAGTCTCATCCTGACTGTTTCAATCATAGAGGGAAACATTGGTAACATTTACTTGCTAAATTGTGCTTGAAAATGTGGCTTGATCAGTTTCAAAGTGGATCAGAAATGAAAAAGAAAGACATTCTGGGGAGACTGGACATTTTGGAAGAGATACTATAAAATGAAACGTACACAATATTTCTAATCATTGTAAAATGTACCAGTTTATTTTACAAACTGTTTATTTAAACTATTTATATACTGCTTTGCTAAATAGTCTATAAGCAATATACTGCTTTGCTAAATAGTCTCTAAGCAATTTACAAAGTTTCAGTAAAAAACAAAAAATATATAGTTAAAACTATAAAAACAAACTACAATTAAAATGGCTGCTGGAATAACAAAGTCTTTAATAGGCACCAGAAATTCACTAGGGAGGGGGCCTGTATGACCTTAACTGGAAGGGAAATCCATAAAATTGGGTCCATAATGCTAAACACACAGCTCCTGGTGGGTACAAACCGTGCATCCAAGTCACTTCCTCCAAGAGCTCAGTGATCAGGCAGGAATTTAAGGGATTAGGCAACCCTTGGAAGTACCCTGGAGCCAAATTGCTAAGGGTCTTGTGAATTAATACAAGAACTTTGAACTATGAGGTATGCCTCTGAGAGCATGCACTTACTGGAATTAATTTTTATTTGGGAACAAGTGATTAGTCCTGTTCATATCTCAGAGATAAGTGCTGAGAGGTTGCTGTTCTTTCTGCTGAAATCCAAGAGACAAATTGCTATGTACAGTATGTGAACTGTTACCTTCCTTTGAGATTAGCTATGGCTCATACATATATAAAACATCTAATTGAAACTATCCACATATCTAATATTTAATTATGCTCACTTTTTTTCCTTGTACCATGTATTGCCCCCATACCTATTGCCGAAAAGAAAAGCACTTGCAAAATTCCCATAGATTACTGACATGCTCCAACCCATCATTTGTGAATTGTATAGGTGTAGATACTTAGGAATTTGAACAAAGTTTGGGCTTTCTTAAGAGGATTTGGAGCTGTGCAAGAGTTGAGCATATGCTTATACAGAATAACAGAGCCCAGGTTGTCACAATGCGGGCAGCAGGCTACCCACTTCTGCATCGCCAAAAAAAGAGGAAATGCATCATTACAAAAGAGGGCACAGATCCACATACAATTTGCTTATATAAGAATCTCCCCCCCCCCTTTGGGTACTTTTCTGGGTAGCCACATGCCCGAGGTGGGCAGGACTGGAGGGAAAAATGAGCAGAGCAATGAATGTTAATTTTAGCTTTGTACAGTAAGCTAGTTTCTATATACTGTCACAAACCCCTCTTTCTCTTCCACCCAGGCAAGCAAGGACACTTTCCAGTTCAAGGGCATATTTCAGCCAGGCAAAAACACTCCTGGAGGATGCAAAACAGGGCCAAAGAAAAGTGGGGCCTAGGAAGAGAGGACCAGATACAGAGGCCTGGAGAGCATATAAAAATAATTATCGTAATTAATAAATAAATACAATATATTACATCATCGTAGGGAAAACTGTGACCAGATGACTTCAAGGCTCCCGTTCTTCCATCTTATGGTACTTTTTACTGGACTTGGGACCGGACAGCCTTTCAGATTGAGGATTGCCCACTGTAAAGCAGCCCACATGGTCACTCTAATAGGGAGGCTAGGGAATGTAATACACCCTATGAAAACAGAGCTGAAAACCAGCCCTATCATTAGGCAGGGTGAGGCAGTCTGTGTCAGGCGGCAGATCTGGGGCATGAAATTGCACACTGACAATTAGTTTATTACAATGTTTTAAAACTTCAGGGGATGACATCATGTTTTTGTTTCAGGCGTCGTAAAGTACAGTAAGTGGTGCCTTTCTCCTGAAGGCAACATTCCTGCAAGGGGGGGGGGGGGGCGGCGGAATCATTTGCTGGTGTGCTGTAGAGCACAATTACTGTCTCTGACCCTGTGCCAAACAAATGGAGCTCCAGAACAAGGCTGGAAGACTCATGGTGCATGAACTTGGCTAAAACTAAACTAGGCTTCTGTGTGGCTGGATGGGAAACCACTGGGAATCCCAAAGATGCTATAATTAGTTTCACAGAATAAAGGTGAAATGGAAGTATTAATACATTATATAGAGGTCTTTCTTACCCCACTCTTCACTATATAATCCCCCGGTGGGTTACAACCATACAACCTTAAAACCCAATAAAACAATTTAAAACAAGCCAGAGGTGGTCCCACAAATCTGAAGTGTCAGAGAAATAACAGAAACTTAATAAGGATGCCTGGTGCATCTTGGTGGGGAAGGAGTTCCACACTCCACACATTGGGAACTGCCCTCTCCTGGACTGCCATCCCCCATGTTTCCAAGGGCTGTGGAACTACTAATAGGACCCCTCTCTGCCGATCTTCACACCCGAAAGGTTCTGTAGGGAAGCCCTTCAGATATTTGAGGCCTATGTCATTTAGCACTTTTAACACCAATGTAAACACCTTGAATTAAGGGACGCAGGTGGCGCTGTGGGTTAAACCACAGAGCTTAGGACCTGCCGATCAGAAGGTCGGCGGTTTGAATCCCTGCGATGGGGTGAGCTCCTGTTGCTCGGTCCCTGCTCCTGCCAACCTAGCAGTTCGAAAGCACGTCAGTGCAAGTAGATAAATAGGTACTGCTTCGGTGGGAAGGTAAAGGGTGTTTCCGTGCGCTGCTCTGGTTTGCCAGAAGTGGCTTAGTCATGCTGGCCACATGATCGGGAAGCTGTACGCTGGCTCTCTCGGCCAATAAAGCGAGATGAGCATCACAACCCTAGGGTCGGCCATGACTGGACCTAAAGGTAAAGGTCAGGGGTCCCTTTACCTTTACCTTTAAACACCTTGAATTGGGGCCGGACCCTCACTGGCAACCGGTGCAGCTGTTTCTAAACAGGGACAATGTGCATTATAAATGAAAACTTGGCCAGCGGTGTTTTGGATCAGTTGACATTTCTGAACCTTCTTCAAGGGCAGTCCCATGTAGAGCACATTGCAATAATCCAATGTATTTTAGTACCATGTGACTTAAGTATCAGCAACTCCCCAAAGTAGAGGCCCTTCCTAGCCCTGGCACCTGAAATTTCTAGCTTAGGAATGATGAACTTGGGACACTTGAGATACTTGTAGGACTTGAAGGCCTACAAATTCTGGACGGCTACAGGTTCCTCATCCTTGTTTTAATGAGTCAGGGACTGAACTTGGGAAGTAGATGTTCTGTGTCTGAGCTGAAGCTGCTCCTCCAGTGCATTCCAATTCTCCACGTAATTGGCAGAAAATGCTTTATTAAGCACATTGCCACAATACTATTCAGTGTGCTGAAACTTTGCAAAAAGCTACAAGCAGCACTTTGTGTGTGACAAGCATTCACTTCCAAGGTCCACAGAGGGAGAGGCAGAAATGTAACGTTTGGGATTGAAACATTAATGAGAGCTTTCACTGTCCATCATCATTTCAGTGCTGGTGGCAGCGTCACAGCGGGAAAAATGACTGTCCTCTCCAAATGACAGGTTACAAACAGTGAGTGACAGCATAAGCTTCTTCAAATCAGTGGGGTGGGAAAATGCGCCTGCACCAAAGCTTATCACGAGATGAAAGGCTACAGCAAAAATTTGCCCACACTTCATTAATATAACCATGAAGCTTGATCATATATTTGGACCTGTGTGACAAGTATTCTATCACAAACCTCTACCTCAGCCTTTCCCAACCTGGTGCCCCCCAGACGTCATTTGACTCCAACTCCCATCCGCCCCAGCCAGTATGACCAGTAGTCAGAGTTTATGGGAGATGTACTCCACTAGCAATATCTGGAGGGCACTAGTTTGGAAAAGCTCCTCTAACCATTCAGACTAGGGATCCTACTATGTGCTAAGACCAAAAGCCATTTCAGACTATTATTATTATTATTATAATTTATTATTTGTACCCCGCCCATCTGGCTGGGTTTCCCCAGCCACTCTGGGCAGCTTCCAACAAAGATTAAAAATACATTAAAATGTCACACATTAAAAACTTCTCCATGTGCTATGCTCTCCGATTCTTCTCTCATTCTTTTGCAGTACTCCTTTAAACGGTGCATTCAGTGTCCTGGTCCTAAACTTGTGGAACTCCTTCTTGCCTGAGATTAGACAGCCACCCACATTGCTGAACTTCAGGGCTATCACAGAAACTTTCTTGTTCCATCAGGCATTTTAAGGTAGCGTTTGGTTTTATGATAACTTTCCATTATTTTATTCTCTTTACGGTTCGCTTTTATGCATACCACTTAGAAATGCTAATGATTAAATTTGTTTCGCAAACAATCAATTTAGTAAAACACCGCTTGGTAATAATATTCCTTGGTTTATGCACCACAGCACATTGTAGAAGGCGGACATTGAGTGTCACAGGTCCCATGGTATGGAGCAGCCTTCTAGCAGAGATTTGACAGACATCCTCGCTTTTGACTTTCAAGTGTCTCTTGAATAACTCTTTATATTGAGAGGCCTTTGCAGCTGCTTGATTTTTGTTTTCAGTTAGCCATTCACCTTAATGATTATCTGCATTTAAAAAAAAAATGGGGTTTTTTTTTTGTCCCAGTTACTGGAAGCCACCAGAGGGGAGAGTGCTCTTATGCTCAGGTCCTGCTTAGTGATTTCCGACAGGCATCTGGCCACAGTGAGAACAGGATGCTGGACTACATGGACCATTAGTCTGATCCAGAAGGCTCTTCTTATGGTCTTAACATTCGTTGTGCACCGCCTTGATATTTTATGATATTGTGGTATGGTAATACTTTTATATATAAATATTAAAAACAGGACTTCATTGGAGATAAAATCTTTATGCAAGATTATATTTTGAGAATGTTTAGGGTATCAGCAGGGAATCCCAATGCAATATAATACCTTGAAATTGTTAGCTTATCAGTGGAAGTACAGTGGTACCTTGGGTTAAGTATTTAATTCGTTCCGGACGTCCGTTCTTAACCTGAAACTGTTCTTAACCTGAAGCACCACTTTAGCTAATGGGGCCTCTTGCTGCCGCCCTGCCACCGGAGCACGATTTCTGTTCTCACTCTGAAGCAAAGTTCTTAACCTGAAGCATTATTTCTGGATTAGTGGCATCTGTAACCTGAAGCGTATGTAACCCTAGGTACCACTGTACACTTTTAAAGAATCAGTAATTTTACACACTGTAGAAAGGAACCCCAAAAGCATTTTAAACCCTACGAACCAGCTCTCCTATTTCCCCCTCACAAGAAGTCCTTTATTTATGAATAGATTTGGCATGGGTGAGAAGTCGTTATTCTGATTATTCTCCAAAGTTTGACGAACATCTTCCTTTCCAGTCCTTCATGATTCTAAGGGTTCTAAAGAAAAGAAGCTTGAGTGAACAAAAACTTAGCTGACGTAAGGAATTGCATCAGGAAATAACTTTCCAAGTATCCGAGAATGCTCCATTAATGTTTCATTCCCATGTGGTACATATTTCTATTGCTTTCTGTGAATAAGTGCACATTTTCCCTCCCAAACATTTACAGGAAAAGGAAGCATAGCTGATGTTACTAATCTGGGCCTTGACTCCCCCCTTCCCATTAGACAGGACTCCCAACTACGACTATAACTACGTCACTCGGAGACACAGTCGACTTTCCACTGGTTGGGAATCTGAAACTTCAAGGGGGGGGGGGAAGCTTTACCTTCACGCAATACTTCCAGTAGCCTTATAAGGGCATGAGTACTTTTTGTTGAGCAACAACTTTCTTATGTGGAATGTTATTTCTGCCTCATGTAAAAATACTGGCACATTCTAGCCAAACGACTAGCAGCTTTTCAGAGTAATTCAGAGGCTTAAGTTATACAGACTCCCTCTGCTCTGAAAACAGCCTTCAGATAAGGCAGGAACCTGGTAAACCTTTAAGCTTAATAAATAATCTATGCTAAGCACAGTAATTTGAGGACAGGAATTCACCAGTAGTATATTACGTATTTAAAAGATGACACTTTTTAAAAAAGCAATGGGGGTTAGTGACTATGCTTTGTCCAACAGATTAACCAAGACAATCCCATCAGTTTAAATTACACTTAACACTGAGCTCTGAAAAACTGCAAAAAGTGAATAGAAGTGACAGGATTCAGCCTATTCCGGAATGGTTATCTGAAGGGAATGAGCAAAATCCAGAGGAAAGCAAACAGACCTAAACCCTGCTGAAACTTGAATCAGCTGCTAGGTCACCAGAACTGAACTTCCTACAAGCCCTTTTGTAACATCAGCTACCAAAGGCTGGTGTTGTGTGACGGCCACATTGCCTCTGAGATTTGCATGGCCCGTTTCGCAAACCCTCCTGATGTTGTGGGCTGCAGTTCCCAACCAGCACAGCTGGAAGGCAGCAAGCTGGTGAAGACTGTCCTAGAATGCAAACCCAGCTCACATGGGGCAGTCTTGGGCTGCAGCATCACTGTAAATCCAAAGAGGTCCTAGGACACATTGTTCTGAGATCATGAATATCCAAGGAAAAGGTGACATGACTAAAACGAACTAGGTTTAGAATATTTGTAAACCTCATCTTGTCCTGTCCTGCCTCTGCTACCCCCCCCCCTAAATCCCTTTTGTGGGAATTTACGCCAGCATAAATTACAGCATTTTAAGATATGCCAGTTGATTCCCAGCTGTGCCAGGGTGAGGGACTTGCTCTGGTGAAAGCCCAAGATCCACCAAATCCAAACCTTCTCACCCTGGTCAATACTGGGTGTGGATTGTGCTGTTAGGGCAAGGATAGAAAAGCAAGTGGGTCTCTAGATATTGCTGGGCCACCGCTTCCATTGTTGTAAACAAAAATTGCCCTTTTCCCTTATGGGGTATCCAAGAGCCTATATAGAGTCCTTACATAGATTCCCTATTGGTAGGAGAGAATAACAGAGGTCTACCAGAGAATATTGAGAAGCAAAGCAGCTAGTAAGCTTGATCTTTATTGATCTGTTGCAACAGGGTGCTCCCCTCACCCGCAGGAGAGAGGAGGGACCCAGAAAAATAGCATGCAAGGCCTTATAAAGACTTTTGAAATTGCCACCCTGTAGATCAAGACCACCCCCAGAAACATCATACATACATCACAGAAGAGGTGTAACCTAAGACCACCCCTCAGATACATCACACCTACATCACAAAAAAGGCGGTCTAAAACAGAACATTTGAATATTGTTTTTCTCCTGTTGTTGTTTATCTCCTGTCTGGCAGGTTACTTGATTGGATTGCCTGGGGAGCCTGGCCATTCTTTTGTAGTGATAAATACTTAGTTCCTAGGCCAGGTCACAGGCTCACACCCTATTCAAACACAGACATACCCTTAAGACAGGATTTGTGAAGGAAAAGACAATGGGAGGTTTCCCACTTTGACCTTGCACAGAAAACATTTACTCAGTTTAGGAATCAAAATGGTTCCAGGTTGGCCTTCCTGTGCTGATCGATGTACGTGCTTGGTTGGTACACTTATGAACATTACCATATATCTAAGATCATAAAATTCCTATCACACCATTATCCCTGACTGTTGCCCATGCCGGCAAAGCTGTGACTGATGGGAGTTGGAGTCCCACAACATCTGGAGTACCACAGGTTCCTCATTCCTGATTTAGAACCTTAAAGATAAAAGCCAATTGGGTCCCGGGTTGTGGGGAACCAATGAAGAAAACACACCACTGAAGTAACCCACACTATTTGCTTTCCTCTAATTGACAGTCTCTTGGCTGCAATCTAAACCGGTATAACAGTTTTCATAAGCAGGCCCATGTAGAGCTTCTTAGAATAGTATAACCAGGAAGGCATAATGGCAGTGGCCAGGCCTGTCATCTTTGAGATACAACCATGAGATCCCAACAAGTATAAAACATTTTAGAGTTTTAAAAACTGACGTTCAAAATGTGAATTCAGATTTTGCTTATTAATAAAGTAAACAAAAATGGAAATTCTGTCGGATTTTGAGTATTTGCAAAAACTCGGTTCAGCTTTATTGTGCATTCAGTTATTTATTTATTTATTTATTTATTTACATCATGTAGATCCCACACCTTCAACATAAATTCATGTTCCAAGGGCAGCTAACAGAGTAGTAAGAAACAAAAAGGACAATAATTTTACAAAGTAATACAGCAAATTAAAACAAACTAAAAAAGGTAACAGGCCATTCAAATGGACAGTAAAATCAAAGTGATTTAAGTGGAAAATGCTTACTTGCACTAGCAGTTCCTAAAAACCTAGGTAGACTAATATTTTTACCTGGCACCTAATGATAGTAATGAGATCTCTAGGTGAGCCTTCTCAGGTAGGGCATTCCAAAGGTGAAGAGCTCTCTCTTTCCTGTCACCATCCACAACACTTCACTCAGTGGGGATACCCAGAAAAAGATCTCAATATATCCTATTGATTACAACAGGACCAGAATGTGATTGTTTTGGACTTCAGCCAATAGAACTTTGTATTTTCATTAAAGCAGGCTGTGGAATAAATTGGACGGCTCATTATTCTGAAGCTGATAGGATTAAATCGTAGAGATTAACCATGTCACAAATTGAGGGTGGAAATGTTCTTTCTTGTTTGTTATCCTGCTGTTGTCTTGCAACATTCCTATAGCAAAAAATCTCTGCTCATTTCTTGAGGGGGAAAAATAGCAGATTGCCCTAGAAATGTCATATTTGGAAAATAGGGTTGAGGATAATTTTAAACACAGCATTTGTTTTCGGCTAAAGCAGACATTCGGAATCAGCAACATCAGAGCTGCAGCCTTAAAGTTTAGGGTGGTTCTCATTTTCTCACTTCCTTTCTCTCCCTCCTTTAATTATTTGTGTGCTGTAAGTTCAAAGTGGAGTCTTTCACTTAATCACACAGTGCAGAGCAGTGACTCTACAGTTCTGGTTCACTGAACTCTGTTAAAGTCTGTGACTAACGGCCAGACCATATGATCCTGCATATGTGGGTGGTAAACTGCCACACATTCTGGTCGGTAAATGAGAAAGGAAGGGAGCAGCAACTGCTGGGAAAGATGGATTGCTTAAAAAGTCTGGCAAACTTGGTTTTAAATTGAAGGATGCCTCGTTCCTGGGCACACTTCTGGGAGATAAAACAACCACACCTGTCTGACATGGCCGGATAGCGTTCCTTTTAATAGCTGTGATGTAGTTCTCGGGTCAAAAATGCATCAGAATGCTCTTTAAAATGAGTGGGGGTATCCAGCTAAACAGTTTAGCTGCACAATGGAACTTGCTCACCCTCTGCTATCCCCATGTGTCCTGCTTGTGCAGAACACAGCAGCTAGGCAAACTACCACCAGAATCCCACCAGAACTTTGCTTGTGGGATTTGCCCTAACTTACAAGGCCAGGACCATGGTTCTGGAGAGACCACCTTATCCCTTATAGGTCTACACGAGAGGTTCTCCTACAAGCTCCAAGGATACCATAACTCAGAGCAGAGCTTTTAGTTGGCCGCCCCATTCTGAGGAGTAGCATTCATGTTGAGATTCAGCTCGTAACCACTACCTGTATTTGTGGGAAACAACTGACGGCAGTCTTACTGTGAAGAGCCTTCCCAGTAGGATGAATGAGTCTCTGCCATGGGTGTCTATTTTGGATTGTTGTGGGTGTATGATATTTTCTGATTTCTTCTTAGCAGCGCTGAACCTGTTTTCATTGTATGTATATCCCCATGAGCTGTGTGGAAGACAGATGATAGATAAATAAACAATCAATTTTAGGGGTCTCACCAAATCCCTACAGCAGATTTATGGCGTGCTGTGGTGAGGGCAGGGAAGTGCAAGCGATGGGCTGCACCTCACAACGGTTGGGAGGAATGTTTTTGCCAAAAAACTCAGAAACCTCATCAGGAGGGCTTTAAACTGACTAATGTGGGGGAGGGAGACAGTGCTCCTGAAGGTAGGAGTCTATCAATTGATGAAGATGATCATCCAAATGTCATAGACCAAATGGAGCAAACAGCAAGCAGACCTAGTGGTGGGAGGAAAAAATCCTTAAATAAGAGACACGGGGGAATGACTAATGGACTTCAATGTCTGTACACTAATGCACAAAGCATGGGAAATAAACAAGATGAGCTTGAGCTCTTGGTACAGCAAACTAAATATGACATAATAGGCATCACTGAAACCTGGTGGGATAAGTCCCACGATTGGAATGTAAAAATGGAGGGATACAATCTATTTCAGAGAAACAGACCAGACAAGAAAGGAGGAGGAGTGGCGTTATATGTCAGGGATGTGTATACCTGTGAAGAGATCCAAGATTTAGAACCTCAAAGCCAAAGTGAGAGCATTTGGGTCAAAATTAAGGGAGAGAAGAATAACAGTGACCTCATTGTGGGAGTTTACTATAGATCCCCAAGCCAAACGGAGGACATAGATGATGCCTTCCTGGAACAGATGGCCAAGCATGCAAAAGGAAGGGAGATAGTAGTAATGGGGGACTTCAATTACCCGGATATTTGTTGGATTTCAAACTCAGCCAAGAGCATAAGGTCAAACAGATTCCTCACTGGCCTTGCAGACAACTTCATTGTCCAGAAAGTGGGAGAAGCAACAAGAGGAACAGCCATTTTAGATCTGGTCCTAACCAATGTCGATGACCTGGTTAATGGGGTAGAAGTGGAAGGATCATTAGGCGCAAGTGATCATGCTCTTCTGAAGTTTACTATACAACGGAAAGGAGCAGCCAAGCATACTAGGACTCAATTTCTTGACTTTAAGAAAGCCGACTTCATAAAACTTAGGGAAGTGCTGGGTGAGATCCCATGGACAGTAATACTAAAAGGAAAGGGAGTTCATGATGGCTGGGAGTTTGTTAAGAGGGAGATAGTAAAAGCACAACTTCAGGCAATACCAATGAGACGGAAACATGGAAGGTGCCTAAAGAAGCCAGGGTGGCTATCTAAAGAACTTTTAACTGAGTTAAGATTAAAAAAGGATGTGTACAAAAAATGGAAAAGGGGGGAAACCACCAAAGAGGAATTCAAACAAATAGCCAGCACGTGTAGACACAAAGTCAGAAAAGCTAAAGCACAGAATGAACTCAGGCTTGCTAGAGAGGTTAAAAGCAACAAAAAAGGCTTTTATGGGTATGTTCGTAGCAAAAGGAAGAACAAAGAAACAGTGGGGTCACTCAGAGGAGAAGATGGTGAAATGCAAACAGGGGACACAGAAAGGGCTGAACTCCTCAATGCCTTCTTTGCCTCAGTCTTCTCCGATAAAGAAAACAATGCCCGACCTGAAGAATTTGGAGCAAATGATTCAGTAGAGAAAACACAGCCCAGAATAACTAAGGAGATAGTACAAGAATACTTGGCTAGTTTAGATGTATTCAAGTCTCCAGGGCCAGATGAACTGCATCCAAGAGTATTAAAAGAACTGGCAGATGTGATCTCAGAACCACTGGCAATCATCTTTGAGAATTCCTGGAGAACAGGCGAAGTCCCGGCAGACTGGAGGAGGGCAAATGTTGTCCCTATTTTCAAAAAGGGGAAAAGAGAGGACCCAAATAATTACCGCCCAGTCAGTCTGACATCAATACCAGGGAAGATTCTGGAGCAGATCATCAAGCAAACAATCTGTGAGCACCTAGAAAGGAATGCTGTGATCACCAATAGTCAGCATGGATTTCTGAAAAATAAGTCATGTCAGACTAACCTGATCTCGTTTTTTGACAGAATTACAAGCCTGGTAGATGAAGGGAATGCAGTGGATGTAGCCTACCTTGATTTCAGCAAGGCATTTGACAAGGTGCCCCATGATATTCTTGTAAAGAAGCTGGTAAAATGTGGTCTTAACTATGCTACCACTCAGTGGATTTGTAACTGGCTGACTGACCGGACCCAAAGGGTGCTCATCAATGGCTCCTCTTCATCCTGGAGAAGAGTGACTAGTGGGGTGCCACAGGGTTCTGTCTTGGGCCCGGTCTTATTCAACATCTTTATCAACGACTTGGATGATGGACTCAAGGGCATCCTGATCAAATTTGCAGATGACACCAAACTGGGAGGGGTGGCTAACACCCCAGAGGACAGGATCACACTTCAAAACGACCTTGACAGATTAGAGAACTGGGCCAAAACAAACAAGATGAATTTTAACAGGGAGAAATGTAAAGTATTGCACTTGGGCAAAAAAAATGAGAGGCACAAATACAAGATGGGTGACACCTGGCTGGAGAGCAGTGCATGTGAAAAGGATCTAGGAGTCTTGGTTGACCACAAACTTGACATGAGCCAACAGTGTGACGCGGCAGCTAAAAAAGCCAATGCAATTCTGGGCTGCATCAATAGGAGTATAGCATCTAGATCAAGGGAAGTTATAGTGCCACTGTATTCTGCTCTGGTCAGACCTCACCTGGAGTACTGTGTCCAGTTCTGGGCACCACAGTTCAAGAAGGACACTGACAAACTGGAACGTGTCCAGAGGAGGGCAACCAAAATGGTCAAAGGCCTGGAAACGATGCCTTATGAGGAACGGCTAAGGGAGCTGGGCATGTTTAGCCTGGAGAAGAGGAGGTTAAGGGGGGATATGATAGCCATGTTCAAATATATAAAAGGATGTCACATAGAGGAGGGAGAAAGGTTGTTTTCTGCTGCTCCAGAGAAGCGGACACGGAGCAATGGATGCAAACTACAAGAAAGAAGATTCCACCTAAACATTAGGAAGAACTTCCTGACAGTAAGAGCTGTTCGACAGTGGAATTTGCTGCCAAGGAGTGTGGTGGAGTCTCCTTCTTTGGAGGTCTTTAAGCAGAGGCTTGACAACCATATGTCAGGAGTGCTCTGATGGTGTTTCCTGCTTGGCAGGGGGTTGGACTCGATGGCCCTTGTGGTCTCTTCCAACTCTATGATTCTATGATTCTATGATTCTATAAGTCCCATTGTGCAGCTGAGACTTCTAATGCTAGTGGAACTGTTTAGTTGCATACCAGCCAATATTTTGGAAGAAAAAACCCCACCAAACTACATATAGAAATGAGCATTTTGAGAGAAAATACATTGCACTTTAAGCAAGCGTTTAAATGATTTTCTTTCATGCAGATTAATATGGAAGGAAAACAGAAAGCACTTTTAAGGGAACAGTGACACAGATCATAAATAAACTGACCTGTCTGCCACCATGTCTGTTTAATACTACAGATGGCATGGATTCAAATGACGTGCACTTCCTCCTCCACTGGAAAAGCTAAGTGAGGACTTTCTCAAGACACTCCTGGAGGCGTTGTCTCTGCCTATGTGCTGCCTGATGGTTGGTGCTCCAGCTGCCTTGGTCATCTCCCTTCAGGCCAGAGCTGTGTGGGAGGCATATGTCTGTGCCTGCAGAGCAATTGGACACTCAAATGCCCAGCCGTCACAAAGGCAGAGAAACATCTCCACTGCCTATTTTCAGACAGGGAGGGAATAGTGTGGTGTAGTGGTTGCAGCAGAGTCCAGTGGGCATATTTGGAGTTTTGAGAAAGGTCTGTGGGTGCCAGTCACAAAATGGCTATCACATAGAAATTCAAAGTGCTGGTTTTGACCTATAAAGCCTTAAACGGCTCAGGACCACAATACCTCAAGGACCGCCTCTTTCCGTATGAACCTACCCGGACCCTGAGATCATCTTCTGAGGCCCTTCTTCGTATGCCTCCTCCTTGAGAGGTCTGGAAGGTGGCAACACGAGAACGGGCCTTCTTTGCAGTGGCTCCCTATCTATGGAATGTTCTCCCCAGGGAAGTTCGCCTGGCGCCTTCATTATACACCTTCAGGCGCCAGGCAAAAATGTTCCTTTTTAACTAGGCCTTTGGTTGACCTGATTGACATCCTATACCCTTTTAAAATGTGTCTCTCTTTGTGGGGGTGTTATTGGGTTCTTGTTCTTATTTTGATTATATATATTGTGATTTTTTTCTGTGAACCACCCAGAGGCCTCCACGTATAGGTTGGTATATAAATTCGATAAATAAAATAAATGAACATAAAAGAGCTGAAAAAGAGTTCATACTACAAAATGGTACCTTCATCCACTCCCCATTGCTAAGAAAAAAGTCCCTCATGTCACCCCATGCTTTTTCACAAACAGAAGTTCCTTGTACCTCTCCTCTATTCAGAACCGAATCCTGGAATCCAATGAAATGTGAGTATGTTTAAGGAGATGTGTTCAGTGCAGAAGAGGCAGAAGCAATGCAAAGAGGAAATGAACAGGAAGAGCAAACTGTCTCTTGTCCAGTGGCGTAGCGTGGGTTGTCAGCACCCGGGGCAAGGCAAGTAATTTGCGCCCCCCCCCGCTGCACTGTCCCTCCCCCAGATAGTCCCTCGCTCTCTCTCCGCACCGCACCACACGCCTGGCACCCTCCCCTCCACAGTGGGCGGCGACCCGGCGGCTTGGATTGGATTCGCACAGCCAGCACTGCAGTGAGAGTGAGTGAGCCAGGTAGGGGCAGAGAGCTGCGAGTGCGAGCGCGCCCCCCCCATATGTTGCGCCCGGTGCGGCCGGTCCCCCCTGCACCCCCCACGCTACGCCACTGCTCTTGTCCACTGTGAATTTTTTAGGGGATATCTACCGAGACTTTTTGTAGGTGCCACACTTGGTGCTATTGGGCAAACCGGTACCCATTGTGCCATGTTTGGTGATCTCTGGGTTAGAATGTTGCACTAGGACCTAGGAGACCACAATTCAAATCTGCAGTCGGCCATGAAGCTCACTGGGTGATCCTGGACCTGTCACCGTCTCTCATCCTAACCTACCTTGCAGACTTGTTGTGAGGATAAAATGAGAAAGGTGGGGGGAGCATGCATTCTTGAAAGAAAGGTTGAATGGAAATAACAGATAGATAGGTATTCACAGACAACAGTGAAATATTTTGGAAAAAAACATGTAAAGTACTGTCAAGAAATTTGGTTTGCTGATCAATTACAGACATAATACTATCAGATTTGACATTTAGCCTGAAGGAAATGGAATTAACTATTAAGATGTTGAAGCAAATAGGAACAATGGTAATGTTTGCTTCCATTCAAGCCTTGGCAATATCAGCCATTTTAGGGAGAAAGCAAAACAAAGAAATTATTTTAAAGAGAGATTCTGTCAATATACACATAAATGCAGTGTTTATTCCATGCCTCTGTAATACCCACCATTGTCTCTCAGTGAGATATTAGTAAATAGGAAAGCATCAGCCATGGCAACCAACCGTTCTGAATCCTAGTCAATATTCTCAATGCAATTTAAGAAATCGGTAGAATCTCCCCAATAGGACTCTGTGCTACGCATGGAATGCTTTTAAGAAATGCAAACATCACATTCACATAGAAAACTGGGAGGGGGAAATGGATTTTCAGAATCATGGAAGCACAGATTTGTATTGCTGGAAGCCCTAAGGCTATCTGTTCCAGTGCCTTGCACTGGAGCAGGATTCTCAGGCCACATGCAAGGAGTTTAACTGCGACAAAGCATAAACTGATGCACATCAATGCAAACAAATGCACACATCCTGTATCTCATTTGATTCTCTAGGCTCCCTGCGAATCATGGCATAATTGCCCTTCATGTGAACTGAGGGTGGAGAGGACTTGCATTTCCCCCCCATGAACCTACTCTCTGAAACAATTTGCAAACTAAAACTTAGCTAACCTGCAAAATCCACACTTCTCTGAATTTTGTGATCCATTTGTCTGTACAGTGGTACCTCGGGTTAAGAACTTAATTCGTTCCAGAGGTCCGTTCTTAACCTGAAAATGTTCTTAACCTGAAGCACCACTTTAGCTAATGGGGTCTCCCGCTGCCGCCGCGCCGCTGCCACTCAATTTCTGTTCTCATCCTGAAGCAAACTTCTTAACCCGAGGTACTATTTCTGGGTTAGTGGAGTCAGTAACCTGAAGTGTCTGTAACCTGAAGCATATGTAACCCAAGGTACCACTGTACATATATTAGGGGAAAGTGTGCATAAAAATGCATGTAACGTTGTGTCTCCTCATGGGAAAAGGCACAAAACACTGAAACATTTTCTCATGGGGAAGTCACTCTGGCTGCCCCTTTATTTCTTTTGGTTGCCTTTGGCCACACCTTTTCCAGTTCCACAGGATTCTTGTTGAGATGCAATGACCAGAAATGTGCACAGTAGCATCCTAAACTAGCATAAAGGCATTATGATCCTGGCAGTTTCATTTTTACTCCATTCCCCAATGATACCTAGCTTTTTCACAGCTACTGCACACTTGGTCAGCCTTTTCATTGAACTAGCCACCCTGCTACACCTCAAGGTCTCAATGGATTTTGGACATTGCTCTTGGACAAAACAACTTTTTTAAAAAAGGATTTTGCATAGGGTCTTTTTTAGATCTCGAACTATTTAAATTCTGCTTATTCAGTCTCTCTTAGCCATATTCCAGTGAGACAGCATTTGTGCTACCCTGGAGCGCACACCACATATCCTGCCACATCACAGATGGCTAGCTCTGCTAAATGCTATATCCCACATCAGAATGAAGTGGGATTGTCAGTGGGAGGTTAGGAAGTGGGGTTGAGATGTCATTTGTTTATTCATTTGCCTTCATTAGAGGAGCAGAAAGCAATAGAAGGAAAAGGCTTTCAAAACAAAGCAACAGGAAGCCGAGGCATTAGGAATACACTGGGATATGAAAATATACAGACCAATTTGGGGATGCGTGTATTGCTTTTTTCACATCGAGTATGAATGAATGCTTGTTTCAAAGAGGGGATTTAATACATGAACATTTAAGGCAAATTCTGCTTCCATCCTTTGAGTTGTTGACGTTTTCTCTAGTCAATATAATAGTCTCAGCTGGCTATGGGCCAATTCATACAGTCAAATGATAGTAATCAAATCATAGGTTTATGCACTGATAAACCAACTTTTATTAACATGTACTGCATACACATGATGAGACAGTTATCATGTATGTAAACGTTGGCTTACACCATTATGGGCTTTTTCCATTCTCTCTGTCTCTCCCTGTGTTTGAGGAGGGGAAAGTTAATCGATATTTTTCTGGAGTCAATTTCATTAGTCCTTAGTGAGTAAATGACAACACAGTACAGGTGCGTAGCAGTGCACTGGTCCTGCACACAGCCATTATGCCCTCTTCAGGCTTTGTGTAACTGAATCCATGTTGGATGCATGGGACAGCACATGCAGGCCATTTATCCGCCACCCCCAACTTTGCCATAATTAGTGGCAAGGTCTGATAGGGGCTTGTGGGTGTCTTCACTTGAACCTGCCGACAAGCCTTCCTGCAGTCAAGAGCCCTACACTGTCAAGATTCCCAGTCACAAAAAGTCTTGCAGGAGCGTTTGCTTGAATACACATGGTCAAGGGTGGCAAGAGCCACATCAGCCTAAAGAGTTTTATGATGCCTGAAGATGGCTTATGTCAGCAGCCCACGCAAGGTGCTGATGGCCAGTTAGCAGTCCTGTTACTGCATGGGGTTGAGCTCAATGTCTCCTGCCTGCTGTGCAACTGTGCAATGCCTGCTGCTGGCAAAGATGTAGCATTTCATCCTCCTTGTTGTCTCTGAGTTTCTGTAGTAATTTATTCATAATACCTCACCTGCTTGTGGGGGTCATTTTATTCTGTCAACAAAAGAGTTCTGGGTCTTGTGGTGTTGCTGTGAAAGATCTGTTCATTCACAAGTGTTTGTGCTTTCTCTGTATCCCACAGATATGGTCCTCTTCTTGGGAGGAGATGTGTGAGCAAAATGCCAAGCAAGCAATGGAAGGCACAGCTCAGCCTCAGCTGCACTTCTTTTCCCTATCTCAATTTCCATTAACTTAAGCTATTGTTGAATGTCAGCGGACCAGGGTTTGGTCAAGTGAAATCACCACAACTCCGTCAATTCTGGGGCGATGTTTTAAATACACAAGGGAGAAATAGTCCCAGTTGGGTATCTGCCATTTTGTTGCTCCTGTTTTATAAATTGGGTAACGAGCTTAGCAACAAGTAAGACGAAACGATTTCACTTCCAGCTCCCAATTGCATATTGGATATCTGCAAATTAGCCAACATAAACTCTCTCATGTAAGGCTCGTAATGGGACTACTTATGAGTAAATGTGGATATTTCTTGAGGGTAAAGGGTTCAACCATACTTAGTAAAGATTCGGCAGATATCATGACTAATGGCATTATTTTCATAGGCATCATATACGGACTGTGGATATTTCCTACAAATGTAAGCACAGCTTCTCAGCCAATTTATCCACATGCAGACCCAGGATTGCTACAAGAACGCAATGACATCTCTATGTGTACAAATTCTGAGTACACATTTAAGGGCATCAGGTTGACGAAGGCTATCCTACACTCATTGGCAACAACTCTCTAGGTTTTCGGACAAGATTTTCTCCTAGCCCTACCTGGAAATGCCAAGTATTAAACCTGGGACGTTTTGCATTCAAAACTTGTGATCTACCACTAAGCCATAGCTTCCCTATAGTATAGTATATTGTGATCCCAGAATTTATTTGCAAATGTTATGGCAAGAGCACTGCAAACACTAATACCAAAAACATGGGAGCGACTATTAGGTTTTATAATTAATGGATGGCATCTTACTATTTTTCATATTGAAACTGTCCAAAACAGGACATTAGAGCAACCCTTCTAAGAACACTAAATATAAAGAATGATGAGGCTAAAATAATATGTGAATGCTATTGCTTGCATTTCCAAATACACAAGACGGAGGGGCAAAAGTAGTTCTCACTAATTAGTTATTACTAAGGACATTGTGATGGGAATCTCAGCTTGCAGCCCTAGGCTTGGAGAAATCCCATTGAATACAACAGGGCATCTGAGTGAACATGCATAGGGTTACACAGCGTGTCGCTTCTGAGACTGACATACTGACTTTCCAACTTATCTGTCTGACAGCTGGCAATTGTTGCTATAACCCTTCCCCAGTAGAGGAAGTGGTTAATTTAACTGTCTCCAGGAACCATCAGCTAATCAGATGGGATCTGAGGGGGGGGAACCCCCCTCATCTGGTGATTCTTTTCCCCTGGCCAATTCTCAGGTAGGCTTTAAATTTTAAAAATTACCTCTTTCCAGGAGCTCTCAGCTATTCAGAAGAGATTTTTCAAAGCATTAATGTGGTATTTCTCTTTCCTCTCCATGTCCCCAGGTGGACTTTAAACCTGGAAAATGTATCTAGACCTTCGTACAGATGGTTGAGCTTTGTGTAAAAATCAAGGGCAAACTTAAGTACCCATCCGAATGTGAAAAGAGGGACTTTTAACTTATATAAAACAAGAGATTGTTTTAGAAGGTCAGCACATAAATTTTTTGTTCCTGTTTTATTTTATCTTGACAGGCTTGGAGAAATTGGTGGTTAGGAGCATGGGTGAATATTAAAGGTTAGTATTTTTCTTCTGGTGAATTTCATGGGTTGTAAGAAGAGAACAGATTTCTTAGGAAATGGAACACAATTAAATACCTCTTATGCAGCCACTTTGTCTTATTCAAATAGTACATTGTGTAGGGCCCTGCATGCTCTTTATATTAAGTCTAGTGAAGTCAGTGTGTAGTGTTTCTGCTTGTCCTTTGAAGTCTTAATATGGCATTTCTCTTTTCTCTACACTTCCCCAGATGGACTTTAAACTGGGAAAATGCATCTTGGGCTCCAATCCATGAACTCTACTAGGACAAGTTTTTACTTCTCAGCCTTTGCTCCCATTCTGGAAAAAAATATGAAAATTAGTGGCCTACCTCGAAAGGCTGCTGTGAGAATGCACGAGTTAAGTTTGAAAGTCCCAGCTATGTCAAGTGTCTCTTCACCGGATGAGAAAATAGCAGTGGAAATTCTTTTTTCGTCTTATAAAGCTCAGCTGCTGCCTCCCATTTGCTTTGTTTTGGCCCACATACAGGAAGCAACAGCTGAAATGCATAAAGGCAAGGCACTGCCATATCGTCAGCTGCTGTTCAGACTAGGTGGGAGGGAACTCATGGTCACAGCTTGGGGAGTGGGAGGGGAAGTAGCTGAGGTATATAATGAAAGAGGGGGTTTTGCCCATGGACTCTCCAAGTGGGAAACTCTTGGAGACTGTGAAGACCCAGCTTTAAATCTTCACCCTGGAGTTGTCAGTTTCCTGCTAAAACAGGATTCCTCTTGCCAATCAATAGGGTTAATATACCCAGACACCTAGAGTGCTGGTTCTGAGGGATTTGAACAGTCACACTAAAGCCATTAACTCTGGGACAGCTCAGGACTTCATGGCTGCCTTGACGCCTGTGGGTCTGTCCCAGCGTATCATTGGCCCAGTGTTTTGCATTTACTGAGAATTGCATTGTTTTATTATTTTTGTAAACAGCTTTCAGGGTTTTATTTTTTTTAAGCAATGGTGTATATGTTTTATGAAATAAATAAAAATATAAGACTCGGGTTAAACCCCCTTTTGTACTGCCTGTTGTTGGCCGCCTATTCATTTCTGAGTGTAATTCAAATTGCTGATTTTTACCTATTACCGTATTTTTCGCCCTATAAGACGCACCAGACCACAAGACGCACCTAGTTTTTGGAGGAGGAAAACAAGAAAAAAAATATTCTGAATCTCATAAGCCAGAACAGCAAGAGGGACCGCTGTGCAGTGAAAGCAGCAATCCCTCTTGCTGTTCTTGCTTCTGGGATAGCTGTGCAGCCTACATTCGCTCCATAAGACGCACACACATTTCCCCTTACTTTTTAGGAGGGAAAAAGTGAGTCTTGTAGAGCAAAAAATATGGTAAGTCTTAAATGACTTGGGAACAGGCTACTTGAAGAATCACTTTCTTCCATATAATCCTGCCCAAGAATGGAGATTATCCTCAGGGGCCCTTTTTACTGTCCTTTCATATGGTGCGAGAAGGCCTTTTCTGTGGTGAACCCCTGAAACTCCCCTGGGAGATGTGTATGGCTCCTTCAATGCCTCTCTTTTGGAGGCATTTCCTGTTTAATCAGGCTTTTATGCCTTCCTAGTTATTTCGGCTGCTGTGAGTTACATTGCTTTCTGTAATTTTTAAAATGTTTTATAATGTTTTTATTGTATGCCACTCTGATCTGCTTTAGGAAGAAGAGTGGGATAGAAATGCATTTAAATAAATAAACAAACACATTCCTTGCATTGTGGGGTTGCATGTTCTACAAGCATGTAAATTAGGCTGCATATGAGGTGACAGCTGTAGTGATTAGCATGCTTAATATCCAGCCTGGAAGAAATGCACCCAGATGTGATGTTTTTTGCCATATGGCTTTCTCCTGAATTTTTATAGAAAGTGACTAATAATAATAATAATAATAATAATAATTTTATTATTTATACCCCACCCATCTGGCTGTGTTTTCCCACAGTATATAACGGGTAGCTTACAGCACATTAAAATGGGAAAACATTAGAATACTAAAATATCAAACATTAAAAACTTCCCTGAACAGGGCTGCCTTCAGATGTCTTCTAAAAGTCAGGTAGTTGTTTATTTCCTTGACATCTGATGGGAGGGCGTTCCACAGGGCGGGTGCCACTACTAAGAAGGCCCTCTGCCTGGTTTCCTATAACCTCACTTCTCATAGGGAGGGAACTACCAGAAGGCCCTTGGAGCTGGACCTCAGTGTCCAGGCTGAACAATGGGGGTGGAGACGCTCCTTCAGGTACACTGGGCCAAGGCTGTTTAGAGCTTTAAAGGTTACTCCCAGTCACCAGTCTAGCTGCTGCATTCTGGATTAATTGCAGTTTCTGGGTCACCTTCAAAGGTAGCCCCATGTAGAGCATGTTGCAGTAGTCCAAGCGGGAGATAACCAGAGCATGCACTACTGTGGCAAGACAGTCCATGGGCAGGTAGGGTCTCAGCCTGCATACCAGATGGAGCTGGTAGACAGCTGCCCTGGATACAGAATTGACCTGCGCCTCCATGGACAGAGTGAGTCCAAAATGACTCCCAGGCTGCACACCTGGTCCTTAAGGGGCAGTGTTACCCCATTAAGGACCAGGGAGTCCCACACACCTGCCCGTCCCCTGTCCCCACAAAGCAGTACTTCTGTCTTGCCAGAATTCATCCTCAATCCGTTAGCTGCCATCCATCCTCCAACCACCTCCAGATACTCACACAGGACATTCACCACCTTCACTGGTTCTGATTTAAAATAGTGGTAGAGCTGGGTATAAGGGAATAATTTGGTTTTGGGGATTTCTGCACAAGTCCCTATTTTTATCATGGACAAAAGAAGGCAGAACTGCTACCAAAATATGCTTATTTGATAGCATTTTTGAAACTTGCTAATCATAGTGATAGCTGACATTTGTTCATTCATTGATTTGCTGACTGCTTAGTCACCAAGAGCCATTTCAAATAAGTTGAAATGGGTTATACAGAAAGCATTTGTTTAAAAATGAATAAATAAGAAAACATTTATGTGCATGCAACCCAGATGTTGAGATCATGCATGATGATTACACAAAAATACATTTCACTTGGTACCAGCTTCCCAATAATGTACACCAGATGTATGCATAGGAAAAGAAGTATGCACATGATTCTCACATGTGGTAGACTCACATGGGTTACTCTTTTCTGTCCCTATTATATGCCACAACAGAAATATGAACAGGCCTTAAAATGCCAGGCTGCTAAAGGTTCCTCACTTTCCCACCTTAGTGTCTGGGGCAGGCATAGGCAAACTCTGACCCTCCAGATGTTTGGGACTACAATTCCCATCATCCCTGACCGCTGGCCCTGTTAGCTATGGATGATGGGAATTGTAGCCCCAAACATCTGGAGGGCCGGAGTTTGCCTATGCCTGGGTCTGGGGTATGAGGTCTAATCCCTGACACTTCGCATTTCTCCCTGGTGGAACCCATATTAATAGACTTGCTGTTTATAATGGCAGTCTGAAGTGTTGCTAGCTACTTAAAGGACTCAAGGCGCAGCCCCATGGTTCAAATTTGCATGCACACATGCTAATTTATAGGCACACATGCCTCTGCAAAATTAAGATCCTGGGTGACTCAACTGTCCTCTTAAGCAAAGTTTTTAAAAAGTGGGGGCGGGGGAAGAGATACTTTAATTGGTAAAATATGAGGCTCTTAATCACAGGTTCATGGCTTCAAGTCATATGTTGGGCAAAAGATTCCCGAATTGCAGGGGCTTGGACTACATAACCCATGTGCTCCCTTCCAACTCTACGTTTCTATGATTCAAAGAGAATCCCGCTCAACTACAGAAGACTAGGACTCAGCCGTCTGTGCCACTTCCTTACAACACCCCTGAGCACAGCTGTTTTCTTCCTTATGTTTCTACAGTAATGTTATTTTAAAAAGATAAAAGTTCAAGTGTGTGCATGTTTTTTAAAAAAGGAAAGAAATGGTATAGATTTTAAAGACAAAGCCGAGCTGCTTTTAGCAAATCCCACTAAGACTGGCTATATTAGAGGAAAGTTACAATGTGTGCTCATTCTATCATTTTTATCTACACACATTTTACAAAGGATGGGGCTGGGTGGTGAGGATTGTGTATGTTTACTTTCGACAGTCGAGAGGGGCACAAAGCTTTTGATTCCAATTTTAGGTCCCAGTCAACTGCCTCAGGCAGTACATATATATGATGGCAAAGAGCGCCTCTTCAAAAACATCCAGAAATTATTTTGATGTATCTTGCTTGACTAGACAGTTTGATTTCATCCTCGTGCCACTGGCAATTGCTGCTTCTTGATTCTGCCTCAGAATTCTAAATTACTGTACCTTAAGCAAACATTTTTTCTTTTAAGTATCCAAGCTGCAGTGTGTAAAGTTTACCCACTTGGGAAAGAAGGAGGACCGAGGAATCCTAACTAGGGACCAGAAGGCATGGAGCAGCAGATGCTCCACCCCTTCCAGAACTTTCTGTCTCCTGGGTAGGGTCCTTTTTGTGTCTTCCTTGCTGTGGAAGGGCTTGGACTGGCTTAGAATCCAGCAGATCCATGGCCCCCCCAGCTTTAACCCCACCCCATTTTGTGGCACTTCACTGTTGATAATGCCACCCCTCATCATGCTTTCTGCAACAGGAGCCTCTGTGGTGGTGAAATCTCCCTGTTGGCAGAGGCCTGTCGATGTGGATGACTGCTAAATCCTAACCGCCTCCAGTAGCATAGAATCAAGCTATCCCAGCTTGAGGAAGTCTCTTGCAGCCTGAAAGAGATGAGAGGTAAGGTTAGGATACTTGTAGGGAAGGCCTCCTGGAATTCTAACAGTGGGGAAAACCTTAGTAAGGTTGCCTAAGTAAGGGCTACAAAATCAGCAGTTCCTCCTTCTCATACCTGTTTGCAGGAGTAGAAAACTGTCTGGATTTCACATCAGTCTCTAAACTCATGTGTAGCAATAAGACAGTCAAGGAACAACGCTTCTTGCAACACTTAGATTTGAAAGGGTCTGTACACCCACAAAATGCACATTGTGTTTTTTAGGATCTCCGGTAAAGACCCTCTCACCAGGCCTGACTTTCCACAAATGTGTTAATCTGGTGTTCTTCTGGGCTCCTTACTAAAATCTCTTTTTCTGGAGAATAGAATTTTCTGGTGTCAGATTTTCTTTCCTTCTCTTCCTGCCTTGGAGATTTTTCTTTTTTAAAAAAACACACACACAGCAAAACAATGTATCATGCTGCTGGAATGTAAGCTAGAGTGAAAGTCAGAATTTGGCTAAAGGTTAGTTTGTCTGAAAGAGCCTTGTGGTTTCATGTTCTCTAATACGGGCGAAGCACAACACAAGAGTAGCAAGGGGTGGCGTGTCCTGTTTCTCCACTTGAGGTGAAACAGGAAGTGCCACCTTGACCTGACCTAACACTTCTGTTCCCCCCACCATACTTGTTGCTGCCAGCATTGCTTTTCCACCTTCCCTGCTGTCTCGGCTTCGGGCAAAGAAGCAGTGCTGGAATTGGTGCCAATTTCAGGTGAGATCTCACCAAAATCACAGAGGATTTTGTGTGCTGAAAAGATCTCGTGCAATTTTGTAAGCATTTTCACCTGAATTCGGTGCCAATATTGGTGCTGATACTGGCATCACTTCTGTGCCAACAGCAAGACACCCATGGGGCTGTTGCCTTGTAGGCTTCTACCACCTGAGGCAGCCACCTCAGTTTGCTTAATGGCAAAGCCGGCTCTGGCCTGTGCTAACATAAGGCAGAGTGAGGCAGCTGCTTCAGGTGGCAAATGGGAACTGGACAGAGCTGTGTGTGCCACCTGGCCTTCCCTGTGCCCCTTAAGCTAACCTTCTACCCTCAGGTGAGGTGGAGGAAATGTTGAAGTAAGATTAAACAGCCAGTCTTGTCAGCTTTTGTACACAGACTGGGTGTACACAGACTTTGTGTCAGGTAGCAACATTTATTGGGTTGGTCGTGAAGAGAAGGACAAATTGGATTAAATGGGAACTATTCTCATAGAATCTATATCATCATCATTATTTTAAGCCTTGAGAAAACAACTACCAGTTTCCACTAGCACCTTTTTTATTTTGCATTAGCTCACTGTGCTATATCCATAACCCTACACTCTGCAGAACATCCACAAGGGAACATTTTGGGTTCATTTCATCAGAAAACACACTAATTACAATCAATGTAAGTGATTGTTTTAATGGCAATCATGACAAGAAACTCCCCAGTATTTTCAGGAAAACCAGACTTTTTTTGTATCTATGAAGATTTAGCCCACCCTGTCTGCTCTCGCTACCACATAGTACAAATGGGCTGGTTCTTTCCCATCAGAATATAGGGCGAAGGCAGTGAGAGGAACATTCTGTTCTTCTCCATGCTGTCCCAAGTGCTACCACTTTTGAAGGCTGTAAATACCTTAGCAGCGGAAGCTGAGGCACTCGCAGCTCCTTTTCATGCCAAATTTATTGGAGGAAAACATCTGCTATTAAACCGAAGAGGGAAGTTAAAGAAA
This sequence comes from Podarcis tiliguerta, assembly GCF_965153285.1. NCBI lineage: Eukaryota > Metazoa > Chordata > Lepidosauria > Squamata > Lacertidae > Podarcis > Podarcis tiliguerta. The sequence continues at coordinate 35,045,164 of NC_139537.1, forward strand.
CACTGCTGAGTAAATTGGGAATTGAATCGTCAAGCAAAGCTTGACAGTGCTGGACCAGTCTCTTTAAAGGGGTGCTTGCCCTAAACATTTAAAAAACAGGGGTGGGGGTTCCATTTTATGAGAAAATGGGGCACCTCTCCACAATCTGTCCCCTGAACTCACTTTTCCCTCTGCTGAGCTCTGAGAGAAGAGGCTCTGGTTGGGAGAAGGGTGCTCTGATAGAGCTACACAGTGGGCGGTTTTGGCCCTTCCATGTGGCAGAAATGAGCACATGAGCAGGATAGTGCAGTGTTCCTTTTTGGGATGCTGGGGGTAGAAGCATGCCTTTATGAGGCACTCCTGCTTTGCCCTTCGCCTCTTCACCACCCAGAGTCATCACCCAAACTCCAGGGCTCCTGTGTGAGCTGAAGCCAGACTTCCTCAAGCTGGGATAGCTTGATTTTTGCACTTCGCATAATGAATCATTCCAGAAAATGTTGCTGGACCTATAGTCACAAACTTTGCTTGCAAGTCTAAGAGTTCTAGGGAAGCAATACAGGTGAAAAGTGTCACTTAACTTCCCAGTTGCCAAATCTTCTAATTATAATTGCCTCTCCATCTTAAAGGTACACAAAGCTGGTCAACAAGATTACTCAAGTACCAGAATGGAAATATTGAATCTGCATATAACCTCAGTGCCTTAGTGCATTAAAGCCTAAAGTCTATGGTCCAGACATAGCAAAGATGACCTATTCATATTTAACACACACCTTCTCTGTATGTGTTTGTGTGTGAATTGCAGGTGTCTATATGAGAATGTAAGTGTTTTGAATGAATGTTGTAGGGCATATGTTTCTGTTTTTAAATGTAAGTTGTTTGGAAACATAGTTTCCAGGCAACTAATAAATCTACAGTAATTATTACTTCATGGGCTTCTTGTAGAAAGGCAAAAGCCCCCCCCCACAAGCTGAAGATGAGCTGATAAATGGACTGTACCATTTCAGTCTACAGGTGGGGCTTGTATGATTAAATGTTGCTCCACACAGAGAAATTCTGTATAGAAAACACAAGCATGTCAGGGAGAAGTCTAGATGTCTTCCAGACTCTGCCGTTTTCCACATGTGTTGATGATTTTGCATGGAGCCATGTGAGCCCTCAGCTGCGGTCTGAAGTGGTACAGCCACTAAACATATTTACCACTTCAAATGCTATTAGTGAGAAGTAAGGCTATGTGTAAGTTGGAAATGTCATAGGACTGACATGACTCTGAAGGTTCATTTGCATGCATTTACATCATCAGTATTAAAGGCATCCGGTATATTTTTCCTCAGTGGAGGCAAACACTTTTATAAAGTCCACACATCATGACCTTGCACAGCCTCCATTTCTTGGACTAAATGGAAAGCTGTGCTAAAAGAGGCCAGTTGTGACAGCAAACTTTTCCTGTGTCTGTCTGTCTGTCTGTCTATCTATCTATCTATCTATCTATCTATCTATCTAATTACCAGAGAACTAATTACCAGAAGTCTGGTCACTATTGATGAAAAGGCACATTTTTGGTGAATTTAAGACCAAGGTAAACAATACTGTTTGCTCTATTTGCATTAATGACTAAACTTTGCTTGCTGCTTAATTTGGAACAGCTGTGAAAGAAATTATTGTCCGCCCCTTCTGTTTCTCCAGAAGAAACCCTCTAAGCATTCATCTTAAGTCAAGATGGTTTAAAGTTCAATAAGTTGTACTTGTTTTCCTTTTTGTATTGATTATACCCTAGTGTATATTTTGAGTACAATATAGTGCATTATCTATCTATCATCTATCTATCTATCTATCTATCTATCTATCTATCTATCTATCTATCTGGGTCTTGTTGTTGTCTATGTACTGTTAATGTTTAATAGGCCAGAATCTCAATTTACTGTATATAAGTTAAAACAAAGGTCTAGCTAGGGGGTAAATTTTACGCCGCCCCCCCCCCGTCAACCTGCCAGCATACCTGTGCTTCCATTTTATTCAAGTTTCAGCTTAGCCATCAGAATTTATCTGATAAACTGTGCAAAGCAAATTCACATACAAAGCGGTGTGTAAATGAATATATTTTTGACAATGTATTTACCCCTCCAGTACTTTGGAGGGCTTTTTTGTATGTCAGGGGTGGGGAACCTCCCTTGATATGCCAGGAGCTCTAACGTGCCTGCAAGGCTATTTTACCTAAACTATGCCACCTGTCAATCAGCTGATGTTATGGATGGGGGCAGGGTTCAATTCTACATCAGCAGTGCGATTTAACGCCCTACTCATTGACTGATGAGACAATTGGAAAGAAATCTATCCTTCTCTCCTATTTTTTAGGGGAGACTGCTTGCAAAAGAAATCATATTAGGCAAAATTAAATGCAAAAATGTCCATAATATGAGAAATGCATACTAAAATGCTGACATTGAGGACCTTTTTATAAACACAAGCTGATGTGGTGATCTGAACTTAAAACTGTAAAAGTGAGAAACTGAGAGAAACCAAAACTGATAGAAACATAAGAAGAGCTTGCTGGATCAGGCCTGTGACCTTCGTATCTCCACTGGCTGTTGTTATTCCTTATATATCTAGATAACTCTTTTGTTTTATTCACTGAATGACTATTGTTTTAAATAACTAACTAGCCTTATGAACCAAGGAGTGCATGCTAAAAACCCCAAAGATGCTTTTCTCTTCTTTTTAAAGAACACAATGTCTTCATTGATAACATTGCTATAGTTATTTTCTTATAGAAAAGTAGCTCACGTAACAGAGGCTGGTGCCACTCTTCATGCTACCAAAGACATTTTTTTAAAGAAACATATAAAGCAATTTTTGCTCTGATGCTAAATTGCTTAGAAAAGTTTATCCTGTTTCTCTGAGCCTCAATAGAATAATAGTGCTTAAGGCCTCTTTGAAAAGCTTGTGTGCCTAATTTCCAAGGCAATTAAGATCCTCAGATGACAAGACGAAGTCATTTTTATTTTTTCTGCCTGCCTGCCTTAATTGTCTTGGGATTGATGTGAATAGAAAAGCAAAGTTTATCACATCACTGCATCCACCTTCCTATTTAATGTTCCAAATTTGGCATAATACATTGCTTGCACACCACATATATTTCTTTGCTACCGTGGGCAAAAATAGGCTTTTTAAGACAAGCAGTTTTCTCCTTTCGTTTGCACTCTCCTGTGCCCCATAAAAATCTGCTCCAGGGAGTTTTTTTGGGGGGGACTTCTAAAATAGGTTGAGAGGGAACTGTGAAGGAATGGGGAATTGGTAAAAATTTTGCCCCTCCCCTTCTGCCAAAGGAGTTTCTACTGGATTGGAGTCTCTTCCCTGAACCCTTGCATGCACTGAAGTTCAATTTGAGATCTAAATCAATGGGATTTATTTCTGAGAAAAATATATTTAGGAGGAAGCTGAAAGTGAACTCCGGTGTCTGGAAAACTAACTAATTTAGAGAGCAACCTATACACAGGAAGCTGGTATAAAGCAAGCCTAGTGTAGGTTTGGTGGCATAAGTACACCAAATCTGCTTACACTGGAGCAGGGCTACTTTTGGTCAAAGCCTGGCAAAGGGAAAACAAGCCTTTAAAAGAGTGTTTGAGTTGCGTTATGTTTTTCATGGCTTCACCTATCAACAGCTTGCCAGATCAGTGACTTAGCTGAAAGAACTCAAAATCCAGCCACCTGGAACACCCCTTTCCATGGCTTATACCACCTTGAGATCCACTAGGTTTGGGTCGGTCCACTGGGTTCTGACTGAGCTGATATAAGCAATTTTTAAAAAATGTAGTATAAACACTAACAATTGGGAAACACTTGCCTGTGAGTGCTCCAATTAGAGAACAGCCTTTACCAAAGGTGTCATGGGCTTTGAAGACACTCGAACGCAGGATGCAAGGGAGAAACACCATAAAAGGAAGGCATGATTGGCAAATCCACACCGCGATCAACTCCTACCCAACTCCAAACCAATGTCCCCACAGTGGAAGGACGTGTGGATCCAGAATTGGCCTCCACAGTCACTTACGGACTCATTGTTAAAACCGTGTTTATGGAAGAGAATCTTACCTGGCTATGAGTGAACGCCAAAGAACAAGAAGAAAGATGGGAGATCCTGTATGCTGGTGTTCCTCCTGCTGAGCAGAGAATGAGGTAGTTAAGCTAGCATAGCTTTGGTCAGTGCTATTTTTCTAGAAAATGAACTTCTCCCTTGTTTTCTTATAATGGCAATGGCACCCATCTGAGTGGTGCCAGAGCTGAGCTCCGGCTGAAAAATGGTCTGACTTTGCTGTCACCAGGAACCTCTCTTCTTAGCTGGAGATCCACTGGATCCGAACCCTGCTCATCCCAGCTGAAATTTTCATAATATTTTTAAAAATTAGAAATATAAGCAATCAAGAAGTCACAAACCGAGACAGAAAGACATCTCACCAGAAGAAAGAGATGCTGAACTTCTGTGCAGACATTTGGAGATGGCAATAGATCCCATTAAAAATATCCAGCCCTATTCTTTGATGTCCTGTAATTTTTATGTTACTTATGTATTTAAAAGATTTATAAGCCACCTTCTGAGATAAAACACTACTCTCACAAGATAGATTCAATCTAAAAACAAAACCCAGTAAAACATATTACATTTTTTTAAAAGAAAATACTTAAATAATAAATATATAAAACCAACTTAATACCATTTAAGACCAGCTAAGTATTAAAAACCTTAGAGCCATTTTAAAATCCTGTAGGACCACAATAGTGTCTATGAAAAAGCAGCCTGAATCAGATGAATCTTTAATGCCTGCTTAAAGGTCTGCAAGGAAGGGGCCATCCATGAATTCTGAAGAAGGTTGTGCAACCTTGGGACCATCACTGAAAAAGACCTCTCTCTCCCCCCCCCTCCCTCAGCAACCTAGTTGATTGCATTGATGGCTGTTGGGCATATAGGGAGGGCCTCAGAGATAGATCTTAAAGCATTGGCAGGCTGTTACAGTTGAAAGCAGTACTTTAGGTAATCTGGCCCCAAATAACTTCCCAATCCCTAGGACACTTCATACATTCCAGTTTTCTAAATCCCACAGGGAGCCTCCTCTATGCAACAGACATGGTATTGAATATGATGACAGCAACAGTAGGAGCAAGTGCAGCTTTGGGGATAAGGCTAAATTTGTGGCCCTGAGCCTGCTTTGAACACACTTATCCTCTATGTATAACATGTGAAGAAAGCTTATCACATTATTTAAAGAGTAGGAATTGTGCAAATGTCTCAAAATATTAATATTATATTTTCATCTAAGGAGATTTTTTTTTTTGTTTCCTGTGCTAATGAAAAGCATTTAAAAACACTTTGTGAAATTATCATTGGCATGTCTCCTTCTTCTAAATGGTGGTTTAATGAAGCCTTCTTCAGGGGCAGAGCCATACAATTATCTCCATAATCACTGCTGACCTTTTAAAATATTTTCCATGTCTACAGATCTAATATTTCATTTGTCAAACATGAAAGGTGGAATTCATATTTTTTTAAATGAAAAAGGGTAGTGCAGCACCTGCGTTGCAAATCTACAACCCACTTAAACCCACAAAAGCAGCAATTAAATGAACCCAAGAGGCAGAAAGACCTGAAACAAGACCTTTACCCCATAAAAGAACAATCACAATGAGTGTAATTCTTAATCTTGAAGTGTTTACTCAAGATTGTATCATGGCCAGAGTCTGCTTTTGCCATTCTTGGCAAAGGGTGAGAGTTGACTGGCTCTGGAACAGGACAAAATCTGGGGAAGGTACCAAGAGATAATGCCAGCACATCCAAAGGCACAGGGACTAGTCAGAAGAATATTGGGTAACATATACATGCAATGTTTGGAAAGGACCACCTGGGGAAAGGTGGCAAATCTGTGCCTCTCCAAGTGTTTCAAAGAGCCACAGATTCCTCAACTCAGGTAAACACTCCTAGAGTATAGTTGTGTTGCCCTTGAACAGTGTCCATGTCAGGCTTTGGGGAATTGGCTTCCTCCCCTGTGGCAGTAAATAAGAAGAGATCAAACAAAAGGAACTTCTTACCAGTTAGATTCATTAGTAATCACAGTGAGAGACAAAAGAATCCATCTACCTAGAATGGCAGTGCTTCCAATTAAGGCTCACATCCCCTCCATCCCTGTTAATCTACATCACTCCTATGTCTTGTAATCTGACCTTGTACCCTCTGCACTTTCTGTTCTGAGACTTACTGAGCTCTTCTCGACCTTGGGGAAGGTGCTGGAGGAATGCTGTCCAAAGACCGTGAATAACCCTCTCTCTTCCAGTGTTTCTTCTCCTAGCTGTTCTCCATCCAGGATTTCCCAGCTTCTGCCTTCTGAACTATGCCCCTCTGCAAACCACTGTTCCAAATCTACACTGTCTTGGGAAGATTCAGGATCAGGATCCTGGGAAGATTCAGGATCAGGATCAGGATCAGAGGGAGGGATGGCTCCCACCATTCTTCCTCAGTGCAGCCCTCCTCAGCACGGTCCCTGACAGTCCACCAGGGTGAAGAATACAAGATAGAGTGCTGCTATTACTTTGCAACATGTTGCATAGTTGAGAACATTAAGGTCTAGCAGTCCAAGGAACACATCAGAGGTGGGTCAATCATCCCCTAGTAAAATTCATTTTAATTCATTTAAAAATGTTGATACATTTCAGCAGAACTTTCAGTCATGGCATGTTGGTACGCATGAGAATCAAGAGAGAATTACAAATCTGGAGGTCTAAGTAGCCAAAGTCTCCATGAAACAGAATCTAGAGAGTTGTACGAGGCGTGAGGCTTGTGGAAACATACTAACAAGCTACGGATTTATTAAGCCTAAATCAGGACAAAAGAAACATGCCATCTTTCTTTCCATCTCCTCCTCAGAGAGAGAGTCAAAAGCAAAAGCTATACACAACGGACGTTCCCAGCAAACTGTGCTGGAATGTAAACAGACATGTGACATGTAACAATCTCACACGTCTGCAACTTAAGGTGGAATGGGATTTCCCAACAGTTACCACAAGTAACACACGGGGGGAAGAAGGATTGTATCTCACCCTACACTCATCAGCTGATATTATCTAGCAGGTGTGCCAACTTGAATAAAATATTGTTGGGGGGGCAGGTAAGTCCTGCCCTGATTAATTGATCACGTCGCAGCACATGCACCATTTGAATGAATGGTAATGCCCATCAACTTTTTCGGGGGGCCCTCAAATATTTTATTTGGGCGCTGAAGGGACCTCGGCCCCTAGGAGTTGGCTTCTATGTTACCCAGTGATACCAGCTGATTGACAGGTGGGCATGGTTGGGAGAAAATGGCCTTGTGGGCCAAGACTGGCTTGCAAGTCAGAGTTTTCCCAGCCTGCAGTAGTCCAAATATAAGTAAAAGATCAGCATATCTTGTCCCCCAAAACCCACTCTTATACCAACAGGTGGTTTGCTTTATTGCAGGTAGTAATCCAACCTGGCAAAAGGTATTTGTTGATCAGGACATGCTTGGAACAGTAATTTTACTCACTGCTATCTATGGCAAATGTCCATTTTTATCTGTTATAGCCGCTGTTTGCAGCAAGTTCATTCAAGAAAAGTGTACATTCATATTAAATAATGGAAAATACACATGATAACTAAATTTCCGTTGTCCTTTGTTGGGATTATGGAGGAAGATAATTAAAAGAGATTTTCCTAGATTTTCCATGTGTTTCTGAATGTTACAAGTGGTTTGGAGATTGAAGCCCGTGGTTTTTTGTGGTAGTTGCCATCATACCACTGTAAAGATTAACATTGCTTTATGAAGATACCTGATTTATAAGAGGTAAGACATGATAGTTGGTTCACATTTCTGATTTACAACATAGCATTTCTTCTAAGTCATGCTGCTGATCTGAGAATCAGATTAGTCATTTTCTTTTGTGTATACATATTTAGATTAATAAAAAAATGGGCTAATTTGATTGTTTTCTGAATCATGCCTTTAGATATCTTAGCTGAAAGCCACGTGGCCTTCCTCTTTCAAAACAGTTTCCCCAAGGTTATGAATTCTTTCCTAATTTCGTGACTTTGAAACCTTTCTATTTTATTTTATTCTCTCTTTATGCTGTTTCAGAGATAATTTCATTGACTTTCCAGAATCTTCTTTTGCCAAATATCAAGGTTATCAATATACTAAAATGCACTGTACTTGTCCCATCAGCAAACTTTTTAAAGAAACTTTTGCTGATAACAGCAATATTTCTCAAATCTGTTAATACAGTGGAGAAAGGAATGAATGATGCCATAGATAGGACTCATTATTTTATGCAGAAACACAATCTCTGAAGTGTCTAGAAGTCACAAGCTGGAAAGTATTTTGACCTCATGTATTGTACTGTATTGTTTTGTTTCTCTCTCTCTCATTTTTCTTCTGGTAAACTCTGGCAAAGGTGGCATACATAGAGTTAATAATTTAAAGTATTTAGGATTGCATCCAAAGCAGTGTGAAGTCACTGGCCTGTTAGTGCAAGGATTTCCATTTGCACAATTGGATGCCCTACCTTCAAGTGGTAGGCAGTATATACTTTAGTTTTGGTTTAGTTTGTTTAGTTTTTATTTCATTTACATCCCACCTTGCCTACAAGGAGCTCAGGACGATGTCCTGTTTTATTCTCACAGCAAGCCTGTGAGGTAGGTTTGGCTGAGAGAAGGTGATTGGCCCAAGGTAGTCCATGGCCAAGCAGGGATCATTATAACCCAGATCTCCCAGGCACTCACTAGTCCATGCTGGCTAGATACAATCCTCACTGCAACCTTACAACGTAAAATAGACATTGCACATGAGAGCAGTAAGAGTCTTAGAATCATCAGTAGGTTACAGAAATCATCAGTAGGAATAGCAAGATTAAGCAAAGTGAGGGAAGAAGAATATGTTTTGTTAGAAAAAAGCATGAGGAAAAATTAAATTTTAGGAGTGTGAAAGCAATATAGATGTCACACAAGGTGCAATTTTGCAGATAAAGTGGCTCGTGCAAGGCCATACAGTGAACTCCATGGCTGGGCAAGGATCTGAGCCCAGGGACTCAGGTAAAGAAAAAAGCCCAGGTTTCTCTAATCCATGTCCAGCACTCTGCCCACTAAACACCACACTGGGTCTCAAACTATGACATGCAGTAGTGGTGATTTGTTCCACCCACCTTGAGTAATAGTACTAAGATAGTAAGCAGGCTTGTTTTGATAAGCTGTAAGCTACATTTAAAAAATAGGGCTGGTCAACTAATGCAAGAGAGGGAGAAGGAGAAGGAGAAGGAGGAGGAGGAGGAGAGCAGGTGCCATGAGAACTGCCAGTTAAATTCTGTGTCCTTTATGGTGAGTTTGCTAGCAGCTCTAGGTGACCCTGCCAAATAGCAAGCATCTCGTGATTCTCCTGCAGGCATTCTTGTGTAGATTAGAAGCTGAATGTCACACAGTCAGCTGGGTTTTAGGCACGCTGGATGCCTGAGACTGGTCTTTCTTGGCAGCCAGCTGGAAACACCATTTCTATTGAAATATGCACCTCTGGCTCCCCTCTTTTATGAAGCCTTCGACTGCACATCTCAATCCTCACCCATAATATAAATGAAACGAATTCTTGGCGCTCTTACTTGCACGTATCCCTTATTAACCTTTTCTCTTCCTTCTCTTTGTTCTCTCTCACCCATGCCCTCTGAATTTAAATCACACACTGTATTTATGCTACTCTATAACATGCTGTGTGAACTGATGCTATATGGCTTTATAATCCTTTCACACAATATGCCCTGTTCTTGCTCACCTCACACAGGGAGGGAAAGAGGAGGCAGGCAGGTTTTTTGGCCTCTCATAGAGGGAATGCTGTTGAAAGCAACGGAGGATAAACCCGGAGGTTTGAGCAAGAGAAAAAATATAATGGAGGGGAAACAATACAATGTGATACAGATTTATGACCAGGAGTATCATTCTGTTCAAATGTCTGCCAACCTGCTTCTTTACTACCACACATCCATGTACTAGATATACATCTTATTTGAAGCATGGAATAAGGCAGGGACGGTGAACATGTGGCTATGCCAAGTCCCACCAACTGCAGCCACATGGCTAATGTTCCAGGTAAGTCCAAGAACATAAGCAGGGTCCACCAGTTTCCCATCCTTGGAATAAGGACCTTCTCCCTCAACTGTTTTGCTCCTGCTTCTGTAGGAGACCTGTGAAAAAAACACAGTTGCCTTATTTTTCATATGAGCCTTTTTTTTATTTAAAAAAAATGAATTTAATGAGTAGCTTGACTAGGCAAAGGTTGCTCAACCTTTTACGTCTAATGCTCACTAGAGAGCATTTTAAAACCACAGTCCTTGGCAAATGAGAAACTCAAAACATTCACAATAAGAACTCCAGTTAAAGACATGACTCATTAATGAGTAGTTCATATGGCGGAGAATCAAGGAATGTGTTCTCATTGTGTGGAACTACACTCCTTCAAGAGAAAACTATCCTTGCCAAGTTACTGACCCTATTTTTTCCCCCTCAGTCTGTGTGATGTCAGACAGGCAGCACTTGTTTGTACCAGATTCCTGTTTTGGAGAATGAAAGAACTACCGTTCCTTTGAAACATGTAAAATATATTGTATGTAAGGTAAAGGACCCCTGGATGGTTAAGTCCAGTTGAAGGCGACTATGGGGTGTGGTGCTCATCTCACTTTACAGGCCGAGGGAGCCGGCGTTTGTCCACAGACAGCTTTCCGGGTCATGTGGCCAGCATGACTAAACCGCTTCTGGCACAATGGACAGAAACCAGAGTGCATGGAAACGCCCTTTGTATGCAGAGCAAAGGAGCATGGAAGCTGCCTCACAGAGTCAGACCAGTGGTACATCTAGCTCAGTCTTGTCCACACTGACTGGCAGTGTCTCTCCAGGGTTTCAGGCAGGAGTTCTCCCCAGCCCTACCTGGAGATGCTGAAGGAATTAAAGATGAGACCTGCTGCCTGCAAAGGCAGTGCAAAACACTGAGCGATGGCTTTTCCCTGAGGAGGTGGAGAGGAAGATCTGTGGCTCTTTCGGTGTCCCTGGATTATAATGCTCAGCAGTCATGCTCATCGGCCATGCTGACTGGGACTGATGGGAGCTGGAGTCTGATAATGTTTGAAGAGCCTACAGGCACCCACTCTAAGGTGTCAGTGCTGTGGGCAACCACACCCAAGTCCCAAAGGTGCACTTTCCAGTTCAGAATCTCTGAAGTCCATAGTCTGAGTGAGGCAATGCAGTGCTCCCTAGACCCCGCAAATACAGAAGGCCAGAGCATAATGCTTATACTAGCCAATCCCAAGGCTCTGTACTTTCTGCCAATCACAGCGACTAATGTTGCACATCCCTATTCCCGAAGTGGGCTCTGAAGCTTTATCATATATAGTCAATGGTAGCTCACTAGGCTAGCTCCTTGCTGTAGATCCTAAGGTTCCTAATTAAAATCCTAGAGTGCTTTATATGAGAGAAACAGTCTTATGGGGTCGGGATATAGACTTCTCCTGTAGCTCCTCTACTCCCAGCACTGGTTTGAACCAGCCACTGCAGAGGCACATAATTGCAGGGGAAGAAAAGATTAGTCGTATACTGTTGAACTTCAAAGGATTGGTTTGGGTTCCATTGGAAGCACTGCCCTAAAGTTCAGGCCAGTTCTTTTTTTATATCTCATTTGTGACTCCTTTAAACATTTACCTTGATTTCAGTCATACCGAGAGATTGACAGCATGGTGCAAAGCTCTAATAAGGCATATCTCTGTGGCTTCATGCGCTCTGCAGCTCACTTTGAAAGCGGGCACCAGTGAATGTTTCTAATGGCCAGCTGAGTTAAACTGATGAGGCTACCAATGCCAGCTCGAGTTTGATGTAAGAATCCCGTACTGTTTAAACCAAAAATACCATGGAGCGGGAAGGGATTTGCAGTCATAGGCAACCTGTGCAGCAACCTGTGATATTATGACTCACTTCATTTGTCAGAAAAATGCATTGAATGCCATCTGGTTCAGGCACTTGGTTTTATCAGAGGCCACTGTGGAGCCAGCATGGGGAGGGGGTAGATGCAGCAGAAGTGGCAGATCCAGCCTCCAAGCAACCTGCCTCTGCTGTTGCTGCCACCGTGGCAGCAGCCAATGCATTCCTTTGAGGCTGGGTCTGCTGTCCTATGGATTCTGCACCTCACTGATGTCTATGCAACATGAAAATTCACTGTCACCCCTCCTCCATTTCTGTATGTCTCCCTACATATGTTCATTATAACATCTGTACAGAAACAACTCTGTTCACAAATTATGATGCGTTTGTTATGATCAGTAAGAGACACGGGGTTTCAGCTAAGTCATACACTGAAATCTAAGTACTTGATTATATTGAATACATTGATTTTCATGATTTTCTGAGTATGACTTAGCTGGATATAAACTAGGACCAATTGGCAAGATCCTGAACTCCTTTGCACATCTTGAGTCAATGCGCATATATCATCTGAAGCAAAGCAGCATAACATCAAATGGAGTCAGATGGAAAGTGAAGAATATCACCTTAGAATTTCACTGCAAATTCTTAGAATATAAGATGAACCTCTCATCTAAATCAGGCAATGGTTCCTTAGGAGCAATTCATTGGGGCAGGCAGGCAAATAAAATAAACACTTTCTGTTTTGGCAACAGCTGGAAGGAAAATATTTTTAAGGGTCTTGAGGCTTTGCTTCCCTGCGGCTTGGAGTCATTGTTAACTGGGTAATGAGAGTGTCAAATGTTATCAGACTATAATGTGAGTGAATACAGTTCTGACAGGTAGAAATGACTTTACTAGGAATCTGGCAGTGAAGACATTGACCTTTTTTAATGGACTGGCATAGCAAGTTCCAGATCCAAATGGTGGTAGCTTAGTCAGCTATCCTTAGGTGGAATGGATTGCTAGATAACTGGCTGGTATTAGAGGTAGATGCTTAATTTGTACCAAGCTCACCAGGGCTCAGAAGCTGTTCCCAGTGCTAAGAATCACATCAAGACACCATAAAGTAGTATTAGGTGCCTTCTGAACACGTGCTGTGTTCTCCCTTTCATGGAGGAACCACAACCTTCCACCTCACTTTTGAGATTTGGAAGCAGGGCTTCGAGGTAAGATTGTCTCCTTGTTTTAAGGAAATAAACTACTGCACAGTTGCCTGCAACTAGGGTAGTAACAAATCCTCTCAGTGTTAGGGTGGCCACACACACCGGGGTTGACAACATGTCACCTGTAGGTGCAGTGGTATCCTTAAGGTCTTCCCCAGGTGCCCACAAATCTGCGAACCACTCCCACCCTTACTCACTGCCTCTTCGGTCTTAAGGTGGTATGGTTGGTTACCCTTTTCTCCCTTGAAAAGTACATAGATCTGAAGATGAAGGAGGAAGTTGGGTGCGTGATGCTGTTTCCCACTTCCTCTTTCAGCTTTTCATGGCTGAGATTAATTCAATGGCTTTTACCCAGGTCTCATAGAAAAGCAAAGTGTGCATGTGTGCCTGCTCTCTTTCTTTCTTGGAGGGGACACTGATCTGGAGGAAGAGAGAGGGAAATAACCAGAGGAGGTGGCACCCACAGTACTTGCTCAAAAGTGCTCATGCGCCTAAAGAGGCTAGTGACACCTGACATACACGTTGCCAAAAAGACCATAAATCCACCTAGACCCTGGACATTTTGGAGGATATACAATGTTGGCCAGACTGCCAGCAGAGTTGCTGTTGCTGCCAACCTTGCTCCTCCAGAGAGAGAGAGAGAGAGAGAACCAATCCAGAGAAACTGCTGGAGAATTTCTCCTACACCTGGAGAAATGGTGAATTTAAAGAGGCCTTTTGTTCATGGCTCTTGGTGGAACACAGTGCTGCCAACTCAGTTTGCTCCCAGCAAAGTCATAAATAAAGCTTTCCAGGAACATGGTGGGCTGGCAGGGACCTCTGTGTGACAGGGATCTTTTACCACAATGTGACCACAAAAACATTACCTTGAAGTAGAAAATGATCATGTGTGAAGAATATGAAGATAACGTCTCCCCACCCTCCTTCTGCTTGCCTGCAAAAAGCATTTTTACTCTGGGTATTTTCAAAATGAAGTTTTAATTAACCTTATTTAAAATGATTGACAACGATTGCTTTTTCAGTTGGGGCCTTTGATGGACAACGCTGTCAAAAACAAACAAAAGGAATGAATTCAAACATCAGATTAACCCAGTGACTCACCACTGTACAGAATTTGTACTCCTAGGAAAAGGATACTGTGACTCCTTTCTTAACTCTTCTCGCTGTGTAGGCGTTTTTAGATCAGAACCAGATGTCAGATCTCATGAATGCTGCAATACCTAGGGAAAGCCTAAGGAGAACACGTCAAAAGGGAGGAGACCTTGGTGGGTCCCCCACAACCAAAAATGTAGGGGATGAAGGAAATGATGAGACACACTCCAGTATGAGTGTACATGCCTGGGTGGAGAAAAGGAACCTGCGCAAACTAAGCAGAATGTCTTCATGGAGCTGACACATGCTCAGATGAAGATGCATAGAACTCTTTGCATAACTGGGAACACTAGTAGAGTTCTTGGTTGTATGGAGAAAGCTCTGTGTAATTCTACTTCCCCTGGAGTTACCCTGAAATGGACACTACTGTGGCAAAATGATACTTCTGAAGACTAAACTACCGTATTTTCGCTGTATAAGACGCACCAGACCACAAGACGCACCTAGTTTTTGGAGGAGGAAAACAAGAAAAAAAATATTCTGAATCTCAGAAGCCAGAACAGCAAGAGGGATTGCTGCGCAGTGAAAGCAACAATCCCTCTTTCTTTTCTGGCTTCTGGGATAGCTGTGCAGCCTGCATTTGCTCCATAAGACGCACACACATTTCCCCTTACTTTTTAGGAGGGAAAAAGTGAGTCTTATAGAGCAAAAAATACGGTAAATACTACATCTTACACAACAGCTGAATTTTGGAAATTCTGAATTATATCACATATTCTGGTCCCTAAATATATTATTATGACTTTGTGGGTAAGCAGTCGATGTATGCTAAGACCCTTTTAATTCCTGGATCCAGCAAGTGTTAAAATCGAAGGAAGGATTCAATTTCTTCAAAACAGCACCAAAAGTGTTATTTATTGAGATTTAATCAATCGTAATTCCCAGTTTCTTCTTTTGACTCTATGCAGTTCATCAAGGATCTCCAACATGGTGCCCCATATGTACCACAGAGGCCTTCCCTGATGCCTACAGGGTCCCCACCCCCCAAAAAATTAGACTTTTAAAAAGCATTCTGTTGTAGCCAATAGAATAGGTTCTGGTGTATGTGTGTGTGTTACTACAATTTCTCTGGTTTGCAAACGTGTCCATAATCCCCCAAAGTTGCCATCAGTTTATGAAAAATACCAAGTCTGTCACACAGAAACATATGCACAAATTTGTTTGATTTTTTATCATCTGCCTTTTAAAAAGTCTCAACAGCATTATGATCCTTCCTGGCTAGGGCCAAACCTTATTTTCAAAGGACAGAGTGTCAGTCAACTTGTGACAGAATAAGACTTCAAAATAATGAGAAATAGGAGAAAACAGGAAATACCTTCTTCTGCGATGGAGCGAAATAAGCTTCGCATTACAATATGCTGACTGAATGCTGCCACATATAAGCCTAGAGACAATGAGCAACATTTTCAAATTGCTTCACGAGCCACTTTTGTATTCACACTGTATACTCTAAATGGTAAATATCTGAGACAGTATGCTGATAAAGTGGTCCCCAGGAGAGACATTTAATGAGCATGCAACCCAGTGGTACAAAATATTTGACTATTATTTTGCACCCGCTGTAAGCAATCATGCTATTTTACTGTATGGTTGTTAAAATGAGAGCGCCTCATTGCAGGAAGTGAATTCTCACAGGGTGGAATAGAAGAAGTGCAGAGGATACAGCTTATTTCAAATTCAGAAAAGTAAACTTCCTTGCCTGCCATGGATATGTGGAGTCTTTCAAAGGAAGAGAACAATATAGGCACAGCAAAACCTATCTTTTCCCTGAAATAAACAGGGAAGGAGTTCTATGACTGGACCTCTGAATCCAGGTATTAATACACAAGGTATTAATACACAACATTTGTCTTGATTTTGAAAACAAAATTATTAAGACCGCCAAATTTCAACTACACCTATTTCAACTACAGGGTTGCCTGTATAAAGTTGCAGTATGTTGTTTCATGCAACCCTACCATTAAATCTGCATTCCTAGGAAAATGTGCTTTTATAACATTTGGATTTCTTTTCTTTTTTGTATAAGAATGTTTTGCAACACCCATCCACACCCAGTTTATTCAAAAGCAGACCCAAAGGTTTAAGAGGCAATCCATTCTTTTCTAGGAAGGGGAGAATAATAATACATTAACTGTGCAACCCTCTGCATGTCTAATCAGAATTCTGTGCAACAGTATAAATGCTAGCAAAACAACAAAATGGTTCAGGGAAAAAAAACCAAAGTTGGGGGACAAAATAGTTTCTCCTCCAATTACTAGGTCAACTTACCTTTCCCCCCTGAATTGTTGTTTTTATACAGCCCTAAAATTACAGTAATATGTTTGACTTTACCATTTTTTAGTAGAATACCTGCCTAACCAATATCATGGGATGTGGGTGGTGCTGTGGTTTAAACCACTGAGCCTAGGGCAGAAGGTCGGCGGTTCGAATCCCTGCAACGGGGTGAGCCCCCGTTGCTTGGTCCCAGCTCCTGCCAACCTAGCAGTTCGAAAGCACATCAAAGTGCAAGTAGATAAATAGGTAAACGGCGGGAAGGTAAATGGCGTTTCCGTGTGCTGCTCTGGTTCGCTAGAAGCGGCTTAGTCATGCTGGCCACATGACCCGGAAGCTGTTTGCGGACAAACGCCGGCTCCCTCGGCCAGTAAAGCAAGATGAGTGCCGCACCCCAGAGTCGTCCCTTTAACTTTTTAACTTCAAACACAGAACAGAATAAATCGTCTACTCACAGAAACAGTGAATCAATAATTAGTGATGAAATGCTGCAGCAGAGCAGGGAGTGATGGTAAAACTAACAAATTCATAATGTGTGTGTGTGTGTGTGTGTGTGTGTGTGTAGCAATATCAGCTTTGGAACTACAAGCTCCCTGTTCTACATTTGTACAAGCTTGACTGTTCTACATTTGGAGTCTATTGTCAATGAAGCTATACCACGAGAGCAGGCTTCCTCAACCTTGGACCTCCAGATGTTTTCAGTCTACGATTCCCATCATCCCTGACCACTGGTCCTGCTAGCTAGGAATCATGGGAGTTGTAGGCCAAAAACATCTGGAGGGCCAAGGTCGAGGAAGCCTGGTGAAGGAGTTTACACTTCACCAAAGTGTTTTGCAGGCATGCTCCTAATGAAGAAAAAAAGAGGCATCAAATAGAAAGCAGTAATGATACGTGTGCCCTTGATAAATAATTGTATGGTGATAGAACATGCTTGTAATGATGTGACTGGAATAGAGACTAGTTGATTTAGAAGTTACTGGAATAGAAATTATTCTGGGCACTCAAATGGATGTGGAAGTACTTTATAAATGTAAATATCAGTGCATGCATTTTATAGATACAAGGACAGAGATATCCCCCTAAGATCACTTTCTAATTCCAAAAACAGAGCCAAGAATAAAACGATGGTCTCTT
This sequence comes from Podarcis tiliguerta, assembly GCF_965153285.1. Taxonomy (NCBI): domain Eukaryota; kingdom Metazoa; phylum Chordata; class Lepidosauria; order Squamata; family Lacertidae; genus Podarcis; species Podarcis tiliguerta. The sequence goes on from NC_139537.1 coordinate 35,062,852, forward strand.
AACTTCCCGCAGTGCCACATTATTTGCAGACAGATATCTATTGTGGTTTTAGTCATTTATTAATTAACGTACACAAACATAACGTACCCAATAAGAGAATGGGAAACACTAAGAACAATTGTCCTGCTGGGCATGATGCATTAAAGGCAAGATAGAGATGAAACAGTTCAAAACATTTCAACATTTGGATTTTTACATCAAAATCTAATTTTGAAATTTGACACCCTAATGCCAGAATCAAAAATTATCATTTGGACCACTCTTTCATAGGAAGCTGACCCACATGCTTCCTTTTTTTCCTTTTTTCCTTTTGGCAAAAGCCTTTTATTAGGCCAGAATGTTAAAAATATTTATGCCACTGTGAATATTTTATTAAATTTTACTATAATTCTGTAGAGTAGACCCACTGAAATGAATAAGTTAATTTCAGTGGGTCTACTCTGAGTAAAAGGTAGTTGAATACCACCCATTGCAAGCAATCATGCTATTTTACTTTCATTTCAAACCTTACAAGGAAATAATTCATCCATGGCAACAGGGTAATTGAACTCACTAACCCTAAATGCAGATATCTGTCTTGTTGCAAGGAAAGGTAGGGGGTGTTCTGCTGTAATCGTTACTTCTGTTTTGATATGGATAAGATCAATTCTGGTTTTAATCAGTAATGACTTTTATATTGTTATTTGTTCTCTACTGCTTTTATTTGATAGCCATTTCATATATATTTTTTAAAAATATTGTAATAATAATTAAAAAAATATTATTTACTCAGGGCGGCTTCCAACACATAATAAAACATCAAACATTAATATCTTTTTACCATATTCTTCTATTATTTTCAATTGTCCTCAAGCTTTTAAGGAAATTAGACCGCAAGATCTAGTAAGAGACTCATTAAAGAAAATGAACAAGTTTTTAAAAATATTGGGTCATATGCTCTTTGCTTGTTTAAACTGAACACAAACCATAATGTGAAAATCTACCCCCCACCCCATGTTAAAGCCCTTTGGACTTTGCTGAGCCTCCAGGGTATAGCTCACTGCAATAACATTCAGTTCACCCTGTCACAGTCTTTCCTGCTGAGATATATTGTATTTCTATTTAAACTGCAGTCATTATTTTTTAAATTTGTATCTATTATGTGTACAGTTTTAGTATATGCAACTTCTTTGCAAATCAATGTCCTCTTTTTGTCCTCTTTTTCTTTTCCGGTGTTACATTTCCCTTTGTGCAAATGGAGACCCTTCTAGAAAACTGAGGTCCACAGCTGGGAATCTCAGGAGGGGAGAGAGCTGCTGTTCTTTTGTCCTGCTTATGGTCTTCCCAGAAGCATCTAGCTGGCCACTGTGAGAACAAGATGGACTAGATAGGCCTTTGACCAGATCGAGCAACAATCTTACAGCATTCATATAAAAAAAGAAAATTGCTCTGGTGCCTACTATTTAATAGCTACAGTCATATCTCAGGATAAATGTGCTTCAAGTTAAGTATTTTTGTGTTGCGCTCCGTGGCGACCTGGAAGTAACGGAGCGCATTACTTCCGGGTTTCGTGGCGTGCACATGTGCAGATGGTCAAAATGATGTCACGTGCATGAGTGGAAGCGGCAAAACATGACCCGCAGATGTGGGTTGCATTTGCTTCAGGATGCGAATGGGGCTCCGGAACGGATCCCGTTCGCATCCCGAGGTACCACTGTATTTTAAAATGTCAAAACAGTCTGTTGTTTTGCCAGGGTTGTGTTTGCTTTACAGAATCATTTCATCTAAAAATCCAGGCTGCATGAAGGGAAAAAGAAAGTACAGTGGTACCTCAGGTTACATACGCTTCAGGTTACAGACTCCGCTAACCCAGAAATAGTGCTTCAGGTTAAGAACTTTGCTTCAGGATGAGAACAGAAATCAGGCTCCAGCAGCGCGGCAGAAGCAGGAGGCCCCATTAGCTAAAGTGGTGCTTCAGGTTAAGAACAGTTTCAGGTTAAGTATGGAGCTCCGGAACAAATTAAGTACTTAACCTGAGGTACCACTGTACCCACCCAGTTGAGTTTTATTATTAGCCACTTTCCCAGTCCTATGACACTCTAAAACTTAAACTAGCTACTTTGCTGATGTCTTCCTCTGCAAAAGCTAAGATAATTTAGGATTCCCTCAGAGGCTATGTTTTTTACCTCCAAGACTCTATAGATTTCTTCATCCATCCATTCCTAGACTGCTACACTTGGCAATATATCATAAGGGTGAATTGTAAGAATGAAGATAAATGTAATATACACTAGTGGAGTTACTGGGGTAATCAGGGGACTAGTTCCTGAAGGCAGGCGTAATGCAGACTTCAGAGAAAAATTAGATGCCACCTTTGTGGGGCCTGGTGTAAAAGTTTCACGAGGCAGCAGCTTCTCCAAAAAGTAATCACAAAGGGAAAAAGGGCAATTATTGTCCGAACCAAATGAATTATCTGCTCCATGACATTGCCCCCTGAAAGTCTGATCCCATTCACGGGTGCATATATAGAGCAATTTCCTTCAGTGCAAAGGGGTTATATTACTACTTTTCAAGGGATTGTTAACAGCACATCTGCTATACTCCATATTGTTCTGGGCTTCGCACTCAGGAAAGAAATATCAAATGAGACTGAGAGAGGGCTCAGAAAAGGCCAAATGAAATGATACAATGCCCTCAGGTCTATGACCTGTGAAGGGGGGGAAGTCCCACAGCTGCTCTCCAGGGTTTAGAAGACAGTGAAATGATTAAAATGGTTGGTACTCCTATATGGTAGTCGTGGGAAGTGGCACAAATAAATAAATAAATAAATTTTGGTAATAGTCGCCTTCTGGTAACTCCCAACACCCTCAGCAAACTTAGATTAGAGGCAATGAGGGAACTGAGGGATTAAATCTGAATGGTTCTGACAGGAATTTAGGAGAGGGGCTTCCACAACCCCAAGTCATGTGACCAATGGCTTTTCCGAATGACTTTTGCATGCAAAACTAAAATGATAAATACACGCTCAAATGGTCCACCTTCCGTTTAAAAGTGCCCTGAAGCATCTGGGCTGGATACACGGCTTACAAAATGTCCAATATAAGCACATCTGCTGAATAATTGCTTGTTTGCTTGTTTGCAGACAAAATGAATAATGAAAGCAAGCATGATGAGGCTGCTGAAGATGGGCCTAATTATGTGATTCCTTGTTATGTCTCTATTACGAAACATTTTTTTTTTTTACTTTTTCATATCCACATTTTTTTTAAATTCAATTTTTTTTTTTGTAAAGTTCAGCTTAGTGTTATACTGTCCTGCTCTCAAAAACGTTTTAACACAGAGCTGGGAAATGTGACCATGAGAGAATGTGACTGCGATATTGCAACAGCAGCCACACGCATCCTGGGCACTGTAGCCCTGTATGGGTTAAACTACAGTTTCAGGATACCTTGGGTGAAACTATGTGCTTTAAATATGTTTTAAATGTATAGTATGGGTGTGACCAGCTTCACTGACTGCTGGCCCATTTATGGGCACACTTCAAAGTGCTGGTTACGAACTATGCTCAAAGGGGAAACTGCACTTAAGACAATCTGTTCTACTGTGCTCAATACTGTTGAGCTGTACTTAGAAGTTCTAGCAGAACTGGGCATTTCTCTCTCTCAGGCCCACGTGACCTATTGCTTCCCACACCACTACACGTTCATGTAGCTTATCATGCTGTAATGGAGCTTTCCCTTCCACAGCAGTAGCACAGCAGTGAGTCGCCTGGGATCATTGCATCAACAAGCCCCTCTTTCCATCTTGGGTCCCAGTAAGCTTTTGCAACTCACTCACCCATGACTTACACTTTGTCCCGAGATGAACTATATTCCTTGCTTGCTTCACAGGAATCTCTTGCCTGTCTGGACCGCCATCCTACTGATACGGAAAGGGGGGGGCATGTCTTCTTCACCTCCTTCTTCGCTACAATATATCCATTTATTTCCAACTGTCAATGACAGAAGGGACTAAAATCTATAAATCATAGAAAATCAACGTGCCAATTTGCTCAATTTCTCTAGAACTCCATGACACCTTCCCTGTCCTCCATAATCCCTCAAGCAAAGTGTTAAGACCCTAATCCTGTCAAATCACTCTGCCAAGCCTTGCCTCTGGGCAATGCCAGGTGGCAGACTATGCATACATGGACCATTGTCTTCTCATCACCTGGACTCAGGATGTGCTTATCTGCGCATATCTCCAGCTCTGCATATTCCCCCCTCCCTCCTCCATATGTTAATCCTGTGGAACCCAACCTCTTCTTAATATATTCATGATGTAATCTGTGTAACCCAACCTCTTTTTAATGTATTCATGATGTAACTGGAATGTATTTTGCACTGTATTCTGGGACATGGAGGGAAGTTTCAAAAGTTCATGTCACCCATTTCTCGCTGTTCAATCTCGCCTTGAACCTTGTTGCGCAATAAACATGGATCTTCTGCAGTTTGCTCCTCTCTGGCTGAACTCATTTTCCTCCGCAGGGACCCGCGGACTTAGTCCGACGAGCTGGGTGGCAGAGCAGCCTCGCACTCAGATTTTGCCATAACACTACTTTCAACACAAGCTGTTCTCAGCAAACCCAGGCATGTCAGGGCAGCACTGGGGAGAGCATGGCCAGAAGTTGGCTCTAGCTTTGAGGGGTCCTGGGGAAAGTTCCCTGGGCAAAGTCCCTGATGAACTCATCTGGCTGAGACAGGAGGCTGAGTCACAGTGCTCTGACTTAGGCCCTTCTAAAGTCACACCTGCTTGCACTGGAGCCAGCTCCAGGGGGCTGTGGGTTCTTCGGCACCCACAATAATATATTTCTAGGAACTGCCCCACCCAAAAGTCAATGGGCAAAGTTGAAGCCCTATGTTGCAGGCACCCATAATCTTCAGCATGAGATGGCACCTATGCTTGCTTGAGGCTAGGGCAGGCATAGGCAAACTCTGGCCCTCAAAATGCTTGGGACTGCAATTCCCATCATCCCTAGCTAACAGGACCAGTGGTCAGGGATGATGGGAATTGTAGTCCCAAACATCTGGAGGGCCTGAGTCTGCCTATGCTTGGACTAGGGTGATGCACCACTTCCCCAAACCCATAATTGGACTAAGCTGCAGTGCCATGCTCAGGTGCAGTCAGCCTTTATTTCTGTCTGACGGCTCTGAGTGAAGACTTCTCTACCCCAGGCTCCACCCCTCAGCTTGCTCCTGTTAGGGCAATTTCAAATTTCAGGATGACAGGCAGCTGGGGGGTGTGAGAGACCGCCATGCCACAAACGCTGCCCAACTCTGGACCAGTTAAGCAGTCATTTCCCATACATGCCCCTTTAAAATCTGATCCCAAAAGAAATATCCTTAATCACCCTGGCTTCTTAAGAGATGCCTCCTTGGAATTGTTTGTGATTTTGCCTTCATTTCTTGCTTATAAGAAATTCCCACCCATCTTGAACTCATTTCTCCTTGGCTATTTCTAACCGTGTGATCCCACTCAGTAATTCTTTAACCTTCTTGAAATCAGCAACAGTCCATTGTGCATGTTGATGCTCAGCTTTCCCTTTCCTCAGTATTATGAATCTCATGATGATTTGTCACTTCCACCCAAGGTCCCCACTACTTTCACCCTATTGGTGAATATTGGGTCTAGGATAGTTAATCTTTCAGTCTCTTCTTTTACTTGCTAGAAGAGGATGGTCAGCAAGGCAAGTCCAGAATTTCTTAGACCTTCCATTCTTTGCAGAAAGGTATCATTGAGGTCTTCTATGTACAGTATCTCCTCTCTGAAAGTCTGCTTATCACACATACTCAAACAGCAAAGATTTCATATATCTGCATGTGACTTTGGGTTCCTTTATGCTTGGAAGACTAGGACTTTTGTGAAATTTCTTCAGGGATCATTGGAGTAAGGAGTTATTTCCTAACACAACAAAACTGAGACTCAGACCTGGGCCATCGGTCCCGGAAGATGGCATGATATCACCTCCCAATGCTGGCTGGCTGATGATTAGGGCATATATGTTGAAGCATTCACAAACCTTGGACAGTGAATTCATATTCAACCTACATTGCCCCTCCCCGAAAGAGAGAGGGATAATTAACTTAGTTTGGAAAGCACCTGAACAAATGGTAACCTAAACCCATTCTCTGCACTGAATTCTCCACTTGCTTTGCATTTTACATCACTTCACCAGTCATGTGTAACATTTTATGTGACAGCAGCAAAATTGGTGCCACGGTTGTTAATTTCAAAAATCATATACACTAAAGGACAGAGGTGTACGTTCCCTTTACTTATTATTATTTTTTAATAAAAAAGAAGCAAACACACCACACTCGCATTATAAATGACCTCCCCAAACATACCTGCTTGGCTCACACAGTAAATACTGCCAGCTCAGCAAGTGCTTTTTGCAAAGCTGCTGCACAATGTTGTAATCTGATATATCAGCAATTCAGTATAGCTGCTGACACATCGCCTCCATTTTTGTTGCTGCTGCTCTTTGCACAGCATAAAAGTCTCAGGGCCACCCACAAATGTGACAGCATTGACATCAAAAACTGCATACTGAATGCCCTGTCTGTTTAACCAAAGCACAGAGAGGGAGAGCTAATCATCTAAGTCTGGTCATTCCAAATCTTTTGCTGTACTGGGAAAAAGCTGAGAGATGGAACATGCATCTTTCCTATCCTTTCCAAGGGGGCTGCTTATTTTGTTGCATAAAACATATAGCTGGAAGGGCCAATTCTCCGGTTTAAATTATGCATTAGAGGAAAATGTTGACTCCATTCTAATTGTAGAATCAAATGTTTCTACAGCTCATAAAGGATTTTTTATTTGCACCTAGTCAGGCTTTTCAACACTGCCTTCTTGTATGGCTTTAGAAAGATGTGTTTTACTAAATATATAAAAGTTCCTTACTTGCAGTTTTTAAAAGTTCATATTAGGCAGACACCTTCAAACCCAGCCTTTTAACATCTGTGGAGGAAAGTGTTGCCAAAAAGATGCTCACTAGGTATTGCCTTTTTTATTTATTGTGACTTGCCCTGGGACCTTAGAGTGAAATCAAAACCACAACCATAATAATACTATAATAATGATGCCTGGCTATTGGTGGTGGCAGCAGCTGGGGTTGATGGGAGTTGTAGTCCCCACATTTGTAGACATCATGCATTCAGTGGATATATGAGCAGAGTGTAGAATTGCACCCACAGGCTCCCCCTCACCTTGGCTCACAATGGCTAGGCAGATGCATGGAAGGTCCCTTTTTAGCAAGTGCCAAGTGCCTGGCCACCAGGAAGCAAGGTCAGTGGGCATATTGGCATTAGGGGTGTGGCCAGTGGGCATAATTCCACTCCCTCCTCACATGACCATTGAATGCATGTGAGGGTTGGTATGAAGACCTCTGATATCTCACCTGCTTGTTGCAGCTGAAAAAGAAATCTGGGTTTCATTCAGCACAGGATACAAATGATATGGAGCTACAGTGGTACCTCAGGTTAAGTACTTAATTCGTTCCGGAGGTCCGTACTTAACCTGAAACTGTTCTTAACCTGTAGCACCACTTTAGCTAATGGGGGCTCCTGCTGCCGCCGTGCCGCCGGAGCACGATTTCTGTTCTCATCCTGAAGCAAAGTTCTTAACCTGAAGCACTATTTCTGGTTTAGCGGAGTCTGTAACCTGAAGCATATGTAACCTGAGGTACCACTGTACTACAGTTGTACCTTGGTTTAACAACAGTCTGGTTTAAGAACAATTTGGTTTACGAACTCCGCAAAACCAGAAATAGTGTCCCAGTTTGAGAACTTTACCTTGGTCTAAGAATGGAATCCGAACAGTGGAAGGGCACCAGTGGTGGGAGGCCTCATTAGGGAATGCGCGCCTCAGTTTAAGAATGGTTTTGGTTTAAGAACAGACTTCTGGAATGGATTAAGTTTGTAAACTGAGGTACCACTGTATAATGAAAGCTTTCTACTGAATAAGAACAGAACAAGAATAGAAAAACAGCAATCATACTTTTTGCACTAGGCTTGACAATGTTCAACTTTCAGGATAGAATGAGAGATGGAACATGAACAAGCAAGGTGTAGCCTTCTTCAGATGTTGCTGAACAACAACTTCCATAATCTTTTACCATTGGCTAAGCCAGTTGAGGGGACATGGGTGGAACTGTGGGCTAAACCACAGAGCCTAGGACTTGCCGATCAGAAGGTTGGCGATTCGAATCCCCGTGACGGGGTGAGCTCCCATTGCTCGGTCCCTGCTCCTGCCCACCTAGCAGTTTGAAAGCACGTCAAAGTGCAAGTAGATAAATAGTAGATAAATAGGGTTTCGTGCGCTGCTATGGTTCGCCAGAAGCGGCTTAGTCATGCTGGCCACATGATCTGGAAGCTGTATGGTGGCTCCCTCATCCAATAAAGCGAGATGAACGTCGCAACCCCAGAGTCAGCCACAACTGGACCTAATGTTCAGGGGTCCCTTTACCTTTACCTTTAAGCCAGTTGAGAATGATGGGAGTTGAGTTTCATTAATAACTGGGGACAAAGGTTGAAGAACCCCAAGGCAGATAATATTAAGCTAGATGGACCGATGTTCCCAGCTTCCTGTGTTAGGAAATTAGTGTAGGTTATCCTGTGTGTTACAGCCTGTTGCTATACAGACAGCTCCTAGGTAACATGTTTTGGCAAAGCTTCTGTCTAACCCTTCTCAGAAGCACATAAATGGCATTTGCTGGCCAAGTTAGATATCATTAGTCACAAATGGAATGAATGAAAGGACAGTAGGAACTCGGAAATGACTTAGCGCAGCAAATTAGCTTTAGGAGTTCATGAAAGCAGCATAATATTGTTGCAGTTTTATTCTTGATCTCTGTACTTGCCTGTAATATGGCCAATTCATCAGCTGATGTGAAGCATTATAGCTTTCATGAAGCTTCATGCAGTTAGAGAGGATCTGCCCAAAGGAAAAGATTTATGAAAGAAATGGTGTAAGCCGTGCTCCCCGCCCCATAATGAAAAAAGCCATTGATCTTCCTTCAAGAGCTGTCATTGTAAAAATTTATCAGAGGAAGAATAGCCAGGAAATGCCATGCTTACACTTAACAGAATGGCTGCAGCCGCCCATTGGTTTTGCATAGGTTATAAACACTTTATGGCTACCTTAGTCCGCTTCCATAATTAAAAGCTTTTGCTGCAACGTTTTTATAGGCCAGACAGAGGCTTCTGAAGCTCAGTGCTCTCTAAAGCGATGTAATGCTGAGTTACAGTTTCCTACTATTAGAGTGTCGCTGAGAGAATGCAGATGCTAATGTTACACTCTCATTATTCACAGCCTGTGATACATCCCTCCTGACTTAAAGGCCTGCTTGAATGGCTGGGCTACAGAGGGACAGTTCTGGCCCTCTGTAGAAAGCAAAACCCAGAAGAGACTGCTTGAAGGCACATTCTTATGACCTCAAATACCACCATTTTTCAAGCTTATCATAGCCATCCTTTCCCCAAAAGGTCAGAAGAGATATATGGCACACTCTCTGTAGAGTTTGTAGGCATGACGCAAGAGGGGCTGTATTTTCTGTGTTAAAAATCTACCATTGCATTCTATACTCAATTGGCTGTTCTTCTTGTTATATATCTTGCTATATGTTTCAAAAGATATTTATGTCAGACCTTTTGCATCAGCTTCATACTGTGCTGGCAAGGCATTCAGGGCTGACTTCTTGTCCCTGCAAGGCCCAGCTGCCACTTCAGCTGTTCGCTGTTATCAGCTGAATAAACAAAACATCAGCTACCACAGCTGATAATGAAACAAAGTGGTCATTACTTACAACAGCCCCACACTTGTGTTGCAGAAACCCTGTCCCCTGCTGTTTGTAGGCTTCCAAGTAGATGTTGTCTTACCACTGTCCAGGGAGCTGGCTTCAAGGGTCAGCCATGATGGGTAATGGCCAGGGGCCCATACTGAAAATTGAGGTTAAAAAAAAAAAGCTACATTTCCCACTCAGTTGAGTAGCATGCAAAATAAACTTCAGGACAATGGGGTTTGCTTAGGTTTTTAAGGTTCATGGGTTCACAGGTTAGCAAAAATAGAAATAAAGTGGACTGAACAAACCAGAAATAAACCATATTTTCTTTAAAAGAGGGCTGAGTGGGAATCCCTTTGAATATAGTAGCAGCTGTGCTGGATCAAGGCAAACATCCTCCTAGTTCAGGATCCTGCTTCCATCAGCTTCGGCTGGTGGCCCAGCTCTGTCCCTATCTAGACAGGGATAGCCTAGCTTCTGTCAACTATGCTCTGGTAACCTCTAGATTAGATTACTGCAATGTGGGACTGCCTCTCAAGACTGTTTGGAAACTGCAGCTGGTGCAGAATTGAGTGGTCAGGTTGTTCACTGGGGCAAGACGGTTTGAGCATATAACACCAATCCTGGCCTGACTGCACTGGCTGCCAGTGAGTTTTCAGACCCAATTCAAAGTGCTGGTTTTGACCTATAAAGCTTTAAATATCTCAGGACTGCAATATCTCAAGGACTGCCTCTCTCCATATTCCCTAATCCAGACCCTGCAATAATAATCTGAGGCCCTTCTCCAGAAGCCTTCTCCACAAAAGGTCTAGAGAATGGCAACATAAGAAAGGGCCTTTTCTGTGGTGGCTCCCCATTTGTGTAATGCTCTCCCCTGGAAGGCTCATCTGTTGCCTTCGTTACAGATCTTTAGGCAGCAAGTAAACATCCCACCCAAGAATGGTGACAGCCTAGAAGTGTCCTAAATAAATCTGCAGTTATATTTCACTGCATCTCTGGTTAGATAGCTACTGATTTTACATCATACATTTGTTATTTAATGGAAATCCTTGATTAGGAAACCAGCCTGTCCATGTCTGTCTGTCACATGCTCCTTCTGTGATTACCAAGAGTTAGCTTCTGATGAGCTAGAAATCAGTGACTGGATTCTATGTACCATTATTCTCTTTCTTGCTCTCCCCACCCCCACCCCTCCAGCTTCCAACACTTAGGCAAGTGGGATATATGAGGAAACAATGGCAAGTCTGTGGCCATGGAGCTGCTTGCAGGCTACACTGGGGTGGGGGTGGGGGGTGGGGATGAGGGTGAATAACCTTAGAATGGTCCTTCATGTAAAGCAAGTAATTGACTCAGGCTGTGTACACATCACCAGGTTAAAACACAGCTAGGTCATCCTTTTTCTCTATTAGGATCAAGGCTGTGTTGGGGACAAACACAGTATTTCACAAGAAATGATGGGATAGAAGCTAACTCCTTGGGGCTAATGGGTTTTTGGTCCCTCTAATAAAATATTTGAGGGGGCTAGGTTCCCCAATGCTGATGGTCATTGCCATTCAAGTGGTGTGCATGCACTGTGCCATGTGATCAATTATGTAGGATGGGGCTTACCTAGGCCCCCCAATATTTTATTCAAGTTGGCACCCCTAATAGATATGAATTGTGGCTAATACTGTGTATTCACCGCTTCCGAAACCAGTGGCATGGGAGTGCACTGGACCCAGGAAATGGGAGTGTATATAGCTTAAGGCTGCAAAGCTAACCATGTCTACTCAGAAATCCCATTGAATTTAGTGGGGCTTACTCCCAGGTAGGTGGAGTTGAAACCTATGACTGTAAAGAACAGCTAAATGGCCTCCCAGGCGACTCTACAACTCCCCTGCTTTAAGTGCACTGCAATGGGCTACAGCTGCCCTTGAATGATTCATTCATTCAAAGGCTGCTTCTCACTTTACATTTGGCACTCACATACTGATGCATCTGTTGCATCAGCTGAAAATGGCACACGGAGATTTAAAACCAGAGCTTTGCTGGGCAAGATGCTGAAACAGAGATCCAGTCTCATTCTGCTAACCCCTTTGGCAATTTTACCAAGAAAGAAAGGTGACAATTGGGAATGTCTCTTCAAAGCAGCTGCCTAAATGCCTTCTTCGGAGTTATCTTCATCTCATTCTTGTCTCACTCCATTCTCCAACATGTTTTGCGTCCTTTATTCTTCCTTTTTTATTATTCTGTCCTCCTGCTTCCTCTCTGTATGCCCTGAGATAATGCCCTTGAATATTCTCTGAAGCCCTGCTCATGCATTACTCACATATAGAGAGCACGTATGGCTTGAAACAGGAGCAAATTGACCATGGACACCTTTGTTATTGTTGTCGTTCATTAAATTTGTATACCTCCCTATACCCGCAGGTCTCAGGGCGGTTCACAGATTGTTTGCAAAGGAACCCCAATGCACAAGCAGATGTTTGCCCAAAGGGACTTCACATGATTAGGACCCTTGGTTGCATGGGAATTGCAAACAACTGTGCTCAATCAGATGTTGGGGCTAGTTGTTGGCTATTTGCAGTTTAGTAGCGCTGCAGAGAGCTTGCTGGGGAGACCATGCATAACAAGGAATTCAAAATAACTTTTAAAAGGTTTTAATAACAAAAACAAAAACTCCTTTTACACTAAAGATAACAACAAGCATAACCCACCCATCCCCCAGGGTAATGAGAGAGCTAGGTGCTGCTCTTTATATACTACACCCAATTGCTGACACAGCTTAATCAACACAACCTAGCAGCACCTGCTATGTTTCACAGCTGTAAGACTGGGTCTCGTTACAGTGGTACCTCGCAAGACGAATGCCTCGGAAGATGAAAAACTCGCAAGACGAAAGAGTTTTTCGTTTTCTGAGTTGCTTCGCAAGACAGATTTCCCTATGGGCTTGCTTCACAAGACGCAACGTCTTGCGCCTTTTTAAAAAACCGCCAATGCATTCCTATGGGAAACTGTCAATACACAGCGGTGCTTCGCAAGACGAAAAAACTCGCAGAACGAAAAAACTCGCAGAACGAATTAATTTCGTCTTGCGAGGACCACTGTATTTGCCTGGCCCTTAAAGACATACACAACTTGTGAAACAATAATGAACCTTCACATTTTAAAGTGACCATTCAACAGTTGGGGCTAGTACGGCACTGGGAGTGAGTGAGAAGCCCAGTTCCACTCATAAGAACCCAAGAAGAGCCTGCTGGGATCAGGCCAATGACCCATCTAGTCCAGCATCCTGTTCCCACTAGATGCCTGTGGGAAACCTGCAAGGAAGACCCAAGCACAAGAGCCCTCTCCCGTCCTGTGGTTTCCAGAAACTGATATTCAGAATTATTGCTGCCTCCAACTGTGGAGGCAGAGCTGAGCCATCGTGGCTAATAGCTACCAATGGCCCTCTCCTCCATGAATTGGTCTAATCCTCTTTTAAGGCCATCTTGGTTCCATAGTACTTTCTTTTAGATTTTATCTTTCATTCCTGCTTCCAACTGTGAATGCCCTACGTGTAATACCTGAGAAAGGATTTGAGCCTATCTTGAAAGCAATCTCAGGTACAGATACCAAAATATACCCATCTCGTCTAACAGTGGGACAAAAGAAATTTAGCTGCCCTCTTTCAGTCATATGCACTTCACTTCCATATAATCCAGTGAAAGAATACTGAACTAAAGAATCCCATTATTCTCAAAGACAAGGTTTTTATTGCTGCACACGAGTAACCTTTATGGGAACTGCATTATCATCTACTTAATCAGTCCTGATTTCCTATGAGAACAAACCTTTAGAAACATATAACTTTAATTAAAAATAAATAAGCTGATGGCCTGATAGATCTTCGGCAGACCTGTATAAAGCCTAGCCTGGGGGGGCAGGGGGCGGGTTTGCCTTTGAGCTTTGCCATAACAACTATCTCTTTTGAGAGTCTTAATTACCTTCAGATATAGTATATTTAGGAAACAAAACCAAAGCCAGCTGATTCTTTTTTTAGAATTAAAAAAGCCTTTTAAAATATGACTTTGAGATACTCTTTCATTTGGGGTAGGCAACATCAAGAGACTGTGCCTTTGACATGCTGCTCTTTTTTATGAGTGAAAAAAGAAGAAAAAAGAATGTCAAGTGTTTTAGGACACACAGTTGAAACTTATTAGGGAAAGGATGATTTTAAGGCTGTGTTGGATTACCAAATGTTTTTCTGGAACAAGGATAGAAAAGAGTTTTCCTTTTTTTGTGGGTACATACCCACCAAGTGTCCCTACATAGCCGGGACATTCACGGAATGACAGAAGCAACCCCAGCTTCCAATTTCATCCATGAATGTCCCATTTCCCCCCTCCAGCACCACTGCTTCCGAGCACGGGAGGGCGAGGAGCTGGCGCTTGTGCTTAACAGGGGAACCCTCTTCGAGTGGAACCCTTCTGCATGGGGGAGGCATCTCCCCATCAGAACAGAGGCAGTGGATGTGTGTGACACTCTTATTGGCCCTTCTCTGCAGAAGCCAAAGCCACTGCTGCTGTCAAGGCAGCATGAGGTATGGTGTGGGCAGAGGAAGCGAGCGAGGAGGGAAGAGAGTAAGCAGGTGCCAGGTAGGGACTATGGCAGGAGAGGCGGCCAGCTGACTCAAGTGTCTTTTGGTGCCTGTGCTCCTTCGTGAGCCAACTGACTCACACATCAGAATACCACCAAAAGCCACACGTCCCAATTTTTTGCTGGAAAATATTGGAAGGTATGCATACCTAGCCCACATGTAAAGAGCCCAACTCAAGACTTACTTGACGGAAAGCACCCTGGTGGGTCTCTTACCCACAATGAGATCTGCCATTGATGAAGGGCACCAAGCAGCTTTCAACCCAACACTTCTTTGCAAGAAGATCCACCGTGACAAATTTACTATGATTTGAAAGGGAAGACTGGAGCTACCAGTTGATATGCTTTCTGGGAGGAGGTGTGTAGCCATTTCCCCATAAGCAACATGAATGAATACCACTTGCTTCCATCTCCAGTCACCTGCCTTAGGTGTCACCAAACTTTACTTCAGAGGAAATATGACAAACATGGTTTAGCACAGGCATGAGAAACCTGTGGCCATCCAGGCATGAGAAACCTGTGGCCATCCAGATATTGCTGGACATCAATTCCCATTAACCCCAGACAACAAGGTCAATGATTCTGGGGTTCTATGGGTCAGGAATAATGGGTGTTATATTTCAACAACATCTCATACCCAGGCCTCTGGTTTAGGAGAAATAGGTTAGAATTAAGTTGTCACAAAGGTCATAAATGTGCAGTTAAAAGCAAACAAACTAGAGCATCCAACTTTTACAAGGAGAGACTGTGCATGATTGTGGATTGTACGATAAGATAATTGTAACTGCTTGTCCTTGCATTTGTCATGACAACTGAACAGTCCCTCTGGATGAACCTAAATAAGCCGTAATTAAAACTGGGCTGCTGGAAAGCTTTCCCCCCTCTGAGATTACAGAGGAGAGTAAGTGTCAGGCCACACTCGAAGAACATGTCACCTCTAGTTATTTTTAGAAAGGACCACAATGTCAGTTCTGAACAGCCACACATTTTGTGGTTTGCATTTCTCTCTATCTCTGGAGGCCAAGACACCAAACACAGCCTAAAGGCACCACCCAGCTTGAGGGTGTGCCGGGATGCTTGCAAGAACTGCCACCTCCTGTTATAGATAGATGATAGATAGATAGATAGATAGATAGGCGATAGATGTTTTGCAATATATTTATTTATTATATTAGTATCACTCTTTTTCTCCAGGAGGCTCAGAACAGCTTATCTGAGGGAGTCTCCAAACTAAGAGACTAAGGAGGCAGAGATCCATTTCATTTCAACTATGCAACTGAGCCTTCAAACTCTGCTTGGTCTGACATTAGGACACTCAACGTAGCTGGTCAAATCCAAACTGCCATTGCTGTTTGTGTGTAAATGCAGATATCTCCTGCTATTTAAGACTGTCTGGCACCTGAGTCTGGTCTGCTGCTTAATTCTTCTGCCTTGCCACACTCAGCTGCTGTGCAAGACTGGCAGCAATCTGCCTCAGCAGCCACTGCTCTGTTTGGTTTAAACAATTGGAAACTGCAACTAAATGTTGTGGTATATCTTTATTCCTGTTTAGGGTTCTGGCCAGTCATTTCATCCAAGTAGGGCATTCCATTTCCCATCATTCAGTTTTCCATTTTTCTTTTCTTTTCCTACTGACACTTGGCACTCCATGGCTACTGAAATGAATGGGACATATGGAAATGAATGGACTTGCTCTGATTCACTTAGAAAAAGAAAGAATGAATGTTTTAACAATGAAAATGAATAGAGCAATTAAATTATTTCCCCCTTGCATGCCACTGATTCAAACCAGGCAAAAATGGTAGCAGAATTGGAAAAAATGAAGTTGATAAATGTGGTGTTGACATTTGTAACTGAAAATGATATAAAATGCAGATAGATGTTTCTTCCATGTAGCAAGGGCATGTCTCTTACAGAAACAGTATCTGCACAGAGCTTATCCTACTAAAGTGCCATAGACATTCATGGTTATATACACACCCTTCCTCTGAGATTGTTAAAAAACAAACAGCCAAGTAAGAAACTTCTAGCACTTTTATTTACCAAGATATGGGAGGGTGGGAGAGCAGTCTTTTAAACACCGGCTTAACATTAAATATGGTTAAAATTAAGTTTTTAAAAAATGACTTCACAGACATTTGGGCTGTCTTGGGCTAACTTACAATGCCTTTTAAAATTGCTGGTTACAGGTCTGAGAGGAGGGGAAATGAAGAAAAGTGGCCTCAACCTTTTTTTCTGCACTTGATAAGGCCATCTGTAAAAAGTAGGATGGGCTGTAGAAAAGCAATAGCTAAGAGTTTGCCTTGGTCAAAAATGTCAATGAGATTTTACAAACACACACACACACACACACACACACCCCCCTTTCCGTCTAAGAAAAAGCCCAAATTGCTTCGTATATCAAAAACTATACAGTTCTGGCATTCTTGCAGAACAGTTTGATATTGACACACACTGTTCTGCCCTCCTCCTTCCCAAACACACCGGGACTAAATGTTTTACAGATTAGAAGATTGGCACAGACTAGATTCCAACAACAACAACAACAAAACCCTCCATTGTCTTCTGCCTGTATCTGCAAGGGTTCATTTCAAAGCAGCTATCAATCCTGTTGCTTTTTTTATTCCACCGGAAAGAAAATAAATTGAAAGTGCATCTGTTTGCAATCATGGATTTAAGAGCCTAAAAATAAATGCGTAAAAACCTCTTCTTAACCAACCTTGTTTATTGGTGCTCAGAACAAGGGGGGTTGTTTCCTTTATAGTCAGCTGAGTATAAAGCATATAATAATAATAAAAAGATATAGAATTTAGAAGTCTCAGTTGAGTGGTTTACCACATTAAAATATAACTTACAGTTTTAGTCTGCTGACCCAACTCTGGTGCTTTCTAATAATGGCGAGGGGGAATCAGAATGCATTTCTCCAATGCAATTCGGTTTTTATCAAGTGGGAATCTTTATTTAAATTGTAGTAGGGCTCTAGAGCATTTCATTAACCTGGAGGAGGTGAAAATCCACACATTCAGAAAAGGAGTAAGGAGCCATTAGCCTTCCAGATGTTGCTGGACCACAGAGTGGTGAGGAACTCAGTCTCTGGGCAGCTGAGTTGCTGCTGCTTACTGGGAGGAAGAGGTGGAGGGGTGAGGCAGCAAGGATGGTGGCAGGGTGCAAACACACTGGCAGGAACACTGGCTTGACTCCACCAATGTGTTTGCACCATGCCAACTTCCCTGCTGCCCCACCATCCCATGAAGCAGCTGTCAAGAGGTCAGGCAAATGCTGCTGCTTCACCCCATTACTTCAGGTCCATCACCCATTATCATTGCCCATGCTGGAAAGGAATGATAGGGTCCATCAACATCTAGAGGACCACAAGTTCTCCATCCCTGATGTAGTCCTCCTGGGAAGAAGAGTTCATTCCCAGCATTCGCTTTTACCAGGATTCCATGCTGCTATGTGCTGGTGGTGTACATGCATGAAAACTAATGATGTGGTTTTCTGATGCTGTATCACTGAAGGCTGTGGTGTGCTTCTTTAAATTTTTGAAAGCTCATATTCCCCAGGTGGGCTCTTTGTTGTATTTCCTGCTTATTTCCTTAGAGTGCTACAGGAAACGTAGCAAGTGGTTGTGTTTACCTCCAGCTCTCCTGCGGCAGTCTTTCTCTGCTGGATCCCCAGACATAACACTCATCGATATGCAGAAATAGGGGGTGGGAGAAGCTGGAACTCAAATGTAAATAAAACCCAATTACAGCAGTTACAACAAATGCTTGTTAAAACAAATGCAGGTAAGAGAAATTGACTGTGAAGAGCAATGAGCATATAATTAGCAGCTTGCGCAGCAACATATGCAGATTTACACACATTCCTCTAAACAGCTACAGCAAGCAGGGGGAAAAGAAAGTGCTAAGAGGCTCAAAATGTAAACACACAGATGGTGTCTGTGTGTTCCATACATTGTGTATACAGAAACACAAATGCATTGTTAAGAGTCACACTGTTGTGTTATGAAAAGTGCAGAAATTGTTCTCCCCTTTTCTTTCTTTCTATGATTTGTATACTACTTAACCACACAGGTGTACAGGAGATTTAAAATGCACCACAAACGAACTACAAAATCAGAATTCAGTAGAAAGCCTGCAGGAATAAAGAAGTGTTGCATAAGCACAAGGCCTTAACTGGAAAGGAGCTCCATAAAACTAGGACCATGGAACGGAACACAGCTCCTGATGGATATGAGTCACACATCCATTGGGGACCACTAACAGTGGCTCCCTCAAAGACCTCAGTGATTAAGCAGGGATGTAAGGGATGAGGCAGTCCTTGAGGAGTCCTGGACCCAAGCTGTTAAGGCCCATTTAAATTAATGTAAGAAACTTGACCCTGGCCCAGTAGTGTATGAGCATCCAGTACAAGCTTTTGAGTTCTGCGCTGGCAATAGTCTAGGCATAGTGATTTGCACTATATCTTTAAATGAGACTTGGACCAGACATGTCTTCAAATAGAGGACTCCTGCCAATAAATATATATTCTGACCATCTTATTTTAGTCCCTTCCAATCTCAATTAGGATCAGGGGTGGTATGTGCTGTTTTGCCACTTGAGACAAAATGGGCAGTGACACCCTGTCCTACCACCACTGCCTACACTACTCGCCCCGCCTCCTCTGGGACCAAATTTGAGCAAGATCTCTTGCACTTTGAAATATCTCACCCCAAATCAGCACCAGAGCCAGCAGTGGAGCCAGCGAAGCTGGCAGGGCACACACAGGCATGCTGCCACAGGGGCTTTTGCTGCCTGAGGTGGTGGCCTCACTCCACCTAATGACTGGGCTGGCCCTGATTGGGATCATATGTAGAAGAGGGGAGGGGAGTTCAACTTCTCCTCCACATGATTTCCTTGATCAAATTCCCCACTACAATTTCTCCCCATTTTTCCAGTGTCCTCCACCTTCTTACGGCAGTGCTCTCCACATTTATGATTCTCAGCAGTTGCCTCCAACAATGGAGGCAGAACTTAACCACCATGGTCAGTAGCGTATCCTCCATTGTTCTCAAAAGTGGTGTGCACACTCAGTTCCAAGTGACCTTGCCCTTTTTATTTCCCACAGAACTGTAGAGTTGGAAGGGATCTTGAGGGTCATCTAGTCCAGCTTTGTCATCTTTCATAAAACCTCCTCTGTGTTCAAATGTTTGCAAGCCAGTTTATTTTCAGCCACCATTAGCTAATTCTAAGTGCTCTCACTCCCTCTCTTTCTATGTATATGGGTGAGAGAGAAACTGAGAATGAGATTGACTTTCCATGTTTATAGAGTAATGAGATTCAATGTTTTCAATGTGGGATCATTTCTAAGTAGGGATGGCTGCATATGTTAGGAAATATATAATAGCGGCAGAAACAAATATTTGTAGGTGGTTAGGAGCTAGAGGATGAGCTGAAGGTGGCTGAAACAGACAAGAGTATTGTACAGTGGTACCTCGGGTTACATATGCTTCAGGTTACACACTCCGCTAACCCAGAAATAGTGCTTCAGGTTAAGAACTTTGCTTCAGGATGAGAACAGAAATCGGGCTCCGGTGGTGCAGCAGCAGCAGGAGGCCCCATTAGCTAAAGTGGCGCTTCAGGTTAAGAACAGTTTCAGGTTAAGTACGGACCTCTGGAACGAATTAAGTACTTAACCCGAGGTACCACTGTACTGAAGGAACAGAATATCATTAATGAAGGGCCATAACTCAGTGATACAACTTATACTTTCCATGCAAAAGCTCTTAGGTTCAACTCCCAGCAACTACAGGTAGGGCTGGGAAAGGCTCCTGTCTGAAACCCTGGAAAGGAGAGCTGCTTCCAATCAGCACAGCTTCATGGACCTGACTAAGTAGAAGGCATCTTCCTATGTAACATTATCCCTTTGTTGCATTCCGGATCTAGATCTCTGCATCTAGATATAGGATTTTTCTTTCACTGCTGCAAAAGAAAACTGCATCAAAAATCTTCCAGTTCTATTGATTGTGTAACATTTTGATCATTCCACAGGTTTGTAAACTGGCTTGCAATGAGTTATCCGAAGAAATGGAGTCTATTAAAATAAAACAACAAAAATATGCATTCTAGACCTTCTACACATACATATTAGAAACTCAGGCTGGTGCAGAATCCAGAAGTCCCCTTTTAATGCAGGGGTAGGTAAGTTTCCCTTCCTCCAGCCACATGCCATGGTGGGTGGGTGCTCTGGGGCCGGATTCTAGTGGCATGTCTGGCAGTAATACATTCATTCAATACATACCTCTCACAAGTAAACACAGATCCACCCCACTCACACAATACACACAGATTCACACACCTATTCACAGACATCTAATCTCCCCCTCCACATATAAGACACAGATATTTCTTTTTTATAATTTTTAAAATAATTTTTCACAATCAGACATTGTCTTCATATACCATAATAAACAAATACAATTAAAATAGAAAATAGAAAAACACTTTCATACCATGTTAAATCCATGTTTTGGGATTCCTCCGATCCCTTGACTTCCCTCCATTCCTTTGCCTGGTTCTTTTATATTTTCTTATGTTGTACATGTCTACACTTTTCTTATATTTGAATATTTCCAATTTCAAACATTGTCCTTAATATTACAAGTGTTTTTTAAAACCCTGCTATTGTGTTAACTTCTTTACAATGCTTTTGTAAAAATGCAATAAACATTTCCCATTCTTTTTTTATATTTGCTGTCCTCTTGATTTCTTAGTCTTCCAGTTAATTTAGCCATTTCAGCATGGCTCCCAGTACATTTCCAAGCACAATTCAAAGTGTTGGTGCTGACCTTTAAAGCCCTAAATGGCCTCGGTCCTGTATACCTGAAGGTGTGTCTCCACCCCCATCATCCAGCCCAGACACTAAGGTCCAGTTCTGAGGGCTTTCTGGCGGTTCCCTCACTGTGAGAAGTGAGGTTACAGGGAACCAGGCAGAGGGCCTTCTCAGTAGTGGCGCCTGCCCTGTGGAACACCCTCCTAGCAGATGTCAAGGCAATAAACAACTATTTTACTATTGAAGGTGGCCCTGTTTAGGGAAGTTTTTAATGTCTGATGCTGTATTGTTTTTAATATTCGGTTGGAAGCTGCCCAGAGTGGCTGGGGAAACCCAGCCAGATGGGCGGGGCATTAATAATAATAATAATAATAATAATAATAATATATTTATTATTATTATTATTATTATTATTATTATTATTATTATTATTATTTTCCATTAATTTACGTTGCCAATCTTCTTTAGTTGGGAAAGACACAGACATTTCTTTATCACATGCTTTGGTTACCTGCAGACTGTCAGCATTTTGCTGGTGGGATTCAACTGCATACCAGAAATTATAGTTTACACAATTAATGTGGATGCAACACACTCACTTCTTTAAAAAAACAAAACAACAACAACTTTTCACAGGAAAGTGTTGGGCAAAGACACCTTTTGTGTAGGATAAATGACTGATTGACAGGAAGACATATAACCTCTGTACAAGCACATTCGGATGAATGTTCACTGTAGTATAACCTCCCGACAAACAAACAGAACAAATGTTCAGTGAAGTGTGGGTGTCTTATAACCTCTGCATAAGCATTGTGCAAGCAAAACAGGATGATCGCTCAATAAGCAGGTCATGGGGAGGAGCACTTTGAGTGCTATTTTGGCATAAAGTGCACCTTGAAAATGCATGAAATAAATAATAAAGAGTTGTTGTAATTATAGCAATGAGAGCGTTTTAAGAAGTGGTGCCAACATAGCTATTTCCATTTCAGATGTCTCCATGATGAAGTATGTTGCAAGCAGCTGTCACAACTGCAGCACTTCCCCACTTCTAATTGCCCCCCCCCTTCTTCACCACCTTGCCATCTCCTAGACCAGAAAAACTCATATTTCCAGGACGAGAGCCTCAGCATTTCATTTTTAGTAACGGTGCTAATAAACTTGGATTAAGGCTCCGTCAATTTGTAGCCCTTTTCTCTGCTAGGATACCTCCATTTTTGGAATACCTTTGCAAGGGAAGTTTGACTGGCATTGACACTACAATCTTTTCAGCATGGGATCAAGACATATTTTTTTTATTAGCTTTTGAAATTAGTGTCATGGCCTCTGTTTGCTTTGCAGTTTTATAAACTGATTCCTCACCATTTCATTATTTTGTAGTTGTATGAAGAATGCTGTTGTTCTAATTATACTCCATTGTACAGTGGTACCTCGGGTTAAGTACTTAATTCATTCCGGAGGTCCGTTCTTAACCTGAAACTGTTCTTAACCTGAAGCACCACTTTAGCTAATGGGGCCTCCTGCTGCTGCTGTGCCGCCGGAGCACAATTTCTGTTCTCATCCTGAAGCAAAGTTCTTAACCCGAGGTATTATTTCTGGGTTAGCGGAGTCTGTAACCTGAAGCGTATGTAACCTGAAGCGTATGTAACCTGAGGTACCACTGTATTACACTGCATTGTTCTTCACCATCCTGGAATCTAGTAGAACAGAGGACAGATTTGAAGCTATCTGAGAAATGCCATATCAAGCATCAAATGTGTCTGTCCAGCAAGGATGGGGTGTGTGGCTCTCCAGATATTGTTGAGATACAGTTACCATCATCCATTGGCCTTGCTGACTGAGGCTGATGGGAGCTGGAGTCATAGCTTCCTCATCCTTGGTGCCTTTCAATCCTCACCTTACGCTAAATTGAGCATGCTGCAAGTCTTACAGTGCATGGCAGTAGTTTAGAAGCATACAAGGCTGGTCCAAAACATTTTGCTCTTGATGTGAAGGATGCGAGGAATGGCTGCTTCACTCAAGGCATTCTCTCCCCTTGCACCAAAATGTATTCTTCTTATGTTCAAAGGGGGTATAGTCAACCATTGAACAGGCTGAACAATAACAGAACAAGGCAGTCTTGCAATCCCTTATGAACATGTTCTGAAGTGGCATGTTCTAAGGTGCGGCAATAAGCTGATGCTTATTATTCCTAGCTATTAAAGGTAGACTAGGCACTTGAACTGGGCAGAATCATTTCCTATTAGATTTAATGGCATCAATGGGGATTAGTTGTGGGATGTATAATGCACCACTAATTTCAGCTAATGCTATTAGAACATGCTGTCTTACAGATATTCTGAATTCCATCTTCCATTTTCTCAGTATTGCTTCATGTAGCTTCCTTCTTCTCCTCCTCCTCCAGCCTCTGCCAGTGATTGATTTAATGGTAATTCCCACCTCCTGGGCTTTTTTGGTAGTTTATTTAGGACTCAGCACAAGAAACAGCTTTATCCTTGCTGCCTAAATTCTTTCCAAGCCTAAATCTGTACCAAGTAAACACTCACCGGTGTACTGTAACTAACGGATCCTGTCAGTCAATATAGATTTCCTTCTGCTTACTAGTATTTGACATTTAACAGTTTAATTAAATTCACCCCAAGGAGGGAAATGCAACTGGAAGAGATTTATTTTCTCACTAAATAGAAATGTCAGTAACTGGAATAAGAACTCATTGCCAAGAACTAACAACCACTGCAGCTTCACAGTGCTAATGAAGCCTGAGAGACAGAGATTACAGTAGAGAGACAGGCCTTTACAGGAAAGCTATCAAATGGAACTGAAATATTAGAAATGGGAACATAAACACATTGATTAAGATGCTACCCAGAATCCAGGATTGGATTGGGGTCCCCATCCCTACAAAAGTTGAACATAGAGTAGTACTTCCCTCCTATTTTTTTTTTTTTAATAATTGTATACCTTGTTTGTCTGTGTTTCTCAAGTTGATCATTTTACACAGTTTTGTATGCATTATACTATTTTATGCATTGTGCCTTGCTGTTGTTTCGATTGATTATAGTTTAGTAATTATTTACTGTAATTGTTAAGACTGAATTTCTGTTTGATTATTAATTGCTGATATTTATTCTTATTGTGTACTGATATTTATTTTTATTATGTACTTTATATTCTAATGGATTATTGAATATTACTTTATTTGATATAAGTTATTTGACAGACATAACAATCCAATCCAATACAAAAAAATAATAAACACATATCTTTATTTTTTTATTATGATTTTTTAAAAAATAATTGGGTTAGATTGCTTTACGGTGTGTGATCTTTGTTGTATATTTTGCTGTTTCTTCAGCTTGTAAACCTCCTTGGGTTTAGTAATATAGAAAGGCAGTATACAACTTAAAAATGAAATTAAAAGTTTTGTTTTGCCCTGGCTGGGCTCTACACTCATAGTGAAATGTGCTATGACTGTGATACAGCTTAATAGAGTGTCATAGTAGCAGATGTGACAGAGTCATATTCAGGCCAGGCAAAGACATATTGGGGCAAGACAAATCAGTACCCCGGACAGAGCACTGCCTGTGCCCCTTAAGGGTTGCTCCTTTGTTCTGCATCAACTGGTTACAATATTGGGTAGGGGAGATGGGGGATGCCACAGGAATAGATCTTCTGAATCTCGGTGAGAGTTATTATTCAAATCGCTGGCCAAGCTGCAGGAAGTGTGGGGTGTTGAATATAACACTTGCAACAAGTAAACTCATTTGCACAATAGAAAAATTGGGTCGGTCATTGGATCAATCACCGTTTGACGGGCCAGGGATTGCCACAATTAGAAATGAGAGGTATCTCTCGTGCACTCACAGTGTGAGGGGACCCCCATGGGAAAAGCTGGTGCCACCCCTACTACACATTGTAGCCATGCCCCCACCAACTGTTTATTTGGCAAGCATGAGAAAGGGCCCTACATTTGGACTGATGTACATGCAGAGCATTCTCTATGCAAGGAGTTTGGCCCAATCCTGAATGTCTTGGGCTTACCCCTCTCTATGCACAATGGTGCTTATTTGAACACCCTTAAGATGGCCTATATTTGCAATGCCTAATAAAAGTTTGGCAAGGTAAGTACTAATATATGCCTTTTTAGCCTTGCTAATTAGTATAAGCATGTTTGTACATATTACTTGGCTTACTTGTCTGGAGAAACTGCATTGCAAAATTCAGAGGACTGCAGAATTTGAAAGATTTTGTGTTTGGTTTGGAAAGTGTGAATCAGGTAGATTCACCCTTAAATGTGAGGTGAATAAAATTTCTCCCAATTTCAACACCATTAGAAACACACAGTGCTTGCTGGTTCACTAGCAAAGGAACATTCGCAAAAGGGAAAATCTCAGGACTCTGGAATGTCACCCTCCTGAACAGAAAGTGAGTCATTGGCATTAATATTAGTACTATTAATGAGCAAGTCTGCAAAACTGAAAGCACAACATATTTCCATTCAGCATAGCACAGTGTTTGGTGAAATCAGCTCGCCCAATTTATTTTGTTTGTGGTGTGTGTGTGTGTGTGTGTTTGTTTGTTCTTGGGTGCTCTTAACTGTACACATTAATTTCTGGATTGAGAGACCATGATCAGAGACTTTGACTTTCTTTTTTTTGATGAATAATTTTTTATTAGTTTTTACACATAATTTCCAGCATAACATCCTTTTAAGCATCATTTCAAATTTTTTGGCTATCACCGCCTGAGACTTCCTTCAACCTCAACTGAGGGTTTTCTAAAGTTTTTCTAATTATGCATTTTGTTGACTTTCACAAAGCCTACGGACAAATTGAAAATAAATAAAAGCACTATCCACAGCGATCTACAGCATTCCTTTGACAAGTGGCACCCTCCCTTGAAAAAGCCTTTACAATACTTCCACTTGCTTTCCAGTATTATGAGCAGAATCTTCAATGCATCCCAGCCTCACAAGAATTAGAAACCCCCCCTCCCCCAACTAGCTTGCTGTACCATGTTCCACTGGCACAGGTATAGAAAAATCCAGCTTTCTTTCCATTTTATAATTATCAGGAAGATCAATGCCAGAATAAGTATTAGGGTGAATATATGTGCTCTCTTAATTTTGACAACCATTTTTGAAATTGTGTTTCTCAATCTTTTATTAATGTTGATCAATAGGGATGGGAATGACCAAGCATAGTCGTCTGTTACATTTTCTTTATACAATTACTGTTTGTGTTTGAATGTGATTAAGGTCCAACTGCTTTCTCCCGTGATAGTTGGTAATAAAATTCTATTTGCTATAGAACTCTGTATGACCACTTTAGCAGCCTCCCTTTCTACAGAATCCCATCTTACAGATATAAAGTCAAAGTCTTGGAGGAGTCCAAAATATGACATCCAGATCAATCTCCCTGTCCTATAACACTATATTTCTTTCATCTAATCCTGGCTTGCCAAATCAGAGTAGATCAAAGACAGCCTTGATTCAGTATGTCTCTGTATATGAACTTCCTGATCACCAACATGAAGTGTCGTTAGGTTCCTCATCATTTCCAATCCCTGTAGGCATTTTCTTCACATAAGGAACAGGAAGCAAGTTCCTTCTCTGATGACACAGCTTGTTCAAGTGCAACAAACTTTTCAAAGTTGTACGTGGGCTTCTGGGGCGAGAATGTGCACCAACAGATACCCTCACATGCATGTTTGTCTTCCTTTCACTCCCTCTTCTCTCACATAGTAAAGGTAAAGGTAAAGGTACCCCTGCCCGTACAGGCCAGTCTTGACAGACTCTAGGGTTGTGCACCCATCTCACTCAAAGAGGCCAAGGGCCAGCGCTGTCCGAAGACACTTCCGGGTCACGTGGCCAGCGTGACATCGCTGCTCTGGAGAGCCAGAGCCGCACACGGAAAAGCCGTTTACCTTCCCGCTAGTAAGCGGTCCCTATTTATCTACTTGCACCTGGGGGTGCTTTCGAACTGCTAGGTTGGCAGGCGCTGGGACCGAACAACGGGAGCGCACCCCGCCGCAGGGATTCAAACCGCCGACCTTTCGATCGGCAAGCCCTAGGCACTGAGGCTTTAACCCACAGCGCCACCCGTGTCCCCTTCTCTCACATACCAGAGCCCTATTCAGTTATTCTTCTCCATGTGGCCTCATCCTGTACAGCAGGTGTAGGGAGCCTTGGACCCTCCAGATGTTGCTGAACTACTGGTGCATATCTCAGCAACCCTAGCAAGCGTGACCAGGTATGTTGGGAACTGTCATTCAGAAATATCTAAAGGGCCAAAGGTTCCTCAAACCTGGTGTAGAGGGAGAGTAGAGCCTGCTCCAACATTTCTGTCAATACATATGCAACTGGGGCAATCTTACAATGAAGAGGCACCAAATAATGTCATGGACAGGAAATGGATGCTGATGGTTACTTAATGTCAGCACCATATCAATCATGTATCTGTCATGATTTCTGGTGTTAATATGCAGGATTTCCCTTTGTCAATCTTTACCAGTCTTCTAATGCAGCACCCAGTTTTACCCGTTAGGAAAGTTAAGGAGCTCTTAGCAATGCATTGTACAGATGATGTAGCTACAAAGTGCATTAAAATATAGAATACACTGAAGATGACAGGCTAAGTGAGTTCATCAAATATGGCTATCCAGGAAGAGGGACTGTTCATAACAATATAGGAACCTGCCTTATACAGAGTTAAGACCATTTATTGACTCATATTGCTCACTACCATTTACACCGACCAGCACCAGCTCTCTAAGGTCTCACACTGGAGCTTTCCCCAATTGAACCAAGCTATTTATTATTTATTATTATTATTTACTAGTACCCCACCCATCTGACTGTGTTGCCCAGTCTTTGTCTAGTAGTCCACATGCTATTATGGAAGGATGTTGATGCAAAAGTAACATAGTAAATTTCATTTGTGTTAATTAGAAACTGGAAACACTTCACTGATTTCTTTATTTTTTTAAAAAAACAACTTTACTAAGACCCAAATATAGCACATCACCTCATCCGAAACCAGACTTTGCTGCTCCTCAAGAATATTTGGGCTTTACTTTTTCTATAAATCACTTCTATGTTAAAAAATTCTAAACCTCAGAGGACAGTTTAGCTTTATAGTGTCAGCACTAATAAATCTGTAACCTTTCCCTATACTACTTGCTGCTCCTGGGGCTGATTTTAAGATGATGTGTTTAAGCAGAGTACTGGGATTTTAAAGGATCCAATGTAAATATGCAACTCTGCCAAATAAACTTCAACAATGCGAAATCTGAGGCGACATTGAAAAAATAACCACTGGCACTTTTCCAGCTAAAGAATAAAAGTAATTCATCTACCAAGATATTTGTTGAGGGTATTAATTTATATGTAACTCAAAATATTAAACTCAAGGAAGCAGACATATAAAATGTTGGATGCTTATTATAATAGGAATTTATGTGCCAGAAGTCAGCATGTCATTTTGGTTAGAATCCTGGACTATGAGAATTAAACCACACAAATTTGAAGATGCTTTTATCTGCACCAGCTCTGCTGAAAGCATCGAGAAGCTGCAAACATCTTGCAGAACAGCATCTTTAATATTATTACTAATTGTTATTGATAATACTAATATTAAATAAATGTTACACGATACATTTTTATATGTACACAGCACTTAAGTGTTTTTGAGATAATGAAAGAGAAGATGTAAGAATAATGTATATCTGTTTCGGGAAAGGCTGTTGCATGTTGCATATGCTTTGAATGCTGACGGTCCCAAACTCAATCACTGGCACCACCAGATAAGGCTGCGAAAAGATCCCTGCCTGAAATCTTGAGAGCTGCTGCCAGTCAATATTAACAAGCTGACCTATATTGAATAATGGTCTGACTTGGTATAAGAGACAGCTTCCTATGTCAATGGCAACAACAACCACCATTTCACAAATAAAATTATGACTTCTGCATCTTAAAGTTCAGTGGTTTCAAACTTCCTACCTTCAAGGAACTATTTCCTCCTGGACTTTTAATCCTCCTGGACTTTGAAAGATTTACCATGAAATCCCAATGTTCTGCAGATGATTATGAGATGGGGCTGAGGGTACCCATTTCAGGTACTAGCAGAGCTTGTGGACCCTCACTCTTAGCCTCTTAGCCTGAATTAACAGAGCATGTATCCTAGCACAGTGTTTCTCAGACAGTGGGTCTGGACCTACCCGTGAGCCTTGGGACACTGCTGTGCCTCCCCTGCTCCCTAGCCATGCCCTAGCCTTTTGGCTGGACTGATGCCGGCACAGGGGGAATGAGGAACAGACAGGCATTCTTCATTTAAAGATATGCCTATGCAGCAATGGCTATTCCACACCCAGATCACTGCCATTTTAAGTACTCTGTAAATAAACCCCATTGATAATAAAATTGATCTTTGCTCAATATTAAGTCATACTGGCTTGGTTCCATTCACAGTAATCAAAGCACACTGATTTTGTGTGTGAGAGGCAGAAACAAGACTCAGGCTAACTAGTACACACAGAATACCCAATGTTATTTTGGAGTAAATAAGCATATCCCCAGCTTTTTATAGTACTACATGCTATGATTAGTGGGTTCCTTACTCCTTATTTATTGACACAACGGGTGTGAAAGCTAAACTAAAGTGAATATATATAAATCTGGTTCATTTTTTCTTCATCAGACACTTTGGAAACAATGTGGGTGGACAGAAGCTGGATTTGAGGTTTGAAACACATTTGGTGTGCAAGCTCTTAAATGCTTCTATATTTAAGAAATCTGTTTGACAGACTGGGCAGTTAAGCATTGCAATCCTGTATGTGTTCACTCAGTTCCACTGGGTGCAATGAGATTTCCTCCCAGATAAGTGAGTATAGGATTGCAGCCTCATAGTGCAATCCATTCATGTTTCCCTCAAAGTAAGTCCATCCCTGTTCAATGGGGCTTACACCGAGGAAAATGTAAATAGGATTGCAGTCTTAATTATCTCACTTTGCAGTGCCTATTAGGCACTGTACACCCATCAGTGCTCATCTAATCTAACAGCCCCAAATTATGCTCCATAACACCTGAGAGCTTGCAGTTCATTTTGTTCTCATTATATTTCTGCTAGTCTGCAATACTGTACTTTGTACAGTATATTGCTTTCCCAGCTACACCATTAGTTAATGTTCTGTTACGCTTAATCACTGCAGTACAGAGATTTACCAATTAAACCGATAACCTTGAGGAGGTCATACATACATAAGACAGGAATGATACTCGCTGATGCAACAAGGATGGTGTGCTTCTGAAAACTGGTCTTTCTTCCTGGATCAAGAACCATGAGCACAGATTGGTACCGGGTGGTGGGGCACTATGTGACTGGATTTCCATATTTAACAGCCTGAGATATGGGTTCAGATTTCAGGAAAATTCAAAATTTTCTCTGACAGAGCATCACACTAAGTCCTTCCATGTGGTGGAACACTGCAACTCTATATAGAAATAGAAAACACTTTTAATGGAAATTAATTCAGAGTTTTCAATCAACAGTAGACACCAACAGGGGCAATTGCACACTAATTAAAAACAACCTCTCAGAATTGTTATTCATATTCACATAGGTTTTTCTTTTGCTGTCATATGGAGACTGCAGATGCAATTTGACCTTGTCATGAATCTGCTTTGATAAACAGGTTTAGAAATGGGCAAGATATCAAAACTTGGGAAATGTGAGAAAAAAGCTGAAATAAGGCATGAGTAAGAGAGGCAGGAGTGAGGGGCACATCACATAAGGTTCATGGTGCAGGTTACAGTCTCTCTGCAAGCAGCCAAACTCACTGGCAGATCTAGGTTCATTCAAATACAAACCTTTGAAAATTTCAAAAGTTCCATTGGCATCAAACAGGAGTGCATTTAAGGGCTACCAAGGTAATCTACAATTTTAAATCATCAACTTTTCTTTTTTAAAAAATCATAAAACAATATCATAACAAGGTGATTAGGAACATGAAAAGGACACCTTTCAAACAGATTGTGAAATTAATTAGATTTTAAAATTTTCCAATAGTTCTCTGGAACAAAGAAGGTTTAACAGCCAGCCTAAAACTAAAACATGAAACCAGCCTAGCCTTCCAAAGGATGCAAGTTCCATAGTCATGTTGCCACTGCAAAAAAGGCCTGTGCCTCTCTTGATGATGGGACACACAGAAGGTTCAGGGTGATGGCCTATTAGCCGGAGTCCTACCAAAGATCTGCATAGCATTCGGACATCTGCATAGCCGTCTTCGAATGCAGCAGAAGGTAGAAGGTGGACACAGTTGGAAAGTGTGTGACCATCTTCCAGATGCTTGCTGGATCAGTCCCAGCTAGAAAGCAGGAATGCCCAGTGGTGGTATTAGTTTTGTTTTAATTTAATGAGAGAATTACCTTCAGGGTCTAAAGTTACCGAGTAGTCACAATTGCTGGGCAATAAAAGATTTTCTGTTCAGCAAAGTCATGCTTTAGCAACAAGGTATTCATGGAATCTGGATTTCGTAGAATTGTAGAGTTAGAAGAGACCATGAGAGCCATCTAGTCCAACCCACTGCAATGCAGGAATCTTTTGCCCAACGTGGGGCTTGAACCCACAGCCTTGAGATTAAGAGTCTCATGCTCTACTGGCTGAGCTATCCGGTGAGATTTGCATGCTTGGCTGTTCTGTGTCCTATCTCTGCCTTTGTCCTCTGATTCTGACTTGCTATTTGGCCCAGACTTGTGACTTCAGGGCTGGCCTGCCCATAAGGTGCGCTAAGGCAGTGGGCAGTGAACCAGCAAGAGGGAGTGCTCTCAAATGCCAAGTTTAGTTATGAATTGACTATGCTCCACCTCCAACTTGTATAGAATATCGGGGGGTGTTCGCCAGCTGAGCCCCATCCAAGATAATCAATCACAAGATATGGCACATACTCACACCATTTGAATGGCAATGTCCACCAACTTTGGGGGAGCCTACCCCCTCAAATATTTTACAGGGGGCGAAGGGACCTCTGCTCCTAGGAGTTAGCTTCTATGACCTCCACAGTTAGAGGCAGCAATGAATACCGCAGGAGGGGAGAATGCTCTTGTGCTTGATTTCTGCTTGAGGGTTTCTCACATGCATCTGGGTGGCCACCATGAGAACAGGAAGTTGGGCTAGATGGGCCATTGGCTGGATCCAGCAGGCTGTTCTTATGTCTTGGCAGCAGTCATTAAGTTGAGCTATATGAAGCTATGGTAGGCCACATTCTTTTAATCACTGAAATTTCTCTCCCATTTATCCTGAAAACTTGGTAACTCTCCACCTGACCTAATAAAAGGAAACCGACTGCAGCCTATAAGAGTATCTATTGATCTGTAGGAGCCAGCTTTGAACCAAACCATAAAAAGGAATAGCAAACAAAAGCCCACATCCCATTTCCTCACGCTGAAGAATTTTTATGCTGAAAAGATAATGCGAAACACTGGAAGTCTGCTTGAAACATTGCAGCAGGCTGTTTCATTTTTCTTTCAAACATGTGACACTCACATGGTAGGCAACTGGCTCAATAGCAGATGAAGCCTCCGGTTTGCATGAGAGGAGCTTTCAGTTCTATTTCGGGGCTCTTTCATGCCTTTGAAGCCCTCGTCGGCATTGAGGGTGGCTCAAAGTCACAAAATAGTAGTGGGAGCTCTGGGAGACACCAAACGTTCACCAAAGCTTTGAATTTGGTGCACTTGAATGCACTTGAATTACCCATTTTAACTCAGCATTCAAAAGAGATGCAGATACTACAGCACTAACTTTGCTGGGCTGAACTATTATCACAGATTTCTGAACTAAATTCTAATGTTAGTTTTTAAGCCTGGGGGGCTGTGTGTGTGTGTGTAATCCACTGGAAAGGGGGATGAGAAATAACATATTAAATCAGAACAAGGAAATAGCAAAAACAAAACAAATGCCATAGCGTGAGTCATGTGAGTAAAGCAGACAGCAAATGGAGAAGTGTCAGCTTTTATGCCTTTGCGCAATGACCGCACACTTACAGAGACTTCCATATCAGAATTTCCAGTGCCATTTTACTGGAAGCTGGGACTAAAATGACATATAAAAGTCAATCCGTGATTTGATCTCCCTTTAGCTCATTGTTGATTTTAATGATTTTGAATATTTTTAAATATCTGGTTTCTAACTGTCTTTTACCAATAGTTTTAATATTTCACTTTTTGTAAACCATTATTGCAATCAAGCAGTATATAAATGACATTCAATGTAAACAAATGAATAAATAAACATTGACAAGAAGACAAGTAAGGCAGACATTGAATAAGTATGTGAATGGTCTTGGGTAATGTTTCTAGTAGATGCTCTGGATCATGGGTAGGCAAACTAAGGCCTGGGGGGGGGGGGGATCTGGCCCAATCGCCTTCTAAATCCGGTCCACGGATGGTCTGGGAATCAGCATGTTTTTACATGAGTAGAATGTGTGCTTTTATTTAAAATGCATCTCTGGGTTATTTGTGGGGCATAGGAATTTATACATTCCCCCCCCCCAAAAAAATATAGTCCAGCCCCCCACAAGGTCTGAGGGACAGTGGACCGGCCCCCTGCTGAAAAAGTTTGCTGATCCCTGCTCTGGGTTCTAGTTTTTTGCAGCATTGGGAAACAGAATTTAACTTCTCACAAAGCATGTAGCAAATATGATTTAAAGAAGGAGAAAAGTCCTACTGGATTAGACAAAAGGCCTATCTAATCCTGTACCCTGTTGTGGAAAAGCCCGCAAACTGGATTCGAAGGCAACTCAGGCGGTAAAGGTAAAGGTACCCCTGCCCGTACGGGCCAGTCTTGACAGACTCTAGGGTTGTGTGCCCATCTCACTCAAGAGGCCAGGGGCCAGCGCTGTCCGAAGACACTTCCGGGTCACGTGGCCAGCGTGACATCGCTGCTCTGGCGAGCCAGAGCCGCACACGGAAACGCCGTTTACCTTCCCGCTAGTAAGCGGTCCCTATTTATCTACTTGCACCCGAGAGTGCTTTCGAACTGCTAGGTTGGCAGGCGCTGGGACCGAACAACGGGAGCGCTCCCCGCCGCGGGGATTCGAACCGCCGACCTTTCGATCAGCAAGCCCTAGGCGCTGAGGCTTTTACCCACAGCGCCACCCGCGTCCCAACTCAGGCGGTAGCTAGCCAATAAATCATATTACAAACATGCTCTATAGATGCTGTGTCTTCCAGCCTTGCCTTGTTTCAGAAACTCTCAGCAAAATATCTTTCTATTCCAGAGATTTTGAAGGAAATGGTGCTGTCTCCAAGTAGTAGTTATATCTATAATCAGCTGATATCACATTTGATGCCATTCACCCATTCTGATGCCTCCAACTTTTAAAGTTTGTTCCATGACAGTATTAAGAAGTTTCACATGTCTCAATTTATCCATACATCTGAGTTTGGTTTTCCTTGAGCTCAGGTAGAGTTGTTGATAGTGGGCAGTATCCAACTAACTTGTTCTGTCAGCCCAAGAATTTACACTTGTGCAATGGAACTCCTCTGCATCTCCCTGCCCCATGTATGCCACACCCTCCATAATCTTCTCCTGAGTGTTGCAGGAACCCCCAGAACAGATTTAGGCAGTGCTTTTGGGGGGGACACGATGCAGGGGTATGAATACCCCTAAACATTTTGTGAATCTAATGGGAGAAGAAACTAAAATATTTAAAAAAATTAGTTTCTTCTCTAGCAAGGTAAATCGTCAGTTCAATTGAATAGCACGGTGAATTGTCAGTTCCATTGCTACCCCTCATTTCCTGTCACGGTGTTTCCTGAGTCTCAGAGGGAAGCGAGCAAGCAATGTGTGAAGTAGGAGTTGGAATCTAGCATGGTGCTTGGTCAGTTTCGTTGTTACCACCTCCGATGGCGGCTTCATTTCCTTGAGTCAAAATGAGAGTACCACTAAATTTTTATTTTTATTTTAGAAAAAAAGCACTGGATTTAGGGGTGCCTAAGGAGAGGAGAAGAACTATGGATGGAGGCTCGTAACATTATACAGGAGGCAGCAACTAAAACCATCCCAAAGAAAAGGAAATGCAAGAAAGCAAAGTGGCTGTCCAACGAGGCCTTACAAATAGTGGGGGAAAGAAGGCAAGCAAAATGCGAGGGAGATAGTGAAAGATACATGAAATGCTATTGATTTCCAAAAAATAGCAAGGAGAGGCAAGAAGGCCTTCTTAAACGAGCAATACAAAGAAATAGAAGAAAACAATAGAATGGGAAAAACCAGAGATCTGTTCAAGAAAATTGGAGATATGAAAGGAACATTTCGTACAAAGATTACCATAATAAAAGACAAAAGTGGAAAGGACCTAACAGAAGCAGAAGACATCAAGAAGAGGTGGCAAGAATGCACAGAGGAACTATACCAGAAAGATATGGATGTCTCGTATACCCCAGGTAGTGTGGTTGCTGACCTTGAGCCAGACATCCTGGAGAGTGAAGTCAAATGGGCCTTAGAAATCACTGCTAATAACAAGGCCAGTGGAAGTGATGATATTCCAGCTGAACTCTTTAAAATTTTAAAAGATGATGCTGTTAAGGTGCTACACTCAATATGCCAGCAAATTTGGAAAACTCAGCAGTGGCTAGAGGATTGGAGAAGATCAGTCTACATCCCAATCCCCAAGAAGGGCAGTGTCAAAGAATGCTCTAACTACCGCACAATTGCACACATTTCACAAGCTAGCAAGGTTATGCTTAAAATTCTACAAGGCAGGCTTAAGCAATATGTGGACCGAGAACTCCCAGAGGTGCAAGGTGGATTTCGAAGGGGCAGAGGAACCAGAGACCAAATTGCAAACATGCGCTGGATTATGGAGAAAGTTAGAGAGTTCCAGAAAGACATCTACTTCCGCTTCATTGACTATGCAAAAGCCTTTGACTGTGTCGACCACAGCAAACTATGGCAAGTTCTTAAAGAAATGGGACTGCCTGATCACCTCATCTGTCTCCTGATAAATCTCTATGTGGGACAAGAAGCTACAGTTAGAACGGGATATGGAACAACTGATTGGTTCAAAATTGGGAAAGGAGTACGGCAAGGCTGCATATTGTCTCCCTGCTTATTTAACTTATATGCAGAATTAATCATGCGAAAGGCTGGGCTGGATGAATCCCAAGCCGGAATTAAGATCGGCGGAAGAAATATCAACAACCTCAGATATGCAGATGATACAACCTTGATGGCAGAAATTGAAGAGGAATTAAAGAACCTTTTAATGAGGGTGAAAGAGGAGAGCGCAAAATATGGTCTGAAGCTCAACACCAAAAAAACGAAGATCATGGCCACTGGGCCCATCACCTCCTGGCAAATAGAAGGGGAAGAAATGGAGGCAGTGAGAGATTTTACTTTCTTGGGCTCCATGATCACTGCAGATGGTGACAGCAGGCACGAAATTAAAAGACGCCTGCTCCTTGGGAGAAAGGCGATGGCAAACCTAGACAGCATCTTAAAAAGCAGAGACATCACCTTGCCAACAAAGGTCCGTATAGTTAAAGCCATGGTTTTCCCAGTAGTGATGTATGGAA
Source organism: Podarcis tiliguerta (assembly GCF_965153285.1). Lineage (NCBI taxonomy): Eukaryota > Metazoa > Chordata > Lepidosauria > Squamata > Lacertidae > Podarcis > Podarcis tiliguerta. Next base: position 35,099,646 of record NC_139537.1, read on the forward strand.
GTGAGAGTTGGACCATAAAGAAGGCTGATCGCCAAAGAATTGATGCTTTTGAATTATGGTGCTGGAGGAGACTCTTGAGAGTCCCATGGACTGCAAGAAGATCAAACCACCCATTCTTAAGAATATCAGCCCTGAGTGCTCACTGGAAGGACAGATCCTGAAACTGAGGCTCCAATACTTTGGCCACCTCATGAGGAGAGAAGACTCCCTGGAAAAAAGACCCTGATGCTGGGAAAGATGGAGGGCACAAGGAGAAGGGGACGACAGAGGACGAGATGGTTGGACAGTGTTCTCGAAGCTACTAAAACGAGTTTGACCAAACTGCGGGAGGCAGTGGAAGATAGGAGTGCCTGGCGTGCTCTGGTCCATGGGGTCACGAAGAGTCGGACACGACTAAGCGACTAAACAACAACAACAACAAGGGGAGGAGAGGGAGGAGGTTCTGAAACTGTACGTAATTCTTTGATTGAACAGGTTCCGTGAACGCCACCCAGTATTTTAAAAATTACATCCATCACTGGAAACGTTAATACCAAATTAGACTATGGTCACATTCAGATCTGAAAATGTTTGAATCCACAATGGTTAAAAGCAGAGGTACTTACACAAGCCCTGTACACATTCAACCCTCTGTGTACTGGACCTGACCTTCCTGTGTTTCTTGAGAACCTCGATAAAGCAGGGTCTTGGATCAAATTCTACTTGTGTTCAAGTAAACATGAACAAAAGCCTCCTGCAGAGTTTCCCAGTTTAACACGGAATTGTCAGGGACTGAGTGGGTGGGGCCAATGTGCATAGGGACATTGGAGGTGGAGCATGCATTCGTGCCTCTCCTCCAACTTTTAACCTGCATGTGTTCAAGTGAATGCCTGAACACAGCTTCTATATACTGAGATAGCCCACCAGGGCAGTTCTTTAGCAGACTTCCTGATGTAACAGTTGCTGATGAACTGCTATCATTCTAGTTCCAATATTATCTACTGCAAACATTGAAAGCTTAACTGCCATTTATCAATTCACCATATTTACATTATTGCACTTGGAAATACCATGGTAGCTAAAAGCCAATAAAGCACCAATTTACCATCACTTCTGTTCGAAGAAAGTGGCATGTACCAGGACCTTTTGCTGAAATAGCATCTTTGCTAGATCCTAGCATTTGAAATACGGATACTAATTCCAGTTTATATGCCATTATTAACCTTAAAAAAAAATTACACACAAAAGAGATTGCCTACCCTTGTATAAACTCCGCTCATCACTTTAAGACCTTGAAAACAGCCGAGAACAGACAACAGCAGCACTTCCTGCTTCATTCTCCTAATGCAGGAATATAACCTCCAACAACACATGCCAGTGGCAAAATGCCTTTATATATTTCTTAAATTCAGAATTTCAAGCACATCTAAAAAAAATAAAATAAAAACACCTTGCTGATTTTAGGCAGCTATTTAGGTGTTATTCTACACCTACAGCAACAAGCCAAGGACAATTCGTGAAATTTCCTCACTAAAAAATAGCTCATCATCCGTTGAAACTGTTCGTGCTTGAAGAACAAAACAGTGATTGCAATAAATAAACAAACAAATAAACCCCAACTTGTTCTGAATGTCTGAGTTCATATCCAGCTTTGGTAACTATATACTTAGGCATATTTATGCCACATTTTCTTCTACTGCAGAGCTACGCTTTTGTGCCCTGCCTGCAAGTAGACTTTTATCGCTTGCAGCTGCTTCCTGCTGAGACAAGACAACATCGCATTGTGTGGGAAAGGAGGAGAGTGGCTTAAACATACCTGCAGACATTTGGAAGCTATGTAAGGAGACATAAATTATATTCATATGAATAAGTTTCAGACATCTTTTCCATATGGGGATAGCTTGGGAATATGTTTAAAGCTGATGTTGATTTTTCCTCCTCTCCCTAGGGTGTAACAGTTATTTAGATACCATGCCTTCTCAGTCAAAAGCCGAGATAGATTAGAAGCATTTGGAAGAAATGGAAGGAAACAGTCCTCCTTGGAGTCTCATTGGAGCACCCCTTCAGAGTGCTGCAGATTGAACGTGGATTGAAATGGCACCATCTGACCTAAAGCCATGCCCTAAGACGGTCTTAGTCAATGTGGTGTCCTCAGGCTGTCAGTGGACTACACTCCCATCAGCCCCAGCCCAGGGCTGGATTAACAATTAAGCAAAATAAGCACGTGCTTAGGGCATCAAAGGAAGGCGGGCACCAAAGAATTTTTCCATTGCTGAATTTACCACAGACCATATGTGTCACGGACTGGCAGGATGCCAGGGAGGAGGAAGAGGAGGAGGCTCCCAGCGAAGAGTACAGCTGGGACTGGGGCACACCTGGGCAAGCTGGGTATTGGGAAGGTACTCACAGGATGATGGAGGATGGCAAGGGATGGAGGTCAGTGCACAGGAACTAGAGCAGCAGGACCCATCACCAGAGTCAGAGGGACCCCTGTCTCCACGAACACGGCAAGCTCTGGGGCATAGGGAGCAGTAGGAGTGGTGCTCCAGGAGGCTGAGACAGGCAAGGGCCCACAGCCCAGATCCCTAGCTGGCCAGGTGGGGCTCGCGAGCTCTGGGAGGTGGTGTGTGATTCCTCAGCTGGAGTAGGTTTGGAACAGGTGAGGGTCACCTGCCTCATCAAGCCCAGATGCTGCAGTCAGCATGCAAAGTCAAAAAGGGAAGCAGAGCTGAGATGCTGGGTCTGGTCACCTGCCCATGTTGGTGGACCTTGGCTTGGGTGTTCTGGTACCTCTATGGGACTGTGCTTTGGGTTTGACCCTGAACTGTATCCTGACTGCTGGATTTCAGACTTGGTTACTTGGATTGACCCTCAGGCATTCCTAATTGCCAAATCCAAGCCTCTCAGCTCTAAATAATTTAAGTGGTGTTGTTTAGTCGTTTAGTTGTGTCCAACTCTTCATGACCCCATGAACCAGAGCACACCAGGCACTTCTGTCTTCCACTGCCTCCCGCAGTTTGGTCAAACTCATGTTGGTAGCTTCGAGAACACTGTCCAAGCATCTCGTCCTCTGTCGTCCCCTTTTCCTTGTTCCCTCAATCTTTCCCAACACCAGGGTCTTTTCCAGCGAGTCTTCTCTTCTCATGATGTGGCCAAAGTATTGGAGCCTCAACTTCAGGATCTGTCCTTCCAGTGAGCACTCAGGGCTGATTTCCTTCAGAATGGATAGGTTTGATCTTCTTGCAGTCCATGGAAGTCTCAAGAGTCTCCTCCAGCACCATAATTCAAAAGCATCAATTCTTCGGCGATCAGCCTTCTTTATGTTCCAGCTCTCACTTCCATACATCACTACTGGGAAAACCATAGCTTTAACTATATTGACCTTTGTTGGCAAGGTGATGCCTCTGCTTTTTAAGATGCTGTCTAGGTTTGTCATTGCTTTACTCACAAGAAGCAGGCGCGTCTTAATTTCGTGACTGCTGTCACCATCTGCAGTGATCATGGAGCCCAAGAAAGTAAAATCTCTCACTACCTCAATTTCTTCCCTTTCTATTTGCCAGGAAGTGATGGGACCAGTGGCCATGATCTTAGTGTGTGTGTCTTTAGTGTGTGTGTTTTTTAGTTTTTTTAGTTTTTGTCCATGGAGTTTTCTTGGCAGGGATACTTGAGTGGCTTACCGGTTCCTGCTCCAGGTGGAACACATTTAGTCAAAACTCACCACTATGACCTGTCCATCTTGGGTGGCCCTGCACGGCATAGCTCATAGCTTCTTATTCAAGTCCCTTTGCCACAACAAGGCAGTGATCCACGAAGGAGAAAGAATTTAAGTACGTAACCTGAATTTAAGGTACACGTTAAGTATTGATTCTCCTTAGGTACGTGAGGAATGCTGTGGTCCAGGACAAGGTAGAATGACACCATGCTTCAAATAACAGAGCTGGCAGGAATTCAGAACCTTAAGACCATGAGAAACCTAACTACTTGCACTTAAATTTTACCCATTGCAGAAAATATATGATTTTTTTAAAAAGATCATAGCCTCAACATTTATAGCAAGACTTATAATTATTTACACCTTAAGTAAGTGCAACTAAGTCAAGACATTAACATGTATTGGAGTGAATCCAAATGTACCCTTCTGTTCATCGATAACAGAAATAGTATAAATACAATTCATTAGCAGTCTTCAAATTTCACAGATTTGTGGATAATTGCTCTCAACATTTTGATATACAATTAATTTAATTTAAATCCAACACTTTCCTTAACCATATGTTGGGTTTATTTGTAGATTTCCAAAACTTTGGAAAAGTAATCCAACCTATGATCAATAATTTTGAACATTAAGGGTATTAAGACAATTTAATAACCATAATTTTGAATCCAGATATCACCTTAAATATTTCATTAATATTATTTAGAATTATTTTTCCAAATCATCTGTGCCCATTTGCTTGAGTAACATATGGATAAAATCCTCCTTATAAGATTTGGATTTAACTCTCTCTTTAGGATTGAACCCAATTTTTTAAAACTTTACCACTCATACGTTAACAATTGAAACACTATACAGTGGTAACTCGGTTTTCGAATGTAATCTGTTCCGGAAGACTGTTCAGCTTCAAAAATGTTCGAAAACCGAGGTGCAAAGGGCCACCTGCAATTTACTTTGAGGAAAATTGAAAAAAACTCAGCAGAAGCTATTCAACTTCCAAAGCACTTTCGAAAATGGAAACAATTACTTCTGGGTTTTCAGTGTTCGAAAAACGAAATGTTCAGATTCCGAGATGCTCGGAAACCGAGGTACCACTGTATTACTAATAGAAAAAGAAAAGGACAGTTTGCATTTCTTTCAAATGATCTCTCACTGTATAACAGTGGTAGTTTAGTAGCAAGCAACTCTAGGCCTAGCAAACCTGTTGAAGTCATCAGGCTGGTTTGTGGCATGATGGCTGTCATGGTAGAGGAGGAAGGATGAGCTTTTTGCAAGATCTTGTGGGCGGAGGGGGATATCCATGCATCTTGCACAACCTAGTGGGATCTCAGGAGTGCTATCAATCTTTAGCAAGACCAGCTGCCATCTCACCTGGCCTCCATCCACCTTTCTCTTTCCCAATCCTCCCTTCCTGGATCATGCATTGGTTTATCTGGTTGGGGAGGAATTTAATTCTCAACTTCAGTTGGCCCTGCATTGAGAGGTTTTCACATTTCTCTCAGGTTGTAGCAAGTTTCTTTCTCACAACCTGGGGGCAGCAGCACTGGGTTTGGTAGATGGATAAAGGGGGACCCCCTCAAAAGAGGTTCTGAGAGGTGACCCTCATTCATAAGACCCTCATTCATAAGAGAGCAGTGAGCCTATAAGAATAAGAAGGTAAAAGCTTTGCTAGAATACCTTTTATGGTTACTACAGGAGTGCCACATGAGATAAGATCCTGTTTTGGACCTACAGAGAGTTGTCAAACAGTCTATATTAGCATGAAGCATGCTACATATATCAGGTACACCAATGACATCTGTTCCAACCAAGGTGCAACACTGGAATAGAATTTCATTTTCTTAGTCACTCAGCCTTTTAACAAATCCCACATCGGGGGTGGGGGTGGGGATCCAGAATCAGGAAACAAACCACAAGGAAAGAAAGGAGGGCTAGAGACAAGATAACTACTTGAGGACAAAGCCCCAGTAAGATGGCTGTTAAGACAAATTCACAATTTGTTCCAAAGTGTGAGGGTCGTCATATGGATATGGAAGGGCAAAACCCTCTGTCAAGTCAGCCATCTCAGCCAAGGGACCATATGTAGTTCTTTAAGAGAATTCAATCAGTTCATATTGATACATTTACCTGGGATTTAAGAGAGAACTGGGATTTGTTATACTGTATAAGGGGAATGAGAAAAGCCCAGTGGAGCTTGCTAGCATGTACATTACTTTTATCCTACATATGTATATGTGTGTATGTGTGTGTCAGTGGCAGAGCTTCATGCTCCAGCACTGGGGGGCGGAGAGCAGGTGGGAGCATGGCTGGTACGCGTCCCGGGGGGGCGTGGTGCGCATCCCAGGGGTGTAGCATGCTGTCCGCAGGGGTGTGGCGTGATTCCTGGGATTGTGGTGCGCAGCCCGCAGGGGCATGGTGCACATTCTGGGGGCATGGGACCCAGCGTGGGCGGGGGGGCAGCCGCGATGGCACCTGTGGTGATCACACAGGGTCCCCAGACTTTTCACCGTCTATTGATCCCTGTGACACTACTTTATTTCTCGCTGCCACCACCCAGGCCCTACCTGGTACAATACTGAGTCCAGTCAGGGTTAAATTGGAACATAAACTTCTGTTTATTTATTGCAGTTTAACAAGTGTGTGGTTTCATAAATGGTATCGGTCAATTACAATCATGGAGTGCCTATCCTGACCTATAACTTCCGCTACCTGCTCTCACTCACTAAACAACCTCTCAGATATTTACTTGTCTTCCTAGCTCCTAACTGTTCCTGACTCAGCTTATTTCACTACACTAACTCAACCTACCCACAGACTCTATCCCAATTCACTCCCACTCCAACCAACCACCCAACTCCCAACAAACTCCCCCCTTCGGCCCTCCCAGAGCTGGTTTTCTAGTGCCTCTGACTCCACCCCCCTCGGTTCTGATTGGGTAACCTGTTAAACTATTTCACCTCCAGCACTCTCAAATGTTAACGTCACAGCACCCCACCGGGATCGCGCTGCCGGGGGCGGTGCGCCCCCTCGCCCCCCCTCTTCCTCTGCCGGTGGTGTGTGTATCAATATCCTATCAGATCTTTTTCTGCTTCTGACATGAATTATTAGAGAACAGCACAAGGTAGCAGGAATGGGCTTTGAACCCAGGCAAACATGCTTCTATTGAACTTCGGTTGCTTAGTACAGAACGTTCAAACCACAAATATGCCAATAAGTTAGCAGGAATAAAGAAAAGCCTCCCTAAGGACGTGTATTTTTTTATACCTCTAGTGTGGCTTTAATCTCTTCTCTCAACAGACTATCTTCCATTGGAAACAAAAATCATTAGAATCAAATGAGATATGATCTATTCCCCCCTGCGTGCAAAAGCAAAAGCAAACAGAGATGTATTTGTACTTCAGGTGCCACAAGAAGCTTTGTTGTTTTAACTAACAATGTTACCCTCCCATCTTAGTTTATCACTTTCAGCTAGGACTTGTGTTTGTTTTAATACATTTTCCTTTAAGCCTTGAAGCAAAAAGAAAATCCCATGACTCCAATGAGAACAGAGACCTTCCTTCTACTCCCATTTTCCCTTGTGTTCCTGGCTCTTCATGAAGATTTATCTTCACTCTCTATTTCAGCTTCAAAAAAGATTAAGCTTTGATATAGATATTCAGAGAACATCTGTTGTCACGCTAGTAGGAACAATTTTACAAGGGTTCTCAATCCCTGGGCTTTATGGGGAGTGTGTGTTGCTGGTGGGGGGGATTACGGTATTTTTGTGCTTGCAATAACTTTCAAAATTCTAAGGCCACTGATTGTACTCAGAGCTAGAAGATATGCCTGAAAAATCAGAGATTCCACATTTAATGCTTTCTTAGAATTTCCTTTTTTCCTTTGTAAAACTAGTCTTAAATGAAAAACAAATATTTGTTTAGCAAGACAATTTCTTTGCTATCCCTTTGTCTACAAAGAAGTCACCGGGGAAAGGTATGTCTCACTTTTGCCAATACTAAATACTGGGGTGGGGGGACAAAAACATGACAAGGCATCATTGCACTTTCTTCTGAAAATCTGGCGTTCTTTCAGACACTGCCTGTTATTGGGATCAGGAAGTGATTGGGGCACAGGAAACTGTCTTTTACAGAGTCAGAATAACAGTCCATCCAGTTCGCTGACCAGAGTGGATTTCAGACGAGTCTCTCAGCCTAACCTTGAGATACTTTAAATTGTATGCTTTAAGCATGCTTTGAATGGATGTTGAACATGCTGCCATAGGTGTTGATTGCTAGCAAACCAGAGGCACAATCACATATTTCCTTTTGCAGAGCACTCTGTTCTTCTGTACAAAGCTGTTTACTGCATACCCTCCAACATTTCGCTGATGTAAACAGGGACATCCTATTCCATTATTATTACATTTGTACCCTGCCTCTGGGTGACTCTGGGTGGCTTCCAACATATATAGAAACATAATAACACATCAAACATTAAAAACTATCCAATACCTTCAGATGCCTTCTAAAGGTTGTAGAGTTACTTATCTCCTTGGCTCAAAGTTGCATAACTCTATACCCTCCAATATTTTTCAGATGAAAATAGGGATGTCCTAAGGAAAACCAGGACATTCCAGGATCAAATCAGGAACCGGGATGGCCTCTGTAAATCCGGGACTGTCCCTGGAAAATAGGGATACTTGGAGGGTCTGTTACCGTACAAAGGCAAAACATGGAGGAGGGGTGAGCTAGCACCCCGTTCTTCCTGCCGCTTCAAGTTGAGCTGTAGGAGACAGCATAATATGAACCCCTGCTTCATGTCTCCCTGAAACAGCAGATCCCTCCAGGCCACTTAAGCATCACTGGTTGTAAGCAGGTGGCAGCTGTGACTTGGCCCTGCCGTGGGACCATCTGGAAGCATCATGTGTGCCCTTTGGCAATGGTAGGCTTCTCGACTGACAAGTCATCAATGTCAATCTGAAGCAAATGCAGAACTTAAGTGTGTATGGTATCAATCCTAAAGCCACGCTTTTTGTCACAAACATCTTAGTTTACAAACTGAAAGGCACTGCAGAGTAAACATTTTCTTGGAATATATGCATTTTTTCAACTGTAATCTCCAGTGTAGATAATCCAGCAATATTATCCACATTTGTCTTAAAGAAGAAGAAAAGTGTTCCTGAAAGCTTTTGCACTGGAGTAGTGCCAGGAAATATGTTACAATTGCAATGTGCATCTTGAATCAATAACCTGGAAGCTAACCTGGAAAAGCATTTTACAACTTGCCTTATCTTTCCTATATGCCTACGAAAATCTGTTCAGCGTGAATAGACTTTACTGACTTCCAGCTGTCAGAGCCACTGACTTCCTTCTCAAGATAGAACTGCCAGGTGCATTGGTCAATATTATTTGTTTTATCAGCATTTACTCAGTGAACGGCTTCCAATTTGACCTAAGCCAATGCCCTTGAAACTGGAACTAAACAGGGGGAATGAATATTGTTATTCTTTGAATTATTTTTTTTATTGTTTATTTGCAGTTTTATATCACCCATTGAACAATAAATTCTCTGGGTAAGGTCTAAAATGCTTTAACCTTAAAATATAAAAAATACTGCACGAATGGCAGAGCTATCTAACCCTTTTTGCACCAGGCTGGTGTGTGTGGTTGTATTGGGCAGAGGTGTCCCTTTGCCCAGCCAAGCCGGGCTCCGTTGACTGCCTGTCAGTCCCCTGTAGATCAGCACAGACTCCTAGATTCATTGAATCATAGACTTTGAAGGGACCACAAGAGTCATCTAGTCCAGCCCCCTGCAATGCAGGAATCTTTTTCCCAATGTGGGGCTCAAATTCATGACCCTGAGATTAAGAGTCTCATGCTCTACCAACTGTGCTATACATTAGTATCATTCTACTGGAATGGAACTCCCCCCTCCACCAGCCTTCCACCAGCAGGTGAAAGTGTGGCCAGTGGAATCCAAAGCCATCAAACCTGGGCTTTTGTTGGAGGTGGGGTGGAACAGAGTTGAGCCAGCCCAGGAGTCCATGGATCTCAAGATGGTCCTGCTTCTCTCACGTGATGATATTGGGTCCTGTTGCTGCACCATTTTAGGCTGCCCCAGCCATATGTCTGTGCCCCTGACCTTTCACCCTGCATGCTATATACAGTAGGGCTGAAGATATGGTGATGACCTGTGATAGGGTTGCCATATGTCCTCGTTTCCAGGACACGTCCTCTTTTTCACTGGTATGTAAAATGAGAATCATCAAAGCGATCCATTGTTAAAAATAGAAGTCGGCAAATGTTTCCTCTTTTTTCCAAAATATGGCAACCCTACTAACAGTACGTGGGGAGGCAGAGGAGAGAGGGAGAGTTAGGATTAGTCCCTTAAAAACTGTTAATAGAACATAATAATAAAAACCAGCAAAGAGAAAACCAAAGCACCCAATCACACTTACCGGTAAGTAGCTGGAATATATTCAATAATACGTTTAGCTCTTACACTTCCCACTTAGAATACAATTCTATAAAGATCAGGTCCAGATTAGGAAGGATGGGTAAAATGCTCTCTGCTTGTCCCACTCCTCTACTCATGGGCCCTGGTGGGCTTATTTGCTTGTGGTGGCAGCAGCTTCAGTAGTGGTCCTCTGAGTAGCACTGGGTGGGTTGGTCCAACCACCGTTTTAATTTCCCACAATGCCCTGGAGCGACATGCAGGGAGAATTGTGGGAGATTAAAATGGTGGCTAGAGGCAGGCAGCCAGTGCTGCTCAGAATGATGGGCTCATGGGAAATGAAAGCGGCCCAGGGCAGGGGTCAGCAGGGGTCTCTGCTGGGACACTGGGATCTCTGCAGCTAACCAATGGCATTGGGTGCTGACACCAACCCTGAATCATATGCATGTTTATTCAGCATTAAAATCGTACTAAATGTTATGGACCTTGTTGCCATGTAAATATGCAACCTCAGGCTGTGACCTAAAGCATATTTAACTATTAGGTATTATGAAGAGGAGGCCACACAGCGGTACATAAACAACTGGCAACTTCATCTGACTGCAAGAGGCAGACAAAGAAAACCTCTGCAGCCAAACTGGCTGCTGGCAACTCTTGAGCTTGAAACTAAAAGCCTAGTGCCCGAGAGGTGAACTCAAGCATTTCCTGGTATGGGGAGCCAGGACGGCCAAGACACTGCACTTAACCATGAAGCAAATGCATGTGAATTTCTGAGCAAATGTATTCGAAGCTGGCTGCTAAGCCCATTTATAAAACACAACACGGCTGCTTAGGACCAACTGCTGCTCAGTAAAATCATCCTCCCACAGAGCAAGACACCTTCATCAGTGGCATGCTGTTCTGCAGATGGAAGGAGGGAAAGAGAGAAATAGCCTTCCCACATCAATTTGCCAGTAACCAATATTTAGCTTTTTATCAAACATTGGATTCCTTACGTGTCCTGCCCCAAGCCTTAGGGATGGCAAGCTATCACTTGCAATAAAAGCATGTAAACATGATCTTTGGACAATCACAAAACCCACAGCTATTTACAGCCAGCTGTCATCCAAGAAGCTCATAATCTCTCTCTGGGGTATTATGCTCTTTTTTTGAACCTCAAATGATTATCTCAAAGGTACAGGAGCCATCCATGTGATCTTTGCTTGACAGGCAATGTTGTGTGGCATTACTCATAATAATATCATTTTATTTGCAAGCTGTGAACTTTGAAAGTGTTTCCCATATATAAAAACACAAGAAGATGTCTGATGGACCAGCATGGATGGCCATTAACTTCAACATCATATTTTATCCTAGTGGTGGGAAGGCTTCAGGTTTATGGAACCTACTTTGTTTTCACTAAAACCCTGAGGTCCGCTCTTACAACAGAATTAAGAATTGCTTTAATTCTTTTATGAAGGAACAGGCTATCTCTGAGCACATGCTCAGCCCAGGATATTGTGATCAGTATCAGACAAAAATCTGTTCCTGGTTCCCCCCTAATCTGGTGTGAGAGAAGTTTCCTCATTGTTGCTAGCTGGGAGTCAGAAACACTTGCGATTTACTTCAAATCACCCAGAAATCTACCAGCAGATCCCAATCCAAAGAAGAAAAACAAAATTGCAGAGAAACGGAATAAATCCTTTGGAACTGAAGAAGTAGGGCAAATTCCTGTACCTGAAATAAGTTTCTCAGGAAGGAATTCCGAGGAATTGGGGCAAAGAATCGTGACAAGAGACAATGTTCTAGGCCTTATTGGCTGTTTCCCAATAAAGGATTTTCACTATCTGTTTCTTGAGATTGGTGTCAACACTGTTGATATCTTTTCCTCTGGACTATTTTTGGTTTCTGTTCTTTACCACTGATCCCTGCTGCCCCTCAAAAAGCAGGGCCAGGGCCAGTAGCACCCACAAGCTCCCCACCTGAACACAAAAAGACACAAGAACTCCAATTGCTAATACAGTGGTACCTCGGGTTACAGACACTTCAGATTACAGACGCTTCAGGTTACAGACTCTGCTAACCCAAAAATAGTACCTCGGGTTAAGAACTTTACTTCAGGATGAGAACAGAAATCGCACGGTGGCAGCGGGAGGCTCCATTAGCTAAAGTGGTACCTCTGGTTAAGAACAGTTCAGTTTAAGAACAGACCTCCAGAACGAATTAAGTTCTTAATCCAAGGCACTACTGTATTATTGTTGTATTGCTAGGTTTACCAGATCTCCCAGCATTTTCAGAAGCTGCTCCATTAGATCAGAACAAGCAGCGTTCATCTGAACTGCCTGCTGGCCCAGGATTCAGGAAGGCTCTCCTCTAGAAAAGTGCAGAGGGTCTGGCGAGGGTCAGGGATCATTCTAAACCTCTTGCTAGCTGGATTTGTGTGTGTCTGTGTGCAGTAAAATAAAGAGATGCATTTATGGTTAGGGGAAGCACTCCCCAACCAGCAGACAGTCATGCCAGTGAGTACAACTCAGGAGACTGCAAATAGTTCATGACTGAAAGATACATCCTTTCCCTCCTACTCCTAGGTAAACAACAGCCCTGTTTGGATTAGAAATACCATGAGGTTTCCCCTAAACTATTTCCAGCTATAATCCCACTCTTGTGACTTCGTTCTATACCGCAGAGTGATCCTTTGTGTGAGTCAAACTTGTAGAGCCTTTGGCAAATGCTAAATTGTTTACCATCTTTGTACATAGCAAGCCATGGATGTGGGCAGGGAGACCAGACACAAGAAATTTGCAGTTGTGGGGGGATAAGGGTTGGAAGAACTCAAAGGCAATGAGGTTCCTTATTATAAAGTATTAACCTTGCCTTCGCATCTCCAGTTTCTTCTCTGTCTCTCTCCCTGCCTCCCCATCTACTCACTATCTACTTTGTTGTCTCCCTGCCACAAGCAAACTGTCTATCATTAGATTTTGAGGTTTTGTATATGTCACTTTGTAAACTGCTATGTATACTAATGATGCTATATATTAAAATGTGAAGGAGGGAGGAATTTCTCAAGAATATGACATCTTCCAAAGCAATATAATTCATACGAGGGGTAGAAGAGTGCAAGAAAGATTTATTTCACATCCACACCCTATGTTTAAAGCACTCTTATATCACTTTAACAGTTGGTTTCCCTCAGAATCCTGGGAACTGTAGTTTGCTAAGGATGCTAAGAGTTCACAGAGCTACAGTTCCCAGTACCCTTAACAAACAACATATTCCAGGATTCTTTGGGCAGGAGAGGGGGGAGCCATGACTGTTAAAGTGATATAAGGGTGGTTTATATATGGTTAGTGTTATGTACTGAAGTTCTCACCCTGGGCCAGCAGGGGGATATTGTAGATAGTTTTCACTCAGGTCCACTTATGCAAATAAGGAATTGAAAGTGACATTCAGTGATTGGATAGTTAAAGAAAATTGTTACTGTTGCATTGTAGTGGAGCTCTATATAAGCAGGCTGGCTGAACCCTTCAGTTCAGTTCTGTTCTGGCCTGTGAATAAACAAGAGCTGTTTGAAGAATCACTATGTCGTCTGATATGTTCACCCACAACTTAACAGTTAGGTACATGTTTATAGATCATATTTATATCAAGGCACACACAAATGAAAATCTAGTTGGCTTTGGGAACAACATTTGTTCTCAGTACTATTACCAAAAAAAGAGGTGTGTGTGTATTATAAGTACTACTATCACACTATAAGAATGAAAAACTACTGTGCCATAAAACCACATTTTAGCTAGGAAGCCAGTAGAGTCATGATTTATTTCTGTGCTTGATTTCCCTCCCCTTATTAATGCTGTCTCTGAATTTTCCTTTTCTTTTAATGCTGTCTCTGAATTGCAATGACATTGAATATTTCCCGAGGACAGCATGCAAATGCTCATGACTTCAGGACTCATTTCCTCCACTGTTAATATTTAGCAGCTGACATGACTTTTCTGGTTCAAGATAACTTGCTGAAACATTTCAGGGACTGATTTTATTCCGTTCCTTGCTGTTTGGAAAATGCCTTTCTGCCCTGGCATCTGTCCTGGGATGTAGTGATAATACAGAGCAAAATGATTTCAGCACAGCTAAAACTGGCATGACCTGGATTTGCAAGAGGGGGAAATGTTTCAGCACCCCAAAGTTTTCTTTCCTTTGTAAAATTAGTGGCTTTGTCAGTGAACCAAGCTGCTACCATGAATACATATCAGCTACTGAAAAACAGGGCCGGTTTTTCTCCTTTTGCTTGAGTGTGTGCATATGCACACCCTGAACTCTACAAGTTACCCAGAGTGGGCATGGCAGACGGGTCCTCTCCTTTTCTGTCTGAATTAGCTTCCAGTTCAGTTCAGTACCATTCAAAGCGCTGGCTTGATTTCCATAGCTTTAAGGCATCTTTGCTGTCTAACACGCTAATACAAACATACCCTGAATTACAAGTAAGTCTCGTTTATGGCAGCAAAGGAATAGAGTGAGAAACTGTCTCATCTGCTTCCTTGCTCTGACTTTCTACCATTACAGTGGTACCTCGGGTTACATAGGCTTCAGGTTACATACACTTCAGGTTACAGACTCCGCTAACCCAGAAATAGTGCTTCAGGTTAAGAACTTTGCTTCAGGATAAGAACAGAAATTGGGCTCCAGCGGTGCAGCAGCAGCAGGAGGCCCCATTAGCTAAAGTGGTGCTTCAGGTTAAGAACAGTTTCAGGTTGAGAACGGACCTCCGGAACGAATTAAGTACCGTACTTTACCAGAGGTACCACTGTACAACCTGGGAAAGGCCATAGGTCAATCTCCAGCATTTCCACAGGTAGGACTGGAAGACAACCTTGGTCTGATTCAGTAGAAAGCATCTTTCCATCAGCGGCGGAGCATATGCCCACGCTGTCCAGGGCAGGCACGCTCCCGAGGGGCATGGGGCACGGAGGGTGCCCTCCCATGTGCCACAGTTCAGGGTACGAGAGGGGCAGGGAAGCTGCTGCTCATTTCCCTCTGGGTGCGCCTTGCCACGGCTGAGGAGGGCTGCTCTCTGCCGCTGGGTCAGAAGAACTGCTGCCGCCGGGCGCGAAGTACACCACCCACTCCCCTGCCATTTTGTCACCCCTTCAGTCATGACACCCGGGGCGGACCGCACCCCCCCCTTCCTACGCCTCTGCTTCCCTTGTACAGTGGTACCTCAAGTTAAGAACTTAATTCATTTTGGAGGTCCGTTCTTAACCTGAAACTATTCTCAACCTGAGGTACCACTTTAGCTAATGGGGTCTCCCGCTGCCACCGTGCCGCCGTCATGCGATTTCTGTTCTCATCCTGAAGCAAAGTTCTTAACCTTAGGTACTATTTCTGGGTTAGTGGAGTCTGTAACCTGAAGCATCTGTAACCCAAAGCGTCTGTAACCCGAGGTACCACTGTACCTGTTTAGGAGACCAGCTCAATGCTGATTAAATCTGTCTGGAAGTTCCAACCTGGAAGAAGTGTGCCAATGGTACCTTGTGAGTGTTCTGTAGTCTGGACTATCAAGACTACTAGCAGAGTGGGTTGTTTGCTTGTCATGAGAATAGTGGGAGATGGCTCCTGTTTTTCTTCCTCTGTATTGTTCTGTATGATGAGACACTGGGAAGATTGGGAGGAAGATCGTGGCTCTCAGTATCCTGTGTCATTGCTATATGTGAATCAGTGTGTGACTGGTTCTTCTCTTGACTTCTGCTAGCTCTTGGGTCACCACAATTCAAGGGAGGAACAGTACATAAAAAAGGATTCTCTGTTGGTGACAAAAAGTGAGTCAGACACAGTTTGAAGGAGCAACTTACTTTTAGCCTAAACGAAACAAATTGGGATACATCATGCTGGCAGTGTTATAATACTTTAAAAGGATGTCAGAAAGAGGAGGGAAAGTGATTGTCCACCATATCCACTAAGCCTAGAATTGTGGATTTAAATTACAGGAGATCAGATTGCTGGCTTGAGAATGCATTTATGAAATCCCCCTTTCTTAGGGATTTCTTAGAAAAGACTGAACAGGCATTGGGCAGTGTTAGGAAATTTTAGACGTCTAATAGTCTTAGGAAGGGTCCTTCTCTTTAGCACAGTATCCAGGCTCTTTCAACTGTGATTCTGGAGAACTTCACACATGGAGGTGCTAAGCTTCTAGGGATAAATTATATTGCCATTAGGAATGCTTGAGAAATTAGATTGCAAGAAGATGAGGAAAGTAACAAAGAGACTATCTGGACAGAACTGGATTGAACTGTTTAATTAAAGCAGCAACATGAGTGATGTTTGGTCCTTTTTCAGAGCTTGATGTATGGGTACCCCCAACAAAAATTTAAAAATCTGGCTGTATAATTTGGAATTAATGTGATTTGGAATTAATGAGATTTGATTGGCCTGTTAATAAAAATTATATTTTTTAAAAAAAGAGAAATTAGATTGCTTTGAATTCTGATGCAGACTGACCTGATCTGGGCTTCCTAGGTGAATGTGTACATTGGAACATAATTATATTTCAGATTTCACACCTCTTAGCTCAAAACCATGTACCAAAATGATATTTTAAGATAAAATACTTTAGAAATGTGTATATATTGTAAAATAAGTTTGTAAATAATGTATTTTGGTATAAAATACCAAAATACTTAAACCTGTTGTTTTGTGGATTTTGCTAAACGATACTTGCAGATTAATGCAATGCAGCAGACTTATGACTGAACACATGGTAAATTGACACCGGCCAGAAATAGACTGATCTATCCAACCTTAATTAACATCAGTATTTGTGGAAGACCAGAGTTTATTCAAAAGAGTTTCCAAGGAGCAAAATCATCAATTACCTCTTCTCTCAGTTCAACATAGTCCTTCATATAACTCCAGGAATAAGACAGTGATATTAAAAGCAATTTAGGTGATGACTCCTGTTTTCTCTTAGTACACTGTTTGAAAAGGAAGGTGAGAGATTTGATGAAAACACTGCAGCTGTGAAAAGCTGAAACATAAGAAACTGCAAGGAAACTGAAATCACAAGAAAGGGGGAAATGAATGGGAGGGACTTACGAAAGAAGGAAAAGAATAGCAAAAGGGGGAAGATGGACTGAAACCATTTTTTTTTAATAGGAAAAAAAATCTTCCTAGGCAAGACAAATGTCAAATGTTAAACCCCCCTATAAATGTCTTAGGAAATGCATATTGATCATCATGTATGAGATAGGCAAGGGCCATTAATCAAAGAACAAATGAAAGAAGTGTTTTTCAGTCCTCTGAATGCAAGAATAGATCTTTATTGTTCTTCACTTGCTTTCTGGGCCATTTACACATAAGGGATCAAAGGAAAACTGTTTCCGTCTTACATCTCCCACTCGCCACTCCCTCCTCTGTGCCCACTCTTTAGATGCATGATGAAAGATTTTGAAAAAATAATAACCATTAAGAAACTAGCTACCTCTGCTGAACCAATAGTGATCTTTTCCTTGAGCAGAGCTGTCTGAGTCCACTTCCCTTTCCTTTAATGCTGTTAGACATACACCACTGGTGCCCCAAGCATGATATAATGAGAAAAGGAACAAGGAATCAGACTCCCACCTCCCTCAACCTACCCGTTTTTACTTATCTCCATATTTCTGAGCTGCACCAGCTGCCTGGCACATTTTTTTTCCCAGCTGGAAACCACCAGACTGTCTGACATTCATTGGATTTGGCAGATTAATAGAGGCAGATGCTCCTGGACATGTTGGACACTCATTCCTTTTGTTTCATTTCCTTTAATGTTGCAGAACATGGATAAGTGAGACAATGAATATTTTATTCATATACCTTTAAGGGCATTCCTATCCGCCTACAGCGATAGCTTTCAAAGAGTGAGGTACGTCTCCTGGGACCCTGTAGATCAGAGCTGGGGAACCTGGGGCCCTCAAGATGTGTTGGTCTGCAACTCCCATTAGCATAGCTGCCAACTTACAGATTTGAAAATAAGGGACCAGCAGCCTCGAAAATAAGGGATCATCAGCCAAAATAAGGGATTTTCCAAGCACAGGTATGTTCAACTTCTGAGCCCCTTCAAGCCAAAGGCAGAAAGCCCAGCCAGCAGCCAAACATAGCTTCAAGCGGTGGTTCCCACAGCGCAGCAACCCGGCAAAGGGATACAGCAGGGAAGCGCTGAAGCAAAGGCGAGTCCCCAGACAACGCGGCCGATTGGATTGGCACAAGGCATGCAAGCTCCACCACCCAGTCATTCTTAGACTCCTTATTGGGTGAGCAACGCAGCCAAGCAACACAGTTGGAGCCTCCCTCCTCCCTGGTCGGCAGGGAGGGAGGGAGAGGAGCTGCTTCCTTTGAAACCTGGGAAATTCAAGGGACATCATCAATAAGGGACAGCAGCAGGACACGGCGCTGGGATAAGGGACTTTCCCACCAAATGTGGGGCGGTTGATAGCTATGCCCATTAGCCACAGCCAGAATGGCAAATGGTCAAGGATAATCAGAGTTGTAGAGCAGGATCTGACGGTCCACATCCCTGGTCTAGACAAATGCTAGAAGGGATGGGAGCTTCTTGACACACATATCTTTATCAAAAATCCTGGGGGAAAGAAAAGTATTTCCCTGGTGCCTTAAAAAAAAAAAAAAGATAAAGGAGGAGCCAGGCATGCTTTCCTGGGAAGAGTATTTTAAAGGACCCCTGGATGGTTAAGTCCAGTCAAAGGCGACTATGGGGTTGCGGAGCTCATCTTGCTTTCAGGCTGTCCAGTCAGCTTTCCAGGTCATGTGGCCAGCATGACTAAACCACTTCTGGCGCAATGGAACACCGTGACAGAAACCAGAGTGCACGGAAACACAGTTTACTTTCCACCGCAGCAGTACCTATTTATCCATGTGCAGTGGTCTGCTTTTGAACTACTAGCTAGGACAGAGCACTGGGAGCTCACTCTGTCACGGGGATTCGAACCAACGACCTTCTGATTAGCAAGCCCAAGAGGCTCAGTGGTTTAGACCACAGTGCTACCCTCGTCCCATAACAGCATTCTACAGGCATATAATTCTACTAGCATTTTCTTAAGGCACACAGAGACAGCTGGATGCTAAAATAATCTGGTAAGGTTACCTCTCCCCCCCCCCATAGTGGTAGTAACATAAATTGTGGAATAGCAATCCTACACCATCCTAAGTAAAGGTGACTCACTGAATTTCTAATATGCTACTTTTTTTTACTGAATTGTGTTTGAGCATAGAACAAGAAATGTCGTATAGCAGGAAATGTTCAAAGGTTAGTAAGAGTGAAGTCACTGTATGTGGATATTAGCTTGCACTAACCAACATAGTTTAAGCAGCAAAATATGTCTGAGTTTTCCCAGGCAAGTTGATGATCTCTGAGAGCATGAACCATATGTCTCATATTATACACAGGGAAGATGTAGGATGATGTCTCTGATCTCAATTGCTGAAGCAATAGAGCCTCTAAGACTGTCACCCACACACACATTGACTGGTATACCCAGGTCAGCGAGGCTCATTTGCGTCTGATTGGCACCACAGATAAGCCACTTGATGAATAAGAGTTTCTGATTCAGGGCCAGAGGTATACTTCTTGACCCAGAAATAAATTCATTCATCATCATCATCATCATCATCATCATCATTGCTTTTGCTGTTTAGAATGGCTGTACAGTAGTTCTGTGTGGGATATCAAACATTCCAGAGGAAAGGCATACTTGGATTAACATAGATGCATTAAGGAATTAAGAAATGCAAAAACTCACTATGTAGCTTTTGACAAGCCATTACCATATCTTTCAGCCTCAGTCTCCATCTTCAAAATTGGTATAATAATTCTGAATTATCTTACTGAAATTATTACAGAGATAACATACACGAAATACTCTGAATACTCTGAAATACTTAAACAAATGCTGTCTACGACTAATAGGGAAATACACACCCTTCTTTCAAAGTGAAGCAGGCTCAAGAACTTAGAATCTGAAGGCAGCCCTGTTTCGGGAAGTTTTTAATGTTTAATGCTATATTGTGTTTCTAATATTTGGTTGGAAGCCGCCCAGAGTGGCTGGGAAAACCCAGCCAGATGGGTGGGGTATAAATTATTATTATATTTGATATTAGCCACCCTGAGCCTGGTTTCAGCTGGGGGTGGGATTATTTGGAATACTTAAGCCTAATTCTCCATTCTGCATTACAGAATGGAGAATTAGGCTTAAGTATTCCAGATAATAATAATAATAATAATAACAACAACAACAATAATAATTGATAATACTAATTCATTGATAATGAAGCTCTCCTTCAACCCAAGAGTAATTTACTATTGATTGAAATTATCTTTAAAGGCTCCCTATTGTTCCACCTGTCTCTCCCAAGTTAAGAACCTAATTCTGAGCTTTAGTTTCTGATTCTTCAAAGCAGCCAACCTTATTACCCATCTTACATCAACGTTTATCAAAGGCTTCAACTTGTTTTCAAACCTTTCATCAGTATCTCCATGGATAAGCTGCTTCTTCCTGCCCTTTGATGTGTTTTTTCCCCTCTCAAAGGCAATCTTCCAGAAAGCAATTAATTTTTCTATTCAGTTGCTTGACTAATGTTCAGTTTACCCTGCCTTGCTATGTGCACAACTGATCATATATGTGTGGTAGGTCTTGAACTCACTTGCCCTTCTCCACTATGCCTAGGACCTCTTGTACAGAAACCTTCATTGTTTAGGGCCAGGTAAAAGGTAAAGGACTCCTGGATGGTTAAGTCCAGTCAAAGGTGACTATGGGGTTGCAGTGCTCCTCTCGCTTTCAGGCCAAGGGAGCTGGTGTGCTTCTGAACTGCTAGGTTGGCAGGAGCTGGGACAGAGCAACGGGAGCTCACTCCGTTGCAGGGATTCGAACCGCTGACCTTCCAATTGGCAAGCCCAAGAGGCTCAGTGGTTTAGACCACACCACCACCCGCGTCCCTTGTAGGGGTAGGTACAGCCCAAAACACATTTTGAATCCAGTCCACAGCCTCTCTTTCTTGTTCTTGCCTTCCATGCCACACTTGGGAAGGGCAGAGGGAATGCTTCATTCAATCCAAGACCCTTGTGTCTAAACAATTAGGCCTTACTCATGTGGCCATTCTACCACTTTTTACAGCTCAAGTTACCATCTCCATGCCTGGACAGACTGTTAATAGGTTCTAAGGGCCTGCCTATCCTTCATCTCAAGGTGGATTGTGAACCTCTTGTGGCTCCTTTAACTCTACCTCATCCAAGAGGTGTTCTCCAACTACCACTGTTCCCTACCCTCCAACTTCTTGAGTCTCAAAACTGGAATGTGTGTCTTCCTGCCTATGCTCCCATGCAAGATCACAGAGCCCCAGACATGTGCTTTTTCAGGGATGTCTCATTTCCCCCCAGGAAATTTGCGGGGTACGCAATTCCACACTTTCTCTTCCCTAAATCCATAGATTTCTTATGCTTTGAAGATCTGAATAGGAGAGTTGCACTGATTGCAAATGGCATATATATGGGTATTGCGAGAGGGCTGTTGCATATTTCTTATTTTTTTTTTGAAGGGAGGAATATGATTTAGCAAAATCAGAGTGCCTGCTGTTTGAATCTATTCAATGTTACATTGCAAAAAAAGGCAGCATATTAAGAGCAATCAAGTTGATAGCTTTTATTGTATCTTTCTGTACTATCTGTAGTAAAGCAGTATTTCCTCCTTTTATTGATTCTATCATCTGACAATTGGCACAAAATTACACCAACAGAGAATTTTAACATAAATATATTGATATACATGTGATTTAGGCTCTCATTAACACAATGACATTCGTTTTTCCTATTTTGTTTATTTTCAGTTGTTGTGAAATATTATTAGCACAGGTATGTCCTTGTTTTCAAAGAGATTTGTTCCTTGTTGTTGTTGTTTAGTCATTTAGTCGTGTCCGACTCTTCGTGACCCCATGGACTAGAGCACGCCTTGTTGTTAGATGGGCCCATTTCATTATTTCTACCAAAGGTCACTCAATAAGTTGACTAGAAAGAGAGAGGGGCACTCCTCAGGACTAATTGTATGTAAGCTAAAATGGGAAAGAGGGAAAGGGGAGGAAAAACCTGTTGGGTACACATAACAACATGCAGCACCAGATTTAGGGTGGTGTGGGTGGTTCCCCTCCACAGGGTGCCAAGCCAAGGGAGCGTAAAATTGAGAAGAACCATAATTAAGAAGATCCATTTTGGGACACCCAAATTTTGGCCTTCCACAGGGCGCCATATTATGAAAGATTACCAAAGTCTGCCCCTGACACCATTGGTGGAGCCTGTGACACGGGCTAACTCCACTGTCAGCCCTTCATGCAGCTAACATGTGAATAGGGATACCATTATCACTACATTTAAAGACAGGAAAAAATGCATGTTTAGATTATACTTCAAATACACTTGCCAAGTCAACTCATGATGTTATATTATTTATCCCATCTCCCCAAAAGCTGTTTTGTGTCAAGAGAGAGCAAACTTGCTCTTGTATTCCTATTGACAAGAAGACCCCGTCATTTCTATTCACGGTTCATTGTGCTCCCCATGAGATTTATGAAATATAAACACATCAATCAGAAACCATCTGCTAGCCCTTTAGTTTATTTTTATTTATTTATTTTTTAAACAAGACTTGCAAGTCTGATAGGAATGCGCACCTTGAAAAGACTTGGAAGATATTCTGCTGTCTGTCCATTGCATTGCACTGCCCATATGCCATTTCAATGGTTTCTTGAAGTAAATGTACATTGTGAGAGGTTAAATTTATACAGGTGAATTGTCAAGCTAAAATTGACATAAAGGTATCTGATAAAAAATTGATCCTCAGTAGCAAACAAAAAGAGTCTTCAGTGTCAGGGATAAACTTCTTGACACTCACTATTCTGACAAAGACATTGTGGGCTGTGTTGCCAACTTAATTAGTGCACTATTACTTGTTTGTGTGTCCCCATCTGCAAAATTTTATCTCTGAGGGGCAGCCATCATCAATCCCCTCCAGAGTTGTTTTCAGAACCATCCATTGTGGCTCTTCTGATTACCAACCATGGGGCATTTGTTTTCTCCTTCGGCACAGATGGGTAAGTGGGAAGGAGGGGGAGTTTCTGCCCCCCTGTTTTGTGGATGGGTCATTAGGTCCACCCTTTAATTATCATATTATGCACAGGGCACAGATGCTTTTGTATTACTATGGGGTTTTTTGTTTTAGAAGACACTACATAAATTATTTATACTAAAAATTTGTCTCAGACCATCTGTAACGCTAGACTGAGTTTAACGAGTAGGATTTTTTACTCTTATTGAATTATAAGCATGTATCTTCTCAAAGTGGAGAATTCCACGAGGGGCTCTTCTGCGGAAGAAAGCAAGCATAATATAGCTGCATCTTTCTGTCTGTCTGTCTTTTTCTTTCTTTCTTTCTTTCTTTCTTTCTTTCTTTCTTTCTTTCTTTCTTTCCTATTTCTGAATGGCATTTTCATCCACACATGGATTGCAGCACAGTGCACGTAAAAAAGCAAATATCCATACAATTCTAAAAAGAAACAATAAAAAAAATCAAAACACAGTATCTAAAGTAACAAAGAAAGTACTATTCAACCTGCCGTACAATGGGTTTTTTAAAAAAGATTGGGCAAATAACACCATTACATTTGGTGATGTGAAAGAGTTCTGTCAAACGCAAACCACGATAAAGGTGATGTGCATCCTTAACTTCTTGGGTTTTGTGTAGTTGCAATAGTACAAAGGATAAGTGTGTTCAGTTCTTGTCCTTTGGGTTACAACAGGCTACAAAGGCTCTTTTCATTTTATCTTGAGATGTATTTGTGCATTTTAAAATGTTGCATTCCATTTCACCACCATGCCTCTGCACTATTAAAAGGATTGCCTTTTAAGCGAGTTGTGAGGTAACATTTTTCTTCAGAGAGAAAAAATGTAATGAAAAATCCACATAGTTCTCCACAGAAAGCTCTGAGGGCCTGTTATGTGATTCCCACAATAATTCATAAACAAATCTTGCAAAATCCAAGTACGTTTTTCAATCCATCCATTTTCTTCAATGTGCATTTCTCTTTGGAGTAAACATATTTCATTGGACCAAACATTTGTAAAAGTTTGAAGAGGGAAAAGAGGGGAAAGAAGGAAATAAATATCTATTGACGACTGGTGTGTTAACAAAGTTTGTTCTATCAACTTCAACCAAGATATCTCCTAAATGTGACTTTTACAGAGGGCTTTTTTTCATCCTGAATTCACCAGAACCTCTTTGGTACGTTCCAGCACCCTGTTCCTAGAGGCTGTGTGTCAGAGGCTGTGTGTGGATGGGTGAAGAAGAGAAACCTTTTTAGATGATGATGAAGAAGAAGAGTTTGGATTTGATGTCCCGCTTTATCACTACCCAAAGGAGTCTCAAAGAGGCTAACATTCTCCTTTCCCTTCCTCCCCCACAACAAACACTCTGTGAGGTGAGTGAGGCTGAGAGACTTCAGAGAAGTGTGACTAGCCCAAGGTCACCCAGCAGCTGCATGTGGAGGAGCGGAGACGCGAACCCAGTTCCCCAGATTACGAGTCCACCGCTCTTAACCACTACACCACACTGGCTCTTAGAGGGCTAGCTCCTCTAAGAAAAGCTCAACAAGTTCCATAAAAACTCTGCTTTTACAGAATACAAGCTGACAACTGTTTGCATTAAAAGGAAGTATATATGCACCTCTAATGTCAGTCTTTGAATTTCAGCCCACAACCCTCGCTTGCTCCTGCTTAATCAAGTGGCGGCCTTTGGGCACCCTGTGTGATGCCAAAAATTGGTCCCCTCCCTCCTCTTGCCCTCCTTGGGTCATTGTTGTTGCAGCATCCCCTGCGGTGCCCTCTTGTCTCAGTGCCTCTGTGGCCGAACTGGTCACACTCCCCTAAAACTGCCTATGGCTTCATCTTCGCAGCCACAAAAAAGTATAGGATGCTGATTAATTGTGTGGCCATTCAGGGCACACCACCAGCAGTTTATGAAGCTCTTACAGGAAACTTCTATCTTGGAAGATAGGTTCATGACATAGCCTTGGGAAACCTTGGGCTCATTGTGCACAGTAATTCTCATGTTCATAGAACTGGCTATACGTGCATCCTGGGTAAATGCATGGTAATAGGGAATGCTTCAGTCTGCTAACCTTTTATTTCAGACTTCAAAGACCTGTGCAAGGACATCAGCTTCTCTTTTATATCTTGGTAAAGAGGAAGAAACATAATACAGTCTAGTTTCTTATTTAAATTTGTCCATTAAAAATGTGCCGTGTTTCCTTCCCTTTAGCTAAAGGATCAGATGGTTCTCTTCCGGCACTAGCTTAAAAAGAAAATTCAGGATTTAAAGCTCTTCAAAGGCATTGTCCTGGGTGTGAACTAAATGGAAAGGGATCAGGGTCAGAACTTTGAGGCTGAATGAAGCATAATAGGTTTGAGGGTTGTTGTTTCAGTTTATATGGTCGGTATCCTTTTTGCATCTAATCAGTGTGTGGAATGAGCTGAAGAGAGGTTTGAATCTGTATCTTTGTACTATCAATCAAAAGATGCCCGATGTCTAATACTTTGTGTATTATCTTGGCAGAGATTTCATTTCACTAGATAACAAGCCATTAGCACAACCTTACCGTGCAATTTGTCACACTTTGTGTGTGCGTGCATGTGCTTTATCTCACAGAGATCTCATCTTTCCCAGCCCGTTTCTAGCTGTAGTTCACAAACAGCGTGATAATGATGGAAATCACAAAAGGAGCAGCTAATGGCTGCAGCCGCTATTATGGACCTGATTTCCACACGCTCAGCAGGACCCGAAACATTAAAGCGAGCCTAGTTAAAGAGGTATGTTGCTGCAGCTGTGGCTGAAGATTTGGGCAGCTTATCTCTAGCATCAATCCGGTCTCAAAACTCTGATTGTGAGGTCTGTAGAGTGCATCTTGCAAGGAATTCAAATGCCCTTTAATTCCCAACAGAAATTCAGGGATGCTAATAAGAGTCTCCTCTTTTTAAAAAAACAAAAATAAAACACACACCCTTGATAAACAAAGATTGTTACTGCAGTTCTGGTTCAGGCATGCCCTGTTAGCAATGTAAGCAGACTTGGCTTCCATTATGTCAATGGAGAGAAAGGAACATCGTTTACAATCTACATCTGTAATGCCTGGATGCTATGGGACTGAGGTTCAGTTTATATGCGTCTCTTTTAAAAATGTGTTCTAGGGATACATTTTTAAACTTTGCTGCAGTCCAGCCATGTGAAAGATTCTAGCATAGCTATGGAGCACTTCCTTTGCTTGCAGGAGGTCTATGGTTCAATCCCTGGTATGTCCCAAGCAGAGGTGAGGAAGCCTTCTTCTTGAAACCACAGGCAGCTGGAGAAAATGCACACTTAGATGGACAAAAGGGTGAATTTGGTATACTGGACTTGGTATATACAATGGCTATCAAAGACTACTAGCCATGTTGACTATGGGTGGATCTACACACAGGAAAAAATGCTACAAATAAGTCAGAAATTAAATAGTTATAACAGAAGGAAAAAACACTATGTAAAAATCACATAGGATTTTTTTTTGCTCTCTGGCGCCATCTGATGTTGCATGTTTATAATGAATTCAAAACGTTGGGTTGTGTTTTTTTACTAATGTAGCTAAGTCCATAGCTGTGCCTCCACCGTCATCTGCAGTAATGCTTCTGAATATCATTTGCTGGAAAGCACAGGACAGGAGAGTGCTCTTGGCTTGGGTTCCTGCTTGTGGCTTTTCTGCAGACATGTGGTTTGCCACTTTGAGTACAGGATACTGAGCTTGATGGGCCATTGGCCTGAACCAGCAGACTCCTTTTCTGTTCTTATGTTCTTAATTACAGCAGTCTCTAAGTGTAGAAACTTAGTGCAATGAAGAGAGAGAGAGAGCGCTATGACTATAAAATCAGAATTCTGCTGGAATTAAAAAGCCTTTGGTAGATGCCATAAGTTCATCAGGGAGCAGGCCTGTCTAACTTCAAATGGAAGGGAGTTCCACAAAATTGGGTCCACAATACTGAACACCTGGCTCCTTCTGGATACAAATGATGCATCTGAGCCATGGGGGTCTGCTAACAGTGACTCCCCCCTCCCCTCCCCACCCCACCAAAATGAGCAGGGATACAAGGGATTAGCTGGTCCCTGAAGTATCCTGGGCCCAAGTTGTTCAATGCCTTGTAAATTAATACAAAACCCTTGAATATGACACAGTAGCATATGGGCAGCCAGTGCGTGGCTATTAAACTTAGAAAAAGGCTCCTGTTGCCACCTCCTTCTCCCAAGCATGGATGACTACAAACACGCAACATTATGCTCCCATCTTCTTGCCAATGAAAAAACACGTTTTCCTCATGTTCCAAAAGCTATCTCAGCCCTCAGTTCAGATGCTGACGCTGTGCTTCTTCATATCCTCAGGAACTGATAAGCTACCTGAGTTGTTCATGGCAACAATAATTCTCAAGGTCACGGGCAATGTGTTCTCTCACCTTGGCCTGCTTTCCTACTCAGCACTGTTTGACAGCTGCATGCCGGTGTATGCAGGGACAGGCTGAATTTCAAACACTTGGGCTGTAAACTGTAGTGGGATTTCAAGGACGTTTTCTGGTGGTGCTCACTTGTGCCTTTGAGCTCAGGACAAGAAAAAGTAGCTGAACACCACTAACTTTTCTATTTTATGCTGTTGGAATATCTAATTACTCATTTCATTCAAATCTGATCTTCAGACTCTAAAGCCTCAGAAAAAAGCTCTGAAAATGCTGCAATCCCCAATTCTATTAGCGTTGGCCATGATGCTAAAAGAGACAAGCACCTGTTTTCTGGGTGCACCCAATTTTACTTTACCCTTTTAATATATATTTGCAGTGTGTTCTTTTCAGAAGCATTTTCCCCAGCACTTTTCCCCTGCTGCTTGATGGTGGAGGCATCATTGTATCTTTGAGTATTTTACCCTTGGAGCAAAACACATTTTAAGTATAAGCCTATACATGTCTACTCACAGGAAAGGCCTGCAGGATTCAATGGGACATGATCCCAAGTAAATGAGCATCAAACTGGACCCCTAGTCATGATAGTTTTTGCAGCGTGGCTCTCTTTACGCTGCTTTAAAACCACACGGCCCTTGGTAAAATGGTGCCTTCAGCACTATGAAGGAATGGTGCTATTTGGCCATTTTGTATTGGCTTTTAGTCATGTAATTGTTTTCTGTTGAGAGGCTGTTCTTGCTAGGGGGTCCAAAAGAAAAAGGCTCCATGGGTCCTTGCCTTGCCCTGCCATATTGAAAGAATGCATGAGGGACTAGCGCCATGCCTCCAAATGGTGTTAGTCCACATGGTACCATGTTTTCCCTCACACATTATTTCAGTGAAAGGGGGGGCGTGTTATATACGGTCAGCTTAGCAGATTTAAGTTCATGGGAGAGGAGGAAAGAAATCTAGATAATAAGGGAAACAGAGACTTAGCAAAACTCTACCGCCATTCAGATTTGCTAGGAGGTTGGGTAGTAAAATTGTCAAATGGAGAGTGAAAGAGATAGGTATCAGGAGAAAGAAGCCAGGATAGAAGAGAAGAAGAAGAGTTTGGATTTGATATCCCGCTTTATCACTACCCAAAGGAGTCTCAAAGCGGCTAACATTCTCCTTTCCCTTCCTCCCCCACAACAAACACTCTGTAAGATGAGTGAGGCTGAGAGACTTCAAAGAAGTGTGACTGGCCCAAGGTCACCCAGCAGCTGCATGGGGAGGAGCAGGGAAGCGAACCCGGTTCACCAGATTACGAGTCTACCGCTCTTAACCACTACACCACACTGGCTCTCTCGCAACACTAGTTGACTGTTGCAGAGAAACCAGACTCTAAGGACTAACGAAGCTTAGCTGCAAGCAAGAAGGCTGAAAGATACACTGCCAATGGACTAGGGTGAGCTGGAGGAAATTGCTTTGTTGAGAGGGCTTGGCTACAGCAGTCAGCAAACTTTTTCAGGAGGGCCATCTGCGACAGTCCGCGGGCCGGATTTAGAAGGTGATTGGGGTGTATCCAGCCCCCAGGCCTTAGTTTGCCTACCCATGGGCTAAAGTAAGGAAATGGTCTAGACAAAGTGGCTGGCTTTTTCCATGTTATTTTCATATACTAATTGCTCTTATGGTTAACAGCAAAAACCATTTTGAAACTTGTTTCCTCACTGGATAGATATTTACAATATAAATATATTTCTGACTGTTTTCTTGCTGCTTTTCAAAACCTTTAGTTAAAATCAATTTTTTTTCTTGGCTTAACCTAGGTCTGATGCTGTGATTTTCACTCCCTGTTTGATGGCCTTAATATCCTACCAATTCTGGTGGGCACCAGAAAAATAAAGATGTCCATTTGATGGCAGTTCTGATGATTAAGTTAGTCAATTTTCTCCCCTCTTCTCCCGTTCACAGTGTAGAAGACAGCCCATGTCATGAGGCATAAATATTTAGAGCCAGAGACTTTTTATGTAATGCCGGAACTGAGAATACTGCATGATTGGATGTGAAACAAGTTTTAGCTAGAGTTTATTGTGACGATACATGTTACTGTGTATTTAAGATTAATAGATCTTAAGAGCAAGCCTATTAGCTTTGTTGGCTACAGAAGATGGATGTTGTACAGATGTGTGTGTGTGTGTGTGTGTGTGTGAGCGTGCGCGCTTTATTAACAAAGTATCTGTTTTAAATTATTACACTGAACTTGGAACTTCATATAGAAGACAACACATCTGTATTATCAGATTTCTACAGAAATCCACTGGTCATGATTAGCAAATTAAGTTCCTCTATGGGACTTCATCAATGCTCAGTTTATTCAGTTTATGGCTGATGTCTAGGCCCTTTAGTTTAAGCAAACCACGGATCTGGCTGCAATGGTTTTGTTTATGGTGTGTTCTCATTCTCTATCACGATAATCTCAACCTGCAGCAATCACGGCAGTTAATTTTTCATAGATTATTCTTAGCCATTCATTTTTAAAATGAGCCCTGGATGCAGGCTTCCCTTCACAAAAATTATTTCACACTGCGTCTTATCTTTGATCTTTTATTCAGCTGAGCTGGTAGGGTGCTTTCTTTTGAGTTCTAAAGCAATGCCTTTTTTGTTTTGTTCTTTGCTTCTGGGGACTTTGCTGTCGTTCTTTTGCAATTCTCTTCATTATCAGAAACTCTCTCTTATCCTTAAATTACTTGCATATCTGAAGTGTCTGAACACAAGTACAGTACAGTGTGGTTATCATTCGCCATACCCCAGCTGCCAATATGTGAATAAATAGACTTTATGAAATTAATTAAGTCCACAGACAACCTGAGATGAAAAGTTACTTCAGAATATTCAGGTAGATGGTGGGCCAAAAAAGGGGGCTAATTGAGCACTTTAAATAAAATATGTGGTACAGTCTTTTGGAACTGTACCAGTGCAAAATGTAGGAGGGAAACATGTTTCAATGCTCCCAACATCAAAGTCTAGTCTCATTAGTTGTATGCTATTAGTGGCTCTAGATGGGATTCTTCACCCATCAAGTTCTAATAATATCAGATGAACATGATGGTGGACATCCCTGGATGTGTGCATGAATCTCCCTTGCTTGACCAGAAGAAACAGCATTCAACCAAGGAGAAACTAGTTTAAATTTTGCCCCTAATCATGGATTGCTTGCAAAAGGATTTTATTGCCACTAGCTCTCACAAGATCACACACCTTGTTTTATCGTTACCCATTAGAAAACTGAGAAGATAGCATAATGCTGTCAGCAGGTTAACCTGCAGAAACCTCAGCTATACAAACCTTGTGTATATATAGCTTAGATCAGCATCCCCCAATCTGGTACTCTCCAGATATTTTGGGCCACAACTCTCATCCACCTAGCTAGCATGGCCGATAGTCAGGAGTGATGGGATATCTGAGAGGCACCAGGTTTGGGGAGGCTGGCTCATATATTTAAAAATCCCTTAACCGGGGAGCTGGAAAAAAGTTCAGTACAATATGGAAGATGCTACATCCTTATTTTCCCCTAGCCATAATGCCTACAAGCCAAGTGGGATGGAGCCCAGCTATATCTGAACAAAGTAAATACATCCAGGAGCCTCTCCTGTAGAGGCCAGATCTTAAGAAACTTCTTGCTCAACAATAATTTAAGTCTTTCTGAGTAAACAGGGAGATTACTGTCAATGGCTTGCCCTTTTGTCTGCTCAGCTCTGTGCTACAGTGTAGAGTATACTCTACACTGGGAATACTCTACACTACAGCCCTCCAGTATCTGCTACAGGATGGCTGCCCACCTTGTTCCACCATATTTTATCAGGTGATCCACCTTTGGGTAGATTCCACAGCTTTTTTTGTTTCAGCATGCCATCTGGCCATGGGATTAAATTTTTCCTCTGGCTATGTGCGTTATCTTCTTCTCATTTATCCACCCCATCATTTGACATTGACACGATGCACAAGAAGATTACACTTCCACGTATGATTTACCTTCATCACTGACATCCTTTTCAAATAGCTGCAGAATAACGGGATATTCTGTGTACTTCCACCAATCAATTCCTACTTGCTAAATAAATTTCCGTCCAGTGTATATCTTTACAAAACAAATCACTGAGTATTTTAACCTCCCCAACCCCACCGCCTTGTCTGTCTTAAAGGGGGGTGGGAATCAGCTTTCTTCTTTGAGTTCACACCTAAAACAAAAACAAAAAAACCCACAATTTGTTTAGAGAACAGACATCTGATCCAGCCTGGTGTATGGTAATGGTTTACTGGAGCTTTACAGTCTCATTTTTTACAATGAACAGAAACGAAGTGTCAGTTAAGTGCCATAAGGCAGCACAAAAATGACTTCAGGATGCTGGTGAATGATGGGCAAGGATATTAGCACATGCAGTATTTTCTCCCCAGGAGTACATGAAGTGACAGTGGCAGACAACATCTGAAATGCTAAAGGCACAATTCAAAGTTTGTCCTAAAACTATGTAGAATTGTCTGAAGCATACAGCAAATAAACAGCTTGACCTTTCACCTGACCCTCCCACTACAGAAGACCAGATACGTTGGAGGGGGAGGGAAAACCCTATTTTGCTAGGATTGCCACAGCATTTTGGTTTTCTATATTTTTGTGTTACAAATTATGAAAATGAGACATTGCCATAGTCCACTCATGACCATATAAAAAGTGGTAGTCTGTCCTACCATAAAGAGAATTATTGCCACCTATTATGAGTGGGCTTGTTGGTTAGCCAAGCAAAGTGAGACTTCAGTTTTGATATCCAAATGCAGATACAGTGGTACCTCACAAGACGAATGCCTCGGAAGACGAAAAACTCGCAAGACGAAATAGTTTTTCATTTTCTGAGTTGCTTCGCAAGACGGATTTTCCTATGGGCTTGCTTCGCAAGACGAAACGTCTTGCGCCTTTTTTTAAAAACCGCCAATGCATTCCTATGGGAAACCGTCAATACACAGCAGTGCTTCGCAAGACGAAAAAACTCGTAGAACAAAAAAACTCGCAGAATGAATTAATTTCGTCTTGCAAGGTACCACTGTATCATTGCACTACACTGCATTACTCGTAGATGGGTATCCCAGGGTGAACTTTGGCAGCAAAAACACCCCCCCTGAAAATTCCATGCAGCACAAATTCACACAGCCACCTGTTTTTCTAATCCATCCTATTTCCACTTAGTTAATTAATGGACTTCAGAGACTCCTGTCT
Source organism: Podarcis tiliguerta (assembly GCF_965153285.1). Lineage (NCBI taxonomy): Eukaryota > Metazoa > Chordata > Lepidosauria > Squamata > Lacertidae > Podarcis > Podarcis tiliguerta. The sequence goes on from NC_139537.1 coordinate 35,132,541, forward strand.
ATTAATTTCAGTGAGTTCACCCTGGGTAGAATTTGCATTGGATGCATTTAGTATTGCAAATTTGATTACCAACTAAACCCCACATCCATTTTCAAAGCAGGATGATAATGTCAAGTTGAATAAAATTGGTTTGCATGTCAAATAATTACTTTACCCATCTCCCATTCTCAAGTGAGTCACAAAAATGTAACATTCTATACTGCAATATGGGCAATGGAAGATAATATACTCCACTGTTGAAATAATTGCCCTGGCTGCCAGTTAGTTACTAGGCTGAGTAAAAGATGCTGGTTTCGGTGTATAAAGCCTTATACAGCTTGGCACCAGAATACCTGAAAGATCACCCCTTACATACCCAATCAATTACTGACCGCTCTCTGCAAGTGAAGGCCTCCTGTAGATACCATCTTATCAGAAGGTCAGTTCCGCATAAGAATTCACTATCCTTGAATATTAGAGACGAACTGTCTCTGCTGTCTCTTTGGAGTTTACTGAAGACTTCCAACTATTGTGCTGACTTTCAACAAGCCTTTTGAGATCTTGCCCAGTCTGCATCTGTATTGAAATTGTTTTGTAAATATGTTTTATTGTTTGTTGTTTGCCATCCTGGTTCCTTTAGGAGGAGGGGGCGGAGAGGAATATAAATTAAATAAATATGAATATATGTGTTTGTAGTGCAACTCTATATTTGAGCTTTAAACATCAGGTCAGCCCTCTCTGCTTGTTTCCAGGTGGAGGAAGGAAGATACATAGTAATGTAACATATGCTTTAAAGATTTGAAAAAGCAAGATGAGTGTTGTTGGTGCTCTTCTTTTGGGTTTTAAACGCCAGCTTAACTCCACACACTCACCCAGAAAGGATGTCCATGACAAATAGTTTGACAGCTGTAAATGGGAAAAGAATCTATGAATTTTAGTAAACCACAAGCCAAACATGAATCAGCAGCATGGTGCAGTGACTAAGGCTTAGGTTGCATCGACAGATGTATAGGACAGGATTCAACTAAGCAGTGCAGGAGAGGGAGCCAGCATAACGAATCCTGCCAGAGCAATGGGGATGCAAATGGGGAGGGGGGAAGGGTGAGAAGAAGAAATAATTTTAAAAGGTAGCCGTCCAATCACATTGTGAATGTAAGGTTCATTTGAATGTTTAAGAATCTGCATGTGCATGTAAAAAGGCATTGGTCCTGTGCTAAAATGACATGAGCCCAATTTAGACCAGTCAGCCCTTTAGTGGGCAATTTTGCACATAGCTAACTCTGGTGTGCGACAGGTATAAGTGCGGAACATCTACACCTAGCAACAAGACTTGCCTTGTCTATTAACACCGGTTCTGAGAGATCTGCATTGGTTCCCAGTACGTTTCTGAGCACGATTCAAAGTGTTGGTGCGGACCTTTAAAGCCCTAAACAGCCTCGGCCCAGTATACCTGAAGGAGCATCTCCACCCCCATCGTTCAGCCCGGACACTGAGATCCAGCGCCGAGGGCCTTCTGGCGGTTCCCTCATTGCCAGAAGTGAGGCTACAGGGGGAACCAGACAGAGGGCCTTCTCGGTAGTGGCGCCTGCCCTGTGGAACGCCCTCCCATCAGATGTGAAAGAGATAAACAACTACCTGATATTCAGAAGACATCTTAAGGCAGCTCTGTTCAGGGAAGTTTTTAATATTTAACGCTGTACTTTTTTAACACTTGATTGGGAGCCGCCCAGAGTGGCTGGGAAAACTCAGCCAGATGGGCGGGGTATAAATAAATTATGATGATGATGATGATGATGATGATGATGAATCAGAGGCTGAAAGAACAGCAACTTCCCCAATGTTCTTAAGAGTGTCATTTGAATTTCATGGTCCTGTTTAATTGGTGTCTTTGTGTGTGTGGCATATTAGAACTTTTACTCTAGGAGGTCACAGGCATATTTCATTTCCAGAATAGCATCGCAACAGTTGATGGTTTCAAATAACCAAGCTACAAGATCTGAGGCTTAGGGAAACCTCTGAAGAGCACAAGACTCCAAAATCATAAGACTTGGCAGGAAATGACATTTTCAGTGGGCACCCGCCCAACTACTCCAGCTAATTAATGTTTAAATGTGACATTATTCAGTTATGTATTTTTCTCTCCATCCGTATTCCTTAGTGCAGAAAACCTGATTTTTAGAGGATTGCTATTTCCTGAAATGTGCCCCCCCCCAATCGCCTTCTCAGGAAACACAGGATGCATTCAAATCATAACATTACTTTTATAAGTGTTTCCAAGTCCTAGATTTCCTGTAGAATGTAATCGCTGAAACACTTGTCCTTGTTCTGCGCTCCTACACTCCTTGCTGAATGGAAGTAGGTAATTGCTTTTCATATTGCCTGGAGTAGCACCTGGTGCAATTATTGGTGAAGCTTTAGCTTCACCCATTGCCCTGCACCATGTGCAGAGAGCGGATATCTGTGGCATGGCTCTCCATTGTTGTTCTGCACTGGGAACTGGAGAGCACAGGTGATAGAACTGAACGAGAACATTCTGTACAAAGGCAAACGTAAGTACAAGATGCTATACCGAGGCAAGTGTCAGAACACAACATCAAAATGGAAGAAAAGCTCTGCCAGCACCGGAAGTAGCACGCAGCCAACAAAGGCTGGCAGCCACTGATAGCTTTATCCTTCATGAAATTGTCTAGGAGCCGTCACATAGTGTAACTATGCACTGGTTAATAAGTGATTCTTGTCTGTCTGGCCCATTATTCAACTTCAATGAATGACCCTGGGTTCTAGCTTTTTGAGAGAGAAAGGGAGAGTCTCTAGACCATGAATACTTTTATAACTTATCTATCATATTCCTGGAGTTGCCATATTCAAAAAGTAAAAGCCAGGACACCCCAAAAGTTATTAAGCTTTTCTTTCTTTCTTTCTTTCTTTCTTTCTTTCTTTCTTTCTTACAAAAATGCCTAAAAACTAGGGAATTCCAGAAGACATATGGCAGCCCTACATATTCCTATTTACTGGACTTTCTCTAAACTAAAAAGATGCCCCAACTCAGTAAAACTTCCCTCATAGAGAAATGGTTGAAGTTCCATTATCTGAAAATTGCCCTTTTCTGAAAATTGTATAGCTCTAAAATAGCTCTTTTTAAAGGTGCAGCAACCAGAACTATGCACAGTATTTCAAGTGTGGAGGAGACCAGCACATCCTTCTAGAGTAAGTCTTTACCACTCTCTTCAACAATCACCTACAATCATTAGTGAACTCCAGGCCTGAAGAAATGTTGCATAATTTCTTCTCCCCTTGGATAAATTCATGGAAATACTCCCCATAGTTTCTCTGCCCACAAATAGGATGGAAACTATTGAGAGGCCATTTGCACACAGCATACTTCATTTTAAAATAAAATGTATCTCCCCAAGTTTCTGAGTTACTTTATTCCATTGTTATGAGAACTTCTTCAGAGGAGTTAATTCAGAGGACTCACAATATTTCACTAAAAGGCCCACTTCAAAATGGGGCCATGTTTCCTTCCCATCCTACATGTTTTGCTATTACCTCAGACTCCAGACTTCTTCAGATACTTAACGATAAGGTTCAAAACAGTAATTTCAACCAACAAATAAGAACTTGGAAGCTTAGGGAGTTAAGAGGGATTTTTTCATCTCAACGTGTCTCTCTGATCTAATTTTAGATAGCAGGAAATATGACAACTTTAGCCACTAATTAGAATTACGCATTGGAAATTATTTGTAGCAATCCCCCAAGCTTATTACAACAAAGAGACACTGATAACACTGCCAACGTAAACATGTCGGAGATAATTTGAGGGAGAGAACTATGAACACTGTGAAATGCTGTCTTGGGCAAATGTTTGAAGCACATCAGACCACATGACCAGTTATTTTAGCAAATTCAATATTTCTTCAGCGACATTGAAAGAGCCAGATGTTTTTGTGGCTTGCCAGGTCTCTCTCTGTGTGTGCGTGTGTGTGTGTTTGTATGCTATAAGCTGCTAAAACTTTCTGAAGCATTATTTGAAGTAAGTTGATAATTAAATTTCAATTCTCATTTGTTCTTGGAACTAGCTCAACAAGCACTTGTGGTGCTACACTCTGCTGAATTCTGATTATATTCATTTGGGATTACAGACTAATTTGTGCTAAAAGATTTTGTTTGTTCTCTAAGAAAATGAAATACTGTTTCAAAATAATGACAAAGTGGCCTTGTATCCTGTGCTTCTTATGCACATGGGTTTTGAACCAAGGTGGAAATAGAATTCTAGGCCAATATTTTCTTTCTACTGTAGTTGGTCACTTGGAGTCATTTAATCGGTTCTCTGTGCTCCACAATGCTGCACAGTTACCAATACAAGGGCTGTTGCCTGTGGGCATCACCTCTCATCCACCTCTGTTGTTTGACTTTTTAATCTGCTCAGTTGTTGGAGTAATTATGCCTTGGAATGTTAAGGAATCTGGAATGTCAAAGGAAGGTTGAGTGGTTTAGTCCAGAGAATTGAACTCTGTGACCTACCAAGCCCATGCTTGTCTGAGACTTAACATGCTTTCTGTTCTTTCTGGGAACTGTAGACTGAAGATGGCCATGCAGGTTTCTGGCTTGACCTCTTTTGTGCCTTTAAATCTACATCATTACCAGGATAGCTGTCTCATTTACACGGGGCCACCACTCAATTTGTTCTGTTCAACCCAAGCAAATCTAAAGGGTAGGGGGCATAGGGACTGGATTTTGTGAAGTCTAACCAGAATCGACCTGATTGGCACCTCCCAGATGTTACTATCTCTTGAAATTTGCACTTTTCCAAATGTTGGCGAACTCATCCGGATGGGTGGGGTATCATCATCATCATCATCATCATCAGTGCATTTCTCCGCGCAAAAACTTGTTGAGATGCATTTAAAAGTGCATCCTGAGATAAAATATGAGTTGAGCAGTGTAATTTGAGAGAAGATTTTAAACCATGTTTTTGAATGCATTTGAGTGGAATTTTCATGCAGATTAAAATTAATACAAAATTAGTAGCCCTCTCCCATCCTTCATACTATGTCATTATGTATACCACATCATTATATACAAACACAGCCCCAAAATGTCAGACTTAAAGTATGGGCAAAACTAGCCTTTATTTGACCCGGGTCAAAGACCCAGTCTGGCAACCTTCCATGCACATTTGCATACTCGCAGACACAGGCTGGGAGCCTCAATAGAGCCCCTCTGGAGGCTTCACCTGGGGCAAAAAACAAACTAACCAGTTAGCCCCCGCCCATAGCTAGGGCACTGTTAAAAGCTCCACTTTTTCTAGATGAGACCAATCCCTTCACTGAGATCCCAACTCTACCTCCAAAATAAAAGGGGGAGGAGCATGATGATCACATGGGGACTTCAGACAACCCTCCCTCCCTCAACTGAAAGGGACCCTCTAGAGACCCATATTCAGGACAAAAGAAGGACACCCCCCATTCCTGGGTGTCTCTAGATAGCAAAGCACAACATTTTTCTTTCTAGATAGCACAGCATTCTACCATGATGGTGCTAAAGGCAGCACAATAGCCACACACAGCAAAAGTAATCTCAGGGCAGATGGTATTAGTTTGTCATTAGTCCCCACAAGCTTATGAGTGACCACATGTGAAAGTGACATGAACTAGACATAGACTAATTTGTCCATCCCTAATGCTTTGCCTCTCTTATCTTTTGTGGTTTTCTCTGCTCTGTCGGTATAAGATGGCAGTTCTGACCTTCAGAGACTGAACAATGTAACACAGCTAACATTCTGTACCTGAGGCCTCGGGGATATGGAAAGAGGTATTCAGCCTGTGCACTACATCTGAACTCTGATAAAAGAACCAAAATGAAAGACGGCCAGCAGGACCTCCAAGTATCAGCTGACCCTGAACAAGAAAGGGAATACTGTGACAAGAGCTACTTGGAGGATGGAAGGAGAAGGTTTACTGAGATCGGGTTAATCATTTGCTTATTCTACTCAGCTTGAACTTTCCAATCTCAAAGAAATGTTATTTAGAGTTATTTATTTTGCCATCCCACATATAGCAGGTTGCAGATACACTGTACAAATCGAATATGCTCCACATCAGTGCAGAAATTTGGGGATGCTAAACTCTGCTTCCTTTGGGGAATGGGTCGTGCTGGAAACAGCCTGCAAGCCCATTCACTCAATCTCTTGTGATATGTTTGGGCAGGCTTTGCATCATGCCACTGCAGGTACTAACTTGACAAGGCCAACTGTACAGCACAGCCAGCCCCAATTCTATCAGATAAAGATAGCAAAAGCAGGACAAAGAGGAGTCGGCCAAAACGATGCAGAAGTTCTGGCTCCTGTACAAGCTTTGAGCAAAACATGGATTTATGGAAGGTCGGCGGTTCGAATCCCCACGGCGAGGTGAGCTCCCGTTGCTCAGTCCCTGCTCCTGCCAACCTAGCATTTTGAAACCACGTCAAGTAGTAGATAAATAGATACCACTCCGGCGGGAAGGTAAACGCCGTTTCCATGCACTGCTCTGGTTCGCCAGAAGCGGCTTAGTCATGCTGGCCACATGACCCGGAAGCTGTACGCCAGCTCCCTTGGCCAATAAAGCGAGATGAGCGCCGCAACCCCAGAGTCATCCACGACTGGACCTAACAGTCAGGGGTCCCTTTACCTTTACCTTTATAAATCTCATAACACCTCTGGATTGGCTTTGGCAATGTTTTCCTGTGCCCCCTTTCTCCCCTACCCCTGAAGGGTATAAGTCACAGATAGAACAAGTAGATGCAGAGCCAGCCCAGAGAGTCACCTTAGTTCTCCTCCTCCTGTATATCTCTATGAGCTCAGCACAATTTAGGAAGATACTTTTACAAAGGAATGCTTGGCTGCTGCTCAAGATCAGGGCCTGAGCATTCCATTTGGTGCATCAGCGCGACTAATGTGATGCTATGTGACCAAACACAAACACCCCAATGATGTGCTGTCATCCCAGCAGAGCTTTGTGCTTTCACAGTCCTTGGGATCTGAAAGGCAGCTGTTAAGCACCACAGCCTGTGGAGAATGATAAGCTTAAAGCCCTCATTTATTACAATCTCCATTGAAATCAGTTCTGTCCCTAGTGTAGTGCCCGGGCCATGCTGCTGCATTTTCTGAGCTGCCAGATAGGAAACTTGGCAAATGCAAAATCCCTCCTCCATTAAGATCCTTATCAGGATCACACATTTGAAAGATGAGGCACAGACAATTTGCGAGCTACACACATTTTGTGCCGAGCACTCAGAAGCAGCAGGAGCTTAGAAAACTGCTGTTGCCAAGGGACTTTGGGCCAAAAAAAGTAAATGACTTGACTTGAGAGAATCCTTAAGAAAGTCCTTGAATCACTTTAAAATTGTGGTGCCTGTCTAAGCAATCTAAGCACAAAAGTATTACAGTCTTTGGAGCACAAAATCAAAAGATAATGGATATATTTAAATGCTCTCTATAGATCTTCAGTGCTTATACTAATCCCAAGGATTTTTTTTTTAAAATAAAGAATTAGAATAGGGTATGCTCAAGGACTGATGCTGTTGAATTCTGCCTCTTAAGCAATTGAATTAATGTGGTTATACTTACACTTTAATAATAATTACCCATGGGTGATAAGGAAAACTTTAAAGTCTATTAATATGCACACACACAGTAATACACACACACACACATCCAGGTCCTGCTATCTGAACACAATGCATTCTCAGGAAATTCTGTATTAGGTAAGTGTTTGCATAATGAGTCAGCAACTTCCATTGATTCCTATGGGAAGATTTCTAATGCGTTCCTAAGGAATGTTGACCGCTAAATGTGTTTGGTGTCACCTCAGGCAAATCCTGATTCTGGAAGGGAACTAGATGGAGAAAAGCTTTTGAGGGGAAACCATTGCCATACCAGCTCATCCTGCTCCATACTTGTGTGTGTGGTTTGGCCAGCTGTGGAGAAAAGTCCCAAGTTTGTGCAAAGGGACACAGCAAGCTGTCTTATACTGAGTCAGACCATCAGACAATCTAGCTCAATATTGTCTATGCTGACTGGCATCACTCCAAGGTTTCAGACAGGGAGTCACTCCTAGCCCTACATAGAAATGCCAGAAACTGAACCTGGGACTTTCTGGTGCAAAGGCCTTGGTCCTGTATACCTGAAGGAGCGTCTCCACCCCCAACATCCAGCCCAGACACTGAGGTCCAGCACCAAGGACCTTCTGGCAGCTCCCTCGATGTGAGAAGTGAGGTTACAGGGAACCAGGCAGAGGGCCTTCTCGGTAGTGGCGCCTGCCCTGTGGAACGCCCTCCCAGCAGATGTCAAGGCAATAAACAACTATTTTACTTTTAAAAGACACCTGTTTAGGGAAGTTTTTAATGTCTGATGCTGTATTGTTGCTGATATTTGGTTGGAAGCTGCACAGAGTGGCTGGGGAGACCGAGTCAGATGGGCAGGGTATAAATAATAGATGATGATGATGATGATTATGCTCTGTCACTGAGCTATGGCCCATCTCCATAAGAATGCATTTTAAAAAATAAACTCCATGTTTACCTTTCTGGTAAATAGGGGCAGTTAGAGCATATGTGCTGGAGTCAGATTTGCCTTTGAATTTATTGGAACTATTTTAAAGAGAAAACTGCAAGAGAAATTTAACGGCACTTTTGTGCCTGTCCTAGTTCACCATTTGTTGGCATGGGTTGATATCAGGACTTTTTTCAGACGGAACTCGGTTCCGGCACTTCTCAGGTGGGCGACATTGCCATTGTAAGAGAACAAGGGATGTGCTCCTGGTGAGTTCTGGTACCTCTTTTTCTAGAAAAATAGCACTGGTTGATATTACACAATCCTGATGCTTCCCCTCAATTTCTGGACAAAATGAAAGCAGCTTTGTCCTTCGTGCTGAAAACAGAGGTAGAGAGATGTGAGGAGTTAAGTAACAGGGTCAGATTTTTTTAAAAAGAAAGCCGCTGGGTCTGACAGTCTGCATTTCTCATCCTGACATGCTAAGGCAAGACGTCACCAGCTGCAGGGCCAGAGAGTCGTAGATGCCTCTTTGATTCAAAGTTCAAGGCTCTCATGCCATATACATCTACCTGAGAAAGCAGCGGTGTAATACAGAAACTGCCACAATGTACTGAAGGGGCTTTTTCCTTTCAGGAGATACATACATTTGGAAATGCATTTTTAAGTCTCAGTGGAATTATTTCTGTTGACAAAACAGGGCTGATGTGTTGAAGTGAAGCACTGATAAGAGTACTAGAAAACACTTTGCTTGCCCTTATCTCAAGCTATTTGTGAACCTGCCAAACTGGAAAGTGTTCAAGTTTTCTGTCTCTCTCCCTCTTTCCTCCTCTACTTAAGTTATACAAAATTGCTATTACAACACAGAATAGCTAGTGGAGTTTAAAAGACAGCAACAGCTTTTGACAATAAACATTAATGCAACACAGCCTTCACCATTTTGAACTGTCCATCTGGCCCTGCCTGCATAGTTGTGCTGACTGCGGTATGGTGGGAGTTGAGCCCTATCATCTAGACAGCATTAAGTTGGCAAAGGCTGCTTGCTGGAGCTGTTGTCCAAAGCAATTGGAGAACCCTAGGTTGGCGAAGGCCAATGTACTATGCTTTCTTTTTAGAGGACAAGCAATTTGTATTGTTCTTCCACTGACCTTGCTCTGATGCTATCAGAGATGGTACTTAAGGGCAGATCATCCAATTTACAGTGGCTGATTCAAATGTCAGCAGCTCAGCTTTGTCTTTCAAAGCAGCCATATGCTTATTATGTCAACTTCATTTCATATGCAAAGCGACTTGCAATCTCTACCCAGTTTGACCTCACATACCGTTAATGCCATATAAATGTTAAATAGCAATAATTCCAGCAGTAGTGCTGTAATTAGCAGAAATGCCTCGCCCAGCCATCCAAGGAGTCGTTCACACCTTTCACTGGGATTTTAAACCAAGTAAAACTCTTTAAGAACTAGAATTCAGGAGCTCTCCAATCCCCGCCCCCCCGCACATGGGCCAAAAATAACACTATTTTATTCATTTGTTTATCATATTTGTAAAAGTATGGGAATTTGCTACTGTGACTAAGCTAACTCACTATTTGAGAAGCAAAGAAAGGAAACAAAGCTCACATTTTAAATGACTTGATTCTTAAATTTAATTTTGCATTATATCACGGGGTGGAACCCAAACATATGGATAACCATATTTTGATATTTGATTCAGGTAGGTAGCCGTGTTGGTCTGATGCAGTTGAAATAAATAAAAAAATCGAGAAATTGTCCAGTAGTACCTTAGAGACCAACTAAGTTTGTTCTGGGTACAGTCATACCTTGTTTTGCGATGGGGATCTGTTCTGCAGCCCCGGCCGCTAGCCGAAAAGGATGCAGGGCAAAGCGCACAGTGATTTGTGCTTCTGCGCATGCGCGAGCGGCAAACCCAGAAGTAACCCATTCCGGTACTTCCGGGTTTGCCATGGACATTCGCTGGAATGGACACTAGACGAGGTGAATGTTTGCAAAGGTATTACTGTATAAGTTTTTGTGTGCATACATGCTTCATCAGATTGTTATCTGAAGAAGTGTGCATGCACACGAAAACTTATACCCAGAACAAATTTAGTTGGTCTCTAAGGTGCTACTGGACAATTTATTAATTTATTAATTTAGTTCATATTTTGATATATTCAGGGTTGAGACTCTTTATTATCAGTATTTTTTTTATTATGATTGATTATAAATGAGTAATTATATGGAAATAGCATGATCTATCATGATCAGATATAATAGATGGTATATCCTCAAGCTTGTTAAGGTAAAGGTAAAGGGACCCCTGACCATTAGGTCCAGTCGTGACCATCTCTGGGGTTGCGGCGCTCATCTCGCTTTATTTATCACCTCGTCGCGGGGATTTGAACCGCCGACCTTCTGATCGGCAAGTCCTAGGCTCTGTGGTAAACCACAGCGCCACCCGTGTCCCCTTCAAGTTTGCTACATTGTGTATTAAAAAGAATTTTCTTGCTTTGTTTGCATTTAGAAAAACAGTACACAGTTTTGTGTGGTAACAAAACACACATCTTTCCTTCATCTGAACATAGAGATGCCACCAACCTGCGAAGAAAAGCAAATGAAGACATCTGCTGTAGCTCACTGAAACAATACAGCTATACATTGTCCTTCCAGCAATTAGAATTTCAAGTTGAGCATAAAACTATTCCTGCCTGTTAATATTTCACAAGATTATCCGGCTGATTTGATTTATTACAACAGCGCTAGAACTTTTACACTCAGTTATCATGTCTCGTAATGAACTGTAGAGTTCATATCTGCACAGACTAGCAACTAATTAGAGAGACCTCCTCTTGAACCAGATATATTAATGCAAAGTTGTGTTGTTAATGGGTTCCAGATGGTAGGACGGCTGTGGGATTGAGTTCTGAGAGCAGTCTGATTTTCTGGATCAAACTGGATGTGATGGGTATCAAAAGGGTACTTTCCCTCTGCTGCACAATTGTGATAGGTGAGTCAGATTGTTTTAGATTGCCAGAGTGCTACAATATCTATCTGCTAAAAAAATAATAATTATAGCTGCTAAAAACTTCTTCTATAGTGCTCAGTGCTGTGGTGTAGATTTGGTAGGTTGTGGGTGCAATAATTGGTACCGATTCCCCCTCCAGCCTCTTCTGCTGTTTCGTTTCATAGAAAAGCCTGATGTTATTATCTCATTGAGTGCTTTCTGTGGCTTGCTTTAATTCATTTCCTGCCAATGTCACTGAATAGTATAAATTGCACTGTAGCTAGAGGTTCCCCATGAAGAGTATTTCAAGTGCTTTCGAGAATTTGATGCGGCTGAACACAATCCATATTTTACAGCCTTCCCCGTACTTGGTGCTCTCTAGATGTTTTGGACTATAACACCCATCAATCCCAGTCAGCATGGCCAGTGGTTAGGAATGGAAGCTGTAGTCCCACAACATCTAGAGGACCTCAGGGTGGAGAGATTTGGTGTATTACCTTACATGATATGGGTGGTATACAAAGCCCCTGCTTGAACATTGTAAGAACAACAGATCTCAGTGGTGGCAATGTAAGGAATGGACAAGCAGCAAGACGGATAACCACCAGGTGTTTTTGTGTGTGTGTGTGTGTGTGTGTGTGTGTGTGTGTTTATGTGCTTATTTCCATTCCAGTGCCCAACAAAGAGGTGATGTTCCGGAAGGGAAAGGAACCACATAAACATAGTTGCTGCTTAAATACTAAGATAGTATGTAAAAATGACCCTTCAGGCCTGAGTTAAGATAGCACCCTGGGTGCAATCTTTCTCTGACATTAAACTCTCATCCTTTCTTACTTTGGGCTGATTGGGAAATCTGCTCATGTAACTTTCTTCTGATAAGACCTTTACACATGACACCTCTTAGTCAAATGCATGGGCTCCCTGCTTTTTCCAGCAGAGAAGCTGGGTGATTTAGTGAATGGCTGAGTAGGGGACTGAGTTACTGATTGGCTGAAAGTATGACTGAGAGACTAACTGGCAGACTGAGTGATCATGTGACTGGCTGAGTGAAGGAGAAAATGACTGGCTTTGTTACTGAGGGAGTATTAAATATTTATTTTTCCCCCAATACCTTTTTGCCGCACAACGCTCTCACCATATATGATAAAAAAACTTCTCTTTTTGACACTTCTAGCATACGTTTGGGCAATTTCTATTTGTTTTGATGGTCATTTCTAGGCTTATATACCATTTGTCAAGATTTTTTGAAAATTTCTTCTCGTAGCCATACTTAATAAAAAGTTCCTTCCAGATTGTTATTGAGATATTTGCATCTAATGTTAAGTTCCCAGAGTTCCACCCCCCCCACTAGGATTTTTATTCAAATACTATGCTCCATTTCACCATAGGTAAAGGTAAAGGTACCCCTGCCCGTACGGGCCAGTCTTGCCAGACTCTGGGGTTGTGCGCTCATCTCACTCTATAGGCCGGGAGCCAGCGCTGTCCGCAGACACTTCCAGGTCACGTGGCCAGCGTGACAAGCTGCATCTGGCGAGCCAGCGCAGCACACGGAACGCCGTTTACCTTCCCGCTGGTAAGCGGTCCCTATTTATTTACTTGCACCCGGAGGTGTTTTCGAACTGCTAGGTTGGCAGGCGCTGGGACCGAACGATGGGAGCGCACCCCGCTGCGGGGATTCGAACCGCCGACCATGCGATCGGCAAGTCCTAGGCGCTGAGGTTTTACCCACAGTGCCACCCGCGTCCCATTTCACCATACATCTCTCTATATGTCTGAATTAAAAGATGGACAGACATTAAAAGGTATTACCTGTAAGAGAGGTCAGAGAAGAACAACAGATGGAATCATGCCTGAAAGAGTATGGTTAGGAGGTGGGGCAGGGAGCCATCTGCAATAACTCACAGAGACTCCATTTTGATAGGTAAGTACTTTGAGCCCCAAGTAATATGTCTGTATTGTGCAGTATTTAATCTTTGGTTTTTTCCCCATCTAGCTTGTGTGATTCATATGATCACATGAGAGAGCTAGAAAATATGAAGCAAATTTGTCTTGGATGCTTAGTAATAAGCCAGCCCACAAGGAGAACCAAATCATGGAGTCCTTGAAATCAGGCACATAACTTAATTAATGTGCAATGTCCCTGAAAAATTGTCTGATTCTATTAATAGAAAAACCTTATCTCAAAGGAATAAACAATCACTTAGCCAAAGCTATTTCTGCCCCCCTGCCCCAAATCTGGTTCTCTGTTCCCTGATAACAAAGGCCAAGATTTAAAGAAAGTGTTGTTTACTGAAATGAGACAGTAATATATTCACTGAAATCCAGTCTTCAGTGGAAAACTATAAATACAAAGGTAATTAACATCAATCATAATAAACAATGGAAGTGTGTGTTATCAGCAAGTGATAGCAGAGGCTGCAATAATTCACGACAGTTCAGTCTTTATAAAGCCTTAGATGCAGTATCACACATCCTTGTTGCCTGCTCTGAGGTTGCATTTCTTTCTGCTGTTAGCCAATCTTGAAGCTTCATAGAAAATGATGAGCTCATAAGGTTTTGCTAGCTACTGTGAGGCAACAAGAACATAGGTACCTGTCACCTTCTAGTTTGGAGTTCTTATGAGAGGTACCTGTTGGGATGTTAAATGGAGGCACACCTGAGTTACCATAGCTTGCTGTATAGCTATTACCTAGTGTAAAATGGAAATATGGTTTCCCCTCGTCTCCCACCTGGAGATGTTGCTAAATGGTCACACTCTAGTACTTTTGTTCTCCCAGCCCAATTCCACTTTCCTCCCCCGCCCCCTTGGCTAAGAAGCATACAAAAAGTGTTGAGGAGTGCTCAAATCTTCTCTGATATTTGCTGACTGCTCGGCCATCATGAGCACTTGGGGAACAGTGGGGCAGATCAATGCACTTTCCCCTGTTTCCTTAGCACTCATGAAAACTTCCCTAAATGTTCCCAGTTCAGGTGCTGCTGTGACCACAATCCATGTTCTCAGATGGCTGTAGGTTCGAGCCCCACATTGAGCAAAAGATTTCTGCATTGCAGGGGGGTGGATTAGATTACCCTCGTGGTCCCTTCCAACTTGACAACTGTACTATTCGTTGGCTCTTGGAGGTTACAAGCAGCTCTGTTTTTCATTTTGCTGCTGCCAACATTACCGTTGTGCCACAGGCAAATTTGGTAGTATTATTGTTATTATTTTTATATCACCCTTCACCCATGGTTCACAGGGCAGTTTACAATGCAAAATACTGGTGGCACTATTGATAACCATGATAGAACACTTTTGAAGGACTGATCTCACTCTCTTTCTCTGATCTGATGCCAATTTTTTTTAAGAAAATTGCTAAGGAAATGGGGAGAGGGAGGAATGTCGTATCAGCTGAGACTGAGACATTTTCTTAAGGCTTTAATACACAAAATCAGAATTAGGGAAAGAGGGCCTTGATCTCCTGTTTAAACTGAGCACTTATAAAAGTTTGATGGGGTAAGATGACTCTCATGCTTTTTGTAATGCAAAATAAGAAGATGAAAGTGCTGTTATTTATAGGATGTCAGCTTTGTTGGAAAACTTCAGCACCTAACTTAAAAAAACAACATGTGTGCAAATGGCATTCAGAGTGTCAACAGTTTGTGGTGTTTAACTTAAAATAAGACTTCGGTATATAACCATAGCCATCTCCTTTAATTTCAAATTCTTCTTCAGAGTCAGCAGTTACCAGTTGTTGATAAAACACCTTGTAAGAGGAAATCTGCATTATGTCTCTGAAGACGGAGATAAAGGTGATGAGTTATATATACTTTTTGCAGATACATAAATTGAAACACCACGTTCAAGTCTGACAAAGTCATAAAGATGCTTGATGTTAGAACTCAGATGATATCATAGGCATGCTCAATATACTCTCATATGGACAGCACATTGAGATCTTCCAGGTTTATTGTGAAGCAAATTGCCACCTATCATGAAGATGCTGTGAGTGTTGATGTGATAGCGGTGAAGTTTGCAAAATGTTTACGATTTAGTAACTGTCACTGTTCAAAGTCTATTCCCTTCCAAATTTCTTGCCGTCGGAACTACCTTTTATAAAATAATTACTCTATTTCTTTCATTATGGCCAGATTGTGATTAATGAATAGGCATGCATTTAAAGATTTGCTATAGTATGTTATGATTTGTGCAACAGTTTTAATGGAAAATCAATAAACTATCCATAGAGGAGACAGGATATGCGGTGATGCAGAAATCTGTCAGATATAATTCTATTTTAGAGTACCGCAGGAATGCATTTCTCTCATGTTCATATTTGGGTGGTAGGAAAGAATTTCCCTCTGAAAGCTAAAAACTGGTGTTTCAGAGAGATGAGTTCATGTTGGTCTACATCTCCAGCACTTCGCATCAGAAAGAGCATTTTTGTTGGATGACTCTTACATGGAGACCTAAGGTTTGGGTTGGGAGGTTAACTTTTCAAAGAATCAAAAATGGTGTCAAAGCTGCAGCCAATCACAGATCTAAATACATTAATAATGGAAGAGATCTGCTGCCACCTGAATACTGGTGAATGTTCTACCATGGCTGCAGGTTGCTTATTGGTAATCAGCCTTCCTTCTGCAATGCCTATCCCAATAGGCAGGAGGAGAACAGAAAAGGGTCCCTTGAAAGTTCTCTGAACAGATGGTGTGCATTTCTCAGAGGGATAAAATGTTCGTGACATTTTAGCTCAGCCCTAGCTTGGAATCAATGTTTTTTGGTCACTTTACAATGCCTGGGAACATTCTTTAAATAGTTTCTAAAATTATTTCCTCTTCTGAAGAAAGGAAGACCAAAGCAGCGCATTTGCCTTTTATTTTTAATAACATAATAAGTTGTCCTTTCTCTGCTTTTTCAGTGTTTTAGTAAGAAATAGTATTATGGAAGTGAACTAAATTAGTGAGCTTAGGTAATGTCTTACTATTTTGTATTAATTCTAATGACAGTTCCATTCCTGAAATTTGCAGCAGCATTGTATTAACTTTTCAAATATGCCAGTTTTTCTTCTTCCTGTAATTCCCCCAAATTATACCCTTTCAGTCATAAAATGGTGCCTGGGCTTTGTATTTCTAATGAACTTTTAAGTTAGATCTTTATCAACTTTAAACTACTTTGGATGAACTTCATTCTTTTCTCTTTCTGATTGTGTGGTATGTACTGAATTCCCAGATGAAGTTGGGATTGGTAAGTGTAAGTGACCTTAGAGAACATCTATCTGCCTAAATTTACTCATAGTTGCACCCTCCCCAGTCCCTGTCTATGAGCCCTCAGCAAAGATACCTGGTTTTCCCCTTCCTGCTCTTAGACAGTGAACAGTAATAAATACCAATTAAAAAACCACTTGCAGTGCCAATGGAAAGGAAGCCAGGAATGCATAACAGAACTTCCAGTCACCATCACTCAGTATCTCACCTAAGGCAAAGGTTTTGCTTATGGCTCCTTTCTCTCTGTTGCCCTTGCACCGTGAAAGACCTGAGCCCTGGAAAGATATGAATAAGGAGCACATAGCCAGACAATGATCAACCCAATTGCCAGCAATCAGAGGGAAGGAGTTAGGATGAAAGTTAATGAGAACATCCACAATGACCTAATAAGAATTGAGGTTGTGGGGAGTACATGCTCTCAGAGTGCATTAGAAGCAGCTCTAATGTAATTACATTTTATTATTTGATGTAAGATGCCTTGGGGTTCCCTCTGGATTGAAAAATGGGATAGAAATTAATAAGTCTAACATATAAATCAAGTTTAATTTAGTTATTCATTGGACCATGCTGAAAGGAGCCTATGCAACATGGTGGATTACATATGTTGAGCAGCAGAAAGGAAGGTAGGGTAGCCACATGTCCTATTTTAAAGTCCTCTATCTGAAGGGAACAGTCCTCTTTTTGAAGAGGTTCTCTGTCTGAAGAGCTGGTCCATGCCCAGTATAGAAATAAAGAACCATAAGAAGGGAAAGGAGGGGCATTGAAGTAGCCCAACAATGGTTAGCAACTGAAAAGCAAGATGAGCAAGCACACAAGAGTCTGCCCCACTATGATAAGATATATTATATTCCTGGTCAAATTGCAGTAATTATTTCTAAATTAGAATCTTATGCATCAGTGGTGTGGGGCATAACCACTACAAGCATCAGTGGTGTGGGCAGGAATATCTCCCACTACTTTGTGATCCCCCAAATATTCTTTCATCATGTCAGGTGGGACATCTGAACCCCTTTCGTATCTGAGAGATGTTCTGTCAACCACATTATCTCTTCTCCCAATGCTACCATCTCCATGTTTTCATGAACCAAGTGTTGAAGCGAAACCAAGAAGGAACAAACTGAACATGTGAACAATACAAAGAAAAGACTTGCTAGCATATGCCTAACAGAGAGTCCTGAACGGCTGTCTTTGGCCACTAGGCCTGAGCTTCCCCACCCCAACCTATTGAGTGTATGTGGATAAGATTTCAGCCTTCAAATCTCTCCTCACTTTGAATTCTACAGTAGTGTTTCTTCTCAAGGTTGTGGGTTAAGCAGAGTCAGCACAATTTTTCTTCACATGAAAGAAATTAGTGGAATTGGAGTGGACTTGAAGCACCACTAAATTACGCTGAGGGACATGCTTTCCATTAAACGGCATACTTTCACCACCATTCCAGCAAGAGCAATATATATTTCCAAAACTTACTTTATGGTTCTGCTTATCTAGATGCATTACTTCTTTGGGCTTCTTTCTGCCAGGCTGAGAATGAGGATCAATTATCCCATTCTTACGTGAAGTGATCAGTATGAGGAGTTGGCTGGTTCCCAATTTTGTGCTGCGAAACACATTCTTGTTTCGTACTGAACCACAACAATCATTCACTTATACATAAATGCACGCACCTCATGGCACAATAAGCAATGCGCGTTCCAATAAATGAATAAAACTTTATAATAGAACAATGATACAAATTCTCACCCAAAAGCCAAACCAGCAGATAGGAATGTTGTGATGCCAAACACAGAAACTCATTTATACATCAGATCTAAAGCAACCTTGGAAAGTTACCAACCAACCAGGCGCCATGAAACAGCAGAGGCAATACAGGCAGTGACCATTTCATGTGGCGGTTCCATTCCCAGCCCCTGTGCATGTCAGCAGAGCTCGTATAAGAATGCCATGCTCCATTAAGCCATGCCCCACCCCATTACACCCCCATTCTGCCCTCACGTTTTGCCTTCATCCAAAAGGATGCATCCACTATGCTTTAGTCATACTTGGAATTCTGTCAATTGATCTGGTTGCTCCATCTCAAAAGGTTGCCCAACAGCTGCAAAAAGGTATAGAAAGTGGCAACCAAAATACTCTGATGAATGCAGGAGTCCCCTGTTAAGTCCCAGGAACCAGTTGGGCTGTTAGAAAAAGCAGCTGAAAGATTGGTGGGGGTTGTTTTTGCTAATAAATGCATTAGTTGCAGTGTGCAGATGTGACTAGATTGGATGAACAGCTCTCAGGGATCAATTAGATATAAATGGGACTGCCTAAGAACAGAGGGACACGCCAGATAATCCTCCAAGACGTATTTCAGACCCAACAAATGATTCTCTGTCCTTGTCCTTTTATATAGCCTTTCTTACAAAGAAAAGAAAAAAAAAACCACCTCCCTCTGGCTCTCTAATTGCTTTTGTCGCTATTCTTTGAACCTTTCTCCAAATTGCTAATAACTTTCAGGTGATGAGGATGCCAGGAGCCGAATGTGCTTGTAGCAAGAGCTGTGTTTTGCATTTAGCATGCAGAAGCTGTATTAACTTAACCCATCATTCAGGGACAAAGAACACTGTAAGAGACCGTTGCAGTTCAGGTATTTTAGATCTTGAAACCTGGATGTGGGAGAAATACAGCGGTGAGCGCCATCCACAATTCCATTAGCAAACCTGGCTTGCTTTGCTGGAGGAAAGCTCTCTGGCTCTGGAGAAGCAGAAACCTGCACTTTGCAGTCTGATAAAGACTACCAGTGAAAGCAAGTGCGGAGGGGAAACACTCCTATCTGCTTAAAACCAGGATCATTATTTTTTTTTACGTGATTTTAATGAGAATGTGGTGTGATCTGTTGAGATAACATGGAAGCTAAACCACCAACGCACTGGCCTAGTCCATTTATACTGCAATAAAAATAACGTCACCAAAACTGAAAAAGTGCACCATCTCTCTCCTTCCAATTATTTTGCATTAAAATGCTGGCTCCTTCCTTCCGACAATTGAAGCATTTGTTTTGTCTCTCCCTTTCCCCCCAAATTCATTTGAAAAATTAACAGACATTTTGCTGATTATACACCTGCCAAGAAGTTCACAAAAGGCATCCCTTGGAAGGATGGATTCAAAGTCAGCTTCACACACTGTTTGGTTTACTTGTGCTGCTGGGGTACAGTTCACATTTTCCTTTAGCATCAGTTAGGCTTCAATCCTGTACTCACTTACATGAGAGTCCCACTGAAGGAAGGAAGATACATTTTTATTTCTTTATTATTTACTGCAGGTATTTCCCATTTTCCCACTAGAAAATGCCCTTTATAGATTTTTGTTTTGACATTGTTGGTGGCAGTTCAGATAACAGATTTACCAATAACACCATACACCAAGGTATTATTACACCAAGCTGAATGCAACCCACCAGCCACGCAGAGTGGTGTGCCAGACACTCAATGCCTCACATACAGTTTTTCAAGTCACAGCAGAACCATTTGACTCCAACTGTGCTACTTTATAGGATTGGTGGACTATGATTGGTTTGGTTTGTCAACTGGAATAAAATTTGAATTATGTAATCCAGGCCACTTCCAACCTGCTGGTAATTTGCAGCTATGATTCAATCACAATAAATCAAATTTAAGTTGTGCAAATTAATTGGATCTAGCACACTTGCACCACAAATCAATTTTGAAAAAAATATGTGGTAGGTAAAGTATTGGAAGGTCTGTGAAAACAGTGATGTCATATAATCTCTGCACAAAAAAGAGAGAATAAACAGACATCATATAATCACTACACAAATTTTGTGCAAATGAATCAGGATGAATGCTCAATAAACAGGTTTGTCTAAAAGAGCCCCAAGTGTGTTTTTATGCATCATTATCATCTAGCTTTATGAAACAACGTAGGAGTTTTATAGGACTGAATAAAGGGATTCTGGATTGGAAATTACAATTTTGGTTTAACTCCTACATTAAAAAAATCAAGTTAAGTTGAATACAAATATGTAGATGCTGGGACATTTAATGATGTCTAGGATATTTAATGGATATTGTACATGAGCTGAGTTTTAACAGGGGTGTTCAAGGAAATAATCTGGTGTACGCATTTGCTACATCTCTTTGAAACACACAACTGCCTTCCTACCCAGTGGGATTCCAAATTTCCCATTTAAAGACCCCACTGGCCTTTAAAACACTTATCTCCAACACCATGGCTTGACTACAGAGAGAATAATTGCTTCTTCAGAGAGATGCTGACCTTTCGTTTAAAAGAAAGTTATTGCCATATTTTATTTTATTTTATTGCTTCTCATATTCACAATATTCTAAAGACACACAACCAAAATTTGACTAGTTCCTGCCCCACCTCTGTGTAGGGTTGGGTTTTTTTTAAAAAAAACAGTTTTGATTTGCTTCTCCTCTTCCTCCTTTTAATGCCATCTCTTCCTTTTCAAGAATCCGGTTGCTCCTTCCTGTTTCTACCTGTGTGCTTGATCTGACATCCTCCCTTCAACTCCACTCAGTTTCCATCTGCCCATCCCTCCTGCCTCTTAACTCTTCCTAAGCACAGTCTATCTCATCCCTAATTAACCTTTCAGTTTCCTTCAAGATTCTACACAGCTTATACATATTCTGTAGCTCTTACCCTCCAGGAAAGTCAGGGATAGTCAATGTGGTGATATTCTGGACTACAACTCACATCATCACTGAGCATGGGCCACGCTGGCTGGAGCTGATGGGTTTTTTAAATCCAGAACATCTGGAGGGCTCTGCTTTGGCTGATCCCTGGTTAAGCAATTAGAGCATCTGTCAATGTTTCGTGAATCTGACAACAGTTCTGGGCTCTCTGCAGCAACTAGTCTTTACCTTGGGCCAAATACCCCTAACACTACATGCCCGAAGTGTTTATTTTGTTTGAACTAATAAGTATGGACAGAAATAAATCTGTGCTGTGTTAATTTTTTCCTCCCTGTGAAAAAAGATGATTTTTAAAATTATTTTAATTGTTTTGGGCCCAAGGCTGAAGAGGACATCTTAACTCCCATCTCACTGACACTGATGATTAAGATCATAGTTCAGAAGCAAGCATAGCACATGCAGCAGTGAGATCCTGACTCAGTCATTGATATCTCCCCACTAAAAGATTTCAGCCAGAAGAGTTGGGATAAGCTTCTTCCTGTCAACTTGAAAAGCTGCTGTCAAACTGGATAACAAAATGGGCTAGATTGTCTGATTGAGACTAAGACAGCACCTCACTCTTGCATGAAGGCTTCAGTACATGGTCAGCTGAAACATGGGTCGATTTTCATAAGAACATGATGCTTAGGTCTGGTCATGTGATCTGGGTCCGCAAGACTAACTTGAATGAACACTACCCAGTTTCTGTGATGAAAGGTGGCAATAGCCTGCTGACATCACAAGTAGGTAAACTGAAATAAAAGGTTTCAGACTGAGGTATTAATAATGTAAAGCAGGGATAGGGAACCTGTGGTCACCCCAAAGTTGTTGGATGCCAACTCTTGTCACCTCTGAGCCAGCATGGCCAGAGGTCAGGGATAGTGGGAGTTGGAGCCCAACTATCCATAGTGTAGAGAATTCCCAATAACAAATCTCATGAAAAAGTAAAGGATCCACCAATCTAACACTCTCCATTTCTAATATGCAGATTATATTTGAAGTTTGGTAGTATCTGCTGAATCTCGATTTTCCTTTAAAGCAGACTTATTCTAGAATCTTGCCCAACAACGTGCCACAGGCACTTACATATAATTGGCCTATTTTAATTGGTCAGTTGTTTTTTCCCAGCGGCTGTGGTAAGTCCATTCACCTTTTTTCAGTGGGCGACATTGCGACCAGGCATCCGGGCCCCTGCAGTGAACCGGCATGAGGGCAGGGAGTTCACACCCCACTCGTGCCATCCAGGCTGCATTGCCAGCACTGGGCAGGGCCACAGCCAGTGTGGCCCCACTGGCCAATCAGCATTGGTAGGAGGTGTGGCCGCAGGAAATTTAAACGCGGCACGGCCAGGGGATCCTTCTCTCTTGCCCTTTTGCCAGATCTCCCAACGCACCCACCCTCCTTTTTATGCTTTGCGGTGACATGACCTTGCTATGGACAACTGTCGGCCACCATATTGTTGGGGCCGCGTAGGAATTTTTTCCACTTGGCAAATTGGCACCAGCCATTTGGTTTTTGCCTACCTTGTAGTAATTGTCACAACTTTGGGAGGTTAGGCATTGGGTAAGCCATGGTTTGGATGGAGGGGAGGTTGTAGCTTCCACCTGCCCCTCTTCATTAAGGGTATCGTGTTAAAGGGATCCTGTACAATGTCCGGACGTGGGCCATTCCACAATCCCAACAGGGACCCCTTGGAGTGCCCCTATGCCTACCCTCTCTAACCATTATAGCTGTGGCTTATTTGAACCCACAAACCTAAATACTCGTGTCTGTGTGTTTATTAACCACTAGGGAACTGAGGGTCATGGGACCTTGGTGTGCAAGTACATCATGCTGTTATGCTCATAGACGGCTTTTCTCTGTGTCTTTCACTGGAGGGGGTGGGTTCTTGTGCTTGTAAAAAGATGTCAAAGTATATGGGAAAGGTCATGCATAAGAACTTTGATTTGTAGACAGTTGCTGTCACCCTCAAAGCTTCTGCTACGCCAGTAATTTTGCTATTTCATATTGTTTTGATGATTGATTTCCTGTACTTGTATCATTTGTTTTTTTGTTTGTGTGAATATGCTGTTCAGCATTTTGGGAGCTCTGGGCCAAAAGCAGTATATAAACAAATTATAACAGAAGGACTAATAGTTTGATTCAATATAAGGCAACTTCCTATGTTCCTAAATGTGTATCGTTTACGCTGTGATCTGCAATAAAATGAAATAAAAACAGGCTTTCGGCAATTCTGAGTTAAGTAACAACTTCAGCTGCATTCATTTTTGGACCAGAAGAGATATCTCCCGTTGTCATCGATGCATTTTGTCCAAATAAAGTCTCGGAGTCATGTCTTTGTGAATTATTAAGACATGCATACCAAACACCACAAATTACTTCTGAGAACCTTCTTCCCAGACAACCATCAACGCAAATGAATTTTCTGAATATCTAGACTCATCATTTGTTTTCCATTGCTCACTAGGGACTTAGACAAAACAACACTCCATTCCTTTTCTGTGCTGTCATCATAATATAGTTTCTTCTTATGGTACCTCATCTTTATTGACCGTAAATCTCACCAGCCACATTAGATAAACCAGTAAAGCCTTCAAGGAACAATTGCTAGCTGAACAGTTCTTTGGTACGTAGATACTGGGTCTGATTTAAATGTAACTCAGGGAGTGCAGAGTCCCATATGTAAACATCACATTGAAGCTGGATCACCTGATCCTGCACACATAGTGGTAATATGGCAGGGATTTGAGGCTTAGGTCAGCACCACTCTGATACTACATTTAATACATGAGTCAGCATCCTAGTTTGCTCATGATGCCAGGCAATGTGCAGGAGTGTTGTTAGGCTTATGATGGACAGAACTTATGATGTGTCAACTTCCTGTAGACCCTTAGCCAGTCATGGCTGGGTCTGGGGTAGAATGTATCCAATCAGGAGGATAAAAAAAGGTTACTTTTAAGAGTTTACCTGCCCAATAGGACCTGGCTAGGTAAGTAGTTAGGGGGCTTTGGAGTTTGTCTGGTAGGACAAACCTGGTAAATGCCTCAGATGGAAAGAAAGTTCTTAGAAAATGACTAGAGTTGTTAATAATAATAATAATAATAATAATAATAATAATAATAATTTATTATTTATACCCCGCCCATCTGGCTGGGTTTCCCCAGCCACTCTGGGCGGCTTCCAAAAGAATATTAAAATACTGTGATACATCAAACATTAAAAGCTTCCCTAAACAGGGCTGCCTTCAGATGTCTTCTAAAAGTCTGGTAGTTGTTGTTCTCTTTGACATCTGGTGGGAGGGCGTTCCACAGGGAGGGCGCCACTACCGAGAAGGCCCTCTGCCTGGTTCCCTGTAACTTGGCTTCTCGCAGTGAGGGAACCGCCAGAAGGCTCTCGGTGCTGGACCTCAGTGTCCAGGTAGAGCGATGGGGGTGGAGACACTCCTTCAGGTATACTGGACCGAGGCCGTTTAGGGCTTTAAAGGTCAGCACCAACACTTTGAATTGTGCTCGGAAACGTACTGGGAGCCAATGTAGGTCTTTCAAGACCGGTGTTATATGGTCTCGGCCGCTGCTCCCAGTCACCAGTCTGGCCGCTGCATTCTGGATTAGTTGTAGTTTCCGGGTCACCTTCAAAGGTAGCCCCACGTAGAGCGCATTGCAGTAGTCCAAGCGTGAGATAACCAGAGCATGCACCACTCTGGCAAGGCAGTCCGTGGGCAGATAGGGTCTCAGCCTACGTACCAGATGGAGCTGGTACACAGCTGCCCTGGACACGGATTTAACCTGTGCCTCCATGGACAGCTGTGAGTCCAAAATGACTCCCAGGCTGCACACCTGGTCCTTCAGGGGCACAGTTACCCCATTCAGGACCAGGGAATCCTCCACCCTGTTTTATAGGCAGGGTGAAATGGCTAGCCTTTCTGGGGAGCAACAGATTTCATATTCTTTTGAAGAATATAAAAGAAGAATAAGTTCTCATTTAAACTAAAAATGTTTATGTATTGTGCCTATGAGTTTAAAAATATTTGTAAAAAAAAAAAAAAATACAGCTTCATTTTCAATGTGCCTCAGCTTCAATTTGTACCCAGAACTGGGAATAATTTGACTTATTACCCCCAACATGACGAGTTCTTGCAGCAGATTCATACATTACCAGTCACAGAGAGTCCCTGAATTCTTAGCTGATTTATATAAGAAGGGACCAAGGATGTAGTTTCAGTCATGTTGCCTCAGTCTCATTTTCACTAATAGAGTTTGTTACAATGCTTGCTTGGTATTTATTTTAAATTTGGCCTTACTGCACCACAAACTCCCCCATTCAGCAATATTTCAGGAAATGTATATAGGAAGGAGACGACCATGTCCACCCACTGAAAATGAGGGCAATGCTTCCTGAACGCCATTTCATTTTGCTCTCCGTGATGAAAGTGTTTAGGAGAACCTGTTTGGCTATAACAGCGTCTGATACAGAATACCGATCCCTGATTGGTTGGCTGGAATTGCCCAGGCAACTATGTCCAGAAAGTAGAAAACCCAGTAATCAGGAAAGAAGCAGCAGCAGGGAAGGAAAAAGAGTTTTGAGATGAGGTGATTTGACTCATAACTAGAGGGTTGGAGAAAATGTTTTTACTGTCAAAAGCTCCACTGCTTCCAAAATCAAAATGCTTAAATATTCAGCACAGCTAAACTAATCTGATGCATTTCATTTATGATATATTTTACTACAGATTTTTGTGCCTTCCTTGGATCATAGCTAATCCCAATTCTTATATAAAGCAGGAGGGCAACTTTCCTATGCCATTAACCCCAATGTGTCACACCTGTCTACCGTCTAAGTATGACATTCTGAACAATTCTAGCTCTTGAAAGAGAATATTGCACTCAGTATTCAACTCTGCAGCATTAGCACCACAAAAAGTTGATCCAATGTGCTGTATCCTCCAGACTCAGAAATCGAGAAATTTATGAAACAGCTTCATGGAATGGCCCAAATGCATATTTAAGGACAGAATTTTCATCACAGTATGAGCCAAATGGCTCTCTCCCAATTTCTACAGGCTCTCTTTTAATAGTGTACAGAGTAGATTCAGGGATAGAAATAAAGAAAGTGCCCAGGCTGCATTATATCAAATAGATAGCTAGTCAAGAAAGAAATTTGCTAATGTAGGGAAGCACAAATTTGCATTTCTTTCTGTTCCAGTTCCCCTCAAATATTCAATGTGATATACAGTTTGAAGGCATAATTGTGCAAGTGAGAGATTCTGAAATGGTTTTTGTGGTGTTTTTTTTCATTTTCTGCTAATATACTCATGTAGAGAACTATTAACCATATGAGAACAGGGGAGGGGAGAAGCAATACAGAGTCCAGGAAACACGTAGGGCTACAAAACCACATGGTGGATTTGAATCAAACTTTGCTATTTTGAAAATGGTTGTCAAAATTCTCTTTTTAAAAACTGTATAAAACCAGAAAAATGAACTGGGGGGGGGGGGAGTTATGTAGGTTGTATACACACTATACATTTAAAATGCACATACCCCCACAAAATGCTGGGAACTATACAAACTACAGTTTCCAGGCTTTGGGGAGGGGGATATGCTTTAAATATATGCTGTGTATGCCATCGCATGGAGTACTTTTCTTCATACTACAAAAATCCTGAATAATGTGCCTAATGTTTCTGTTGCTCTAAGGATCCTTCTCACACTTCCAGTGTCAAGTGGTGAACACAGTTTCTTGAAGCTCACACTTATAAAAACATACATGTGCTCAACACTGTTGCAAAAAGAGACTGGTTGTCTTGGTAACTATATCAATTGAACATGCCCAGGCATCAGCACCCAACCTGAAGGAATTGGTGACAACATTTGCAAAGGAAAAGGAATGCAAAGTGAGATTTTGATGTGCATGAAATTGAAACTTTTAAGAGACTTAATATTTAACACCATAATTCACAAGATTATTCAAAATGATGTGTGCACTAAAACACTTTCTTTTGTACTTAAGATAAAGATGGTTGTATTACTTATTATTGCAATTTAAAATAAATCTAGCAGTTTCAAGTTTTGTGCCTTTCTCTTTTTCTACAAGATATCTTTTTTTGAAAATTGTAATTAGCATTTGGAGGGGCATGAGTTGCAAATAGTTAGCCTTGCCTAGGGCACAGAGTAGCCTGGCATCAGCACTGCATGTATGCAACCATAGTTAAGCTCCAGGTTAACAGCTCCCACCCCCACTTTGAATTCAAGGGCATTAAAAAAATGTGTAGGTCTCATTTTTATATTCTGGATATGTTTTTGAGCTTGTAAAGGTGGTTATTAATGTAGAAACATCCATTGTAAATGCAGGTGGTCACCCCTACTTCCCCAGATAGTTTATTCAAATACTCCAATGGACATGTGTTGCTTGAATTGTTTGGAGTGAGCCAGATTGCATAAGGGACCTTAAGAAAAGGCCTGGGATATGGCGTGATGAGCTGCATTAGGAAGTAGGAACTGGCAAAGATGGAGCAGAAGCACCCTGGGCATGCAGAGATTCCCACTGCAAACGCCTACTCAACAACCTATGCCTTTCCCAAGGATCCCCAACCCTTTTGGGTCCCAGGAAGATGCATTGTGGAGGTAGTAGGGATGGAGGAGAAATCCACTTCAGTTTGCCTTTAAAGGTGAGCCTACCAAGTTTGCACTTTCCCCAAAATAGGCAAACTGAAAAATAGCTGTGAAATTTGCACTTCTCTGAATTTTGCAATGCAGTGCTCCAGCCAAATGATGGGCTGGGGATTTAGGTGAGGCATGATAACTTTGAGTGGTATAACCATTCACCACCAGTCAGAAGAAGAGGAAGAGGAAGACATTGCCTGGCTTTACTTTTTTATTTTTACTGTGCTTTAGATGCAGAACTCTTAGAATCACTTAGCCAGTGTTGTTTGTTTTCTGAGTGAAATTGTACATCCCAGTGCTGTTGAGAGATGCAGAAAACAGCCTAAGAGAATTGTGGCATTAAGCAAACAGTGAATGTGAAAAATTGCATCAAACAGGGAATGTAAACAACTTCTTGGTGCAGCCAGATATATAACACCGGCAAACAAACTAAAAGGAAGCAAATGTAACTTAGCTACTTGTCTCCCAGAAAACTTAACTGCAGAGAAAGAACATTTTGTTATCAAGAAGTGAAACATCCAGACTGTCAACAGGTTGTTATTTTGAAAAGGGAGAACAAGAAAGAATACCCGATACTCATTAGATTTGAACAGCAAGATCTTAAAAACTGGATTATGTGTTTTGAATGTATTAGATGACAATGAACAAGGGATTTGAATGCATCTATCCACAACAATAGAAAAGCCAGTATGGTGTAGTGGTTAGAGTGTTGGACTAGGACCTGGGAGACCAAGGCTCAAATCCCAACTCAACCATGAAACTGAAGGGGTGACCTTGGGCCCTTTACCATATCCCAGTCCAGCCTAACTTTGTTGTGAGGCTAAAACATGGAGAGAGAGGACTGTGTACACCACCTTAATAATAGTAATACCATAACAGTAATAAATCTGCACAAATGCAAATTGTTTAAACAATTAAAAGGTATCATCAATCACCCAATATATGCCATCACTTCCTGCCTTTTCATAGCCAGCTGAGTGTAAATTAAGGAGATCTCAAGAAGGCGGCACAAACCTACCAAGCCAAGTACAGCCCAGCAGCCACTATTGGATGGCCCATAGGATATGAGTAAGCCTTCTGTTTTTTTTTTCTTGTCCGCCCGAGACTCCACAAATGTGAGGGGTGGAGATTTGTTGAGAACCTGACAGGCTGCAGTGAATGTCTCTTCGGCTTTTGTTGGGTTAAAAGTTACAGAGAGCTGAGCTGGAGAATGGCCATATTTCTGATTATATTCTGAAAGTATCAAATGAAACACAGTTCTTATAAAACAAGCCACTTCCTCACTCCCTAAATACCTTAATGGATACTAGTAATTTATGTTATATGCTTCATTAGAGCTGCCTGTCATACTTCTTTTTATTTCTCTAATTTTATTCCATTTTATGTTCCATTTATGAATCCATTCCCATTTCAGTTAATAGTAGCTGGCCTTGCTTTTCAGCTTAGCCTGGTGTGCTGCTGAATAAAGACCTTGATTTTTCCCCCAGGTATTTTTTAAGGAAGCACGGCTACAGATTGTTCTCCCCCACACATTCTGCTATGGGCACTGTTGAAATAGGTTTCTCAGTGAAGTACTTCAAGTCTGTGAAAAACTATCATGCCAACTGAGCCAGTGTTAGAAATAGGAATGGATTGACCCGTTAAGGTCTGATCCATCACAGCTCAGCCTGGGGAAGGGATATAGTATCCCCTATCTCTTCTGAAATTCCACCCTGGATTCTTACTGGAAAATCTTTTTTAAAAAAAACCTGCACAGAAACACACAATTGTGTGTGTGGTTTTAAGTACTTATGAGGTAGTTCAAGGGCTGCAATGCTACCTCTGTTCTTCAAAGAACAAAACCTTTTTATATTTTAACAATTAGTCATTCAGCTAGCACACAGGGTTCCTTGAAAATACAGCATGGCGCTCCAATGCTCTCAGAGGTTATTGTGCAGAACAACAACATGGCTGCCTCCTTGTAAACACTAGGGACAGCCATGTTGCTTTTCTGGGCAGTACTGCCACTTATATAATGCTGACAGAAATGAACCCATAGCCATTATAAGTTTAAGACCCAAACCAATTAGCTACCAAACATCTGGTGGAAGATCATCAGCAGGAACGTGACTGCTCACAATATGTCATTGTAGTTAATAGTTAACAGTTCACCATGAACAGGTGAGGTTCAGTGACTTCGCTCCTACCTGCTAGAGTGAGGTGAAAACCAACCATGGTATCTGGCTTAGCATTGTGTACAAACCAAGAATTGTGGTTTGTTTTCCTCAAGAACAATCCTTGGGAGAGATTGTTGGCGGTATTCAACTTACATATCCCATTGGCGCAAGGCTTTTCGCTTGCTCTAAATGCTGGTGGCAAAAAACATGAGTCCAATGTTGGGCATTTTCAGAGAAGTATGCTGCAACATTCCAAAATGCATACCCACCACCACCACACCATCTCTGAGACTTAGTCCTAAGAAGTGGTGGTTACCTATGAAGAAAGCACTTCTTGGCAGCTGCCAATGAGTGGCAACCAGAGCGCAGGAGGGGACTTCCCTCTTGTGACCAGAAGGCACAGCATTGATGGTAGTTGGAGAGGTAGGCTTGATGTGCACTGGGCTGCACAGTTCTGATGCTGCACTTGGAGGAAGAGCAGTGAGATTGGCATATAGTCCCATGTATGGCGGCAGCCTACATTCCTCTGCCACCATCAAATTATACTTAGTGGGAATGGTAGTGCTCCTCTTCACCTGTCTTGGTTGCCCCTCTTCAACCACTCCCTCTTTAGGCACCCCCTCCCTGCACCACTGACTCCATATATAGGTTCCTTCTGCTGCATCATCTCAGTTCTTGCCCTTACATTGCATTTAAATGGTTTAAGTGCTGTCTTTTATGCTGATTTCATGTGACATTTTTTGATGGGCTTCCTGTGCTTTAATATTGCAGACTGCATTTTCTCTTTTATCATCTATGTAAACTGCCCCAACAACTTGGTTGCATGGCCAGCCTCAATGTAGTACAGAAATAAATTCCATTCTGCTCCTACCTACGATATATTTGGACAAAACCAATGTTGCTGGTGACCCTCAATCGTTCACATCCCCTCCCAGGGCTTTCTGCCAACCTTAATTGCCAAAGAAAGCAAGTGGTACAGAAATTATTACTGGTCACTATTCCCTTTTACTTCCGCAATAACAAAAGATGCATATGCAAATACAGCTTCTCTCTTGAAAAATAGTTTCCAAATAAAATACACCCTAGTTTAGATTACGTCTTTTCTTTAGAGGTCATAGCCATGGACTATGTAAATGATGCCCATAAATCCTATTATTTTTCCCATGTGGAGACATCTGTGCTTGATGAGATTTTGAGTAGAATCTGCACAGAGAGAGGCTCATGGATTGGCTGATTCCCTGCCAGGACACTTCTGCGCGACTTTCCTCTCTCTTTGCTGTTGTGAATTGCACACAGGGATTTGAAGTCCGTGAATGCAGAGCAGATAGGCAAGGGCTTATACTGCAGGGAGTTATCTACAGTAATCATATGCAGCGGAAAGCAAGGCATTAGTAGATAAATGCCCTCCTGGTGTCCCCTCTCCATTGCTGAGTGCTGAAATTTAAAAAAAAAAAAATGTTTTCCCCAGAATGTACAGCTATTAAAAGGCATATTAAAGCTGCAACTTCAGTACAATATATCTGTGGGTGATTTGCTGCTATAGGTGCTATCCCCACATCTCCTGACCACTGTTTGTTCCAGGGGTTGGCAAGGCTTACCGGGCATGGGCTGGATCACTCCCCCGGAGATCCTCCGTGGGCCGGGCCGGTGCAGAGTGACACCGGAAATCACATCTGCACATGTCCGTGGTGCTGGAAATTGCACCTGCACAGAAGCGATTGTTGGCATCTGGGCATGTGCAGAAGTGATTTCTGGAGCCACGGAAGAGAGTCCCCGTGCCAGTTTAGTGCAGCGCATGTGGACTCGCCGAGCGGGTGGCTCGGTTCGGGGGCGGCTCATGGGCTGGTTAAACGACCCTCATGGGCTGCTTCCAGCCCATGGGCCTTAGGTTGCCAACCTCTGGCTTGTTCCTTATTCATTGTTGTTGTTGTTGTTGTTGCTGCTGCTACTGTTGTTTATTAAATTTGTATCCCACCCTTCATCCGAAGATCACTGTTCCTGAGAACCAGTGCAGTGTAGTGGCTAGAATGTTGGACTAGGACCTAGGATACCAGGGTTCAAATCCCCACTTGGCCATGAAGCTCATTGCTTTGGGATGGTCACTGCTTCTCAGCCTAACCCATCTCACAGGGTTGTTGTGAGGATTAAATGAAGAGAGATAGAGCCATGTACCATGTTTCACCAAGGCTCAAGGACAAGCTGCTTGTATTAGTCAGAGTGACCACTTGCGGTCTGGACCCTTGCCCCTCTTGGCTGATAAAAAACTAGCAGGGTGGTGCCAAGGGGCTGGGCCAGGGAGGTGATTAATGTCTCCTTTCTAGAGGGGGTGGCAAAACCACTCCTCAGGAAACCCTCCCTGGATTTGGAAAATCTAAGTAATTGCTGGCCAGTTCCTAATCTCTTCTTGGGCAATGCTGTAGTCTCATTGCTGAGCAACAATGTGCAGAGCTCAATGGAGTGGGAGGTGAGCCAACCAGAAGAGGTGTACTTACTTGGAGGCAGAGTCAGCATCCAAAGTCAGGCCCAGTCCTAGGGTCAGGCGAACAGCAATCCACATGGTTAGATGGTCCAGGGTTCAGGGAATCTGATGATCGTGGAGTCTAGGGTAAAGATGAGCAGGTAGCATTACGGTAGGGCCAGGAACCACTAGCATTGTTACTAATGTTTAACTGCTGCTGGAAGCTCTGCTCAAGAAGGCTGAAGCCAGCTGGTTCTCATCAGCACCTTCTCCTCTGTGTCCTTGAAGCTGATCAGCTACAGGTGGATTCACTCCCCCTTCAGGCTGCTGTTCAGCAGGCAAAGCTGACTCCTGGCCCATGACAGACAAGGTTCTTGAGCAGATGGTCACAGGCCACATCCAGGAGCACTTGGAGGATACTGATTTTCTAGATCCATTTCAATCAAGGTTTAGGCTTACATGATGTTATTGCAGAGGGAAAGTGCAGATGAGGACCTCAGGGGGAAAATGTGAATGAAAAAATGACAATTTTGCAAGAAATAATATCAAAAAGGAGATATAGTTTTTGGTAGTGTCAAGAAAGTCATGAAAATGATAGAAACAACAACGAATATTTTAGCATGTTGTAGACTAGCAAATGTATAGTGGCCAAATATTTCAAAGGCTAGAGTCCGCTTTTGGTATTAAATTCAAATTCAAATTCAAAATCCTTTATTAGGCATAAAACATCGCAAAGCAATATACAAACACCACACACAGACTGCACAAAATACGGGCTCAGCGAACACAGCCCATCCCAGTCCACATCCCAACCCCAAAAAATAAATCAATGCACATTGACAGTACAATACAACACAACAGCACCTACCATTAAAAACCACTAAGACTCTTTATCATGGGCCACTCTTTCCTCATGGACAGCACCCAAAAATTTAGCCACTATCAAAGTGACTCGATCATCGCCGTCCGCCAGCAGGCCCTGAACAGTTGGCTGTACAAAAATCTGCCCATTCAATTCTAGGGCCTCAAATAATTGTCCTCTGGCATACCTGCCAAAATCACAGGAAAAAAATATATGCTCCAGAGTATCGGGTTCTTGCTTTCCGCATCTGCAGAGACGCTCTGATTCTGGGATAGCTAAGTATCTTCCTCTCACTACCACCGAGGGAAACATGTTAAATCTGGCCAACATAAACAGCCTGCACGATTCATGTTTCTTCAGATTTGTCATGTATCCCTTTTGGAAATCTCTACACAAAGGGAGATTTAAGTGGATAGGAGAGCAGATGCTGTGCTTTGCAACCTCAAGCATGGTGAGAACAGTTTTTTCTGTAAGGGTCTTCCTGATAGTTTCCCATATATCTTTTGGATCAGAGATTTCAAAGTCAGTTAGAGTGAGCCCTATCGAATCCAGTTTTCTCCTACAAATCGATGATAGATTGTAGATTACGCTATCACTTAAAAGATCGTAAAGTAGAGAATTTGGGGATAGGGCTCTATAATGGAGGAAGATCCAATATTTCAAGGTCCTCAGCCATGCTCTTACTGATAAAGGCAATATTCCCAGCTCACAACATAATGTTTCATATTTTACAGAGTTTGCAAGTCCTAATAATGACCTCAGAAGGGATGCGTGAAATTTATCCAACCTTTTGAGGTCACCTGAAATCCACACTGGTGTGCCGTATAGAAGTTGGGCACAGAGTTTCATGTCAATCACTTGCAATACAGCTGGAATAAATCTGTTTCCTACTGGAGAAAAAAAGTAGGATTTAATATATTGGGCTGTCACTTTGGCCTTAGCTATTGCAGCACATATATGTGTATTCCAATTCATATTATTTTTGAATGTAATTCCCAGATAATTGAAGTGCTTAACTTCCTGTATTAGATGTCCATTAATTATACAGCCTTTTGGGTTCCCTCTCTTTCTGAACTGCATAATCTTTGTCTTTTCGTAATTAATTTTGAGATTATTGAGAGAGCAGTAGTTTGAGAAGCTCTTAAATAATTTTTTTAAACCCAAAACAGAGAGTGAAATAATTACAGCATCATCTGCATAAAGTAATAAAAAGAGTGGGCTATTGTTTAAATAAGGAGTATGAGTCGTTGCGTTTTGAAGAAATAATGGTAGGTCAGATAAAAATAGATTAAATAGGGTAGGGGCCAAGATACAGCCTTGCCTAACTCCTCGATTATTCAGAATGGGACCTGCAAGTCTACCATCTTTTGATACTTTAACATATATTTGGTTATTAGAATGTAAACTTTGAATCAATGTAAGTAGATATGGGTCGATACCAAGATGTTCTAGTTTAGTCCATAGTTTGTTGCGGTCGACCGAATCAAAGGCGCTTTTTAAATCCACAAATGCCACAAAGAGTTTTTGTTTATTTCTCATGACATATTTATCCACAAGATGGCTTAACACTAGACAGTGGTCAAGAGTTGACGAGCCTGCCTTAAAACCAGCCTGCTCTTTACCAGGTAGACCTTTTGTCAGCATCCATTCTTCCAATTTAATAAGCAGAGATTTGGCATAGATTTTACTTATGCATGGTAACAAACTTATAGGCCTGTAATTCTCTTGGCAATTCCTATCACCTTTTTTAAAGATCGGTACCACTATTGAGTTGTTCCACGACTTAGGTACAAGGGCTGAGTGATAGATAGAATTAAAAAGCGGCACAAGTTTAGAGGCCCACCATTCTACATCTAATCTCAACAGGTCTATTGGAATGCCATCCATACCAGGTGATTTCCCTTGCTTAAACGAGAAAATTATCCTTTTCATCTCCTCAACAGTAATTTGAAATTGTGTAGTTTTTACCAGAGAAAATATAAAATTTTCCTTTTTACAAACTTGGTGATCATAAAAAACAGCAGTAAAATGTGAGATCCAAGCCTCATCGCTTATATTAGGGAAATCAGTGATATCTTTTATTGAGAGAAGTGACCAAAAAGTTTTGGTATCTTTAATTTCTAATGCAGTAACAATTTTAGACCATTTGGCTAGTGCAAACTCAGATTTTTTTTCCAGGAGCATGTTCTTAAAAGCATTTTTCATTTCAAAATAAGTCTGCCAGAGATCTTGAGAGTTAGTAATATAGGCCTCTTTTAGACAAGTTCTAAGTTTTTTCTTATAGTTAATACAATCTTTATCAAACCAGTTATACTTATTTGAAGGTTTGTTGCTGAACTGAGGGTCTAAAAAAGAAGAGAATAATTCCTGGATAGTCTTATAATAACAATCATTGTCCTCCAGCGGCATCAAATTTTGGTTAGCCACAGGTTCGAGAGTAACTGGGTTATTTTCAAATACTGCTAATAGATCCTCCCTATTTTTATCACTTATATAAATTCTTTTGGCATAAATAGTCTTATCAATACTAATAAGAGGACAAATATCATTATTTCTAGGATTCCTGTACATCTCTAAAACTATTGGGAAGTGGTCACTCTCTGAGCGAGGTACAACTGTAAAAGAGGCAACTTCATTTAACATTTCAACTGAAACTAGAGAATAGTCAATTACACTCCTACCCCTTTTGGAGCTAAAAGTAAAATTTCCTGGAATATCCGGCCACATTGAGCCATTCAAAAATGAGAGATTAAATTCTAAAACCAATTGTAAAAGTTTTCCTCCCGCTTTATTAATAATGATGTCCTTTGAATTCCTCCCTATTCTCAATGGAAGTGGGGCATCTTCAGCTAGATTTGAGACATAACGTTTATAGAGAGCTGTATTATCTGATCCAATTCGAGCATTGGTGTCTCCCATTACAATCAGGGGGATATTTGGAGATTTACTACGTATTAAATACAGCTCTTCAGAGACTATATTCCAACCATCATCTGGTCTAATTTCCAACTCTATGGGAGGAAAATATATATTTAAAAGAAGAATTTCCCTGTAAGCAATGGAAAATGATAACAATTGTGCATACTGTCCAATATTTCTGGTATAGTTAATTTTAAGGTTAGCAGACTGTTTAATACCGCAGATCAAACCGGCTTTAGGTCGGCCTTTTGTTGACATTTTAGTAGCGGGTAAATTATAAGTAATAAAATTAGGAATATTTAAAAGTTTAAGAGACCAGGTTTCCTGCAGAAGTATTATATCATAAGACTCAAGAAAATTTATAAAATCAGAATCAGCTAATTTACATGAGAGTCCAGCTACATTCCAGGACATAATAGATAGAGTTTGGAGAGACCTTTGATTTAAGGGTGCTAGTGAGGTATGCGTGGTGCATTCCGGATGTCACCCCAAGTTCCTCTGGTTCTTGCTATTAGCCCTTTCAGCGGGTTCAGCTAGTTCAGATGCTAATTCAATGATGTTTAAAGATGTATTCAGTATGCTCACATTTGAGGAAGGTGGAATGCTAGGGTTGCAACCTGGCGCACCCATGCTGGGCACTTTATTTGGAGAGCCCAATTCAGTCTCATTAAGTTCTCTCATTTTATCCCATGCTAATGTAGTAACCAGGTTTGCCTCTGGGATGGATTGCATGTGGGCTGGTTTATAGGAGGGGCGTTTCGGCTCCAAGATATGAGAGGATGGATTCATCTCCACAGCAACCAGTTGGCCTGGGGTAACGGAGGGTTTCCTGACCCACAAATCCAGCTCGTGACGATAGAGGTATGAAGCCTGATCTGGGGCAAAATCAGATATGTTTTGGTTGTGTGGTCCTGGTTGGTCCTTCGTCAGATTTGTCAGACAAGAACGGAGGTTATTCAGTCTATAAAGTATTTTGTTCTGAGTTTCTTGGGGGAGAGCGCAGTAGGAGTAAACTAAGTTATTTTCAAAACTTTCGAACCCGTTACCTTGGCTCACCTCATATAAAGTCCCGGGAGAGTCTGGTCTTTGAAGATCATTAGTAAGTAACTCTGGGTGGTGATTAGGCGAGTCCTCGGTGGCTTTTATATCAATTAAAGTGTGGTATTCGGCCTTTTGATGAAGTGCTGCAGTCGAAGTTGCAGAGCTGGGGAATAGTGGGGTAGGAGAGGCCTCATTTTTAAAGTATCTTGATATTTTTACACCACTTGTCTTTAGGCGTTCTCTGTGTTTATATACCAGTTTTGCCAATCTCCGATCATGGAATGTAGCCACCGCCCTGGCATGCAGGCCATCAAAATATAGATATTCCACTTGGTCCAACTCCGCGGGATTACTCAGAGTACCTGGCATATATGCCTTAAGGAAGTTCAGTAAATGGACTTTGCGATCCTCTTGAGATAAGAATCCTGGAGGCTTAGGATAGCTTGAAAAAACAAGCTTGTTTTGAAGCAACACCAGCTTCCAGTTCTTATTTGTTGGAATGCTCTCCTTATAGGATTTGGAGTTGTCTATGGTTAAAACATAGGACCATGGATCTTGGAGTAATAAATCTTGCTTAGAGCTTGATGGTGGAGCAAGCGCTGAAGATTCTAGACAATCCAGAGCTTTATCAGCACAGACGTTTGGGTGCAAATCCTGTTTGACTGACTTCTTGACTAAAGGCTTCGCCATATTCCCTCTAGTCCCAGAGGCTGATGTGCTCTCTAGTAGGTTAAAAAGCTTTTTAAAAACCATTTTTTTATAATACACTGGCTTAAAATTTTTTATGTTTTTACTTTTTTTAACATTTTTTACAACTATGGATCTCCTTTTACAAGCATTAGCTCTGCAGGCTTTCTTACCCTTCCTTAATGGGCCACTCGTACAGAGGGTGGAGGCGAGGCCATGTTTACTCTCCGATTCTGCAGGCATTCCGACGGGTTTTCTCCAGAGAGATTTACATAAGTCAGCCATGATGGTGAAAATTTTTGTGCAAATGTCCATGTAGGACTTTATGGATTCGATGTCCTCAGTAAGGAGCACTAGCCATTTGATGATAGAGAAACCCTCTTCATTTGTCTCGTGGGAATGAGAATAAGAGTCTTTCGAGGGTTTAATATTTCCCGAGGCCAATTCCGAAATTTGTTTTAACATTAGTTCCTCCATTTTTTGATCTAACGATGGTTCGGGGGGAACTTGGGATTTGGCTTTCAGTTTCGGGGATACTTCATCAGCTGTATCGATGTACTTCAGGCTTTTATCGCTGCTTTTAGTGCACTCCTTTCTTTGCATAACCTGTCCTTCACTATGGCTGTAAGAGAGATTGGTAGGAGAGAGTAGAGTTTCTCTTCCCTTCTTGTTCTTGTTCTCATTCATTTCAGTCGTTTCCTCATTTATTCCACATTTTGCTCTGTTCCTGTAGAAGCAAGTGATTTTTGTTTGTGCTTTCTTTAGAGTGGCTCTTTTAAAGGTGGGTCTTACAGCCTTCAGAGAAAAGCCTGAGGTTTTGCGGCCACTCCTGGTCGTCACCATTGTTTCATTAAAGTTGTGGATTCTTTCTTTCTTGTTGTAATAAACACGCTAAAATGCATTGACTTAAAACTTTGAGTTAAAAACTTAATAAGCTAAACTAGGATCATTAGCTCCGTCGCAGGGCTCTCCGCAAGGCAGTTTTGAGTAATAAGGAGGGGTTCCAAGGCCTCTCCAGGCCCTTATCAGGTAAGCGGTTTTTCTTTCCTCCCAAGAATTTCTCTCTAGACACGTTCTTTTCCTTTGGGGAGTTATACTCACTCAGCTGCAGTAAAAGTTCACAGCAGGTTTCCTTCAGCTATTAATCTCCCTTATCACTTAAAACAATAATAAAAGACTAATAAAATAGCACAAATAACACAGTACTAACGCGGAGCTCAAGCTCGGCAGCCATCTTCTCCAAGGAACGCTCTCGTGGTTTAACGCTTTTGGTATTATACATTTTTTAGTCATCAATGGGCTTGTTTTTGGTGCAAGAGACTAACACGAATACTCCCCTGGAAGTTGTTACCATGAACACGAGAGCAGTTTTGTCTCTGCATGGTGTTTTTTGAGCAATTTCAGAGTATGCATGTTTATTATTCAATTGTCTTTAGAGTGAGATCCAAGCACTGGCAAATTTGTCAATGTGTTTGCTATTACACTAAGCTATCATTTCTTTGATAATACGCTGAGCTCTTCTGACAATCTGGGAGTGGGAAACCAGAAGTGGCTTCTGGGAGCTGAAGACTTTGAAAAGCTAGTATTTATCTTCTTACTTAAGTAGAACAGAGGCTTTTTTATTTTTTTATTGGGTAAATCCATCCTGTGTTTTCTTTTCTTTTTTAATATACCGTATTTTTCGCTCTATAACACGCACCAGACCATAACACGCACGTAATTTTTAGAGGAGGAAAACAAGAAAAATAATATTCTAAACGAAATAGTGGATATATGATTTTTGTGGTTCATGCTGTGGCCACAGACATGTGATCTGACGGTGAGTTTGGAGTAGCCCAATGCAAAAATCCTGAGGATTCATGTGGATCCATGCTTTGTAACCACGGAGGAGGGAAGGAAGGGGAACCATGGATCCTCTGCTCACGACTGCAGCAGATCCCCCCTGCCACCCGCAGGCATTCACTCCATAACACGCACAGACATTTCCCCTTACTTTCTAGGAGGAAAAAAGTGAGTGTTATGGTGCAAAAAATACAGTAATTTTTATTAACAGGCCAATCAAATCACATCAATTCCAAATCACATTAAATCCAAATTATACAGCCGGATTTAAAAATTTTTTGTTGGGGGTACCCATACTTCAAGTTCCAAAAGGGGTCAAAACATCACTCTTGCTGCTGCCTTGATCAAACAGTTCTATCCAGTTCTGTCCAGATAGTCTTTTTGTTATTTTCTTCATCTTCTTGTTGTTATCATATATTCCTTTCTTTGTGATCTCTGATAATCTTCACAAGCGGGCGAAAGACAAACATCTCCTGTGTGGGTTGTACACACTCCAAAAATCATATCACATAAAGGACAGACGCCATTTCCACACCTCCATTAAAAACATTCCCACAGTCTGTCCGTTGATTCACAGGCTTGCAAATCTATGTCTCAGAGGGACCTGCCAGGTCAAAATTACGTTCCGATAACCATACATTCACATTCCAATGACCCTGGTCCTCCTCCCCCTTGCCTTCCTTAAGCAGGCCTGCTTCACGAAACTCCATTTTTAACTGCGTCATAAAACTTTCCTTTCATTCCCCGGTATTTCCACAAGTCCTCTCCTCAATCAATAATTCATTCCCACACAGTTCTTAGTCTCCTGCTTGTGATTAATAATAGCAACGATTCTTCTCTCTGTCTGTCTGGAGGGGAGGGTTATTGGTACTCACATAAGGCAAAAAAAGAAAAGATTTTTCCTCCCCTCCCTTTCTGTTTCACTCCAACATACCAATCTCTTGATGTTGATTCCTCATTTGATTTATTTTCACGCCCGTTGCTCCGCTCACAGAGATTTCATTAATCAGCAGTCTTTACTCCCGATCTTCACTTGATGTATGTGCATTAGCTTCTCCAATTATATATTTCCAATTAAATATTTTGAGCTAATGCGAACCAGTGCGCTAATTGGAGACAGCGTCAGGAAGAGCCGACTTCACTCGAGGGCTTCATGCCAAGTGTCCACACCCCCTTCTTTTGAATCCGGGGGTGAATTATGGACACCGCTGGCAAGGCAGTCCCCCCCATCTCCTTGGGGGGGCAAGGAAGGCTGCATCCTTCCCATAGCAGTCTCTTAATTGCCTTGTGTGGGTCAGAGAGATGTTATTGTCGGCCATCTTCCAATGCGCCCCCTGGTGGCCCCCCAAATCCATCCTGTGTTTTCATGGTTGGGCGCATGAGAACCAGGCTCTTGATTTCCTTTAGCACAAAATCCTATTTCAATTTCTAAAGTTGCATGGAAGGGGGAAAGTGTATGACATACGAAAATACAACGCCAAAGGCCTCTACTACCTGAGTATCTGAAGTCAGTTTTGATAGGTATAAGGCAGAAATGCCTGTAAAATTCCTGAAGCTTAATCAAGCTTTGAATAGTGCAAGATTGCCTACAATGTGGTATTTGCTACATTTGGTGGGTGGGAGTATCCTGTTAAGAACAAAGGAGTTGATTTACAAGGATTGCGGGCAGAGCAGGGGGTAGGTGTGACTGTGCCTTGTGCATCCTACCTGGCTCTTGAAACGTTTCCTCATTTGCCACCAACTGGACTTTAGGGCCTTCTCGGTAGTGGCGCCTGCCCTATGGAACGCCCTCCCATGAGATGTCAAAGCGATAAACAACTACCTGACATTCAGAAGACATCTTAAGGCAGCCCTGTTCAGGGAAGTTTTTAACGTGTGATATTTTAGTGTATTTTTGGTTTCTATGGAAGCTGCCCAGAGTGGCTGGGGTGGCCCAGCCAGATGGGCGCGGTATAAATAATAAATTATTATTATTATTATTATTATTACACAGTATTATTTTTGTTGCAACTGCACATCACCCCCACCGTCAATAATATTTGGTATGCCCTGGTAACCAGCAATCTCACTTCATGTTTGTGCACACAACTTGAAGCAATTTCCATCTATGTTCTTAGCACATCTGTCTTCAGAAAGCTCCAAAATAACAGTTTTATTTTGGTCTGATTGATTAGAAGTGTCTGGTCTTCTGTATCAAAGCTGAGGCATTATAAATCACAGCTTTTCATTTTTGAGGAATAAAAAAATATATAAAATAAATGGATCTCACATTGCGCATGAATCTGAATCTGAATTATTATGCTTCTTAAAACCCATGAAGAGCAATAACTTAAAAATAGGAGAGGCTATTAAAATCGAATAACTAAAGGAGCAGTGCCCTGGCTTTTAAAAGAATATTTTCTGTTACTTAATGTGCAACTGATATGTTTAGCCGAAAATGTTGTGCAAGATGTAGATTTTGCAGTAACAAATGTAAAACATGGGGTAAGGTTTTTTTAAAAAAAAAATTATACATCAAAGCACAATTAAAGATAAAACTCTTTTTTTACTGCAGAAGTATAACTGGGTAGCTGGGAAGATGCAAATGTCAATAATCAGTCAAACCTGTAAATGTAATTAAGTAGTCAACTATTCATATTATCCAGCATATGTATTGTGTGACACACCCAATTTCTCTAAGCAGTGGGAAATTCTATTGCTTCACATATTTCTCTTGGAGGAGAGAATATGAAAGACCCAAGCTCTTATCCAACTGGTTGCATTTAAGGTGTTTACATGTGACTGACTGACTGTGCAAAAATTGGGTTGGGTGATGCAAATCTGATTGCTCATTAAAATGTGTATTCAGCTTAAAGCAATGAGGTGTGGGTGGACTACTCTATACACAATCAGATGGACATCACTGTATAGCAAATTTGGCAGAGGGACATCAAGAAGGTTCTACCTAAAGATCTTTACATACAGACAGGCTGCTGTAGGAGGAGATGCTCCTTCAATCTTTACATTAGGGGTGGGGAACCTCAGGCTTGAGGGCAGGATGTGGCCCTCTGCATAAGTTTCAAAAGCCATTCCTGACATGTCAGGAGGGTTGTTGCTTTAAAACTACGTCCAAAACCACTTTGGAGACTCGTTTTCTAGATCTGTAGCTCCTGTCACCTCAGTTGATAACATTTTCCGCAATTGTCCGCTTGCTTCTTAATCATAGCCCGAAGCCCATTGCCATGGCAATAAACAAAATAAAAACAGAAAATGATTTTCTTAGAAGCGTTGAATGAGAAATAGGTTGAAATTCTCTGAATTCGTACGCTAGCTTTGAAACTTCGTCACAGAACACGTTTGCCGTTTAAGGAAAAGATATTGTTAAGTCTGATGGTGCCCAGGGAAATAGCAAATGCAAATTGGCAAGCAGCTTAGAGAGGACTAAACGGGTGTATATAATCTAAATATCTTACCTTTCAAACGATCTGACACTGGCAAGAACAGACTGATGTATTTTGCTAGTGGTTTTGTCATTTACAATTATTCTGTTAAATTCAGAGGGATAATTACATGTTGCATGGACTCTTTTTCTATTTTAATTACTTGTTGCCAGGAAAGATTTCTTAATTAAGATGCTATTTTTACACTCGAACCTTCCTAAGATTAACCCATGCTCCTTTGATAATTCTTAGCA
Organism: Podarcis tiliguerta; assembly: GCF_965153285.1. Lineage (NCBI taxonomy): Eukaryota > Metazoa > Chordata > Lepidosauria > Squamata > Lacertidae > Podarcis > Podarcis tiliguerta. The sequence goes on from NC_139537.1 coordinate 35,176,285, forward strand.
CAATTATCACAGATGGGAGAGGGGTTGTTTGTAGATAAATTGCATTAGCAGGGATATATAGAAAAAGGGACAACCAGGCAAACCAGCAACAGAACCCATTTCTGTAAATTCAGATACTACATAATGACCATACACACAGCAACACAGAGAAAGTTGCCTTATACTGAGTCAGGACAGTCCAACTGAGTCCAACTAAGCCAGTATGGCTGACACTGACCATTCCCAGCTCTACCTAGAGATGATAATAATAATAAAATAACAATTTATTATTTATACCCCACCCATCTAGACGGGTTTCCCCAACCACTCTGGGCAGCTCCCAACAGAATATTAAAAACACAATAAAAGATCAAACATTAAAAACTTCCCTAAACAGGGCTGCCTTCAGATGTCTTCTAAAAGTCAGCTAGTTGTTGATTTCCTCAACATCTGATGGGAGGGCGTTCCACAGGCCGGATGCCACGACCGAGAAGGCTCTCTGCCTGGTTCCCTGTAACCTCACAACTCACAGTGAGGGAACCGCCAGAAGGCCTTTGGCGCTGGACCTCAGTGTCTAGGCTGAACAATGGAGGTAGAGATGCTCCTTCAGGTATACAGGACCAAGGCCATTTAGGGCTTTAAAGGTCAACACCAACACTTTGAAATGTGCTCGGAAACGTACTGGGAGCCAATGTAGGTCTTTCAAGACCAGTGTTGTATGGTCTTGGCGGCCACTCCAGGAGTGAACCTGGAACCATTTGCATGCATATCCTCTGCTCTGTCACTGATCAGTGTTCCTTCCCCACATCCCATGAGGAAGGAAGGAGTACTAATTGCTCCTACCACACTATGATAGTGGAAAAGAACAGAAGGAAAGAAGAGCTAGGAAGCAAACATCTCTTAATGGCTTAGATTCCCAAGGAAATGAAGCTATGTTTTCAACTCATGTATAGACTCAATGACATGTGTTTTAAAATTTAAATTATGGATGACAATGCCAGACCACTTGCACAATGGAATTCCATTTGTGTGGTGGGACTGATTCTCCTCATCCCCTGTGCACCTCCACATTCTGCTTTGGATGGTGGACAGATGTTGGGGGCAAGGGGTCTGTAGGGAGGAAGAAAGGAAAGAGAGATGTTTTTGTGTCTCTTGGTATGATGTTAGATATCGCTTTATGTATTTACCGAGAATGAAATGATTATCTACTACAGTGGTACCTCGGGTTACATACGCTTCAGGTTACAGACTCCGCTAACCCAGAAATAGTGCCCCGGGTTAAGAACTTTGCTTCAGGATGAGAAAAGAAATCGTGCTCTGGCAGTGTGGTGGCAGTGGGAGGCTCCATTAGCTAAAGTGGTGCTTCAGATTAAGAACAGTTTCAGGTTAAGAATGGACCTCCGGAACGAATTAAGTACGTAACCAGAGGTACCACTGTATATGTTTTGGGAAGTGGTTTGTTTCTCTCTTTGCTGAATATTTGGACACCTTTTTTTGGATATCATAAGCAAATTTTGCACGATCATTCCTGAGAATGAGGAGCAGGTTTTTGTTTATACCTGGGCGCCATTGGACACCATTTTGAACCAAGATGGCAGCCTGAAGCTTTCAAAATTGCACAGATTCTCTTACTTTGATAGAATTCTGAGCAATGCTGGGTACCAGGCTGCTAGGAGGGAATAACACACAATAGCATACAAAAATATACTAAGTGATGCATTGTAGGAAAAATACAGAACCTGGGTGCTTGCTCAATCAGCTTAGCAGCCTGCCCTCTCAGACCCCAGACTTTCATTGGCCTGTTGTGTATGCATGCGAGCAAGTGGGCAGGTGGTTGTTGGTAATGAATATGACAAAAGGGGCCCCATGGGAAGTCCTGCCTGAACCGCTTGTTTGTCCCCTCGTTTGCTTGTTCTGCAGCCATGCAAACTGCAGTGTGACAACTTTTTTCTTATTATAAAGTAATATATTATAAATTAAGATTTTAAAATAACTAATTTTAAAATTGTGAACCACTTTAAATGTCTGAAGAGATGCATAATCAACCAAGGCAGAAGCTTAAGAGAACTCATCTAATTTACCTATCTAAATTGACATACAATATCACTTATAAATGAACACAAGCATAATATTTGCTCAGTGCCTAACTCTCTTTGCATTCGCCCATTAGGAGCTTGTTCAGCTGAGAGTGAGATATGGCGAGAAATACCGTTTTGTCCTCCTGGAATAAGATGTTGTCTGTGCTTGTACTTTTTAATGATAGTCCACAAAAGGAGACCAACAGTGGCAGAACAGTGTACAAAGCTATCGACAGAAAGCTGAGATATGTCAGGTATTAAGCCTATATCCCATCATTCCTCCCAAAGGACGCCAGCATAGCAGTTACCAGCCAGTCTTTCAGCGAGTGTGTGAAATGTTTCCAAGCTTGTACCAGTCTATAAACTTAAAGGGTCTCTAGACTGTTGCCAAGAAGATCAATTCAGTTGCAACTCTGTACATGCCCTGAGACCCTCTCTGTGTGAGAGAGACATAGACTAGCTCCAAGAAGCAAGCATGTCAGCAGTGCCTGTTCAGAAAAACAAAAGTTAGATATCATTTACTAAAGGAATTCTCAGAGGTGCCGGCTAAGAATCCTCTCAGGAGTGACTGCTGTAGAAGAGAATTTCCCCACAATGACGGATATTATGATTGTATTTGCTTAATGAAACCCCCAGAGCTCTGTGCCATATCTAATGCAGGTAATGCCTCTAATTCACTATTAGTTATCCCTTGTGAGCATTGGATCCATCCAGAAACCATATTCTGCCTTAATTAAAGTAAGCACTCATGTTTGCATTTCCTGAGAAATCCAAGTCTGCCTCTTTCAGCAGGTCTAGGGCACCTTAGTGAGAAATAATCAGATTGGCTAAGATGTCCGAGTGGTAAAGGTAAAGGTAAAGGGACCTCTGACCATCAGGTCCAGTCGTGACTGACTCTTGGGTTGCGGTGCTCATCTCGCTTTATTGGCCAAGGGAGCCGGCGTACAGCTTCTGGGTCATGTGGCCAGCATGACTAAGCCACTTCTGGCGAACCAGAGCAGCACACAGAAACGCCGTTTACCTTCCCGCTGGAGTGGTACCTATTTATCTATTTGCACTTTGATGTGCTTTTGAACTGCTAGGTTGGCAGGAGCAGGGACTGAGCAACGGGAGCTCACCCCGTCGTGGGGATTCGAACCGCCAACCTTCGGATTGGCAAGTCCTAGACTCTGTGGTTTAACCCACAGTGCCACCCATGTCCCACAATGTCCGAGTGACTTTGCTGCAATTCTGTAGCAGGATACATATATGACATGGTTGATGATGATACTGTACATTTTATCAGACTACCTGTGCTTGTTAGTTATGTAATGTTATCCTTGCCCATCTTGGAAACCAGTGAAAGACTTTATAAATTCAGGTTGCCATCCAGAAGGTTGTTCTTTGTTTCTCATATCTCATTTTCCTCCAACTTGCTTATTTCATGGGTCTTACTCAGTTGTAGTTCTCACCAGATTCAAACTCTAATTATCTGCATGCAAACTGAAGACTCCAACCCATACTGGGGGCCGGCATGCCTGCCATATATCCAGCCCATAACAATAGCCAGCAGTACTGGTTTAAGCCATAGTGGGTATGAGATTTCTGCAGCTCCCATTAGCATTATCCAAGCACATAAATTGAAGTCGTACCAGTCAGAAGTCTGGTTCTGCACCACACACAACTCTGTAAGCGGTATGGTAATTTTTTTACCTACTTCAGCCTATATGTGGGTACACTGAATACAGTCTGGCCAAATCACACTACTTGAGACTCAGCTGTACAGCTGGAAATAAAATGTTTTAAATGTGTTGTAAAGTGCAAAATACAAATGTGACACTAGATGGCGATAGGGAGCTATGAAAAATGCAATGTATTTTTCAAAACGTTTTTTAAAAAAGAATTTTCACAGCGGTTTTTAATATATGTGTGTAGATTCCGCCTTGGTCTATTGCATGATGCCACTGTAGCTACAATCCTCTCTGTATGCCACTCCATACATATATATTTGTGTTTAGGATTCCAGGAACCATTAGTACAAAGTATTATGAATAAAGCGCAACCACGTACAGAGACAATAAAGCTCTGGCTACCACATGCTGAGAAGAAACAGAAGGGTAGGAATAAAAGTAATTCCAAACCACCACTCCTGGACTTTCTGATTGATTCATTGAATTAGATGAACCATTGGTCTGATCCTGTATGATTGTTCTTATGCCCTTTAGCCCAACTTTATCCAAAATAGATAGAAACCTGAATTCGCTGTACTTTGCTTTTCTAAACAACATTTCTTCTATCTTGAGCAAAGGTTATTCAGAGTTCTTGGGTGTCGTCCAAACAATATGAACTACTAAAATGCTGCTGTGGGGATCCAGCTATAATGGCGTTGGATAACAGGTACCTAAAAGGTGGAACAGTGTAGCGGTGTCTGCAATGAGAGAGGCAACTGTGCCTTTGTGAATGAAACAAACTCCCCTCGTGCCTTTCATCATAGCTCTGTCCGCATTTCTAGACCGTCTCTTACAAAATTGCTTCATGTTCTTTCTATTAGTGGAGAAATCCTCCCAGGTGCCAAAAGGAAAGAAAGAAAGATGTGCTATTAGATTGTACGAGAACTGAAGCCAGGATGTATCTAATGGCAGAGTTTCAGTGGCAAAGAACATTTTGTGCCAAAAAGGGAATATAACAGCAGGAACTAACAGCACCAGATATCGGTACGTTTGCCAATGTGCACAGCTAATGAAAGGATCTACTTACTGATGCACAAAGGATTTCTTGCCAGGAATTTGGGAGATGTTTCAAATTATAATTTTGAAAAAGATGGTAGTATCAATTTAGAAAATGTTGGGCTTCTAATTTGGTATAGCTTGGTTCTTCTTCTTCTTCTTTTCTCTTTCGTTTAGTTATTTAGTTATATGATTGCCATTATTATCAGAGATGACGCAACCCCACGACTGAAGCATTTCAGTTAGAGCATCTTAATGCAGGAACACTAAATGAAATGTGCATGCTCCTACTCCAGTCAGAAGGGTTCAGAACGTAAGAAGTGCCCTCTTGGATCACACCAAAGGCCCATCTCGTTCAGCACTCTGTTCTCACAGTGACCAACCCATGGGAGGTTTGCAAGCACAACCACACTCTCCCTGCCTGTAATTCCCAGCAACTGTTTTTTTTTCCAAAGGCATTGCCTCTGACAATGGAGGTGGAGCACAGCCATCATGGCTAGTAGCTATTGGTAGCCTTATTTCCCATGAATTTATCTAATATTTATCTAATAAATGGCTTAAGACCACAATACCTCAAGGACCGCCTCTTTCCATATGAACCTACTCAGACCCTGAGATCATCTTCTGAGGCCCTTCTTCGTGTGCCTCCTCCTTGAGAGGTCCAGAGGGTGGCAACTGCCTTCTCTGCAGTGGCTCCCCATCTGTGGAATGCTCTCCCCAGCAAAGTTCTCCTAAAGGCACCTTCACCTTTAGGCACCAGGCAAAAATGTTCCTTTTTAAGAAGGCCTTTGGTTGATCATAGTGGGCTAGTGGATTGTTGTTTTAATTTTTATTATATGGTTTTATATCTTGATTTTATTCTGTGAACTGCCCTGAGACCCCCGGATATAGGGGGGGTATATAAATTCAATTAACAACAACAACAACAACATTCTTTTAAAGCCGTCCACATTGGTGACTATCTCTACCACTTGCAGGAGGGAAAATAAAATACCAGCTATGCTCACACATCATGACAGTATGTAATGATAGGAAGACAGTTTACCACTGCCTAAAGCTGAAAAAGTGGGATTTACATCCAGGCAAACTTGTACAGGTTTGGCCTATGGTAGCAATTCTAAGTACTAGGTGTGAATTTACTGATTCAGGTAGGTAGCCATGTTGGTCTGGGTATAAGCTTTCGTGTTCATGCACACTTCTTCAGATACAAAGAACGCACAGTGTGAATTCACTGCTACTCTTGAATGAACATACTTATTGACCATGTTGCATGGATGGACAGAGTTCTTTTGCCCCTGGCCTCTCATTACTTCAGTCAGATGCTTCCTAGCACCCGGTGCCATCACTGATTTCAATGATGTCTGGAAATGCTCTTCTGCCTTAATGTAAAGACAAGAAAGTCTAGCTTTGACTAACCACCAGCCTTTATTGCACTGGTTCCAACTAGAAACAACTAGAAGCATTGGCTGTGATCTACATTTCCCCCCACAAATGTCTTAGCTAGAGTTGGGATGAACCAGAATTTATTTTTAATGTATTTCAGTATGTTTTTGTGGTGTTGTACATAACCTTTTCACCATGGCATATGTATGTTAAGTGCAAAAGTCTGTAAAATGGCACCTATGTGTTAAGGGTCCTTTGGCAAAATGTTGTACTGAGTATGCATGTGTCATGGGCACAGGGCCAGTGGTGCATTCCCCGTCCCCTTTGTCCAAACATTTAGTGTATATGTGAAGAAAGGGCTTCCTTAGGTAGCATCTGCATATACCACAAATCTTCTCTATGGCATTGCTAGAGGGAATCAGGAATCTACCTGGGGGTAAGCATATCTTACCTTAAGCATAACACACAGACCCCCGGACAGAACTAAATGCCAAAATAAATGCCGAAAGCAGCATACAAAAGCCTTCAGTGAGTCTTTAAACTTCTCTGCTGCTCAGACACGAGTGCGACATAAAAAACAGCCCTCCTTTTCAGGCAGCAGCCACCTGGAACAGCTATAAAATATCAGCACGCTGACAAGCATTTCCTTGCAATCAATTTCCTGAAAATGGCAGCCAGCCCTAACCATAGATCTTGTTGAGTATTTAATATGCAATCTCCTTAAGGTATTATTCAGACTACATTTTCTGCTTCTGAGTATGTTTTTAGACATCCTCAGGAGTCTTATCAGGTGTCTCTGAGTTTTGAGGGTGCAGATCAATCAGTAATGTTAATGGCACAGTCAGCAAAGAGATACAGAGACATTTTTACAGCGAAAGGTACTGTGGAAAAGGATAAGGCTTCTGACACTGATTGTGACAAATAAGTTGTGATACCACTTCAAGAAGTGAGGCTATAATGGAAAATAAAGATCTGATAGCGAATTCTGCGGCATAATAATATCTAATCCAGGATTTCTTAACCAGGAGATGGCCTACTAAGATTCAATTCAATGTGCTCCTTGGGAGCAAGCTCCACTGAATGCAATGAGACTGACTTCCAAGTAAAAGAGAAGAGGATAAGGCTGGCCAACTGTTGTATTAAACCTCTGAAAAAACCTGAACTGTGGTAAATCACACACGTAAGCAGCAGTATCTGACTATGGGTCAGTGGGTCCTCATTGCAAGACTCCAATGAACTCAACTGATTTGTAGCAACAGGGGGGTCATCAAAAAGCCCAAATCCTGTTGGCAATACTCATATGGGTAAAGTTTATTTTATTTTATTGCATTTTTATCCTGTGTTTCTTCAGCCAAGAAGAAAGATGTCATACATGTGGTTCTTTTTGTGGCCACCCATCTAGGGCTAGATCTAGACCCATCAAAGAAGCATTTCAGTTAAACACCTTGCAAACTTTGTATGAGAAATCGGGTTAGCAAAAACGGAACTCCACAGCGCCATCTTGTTGTCACTGTGTCAGAATGCATAAACAGCGCATATAAAGTGTTTTTTCTTTGCCAACGTAGCTGAGTCCTAGGTACTGACCTGATCCAGACCTGCTTAGTTTTAGTCATTTTGGTGCTGTTGACTTAGGCAGCAGTTTGGACCCTGTGAAAGGATTAAGTCGCTCACCCAGGTGGCTGTTTTCTCTGCTGTGTGGACAGGTGCTGCGGTAGATGAAAAGACCCACCACAATTTTGTGGTGTCACCGGGGGGGGGGGAGGTGCAGCTGTATTCATAGCAATGGCTGCTGCTGTCTCTACCATCCAGTCAGTTCACCCCAATGTTTCTCTACATGTGCACAACCTTGAGGAAGAAAAAGCATCTGGGGACATAAATGAGCCAGTTATCTAGCCCAGAATACTGAGCTAGCAAGATTGTTTGTTTCGCACAAAATGGCAATTCTTAGGCCATATGCCTCCTGAAGGGATATCAAATTAGCCCATAAAAGATCAACCATCTGGGACAGGAAATCCTTCTTGTGTACTGTCAGAGTGCAGTGTCAGACTATGGCTCTGACTGCATTGTGACTAAGCAGTGGAACTGATTTTCAAAGAGACAGCAAAACTGAAAATGGCTGGCCAGGATTCAAACTGGGTGTCAGGGTTTTTTTTGTTTTGTTTTTTGAAATGCATAATTTTCTGATATGGGAAAATATGTTTGATGAATTAATTGAGCTCTTTTTTCTTGTTATTTAATGCCCACAACTAGATCTCAGTTTTACTCATTAATCTAATTTATTTAACTCAATTTTCTTTGACTTTTTTTTTTTTCTTTTTGCTCCCTCTGTGGACTGTGTGATTTGAATATTCAACATAGTCTGGGAACAGCCAGTTAAGTGAGCTGCTTCTGAGTGCTCACAGCAGGGTGCCTTTTTTCTCCCTAATTGCTTGATCATCACTCTTATAACTAAACTTTGGATTTCTCCACAGAGAGAGAAGAGCAATTTAAAGAACAAAAGAGGAGGCGGAAGGAGGTGTCTTTGAAAACTCTAAAAACTTTTTGAAAGGCTAGACAAGCCCTGCTTTCCATGTTTTACTTGAAAATATCCCCCCCCCCGAAAATATATTAAAATAATGATTAACTATTTAAATCATGTGACCCTTTTGTGTTGTGTGGCATGCCTGTAAATACCTTAAATAAAAAGATATGTGTTGCTAACCAATCCACATCTTTACTCTGTGAGCACCAAGCAAGCATGCAGCAACCATGGGGTAGTAACAGTATTATCTGCTTGTTGCTGTGCCAAAAAAGAAAGAAAATAATTAATTATCTATTTTTCTCCATCATAAAATCACAGAATTGTAGAGTTGGAAGGGATCCCGAGGGTCATCTAGTCTAACCCCCTGCAATGCAGGAATCTCAACTAGATCATATATGACAGGTGACCGACCAACCTCTGCATAAAAACCTGCAAGGAAGGAGAGTCCACCACTTCTCATGGGAATCTGTTCCGCTGTTGAACAGTTATTCCTGTTTAGTCAGAATCTCCTTTCTTGTAACTTGAATTTGGTTCAGGTCCTAGCCTCTGGAACTGGAGATGAACAGAAATAAGCAACCAGTATTTATTTTGGAGCATTCTTTCTTTTTACTGCATTAGCCACAAGATTATTCTCCTTCTCACAGTTCATCTATGAACAGTGGAAGAAGAGACTGCCAATAACATTTTTACTGTCTTATAAATATGGATTCAATTGCTTATTATGATGGCAGTGATAAAGAGGATGGAAACATTTTAAAATTCTGTAGCACACTGTCCAATTACTACACAAAAGCAGCCAAGATACATGGCTACTCCCAATTCAATTTACAAAATGAAATCAATGTCAATCGTGTACAAGGAGCGCTCTAGTGGATCGTGATTCACATCAGAAAAGAGGCTACCAGAAATCTGTGAAACTGCAAGCACAGAAGTTAATTATTCCTGAATTGTTGACAGAATGTGCCTATCTCTGGCATATCTTTAGTCAACTAGGAAGATGTGTTTAACATTGGGTGTGACAAACATAAATAAGAGACAGCTACAAATACTAAGAGACATAACTTAATTAATTTTCTTTAATTATACAAAAGTTCAGATTAATGTATAAGTGTATCTAAACATGCACAGTAATACACAGAAGTGAAAAAAGTAAAACAACATTGCCTGCTCTAACATAAAATATCAAATTAATATTAATTTGTATTAACATATCGTATTCAAAAATTGAAATGGATTGCTCGCCTCTTCTTCCCTTTGGCAAATGACTGTACAGTGATACCTTGGGTTACATACGCTTCAGGTTACATACACTTCAGGTTACAGACTCCGCTAACCCAGAAATATTGCTTCAGGTTAAGAACTTTGCTTCAGGATGAGAACAGAAATTGTGCTCCAGTGGCATGGCAGCAGCAGGAGGTCCCATTAGCTAAAGGGGTGCTTCAGGTTAAGAACAGTTTCAGGTTAAGTACGGACCTCTGGAATGAATTAAGTACTTAACCCAAGATACCACTGTACTGTTGATATGGCGACGAGATCGCACTGGCCTATTTATTCTGAATGTTTGTATGTGATGCCAATAAAGGTTTGATGATGATGATGATGATGATGGTATTCAAAAATGCATAAATGAAAAGGTACATGGATATAAAAAAGGTTAGTAAATTATAGGGTTCTTCATAAAATATATGACCGACTATTTCTTGAATCACGACGCACCAGTACACAACAACACTCCATTCTTTATTAAATAAATTGTTAGATTGTCAGTATTGTATTACATAGGGCACTTGGATTGTGTGGTATCTCTCTCATCCAGGAAGATGATACTGGGGTGGTCCAATAACCTGAGGTATGCCATCATTTAATTTGCTGTTGTTTCAGTTTTCCATGTGTCCTTCACTGTCAGATTGCAAGGAGGGCTACGAAACAATTTAAAATTCAATATTTAAAGCAAATTACAGTCCTAGAAATAGGGTGGGTGCAGAAAACATATATCTCAGGTGTCAAAGGACAAGTGAAATTGAGGTAGGTCTTCAGCATATGATGGAAACTTTATAGTGATGGTGCCAAATGAACTACGGTGGTGAAGAATTCTACAGTGCTCTTTCCTGGGCCTTCCCACCAAACTTCTGAAGGTGGTGAAACAACCAAGACAGCCCTTCTCTACTTATCTTAGCACCCAAGAAGGAGGGAAGGAGTCTTTCAGATATTTGGGGCCTAAACCACTTAGGGCTTTAAACACTAAAATGAGCACCTTGAATTGGGTCCAGAAACAAACTGGCAAATCGTGTCCTCCATCGTGGAGAGCACGTGTTGTGGTTGGATCATCTAAACTGCCTCCCTGTTGTGGGGTGGGACTGTTTGGATAGCCACAGCTCCCTATTGGCTACCCCTTAGTTGCTGGGACAGAAATTTGGCTTGTTGGGATGTCTATTGGCTACCAAGGGGCTATTTAAGCTGCTGCATGTTGTTGGGAGCTTTTTCTTTCCTGCAATGTGCATTGGATTACCCGTCCTCCCTCCCTATATTTAGGGCTGTTCTTTTGGCCTTGCTATTCCTGTCTAGGGGTCATCTGTTTTTGGAACAGGGGCCTGGTAGGAATTTTGCCATTTGGTTGATCGGCTGCTGCCACTTGTTTTTGCCTAAAAAGGTAAAGGTAAAGGGACCCCTGACCATTAGATCCTTTTGTGACTGACTCTGGGGTTGCGGTGCTCATCTTGCTTTACTGGCTGAGGGAGCCGGCGTACTGCTTCTGGGTCATGTGGCCAGCATGACTAAGCCACTTCTGGTGAACCAGAGCAGCGCACGGAAACGCCGTTTACCTTCCTGCCAGAGCAGTACCTATTTATCTACTTGCACTGCATACTTTCGAACTGCTAGGTTGGCAGGAGCAGGAACCAAGCAACGGGAGCTCACCCCGTCGCGGGGATTCAAACCGCCGACCTTCTGATTGGCAAGTCCTAGGCTCTGTGGTTTAACCCACAGTGCCACCCGGGTCCCTGGTTTTTGCCTACCGTGTAGCAAATCATCACAACTTTGTTAGACTGGCGGTTAGGTATTGGTTCTATGTTTTGCGGAGGGGAAGTGGTTGGCTGTGCCTGCCCCTCCATTGCTGCTGCTAGGGAATTCCTTTAAAGGAATCCAGAGACTCGCTTTGCTTTTGTCCGATCCCCTTTCAGGGGTTAGGGCTGCACCAGAGTCCCTGGGAGTATATGGGGTGAACTGGAGCCTGCACTCAACTCCGTGCTTCCCCAGTATGTTTTCCCTTACTGACCTCTGGTGGCATCCACTTGTCAGTCCTGTCCTGCCACGGTGCAGGGTCAGGTAGCCGGGAACCAAGGGCTAGACAACCACTCACATGCTGTAATTCAATAAAGTTGTGGCCAAAATTAATGCCAAAAACCTTAAACTAAAATTCTGTGTCTATTGTGTATATATTTGGGGGTAGTTTTGGGGGTCTTCACATGCAATCAATTAAATCACACCAGCAACAGGAGCCTGGAGGGGGAAATGGTGTGTGTTACCTATATGAGTTTGCCATTGCTGGACAGGCATGGAGTTTAGCCACAGAGGAGCAACAACTATTAAATCTGTAGAGATTCTCATTCTTTCACCCACATGCCCAATACAGTTTAATGTTCCACTATTCACATAGCAATATGGAAAGTTGTATATAGGTATATTTTGGGTACTCAGATAAACACTCTGCAACAGATTTGGTGGTTATTACTCACTGACTTATCATTTTAAAACAGCTATTTGAATTGGCCTGAAGTGAAATCACACAACGTAACGTTTTCTCTGGGAGCTATGTTGTTTTGGACTAGGTCCAACATGAGTTGTATAAAAACACCCTAAGAATTCACTCACACCTGTGCATTACAAAGCAACAATGTTGTGTTTAATATGCATCACACCTCTGGCATCTGCATGAAGCACAGCCAGAAATCAGAGGAGCTACTCAATCACTCCTCTGAAAATGGCCTAGGACTCTACAACTCTTTCTCTGCTACTGTTTCTAAAGTGCTACATAAAGTCTGCAAACAGAAATTTCACATTAAATCCAGGCTTGTCAGCTGCGTGCAGGCAGAGCCAGTTGGATTCCTCTGTCTCCTCCATCCTATTACTTGCATCAAATTACTGGATCTAAAAAGATGATATACATATCCAGGTGAGCCTCTTTAATGCCTTGTTTGCTGCGGCTGCTTTTTCTTGCCAGTTCTATTCTCGAATTGCATGCCTGTGCACGCTGCAAAAACTCACCATTTATAAAGGTTTCCTCAAAAGCATCATTCTAGAATTGTTTAAAACAAGCAGCAATTGCAATTCTCAATCTTGTTAGGAATCCCTCTCCCAGTGCTGACCCACCCATGAAGCAAGGCGAGGTGACAGCCTGAGGCAGCAGGATCTACCAGGCAGGGGTGGAGAAAGGGGTGTGTGGCAGGGGCGGGCCACCCCGGGTGTCACCACTGAGGGGGGTGACAAAATGCTGGGCGGCACTCACCGCAGGGCCTGCAGCTTGCCCGAGCCATGCATCTCTCCTGGAAGTGAAACAGTGGCTTGGGAGCCTGCAGGCTCCACGCTGCCCCAAACGGTCCACCCGCTGCCTCCTCCCCAGCTGTAGGACGGCTGAGTGGAAGGAGGCAGGCAGACTCCTTGGAGGCCATGTGGAGCGTCCTGCCCCAGCTTGCCGTGCCCTTCAGTTGGCTGGCCCTGCCCCTGTGGGTGGCTAGCCCCGCCCCATGGGCAGCTGGCCCCGCCCCGGGCACCAGATTGGCTTGTTCCACTTCTGCCACGGGGCAGTGGATCCTGATGTGGATGTTTCTTTCCCGCCTTGTTTCTGATTGAGATCTCCCCTCACCTCTTCTTCCCTGGTGAGGAGGAGAGTGACATTTTGGGATCCACCTCAGAGGCCTTCACCCTCATTTCCCAAGTAATTCAACAGACTGCCTTGATGACCGAGTTTTGCTGGCACAATTTTAAAATGAAAAGGGGACGGAGGAGGCCATTGATCACAAATGATGAATGTGCTTTCAGAAGCATGTAGTTTTATAATACACACATATGCTTAGGAATCTGACCCACAGCAGGTGGCCACCAGCTCCATTCAGTAATGCATTCATGTAATTTCAGAGCTCTTTACTTACTTAATAATGTTGTAAGCCAGCCCATCTGCATTTGGGAATACACACATGGGGCCCTGGACTTCTGTTCCTAAGTCATACCCTGACAGCACCACTATAGCTGCACCTGATGGTGAACCTTGAATATGGAATAAATCCAGCTGAAATGAGAAGGAGAATATGAAAAGAAAGGTTGCATCCAATGAAGTTGTCCTATTCACATAGGACTCCGGTTGCACAAACAGAACCTTCCCCCACCCCCTTTCCTCTTCCCACATGTCTCTGATAAATCTTCTCTGAAGGCTTGGAAGAACCCTGAGAACATATGTGGGGAGGCACATGAGGGCAGGAGAGAGTGGGGAAGTTCCATGGAGCAAGTGGAAGTCGTTGCACAAATAGGAAGACTTTGTGGGATACACCCTTTAAGGTACAGGGTGGTAAAATGCCTAGGCAAAATGAAAGCACTTCAACAACAAGGCTGGGTTTGGGTTTTGTTAAGTTGTGGGTGAACATATCAGACGACACAGCGATTCTTCCAAAGCAGCTCTTTATTTGTAAGCTGGAACAGAACTAACTGAGGAGCTCAGTCAGCCTGCTTATATAGAGCTCCAGAACAATGTAACCGTTGCCATTTTCTAAAACTATCCAATCACTGAACGTCACTTTCAATCCTTCATTTGCATAACTATCTACAGTATCCCCCTGCTGGCCCAGGGTGAGAACTTCAGTACATAACAGGTTTCACAAGGTGAACAAATGAAATATAATTCAGTGCTAACAAGGAGGGAGGGAAATCTATGCAGAGGCTCTAGAAAAGGAAGGACTAAGCTAAAGTCTGGCTGGTAGAAGAGCTTAGTATTTATTTTCAGGTGGCCAGAAGCTACATCAGGGGCAGAGTTTGGTCTTTCAAATTTCAGTGGTGACTTGTGCGAGGCCAAAATTTCACAGCCCTCTACCTCTTGCCTTCTGTTCTGCTCAATTCACTACTTCATAGTTGTGACACCTTGCAGTGCCTCCTAGGCTCGCTGCCCAGTGTGGTGGAACTGGTTGCATTGCCCTAAATATGCCTCTGGCTACACGGTTCCTTTCCAAAAGGATTAGTGTGGAAATTCATGTTCTCAAGTGTTTTATGTTATCCAGGGGCCTAATTCTGAGTCACCTCAGGCACCTCAGGAATTCTATCTAGACACTTTGCTTTGAAATGTGAATGAGAACCATGAATGTTCAGGCCCATCTGGGTCTTGAGTCAGCTCACTTTTGAAAAGAAAGATACAGAAGAAGTAGAACAGAGTGAGAAACACTCTCATGCAGGAACTAATTTAATCCCCTGGCAGTGATATATAATTTCCCAATTACAAAGATGCTATAAATGATGCCAAGAAGGGTTTAAAGTATTACTCATTTCACCTACCTCAGGGCATGAAAACTAATCCTGGGTCTCAATAGATGCATCAGCCAAAGGATAAGGTTATATTGCAGGCACTGGATACTAAACCGAAAACTATTTGGGAGTGGGGTGGGGATTACAAAAAAAAAAAAAAAAGGAAGCTCATAATATATACATGCAGACTGATCCTATGTTTGCTTGCTCAGAAATAAACCCAAATTACTTAGTGCAAGCAAATTTACTGCTAAATACTCCCAGGATTGCAGTTTTAAGGTCTAGACTTATAGTATGCACCTCTATTCAAAACTGATTTTAAGGTAAAGGTACCCCTGCCCGTACGGGCCAGTCTTGACAGACTCTAGGGTTGTGCGCCCATCTCACTCAAGAGGCCGGGGGCCAGCGCTGTCCGGAGACACTTCCGGGTCACGTGGCCAGCGTGACATCGCTGCTCTGGCGAGCCAGAGCCGCACACGGAAACGCTGTTTACCTTCCCGCTAGTAAGCGGTCCCTATTTATCTACTTGCACCGGGGAGTGCTTTCGAACTGCTAGGTTGGCAGGCGCTGGGACCGAACAACGGGAGCGCACCCCGCCGCGGGGATTCGAACCGCCGACCTTTCGATCGGCAAGCCCTAGACGCTGAGGCTTTTACCCACAGCGCCACCCGCGTCCCTAAAACTGATTTTAAAAATGCCTGGATAACAAGTGCAGGTGAGATTCGGTAGACTAAAATAAATCCCATTCTTCCCCGCCCCAAACAATCAGAGGCTGCACCAGGCCTCAATAACCAGTCTTTCTGTCCAAAAAAAAGTGAATAGAAATCAGTATAATTCTACTATATAATTCATGGCAGCTTTAGTCAAATGTATTTGAGAATTGCCTGCAAAAGGCAAAATGTAAGTCACCAGTAATATTAGTAATGATGGTGATATTAATAAAGGTATACTATATCTTTGCAGGCGAGGACAAGATTAATTAGAAGCTGAATGGCCTTTTAAAAGGAGATTATGTGAAGAAGTGAGTGGAGGAATTCATAACCTTGTGGTTATGTCATAGGATGCTATAGTTTGTTAATAAGAAAAGAAATGTTAGCCTCCAGGGTGATTCAGTGCCTTTGAAGAAATAGTCTGAATTGAAGGTCATTCTGATTAGTTACCGGCACATGTGTTTTGATTAGCCACCCCCTCAACCATATGCCGTTGCCCTTTTCTTAATTCTATGCATTGGCTTCATGACTAATAGTGAGTAAGGGTTATGGTGATATTGTGCCATGAGCTACTACTCTGATAAGTCACTGAGAATGCAAGGTGCGCTCAAGGAATTTGAATCTCAAAATTTCGCATCCTTTCTCCTCAGGTTGACTGGAAAGCAAATATAAGGCATGCATTTCGAAATATGAAGATTTGCCCCATGATGTGTCAGAAACAGGGATAGCAGTAGCTTATAGATTCCTAGAAATAGGGATTATTACTCTCAGAAGTCTCCTACCATTTCCCTACAGCCCAGTGTTAGGCACTGCAACAGGAGAGGATGGTGGATTTGCTATAACATGGTAGCTTTTAGATTTGTTTGGATTTTGCAGTCACATAAAAGTGAGCTGAAGTTTCAAGATGAAAGCAGGCATTGTACATCGACATCTGGGGCAGAAACCTAGCAGGCATTAGTTATTAGGTTTATTTGGAAATACCATGGCAATGCGTAATTTGTTGATCTAAGCAATTTTGGAATGTTCAAAAACTGCCCATAGCAGAGTTTGTTTTTAGTTCAGACCTAAGTCACAAGTAGGCGGGGCAGAGAAATGTACACAAAGCTTGTGTAATATGAAGTCATTGCACATGAGATCATTTCACTGCCTATACATGTGCCCACGATTAAAGAAAGAACCTGAATTCTTTGAATTGAGATACTTGTTCTTTCATGTTCCTTGTAAGGCTCTGACTGTGTCCTATGTATTACTCATAATCTACACGAACCAAAATTTCTGTGCAGATTTTAACTGAAGCCCTTCATCCTTACTTGTTACAGCACACTTTAGCATTTGACCCTGCTTATAGATGTGTTTTGATATATTTTTTAAGATACATATTTTTAAAATGCTACAATCGTTTTACCTTTGGACTCTTCCAAGAATGAGAGAAACTCTTTAGGTAGATTTCAAGTTAATTTAACACGTGCTGGGAGAGGGAATGAGAATGAGCACACTTGCTCTACACCACCATTCCTCTCACCACCCTCCATAATTTGGATGGTGACTATATCAAGTGACGCTGTGGTCTAAACCACTGATCTTTTTAGGCTTGCCGATCAGGAGGTCAGAAGTTGGATTCCCCACAACCTGGTCAACTCCTGTTGCTCTGTCCCAGCTCCTGCCAATCTAGCAGTTCAAAGGCACTCCAGTGCAAGTAGATAAATAGGTACCACTGTAGCGGGGAGGTAAACAGCGTTTCCTTGCATTCTGGCTTCCGTCATGGTTTCCTGTTGCGCCAGAAGCAGTTTAGTCATGCTGGCCACATGTCTGTGGACAAACGCTGGCTCTTTCAGCCTGAAAGCGAGATGAGCGCCACACCTCATAGTCGGCTTTGACTGGACTTAACTGTCCAGGGATCCTTTACCTTTTTGCTTTTATCAAGTGGGAAACCTTCTGTACTCATGAAAGCTTGTGAAATATTTCAGAAACCTGGAAAACTGGGGCTTGTAAATGTACAGGGAACCTACATGAATAGAACAGGACCCCACACTTCAAGCAGACACTCTCCAACTCTTGAAAGACAACTTGGTTCCTAAGGCTTGAACAGCAGCTATGCACTATTAATGATGTGGCTGGAAGGACCCCAGGACAGTGGCCTTCAGTAAGTCACTACTAATTATTCTATATTGCAGAGGTTTGTACAGATGATCCTCGGAGTTCTGCCCAACTCTACAGTTCTGTGCTTTTACCCTAATCTACTTCACAGTGATGTTGTGAGGATAAAGGTGATCCCAGTTTCTGAGCTCTGAGAAGAAAAGGCGAGAAACTAATGTACAAACAGAAAATTTGTGTTTATTTGTGTTCTTACAAAGTGCCAGATTTTTATTATGTAATGGCATACCTGAATGTGTTTATCATTGGGACCATTTTTTCACTATATACCATCTTTTCTTCCAGAGCAGGAGGGGGGGGGGAAGAACTACAAAAAAGTTCCAGTGTCTAACATAATTAAAACACGAAGAAAAGGAGAGCTGAAAATACGTTAACAGCAATTTCTAGTCAAGGTGAAAATCCATTTCATCCAAGGATGTAAAGGAGCAGCATTTCAAGAAGTTAATTTATACAATGAGTGAATTAATGTGCTTGACATTATGTGTAAGAGCTACTGCAGAGCTCATAAAAGGTTTCAGAATGACAGCCCTGGAGAGTGAAGCTTCTCTAGGAGGAGAGGTGTTGCTTTGGCAATGTAACTGTAGTTCAGGGTTTTCTACCTTCCACACCAGTGTGTGCTACAACATTATCCTTGAGGGCTAATGTTCTCCACTAAGACTATACCCCAACCTCAGCATCCATTCTGTTTCAAAGATGTGACAAGGCTAACACTCAGGCTGTGTAAATACTATGCCATGCATAGGCAAACTTGGCCCTCCAGATGTTTTGGGACTACAACTCCCATGATCCTTAGCTAACAGGACCAGTGGTCAGGGAACTGTAGTCCCAAAACATTTGGAAGGTTGAGTTTGCCTTTGCCTATACTATGCCTTTAAAACACATTCCTCCCCTCAAAAAATTCCGGGCACATAGATTGTTGGGATTTATGGGAATTGTGACTATGTGAGGGGTACACTACAGTGCCCAGAAGTCAAGGGAAAGAATGCGCTTTCAAGTTGCAGTGTGTACAGAGCCTCAGCTCAGCTTCGATGTGGACACCTGCTTCACAGTTGCCAGGTTGTGGTCACAGTTGCCAGGTTGTGGTCACTTCTAGCTAATGAGAATGCAAGAGAGACTGTGAGTAACCTTTCAGACTTCTCTGCCATATATAATTAGGAAATTTGTTTTTTAAAAAAAGGAAAATTGGGATTATTTTGCAAAGCCAAGAATATTTCCATAGGATGACTCACAGATCTTAGATGGACCAACTCCTTTTACATACATTCCTGCTCTTATTTAAAGGCAAGCAACTGTTTGCTTTCTTGCATATTTGAAGCTGTAAAATGAAATATATGGGAAGACAAGACAGAATGAAATAGTTTTATTATTATAGGTGCCATACAGAGGGTGTCTACAACTTATAATAGTTATGATCAATCAAGTAAAGACTATAATTCAGCAAAGCAATACATACAGCAGTACATGTACAAAGCTAATGATACAATAAAATATATATATTAAGTAGTACATATACAGCGTTATGATCTTTTTGGATGAATCTATATCTATATATCTATATCTATATCTATCTACATACCTACCTATCATCTATCTATCTATCTAATCTTTCTGTGCACACACACACACACATTATGAATCCATAGTCATTTAATATATGGCTCCAAATCCAGCTAGGGATCTATGTATGAAGAAGCAGCCTTGTGGTGGCTCTTGAGATGCAGATTTACATCCTATTTACATCATTATGTTCCAGTGGGCCCCATACTCTATTGTGCAAATGAGTCTTTTGATGCAGATGGGGGACTTTCATCTCCATATGGGACCTGCAGTCAGTCACTGGGCACATGGTCACTTGTATATGGTTTGAACAGCATGGGGTCATGTCAATTAGCACAGAAATAATAAGACCATAAGACTAAATTGCTGGATCAGGCCAATAGCCCATCTAGTCCAGCATCCTCTATGCACAATGGCCAACCTGTGGGAAGCCTGCAAGGAGGACATGAACATAACAGCACTCTGCCAACCTGCAATCCCAGGCGACTGGCATTCAGAGATATACTGCCTATGACATTGGCTGATCCTCTTTTAAAGCCATCCAAGTTGGTGGCCATCACTGTCTCCCAGAGGAGTGAGTTCTCTAGTTGAACTATGAAGAACATTGTTTAACCTGTCCTGAATCTTCCCTCATTTAATTTCATTGGATGCCAATGAGTTCTAGTGTTATGAGAGGGAGAAATGCTTCTCTCTATGCACTTTCTCCGTGCCAAGCATAAGTTTATAAACTTCCCTCATGTCACCTCTTACTCACTTATTCTTTAAACTAAAAAGGCCCAAATTCTTATATGGAAGTTTCTGCATCCCCTTGATTATTTCAGTTGTCTTTTCTGAACCTTTTCCAACTGTAAAAAAAGGTAACAGTTGACAGTTAAGTCCAGTCGCATACGACTCTGGTGCTGTGGTGCTCATCTCGGTTTACAGGCCGAGGGAGCCGGTGTTTGTCTGCAGGCAGTTTTTCTGGATCATGTGGCCAGCATGACTAAGCTGCTTCTGCCGGAGCGGTACCTATTTATCTGCTTGCACTTTTTTGCAATATCTTTTTTGAGATGAGGCAACCAGAACTGTACAGAATTCCAAATGTGGTCATGCTATTATGATATTGGCAGTTCTATTTTCAATTCCCTAATGACCCCTAGCGTGGAATTTGCATGTTTTGAAGCTGCTGCACACTGGGTTAACACCTTCCTAGAGCTATGGCCCCGAGGTCTCATTCCTGGTCAGCTACTGTCAGTTCAGACCCCATGAGCATATACTGTATGTGAAATTAATATTTTTTGCATCACTCTACACTTGTTTACATTGTTTGCTTCTGCCATTTCCCCACCCACTGGAGCTCTTCACAATCCCTTTTTGTTTTAATGACCTTGAACAATTTAGTACATAGCTGTCAACGTTTCCCTTTTTTAAGGGAAATTCCCTTATTCCAAATAGGATTCCTGACAGCTATGTCTAAAACCCTTTCCAAACATTTTGCCTAAATCATTTTAAAATATGAATGTTCTGGCTGTATTGGATCTCTCTGCTATGGTCAATATTTGTGTGTCAAAGCTGGGCAAAAGTCACAAAAAAGTTATCCTTAGCTCACACTGAAATGAACAGGAACTGTGCAAAAGGACTAACTTCCTGGTTGATTGATCTTTCTAACTTTTTGTGCTGCCTCAGACTGAAACAAATATTCTTTTGGCGATGGTCCCAAGTCAATGTGTGTAAGACCGAGGTGCCAGTAAATGCACACATGCCAAACACCAGCTGCTCCTCTGAATTTTACAGTGACAGATCCCTTTCGTCCCTAGTTCACTAAGGACAAAGAATAATTCTCCACTGCTTCCCCTCCTGCCCAGTCGGTGTAGTGAGGGCTCCCTCTCCTGTTTCACAGCAGTGGAAACAAGCTGGATGTCTAAAGTCCACTTCAGGTGCCTTTTGAAACATGCACCAGCATATTATGCTTCAGTCAACCACTTCACATTCAATCCTATATTCGGTTACCAAGCAGTAAGTGCTATGAGGATGGGAAAAATTTTCAATTTTGGTTTCTCATTTTTCCATTCTTAAGTCCTCCACATTTCCACATCAGTTTTCAATTTATTCTTAGAAAATGTCCTCCTGAAAATTCAGCAGCATTTTTCTATGCAACTTTTCTATGCACATTTTTCTGTGCAACTTGGCCTAGTATATACATTTTTGCCTATCAGTTTTCCCTTATGCTATATTCACTGATATGTGCACTTGACCCCTAGAATTCACATTCAATGCATACTTTACCCAAGAATAGGCATTTTTGTACACATTACATAACTGGAGAATTGTATTGCAAAATTGGGAGGAGTGAATTCCAATGGATGGATGTGCTTCAGTTTGCATATTGTTTCCAAAAGTGCAAATTAGGTAAGGTTGGCTATAAATGCAAATTTCTCTTCCTTAAAAAAAACACACCACAAATCTGCCCTCCTGCCTTTCTCAGCTATTATCTCCACAACGTCTGCTGCCTTCGCTTGCCCTCTTCCCAACTTGCACTCTCTTTCCTACCTGCTTTTCTTTCTTTTGAGCCACATTTGTTACAACTTCCCTTGAGCAAGAGTATCAGCAGGAGCACCCAGAGCCAAACGTTGAAAAGTTGTCCTATTGCTCAACTCTGCCCAGGGGCTGTTTCAAGCCTCATGGTTCCACTTTCAGACTCCTCAGTGACCTTTCTATAGGTCATGCGCTGGCACAGATGACTATACAACTGATTATATTCAGAAGAATGTATTGCGTCCTTTGGAATCGTGTGGCTTATCTTGTTATGACAATCTCTCAAGGCATATGTGAACTCTTAACCATAAAGCGTCTGACGGGGTTCTTCCTACAATGTAACGCTAAGGGAAACAGTGAAAGATCAAAAGTCGGAAATTCCATCTCTGCCTCTTTATCACTGCTTATAATCTTGTCATTTCATCACAACTTAGGGCCAGAACATCATTGTGAATATTGCTACAAGATGCGGGGTGGGGGTCGGGGAGGAGTGGAGTGGATGGGAGAGAGGGAGAAATGCTATGACCAAGATCAAATACTGGAATAAATCACTATGTCCTACAACTAAGATCCAAATAATTTGTAATTTGTATAGTAAAATGGAAAGGTGGGATAGAAGTTTTCAATAATAATAATAATAATAATAATAATAATAATAATAATAATAATAATTTAATGACTATGTGGGAATAACAACAACAATATTTATACTCCGCCCATCTGGCTTGGTTTCCCCAACCACTCTGGACAGCTCCCAACAGAATATAAAAAACACTATAAAACATTAAACATTAAAAACTTCCCTAAACAGGGCTGCCTTCAGATGTCTTCTAAAAGTCAGATAGTTGTTCATTTCCTTGACGTCTGATGGGAGGGCATTCCACAGGGTGGGCAACACTACCGAGAAGGCCGTCTGCTTGGTTCCCTGTAACCTCACTTCTCGCAGGCAGGGAACTGCCAGAAGGCCCTCGAAGCTGGACCTCAGTGTCTGGGCAGAACAAGGTATACTGGGCGGAGGCACTCAGCTCTAACTTGATGATTCTGCAAAGACTGTTGATGCTACAGACCTGTACGGGTGAACATTAAATCCACATCTATCCACAGCACACATTTAAAGCACATACAACAAACATTTAAAGCACACAACTTCCCCCAAAGAATCAAGGGATCTGTAGTTTGTTAAGGGTGCTCTATGGGGGGGAACTACAGCTCACAGAACTCTCTAGGGAAAGCTATGTACTTTAAATATGCATTGGATGTGCCTTGAATGTATGGCGCCCAATGCTACTGAAGAATGTAGCATGTAGCATTGCATGTTCAAGACTGTGCATGTTCACTCAGAGGTGGGCCCCAGTGTTTTCACTCAGGTTAATTCCTGTGTAAGTATGCATAAGGGGACGCGGGTGGCGCTGTGGGTTAAACCACAGAGCCTAGGGCTTGCCGATCAGAAGGTTGGTGGTTCAAATCCCTGTGACAGGGTGAGCTCCCATTGCTCAGTCCCTGCTCCTGCCAACCTAGCAGTTCAAAAGCACATCAAAGTGCAAGTAGATAAATAGGTACCGCTCCGGCGGGAAGGTAAACGGCGTTTCCATGTGCTGCTCTGGTTCACCAGAAGCGGCTTAGTCATGCCGGCCACATGACCCGGAAGCTGTATGCTGGCTTCCTCGGCCAATAAAGCAAGATGAGCGCCACAACCCCAGAGTCAGTCACAACTGGACCTAATGGTCAGGGGTCCCTTTACCTTTACTAAGTGTGCATAAAAGTGCAGTCTGGGTGTAAATTTGTATGCACAAAGCTCAACCACTACTTTAAAAGCCTGAGACTGTAATCTTATACTGACATACTTGAGAAGAAGCCCCATTGAACTCAATGAGACTTACTTTTGGGCAGGCATGTACACGATTGCGGTGGCAGCCAATAGAGATGGGAAACATCTCTGCTTTGGACATCAGAGAGGTGCTATCAGAACAGAAAATCAGGGATAATTGAACCCATGATCTGACTCCACGTAAGACACATCCATCTGATAACCATGATGGCTGCCTTATTTTTAAAATCATGCAACTAGTCAAAGTGCATATAATACTGCATATCCCAGAAAGGGCAGGGAAATGTTATATATTGCTATAGGTCTAGAATGAGGATATTTCTAAAATCATTATTTTGCATCTCGTGAAAAGCAGGGGAAGGAAAGGAGGATATTCCATAGTAATGCCTTTGTATTTTTAAAAAAAGACCAACACTTTAACTACACATCTGTTTTTAAAACCCATGAAGGCAAAAAAAATTAAAAAAAATAAATAGTGGACACTGTGGAATTTTAATGAGGATTTATTTCAATTTTTCAAATCCCTGTAGCAACTGCATTACTGGGTTGAAGGTGACACATAAAGTGACATTTATTAGCACATACAGTGAACGTAATGCTAAGGATATCTTTTATAAGAAACTTCTGTATTCAGGAAACAGGTTAAAGTGTCCCTGAAGCTTAACAGTGCAATTTTGCCTGACCTTTGCAAGTCTTTTCTGCTGAGATAGTGACATTTGCTGGTCCCTTAAGAAATGACTTACAGAAGGAAACATTCAAAAATAGGGGCAAAAAGGAGGGGGGAAAGATCCTGTTCCTCTGAAACATATAAAAAGCAGCTTCTGTTTACACATAGATTCAAAAAGCCATTAATCCACAGGTACATCACAGGTGCAAATGCATGTTTGAAGGAGAGAAACAGCCCATTTTAAAATAAGGAGTTTGAACCAGTTAAAGATTTGAATACCCATTGTGACACACTTTGCAACCATGATAATCCTATAAGTATAATGAAGCAAAATATGGTAGTATGTATTAAAAAATGGTTATGGAGCATGATTTGCGATTTCCTCCCTTACAACCAGGGGTTCCCCAAACATTAGAAGCCTTCTCAGATTATATATATTTCATATATTTATATGTATTTCATATATTATCATTCTACCCCATTGCTCAAATTTCAAATCCTGCCTGTGATTTCATTTGGTTATGATATTTCTTTCGAATAATCCAAAAGTGCTTCTTAGAGACCCATGAACGAACTAATTTCAGGGAACAGAAACACATCTGTAAATACTGGGCAATTAGGAAGGGGAGGGACACTGAGAACTGGAGGAACTGAAGACAGAAGCAGCAGCAGCAGCAAAAGCAAAAATGTCTAGCATTTACCTGTTGGGACAGCACTGTATAGTAAATAGACCCTGAGTGCCTTTGCTCTCTGTTGGTGAAGGCAGGCTGTGTTTGTCTTTAAAGTTTGTTCAGAAAAGAGACCAGTCTACTCATCAAAAAGGAAGCTCTTCTTTCCCACCCTGTATCAGTTGTGACCTCTGCAAAAGACTTAAGAGTGGAAGAGCAAGTCTTCTCTGGCACATGGAAGCACAGCCAAGGCTTTGGCACTTTGCTGTCTGGCCCACAGCTAATGTGCAACAAGGGGATAAAACAGCAGCATCTTGGCTTATTTTTCTAAGAAGAAAACAAGGGCAGCTCTCGGACTTGACAGGCAAGTCTTTTCTTCTGGGCTATTGTCACTGCACTGGTAGAGGAACCAAGATAATAAAACTTGAGTATAAAACAGCAAGAGAGGCACGCGGGTGGAGCTGTGGGTAAAAGCCTCAGCGCCTAGGGCTTGCCGATCGAAAGGTCGGTGGTTCGAATCCCCGCGGCGGGGTGCGCTCCCGTTGTTCGGTCCCAGCGCCTGCCAACCTAGCAGTTCGAAAGCACTCCCGGGTGCAAGTAGATAAATAGGGACCGCTTACTAGCGGGAAGATAAACGGCGTTTCCATGTGCGGCTCTGGCTCGCCACGCTGGCCACGTGACCCGGAAGTGTCTTCGGACAGCGCTGGCCCCCGGCCTCTTGAGTGAGATGGACGCACAACCCTAGAGTCTGTCAAGACTGGCCCATATGGGCAGGGGTACCTTTACCTTTACCTTTATAAAACAGCAAGAGCCCAGGCCCTTTAAAAAAAAAAAAAAGCAAACCCTTTTATTCCACATTAAAGGAATACTTCTCTCTAGGTGGGACGTGGGTGGTGCTGTGGGTTAAACCACTGAGCCTTGGGCTTGCCGATCAGCAGGTCGGCAGTTCGAATCCCCGTGACGGGGTGAGCTCCCATTGTTCGGTCCCTGCTCCTGCCAACCTAGCAATTCGAAAGCACGTCAAAGTGCAAGTAGATAAATGGGTACTGCTCCAGCGGGAAGGTAAATGGCGTTTCTGTGCGCTGCTTTGGTTCGCCAGAAGCGACTTAGTCATGCTGGCCACATGACCCGAAAGCTGTATGCCGGCTCCCTTGGCCAATAAAGCAAGATGAGCGCCACAACCCCAGAGTCGGCCACGACTGGACCTAATGGTCAGGGGTCCCTTTACCTTTACCTGACTCTAGGCAGAGTAAACGGCTTCAGACCAGCATGTCCTCTCTATTTAGCTGTAACTAGGTTTATTGATTTTATTTATTAATTAAATCTATTTCCCACCTTCCCACAAAGGAGCCCAGGGCAGCAAAAACACAAGCTATAAACCAATAAGAACACCTGAAAACAATACAGTTACAGATGCAATCTATAGTTTTCCTGTTGAAGGTCTGGCAGGAAAATGCGACTCTCCCAGAGACAACTCCATTTTTGTGTGTGTGAGCTCTAGGCAAGAAACCTCAGTACCCTCAGTTGCCTCCCCTCCTCTACCCCGTGGGTCCCTGCAAATACAAGAAACCAGTTGGGTTGGGTTTGCTAAGCTGGTGTGTGCTCCTTTCCTGGCTACGAACTGTTTTTCCCTTTGCCCCAGCACTTAATGCTGTGGAAGGTGAAAATCAGTTAATCAAATCAGTAATGATTAAGTGGGCACAGGATGTAGGTCATAACATACAATTTGAGGTCTGGATAAGATTTTGGAAAGTGAATTTAAAATTTACCGATTGTATATTGTTGAAGGAGAATTACATGAAAATGATGTACAGATGGTATATCATGCCAGTAAAACTGGCAAAAATGTATAAAACAGAATGAAAGAACTTTTGGAGGTGTAAAGAAGGGGAAGGTACATTTTATTATATGTGGTGGGATTGCAAGATTATAACAAAGGGGGAAATTATATACAACGGACTGAAAAGAATGTTTAAAATAACATTTGTTTAAAAACCAGCAGCTTTTTCGTTAGGTATTTTAGGACAAGAGCTGCCGAAAGAAAAACGGACATTATTTATGTATGGTACAACAGCAGCAGGAATTCTAATAGCACAAAACTGGAAGACTGGAGAAGTACCATCTAAAGAACAATGGCAAGAAAAAGTGATGAACTATGCAGAGTTAGCAAAGTTAGCGGACAAACTGCGAGAAAAGGACAATAGGGACTTTGAAAAAGAATGGGAACCTTTTACAATATATTTGCAGAAACACACACAAAAAATGGACTCGTTGGCAGGATTTTATTTACATAAAATTACATAATTTTATTTATATAAAACAAGGGATATAACATTGTGATAACATAGTATTGTATAGAAACAGCAGAATGTATCATTTGATATAATAAACCAGAAATGGAAGCTGAGGGAAGTCAACGGGGGGGGGGGGGGTGCGTGTGAAAAACTAATATTTAGTATGGATATTGGATGTTTGTTTTGAAAATGGAAAATCAATAAAATCTTTAACAAAATAAATAAATAAATAAATAAATAAATGCTTAGTTCCTCAAGGCCCCAAAAAAGTGCCAGCTGACTGTGTCAGGATTCGCACTATTGTCTGATAGAGAAACACGTGTGCTTCCGATATTGCACAGTGCGCACATGCAGACCTGGAGCAGATATACACATGCGACTCCCTCTCTTCAGACCCCAGTGACATGCACAAATACACAAAGCACGACTCACTCTTGCATCCTGTTTTCGTGTCTTAAATGAATGTGCAAAGGCTTTCTATATTTCAGTCATAGGAACAATAATTTGCATATATAAAGAACAGAAGGATATGAAAACTCAAAGGAGTTTAAAAATCCAATTCTCATTTTTTATCCCCAAATAGAAATTATGCCTGTCCTCTGAGCAGAAATGCCAAATAATGGAAAAGTTTGAACTGGGACCCATTCCTGTTTCACAGTGTGGACAGAGCATGCTGCAGGTGATTGACAGGTCAGTACACTGGCAGTTTCCTCTGTGGATTCTGCACTGTTAATTTAGTAACACTGGCCTCAGAAACCTATTGAGATCTAGCTGTAAAGACCCCATCTCAAACATGGAGCTGCCTGCCCCCTCAGCTATTAAGTTGTAGGAAATGTTTTCCTCTCCAGAATAGTACTCTAAACTGGACCAACAGTTGCTATTGCTATTTTCTAAACATATCCCTATTGTTCAGTCTATGGTATTGTGTGTGGGATTTCTTTTTAACTCTCCCTTGGCATGCACTATATAATATTATCGGATGCTGGATTCAACTAGAATTCTAGAGGTTTCCTTATGGGACTATGTGCTTATCTATCTGTTTACAGATTTCAAGGATCCTTGGCTGTTAGACAAGATATGTCATGGCAGACTGCTAACCTTACATTTCAGTAGCTCATGTCAAAGTCTACAGAAAATTGAGCCATAGGCACCATACCTGTTTTTGTTTCTGGCATTCTGGCTATGTTCAAAATAATATATTATTTTGCATAAAGACCTAAAACATTATCTCCCTCCACTTTTTAAAAAAGCTAAATATGAGCAGTGAATTAATTTATTGCTGAAGAAAACCTTAAGTTCTCAGGGAGGCAAGGAAATTGAATTGTTTTATGTGAGGCTACTGACTGGTTACAAGAGCTACATTTAAAAAAAAAAAAAATGTAAGAATATTTATAGCCCACTCTTTGTTGCCAAGAAGGCATCTCAGAGTGGATTAGTCTTTAAAAAATAAATGTAATCACAATAAAACAATCAAATACGAAAGCCATAACATACTAACATATCTATCACCACAGTTTAAAGGCAGCAATAAATCTTTCAGTCCTGAGTAAATAAATAGGCCTTTCGTTGGCACTGAAAATTCACAATGGGTGATGACAGCTTTATTGGGGAGGGAATTCCATGAACTGTTTTTAGATATCACTTGGCAATCTTTGGTGACCCATGGGAGCTGCTGGCATTGAACTAGGACCATATGCCATCTCCTGTATCACTGCTGTCAATAGAGCACCCCCAACAGATCTGAAAGAGCAGGTAAGTCTACATGGGAGCAGTTCCTCTGCTGTAACTGGTTGAAGGCTCTGTATGTCAGCTGCGAACACGCTGAACCTGCCTGTTGGCAAACAAGCAAGTAACTGTCTTGCTTTTGACCTAGGCTGGCCCTTAGCAGCACCATCATCTGTAGCGTTCCCCAGCAGACTTACCACTGGTGGTAGACAGCCATGTAGTGGGCAGCTACAGGCCATCCACCACCATTTTAGTTTTTTCCACAGTGCCCTGATGTAGCATCACTCCATGACTAGGTAACTGGCTCAATACAAGCTCACGGACCTTTTTCACTAGATGGGGTGCATCATTCTGATGCAGGAAACAACGTGTGGCTGGAAGACTTTGTATAGGCCTTCTTGATTGGCTACAGAGATAGGTGGGGCTGGTCCTCCCCTGTGGAAGAAATAGCATTGGGCAGGATTAGCATAGTAAAGGGCTCCCATAAGGGGTCTGGAGGAAAAGATTGGCCACAGCACACCCTGAGCTAAGGGTAGGGCCCCTGCATGACTGGAATCTCTCTCCCCAATCACCCAGTGAGATCCTGAATGCTTGTCTTGCATCACACCAGGGCTCACGTTGAGCATTTCCCATGGAGGCAGTTGGTGTGTTTCCCAACCCTTACAGAGGGCCATGCCATCAGCAATGGTTGGTAGAATGAAGAACAGAAGCATTGCCCAACTTCCATGCCAACCCTGCTTTCTGCTATAGTCAATAAAGATTTGGCCTGAATTTTACCCAACCCTGTGTCCTGTCCTAGTTCTTTCACCACTGTCACAGGGCCATAAATTGTTTCTGGCAGAACCATAAGGCAACCACTAAGCAGTTTACATCAAGCTTGTTCTTTATGGTGGTAAAAAAGTATATATATATTTGTCTGAAAGGGTGGAGGAAAGGCATACTTCATATCATGAGAGTCCACATGAGCACCAGGCTGAGTGCAAATGAATAATGACTGGCAGGTCAAGCTTACGCATGATTCTGCCAAGGGATCTTTTTTGATGGTCTAAACCACAGTAACTACAATACATGAATGGTTTGCAGAAATCCCAGAAACCATAAACTTATGATTACTGCTGCAATTAACATTCATTTCTAGCCTGATTCCAGTTCACTGATAGATTGATACTACTTTAATCTAAACTTGTCTGAATCCGTCCACAGATTACTTTTGGAATAGGGAATCTTCTCCCACCTTCAATGCATCTTTGGTTTAGTAAATCTTGATATCTTTCATCATGAGATCTTTCACTTGCCTGGTTCTTTTTTCATGCATGATCCATATCCTGTCTGTAGACCCTAAGTCTCTTTACCTTGTCCATTTCAAATCTTTACCCACTTCAAGTACATAACTTTGGCTATCAACGGTTACAGCATCATGAACTGAAAAAATAAAGACAATCTTTCTCGGTCTTGAACTAAGCTTGTATTTACGTGAACCATTCAGTCTGCGCCACTGTGTATAACTGTTCACTTCTCTGGGGAACTTAAATGTACTCACGAATTGGCTTTTCGATTACAACTGTATGCAGGTAAATTATCTTGTTCTATAGAGGGTTGTTTTTTGTCAGCTGTCAGCTCAAATTATTTTGATTAGGCAGATAAGAAAACTCTGTGCGAAGCAATATATTTTTGCTTTTTTTATGAGCCCTAGAAGACTAGATTTGCTATGATAGCCAATTGTTCACAATAAACACTCTACATGTGTTGCCCTTCTTTTAGTGATTTAAATGCATTACAATCACTGATTAATTATAATGGTCATTGGAGTTGGGAAAAGAGACATATTTGGAGAAATCTTCAGCAGGGTTATGAATTCCCTGTTACTGTGAATTATAAAAATAGTGATTCTCTCTTTCTTCATACCAGAACTGAGTACTTGCTTACTGAATACCTCCTTATTAACCCAGGCTTTGGATTGAATTTGTTGACATAAAAGCATAAGAAGAGTCTTGCTGGATCAGACCAAAGAACCATTTAATCTAGCCAGGGGAATTTTCAGGGGACGCGAACCAGGTACCCCCCCCCCCATACAAGGATCCCTGTCCTGCCCTGCTGCCTCCAGGGTTCTCTGGACCCCGGAGCCCAGCCTGGCCTTGCCACTGCATCCCTGGCCCCCTAGCTGAATGGGCACCAGGCCAGTGGGGGACCAGGGATGTGCCCGCCAGGGGCCACATCAACAGGGGCCAGGCTCCCCCTGCTGTGGGCAGGCATGGCCCCATGAGCCCCCCATGCCCCACACCGGCCTGGTGGTGTTGGTAGCAAGGGCTGGGCAGGTGTGGCTGGTTTTGTTCACTCTCTGCATCCCAGCCCCGCTCCCGCCGTGTGTGTGTGTCCCGGACATTGACAAATGCCCCAACGCCACTGAATCTGGCATCCTGTTCTCACATTGCCCAACCAGATGCCCATGGAAGAACCACAAGTACAAAGAGTAACAAACTTTACAATTAGTTACCCAAGTCTGCATGTGTTCTTGCTTGTGATAGATGGATGGTACAATTTTCATATTGTTCTTCAAGATATAATTATTAAGTATTATTATTACTATTTACCTGCCCTTTAAAATTGTACGCTCTCATTTCAAGCCTCAACACTCAACCTTATGCATCCTTTCCTTCCTGCAGATATGGCCTATGAGGAATATGGTTTTAATTGGAACATGGTAGTATGATTTCATTTCTTTGGAGGATATGAACAATCTCAGTTTGGCCCACCAATTGGCTCGTTGCTATATTGATGCCTGGCAGAGCAATCCTAAAAAAAGAAAGCTGATGGAATATACTTTGCCTTCAATTATATATTACCTCTATTCCAAACTCCATTCAGGAGTGGGGCTATCGCCAGCCGAGCTGACCTAGGTCTGGGATAGGGAAAACAAGCCTTTAAAATAGAGATTGACTTACACCACCTCTACTTTCCGCTGGCATAAGCTCTGCCAAGTCACCATGTCATAGAATCCAGCATAAGTACCTTCTGCACAGTCCCACCCCTGCCATTTATTATGCCCAATTTTTCTGGGGTTCTACTGAAACTATCCGCTGGTTTCATCTCAGCCAACCGAGCCTTGACTTATGTTGAAATTTCTCCTGCTGAGCAGAGATGTGGGGCTTATGCTGGCATAATGTAGCTGCACTTGAAACCAGCTGGCTGAGCCAGAGATCCATTGGATCCCAACTCCCTTAACCCCAACAGATTTTTGGTTTGGCTTGTCTCTAATATAGATTGGTAAGCTCTCTAGAAAGACGAATGACTTGTAGTTTTGTTAAAGTCATCCAAGTCAACCAATTGGCTCACTCAGCCATTGATGTGGTGTCTCAGATTGGTACGAAAGTCCTCTAGAAATAGGAATGAACTGTCAGTTTGTTAAAGTTAAAAGGCAATCTCAGGAGCAACTCTGTTGGTTTCTGATTGCTTCTCTTAGTATCTTTGTCACTATAGTGTAGGAAAAGGTGCACAAACTGAGCACGGGAGATGGGCTGAAGATCACTTCTAGATCAATTGTCAGCTTACAAGACTGAGTAAAAGGTCTGGCCACTAGATTTTGTTTTTGTCACAGTATGTCTAAACTTCATCTCCCAGGTCTGTGACAACAAAAAGGTAAATCAACTGGAATGAATCATATTTCACTGCCTTTTAACACCATGGAAATTAATTCAATACTCATCATTATCTGGAGAGCATCTCCAGAGATCTCCATACGAATGTCACAGCAAATTTATTCAGCTCCTTGGAAAGATGACACCATGCTTGTAGCAGCCTCAATTCATATTAATAATAAGCGGGGTGTTATTTCACAAAACTGTTAGAAATTACATCTACAATTACTTTATATTGTGCCTGCTTCATAACCTTATTGAAGCTAGTAGGGCTGGCTCATTTAAGACATCTGCAGCACACCTTGCAGCCACCCTCCTCAGGCCAACTTTGAGAGGTGAGTGGGGCAACTAACCCACCAATAGCTTGATGCCATTATGATAATTAACAGGTGGATTGTCCCATCTACTTGTAAGAGTCTGTTGTCTTGTATTTCACAAGCACCTGGCAGCCAGGTGCTTGTTAGGCACTTGGGAACCACAGGACAAGGGGCTTTGCTGCTCCACTAACACCGAGTGACTCACCAACCGTCTTCTAGACCATCTGATATTGTTAGAGGTATTCCAAGCAGCGTCTAAGTTATCTTTACAGAAAGTTACAGTGTGGATCTTCCATGCCTATATGGAGGATCTATAATAATAATCACACATATATTAAAAATATTAGATTCTTACAACCTTGTAATACTGGAGCATGTGCACAAAGCCCATCCCATCCTGATCACCCAACAGTTGTTGTTGTTGTTGTTGTTGTTTTTTAGATGGTTTCTGTTGCTCAAGGAGCTCCAAGTGTCTTTACAAAACCAAATAAAACCCCACCTTTCAGATATTAAGTTTAAAACCAAGGGTTTGTCTCAGTCTGGGCTGATAAAAACTTGCAGGGAGTAGACAGCTGGCAGGGCCAAGGAGGTGATCAATGCCTCCTTGCGAGAGGGGCGATGGTCTCTGCCTGCTTAAAGGAAGGAGTGATAAGGCCACTCTTTAAGAAACCCTCCTTGGATTCTGAAAACCTTTGTAATTACCGTTCAGTTACTAATTTCCCCTTTCCTCAAAATCCCACTGTGTTTTCAGGGCACAGTGTCTGAGGCATCTGCTGTATGAAACCTATATGTTGCGGTTCCCCACACAGTTTAAAATCCTAGGTGACCAGGGTTCTAAATCACAAGGGGAGCCTCCATTCATAGAACAGGCTTCCTGTTTCAGATGTTATGCCCCAACACAGCAACAGTGACAGCTGCGGTGGGAAAAGCTGCATGACTTTGGGATTGAGGTGAATAGGCAGCCCCAAATGTATCAGTTTTGAACTTAAATAGAAGGTGGCTCACCTCATGAGAAGAGAAGACTCACTGGAAAAGACCCTGATGTTGGGAAAGATGGAGGGCACAAGGAGAAGGGGACGACAGAGGACGAGATGGTTAGACAGTGTTCTCGAAGCTACAAACATGAATCTGACCAAACTGTGGGTGGCAGTGGAAGACAGGAGTGCCTGGCGTGCTCTGGTCCATGGGGTCACGAAGAGTCGGACACGACTGAACGACTAAACAACAACAACAGAAGGTGGCCCAAGGTCTGCGTGTACATTTCGATTCCTTCTGTTCCATGGACATTGACCCCTACAGACTGTATTTGCTTAGGCTTCAGCCAGTTTCTTATGGCTAATATCAGTGAACACAATGTGACTTGGGCAGTTCCTACCTCCCTGCTGCATGAAACGGGACATGGCTGCAAAAGTAACATTGAACACCACTGCAATCTCCAAGCGGTGTGAGATTCAGGGGTTCCAGGAATAAGGCGCAGCCATGATATACAGTTTATTTATACAACCTGAGCCTACAATGGAGGAGTTCGCAGCATCAACACCCCAAGAGGGCCTTGTTTTCCCCACAGCTACAGCTTGCATACAAACAGAAATCAACCATTGCTCTGTCTCTCTCAGTTTGAAGTTTGCTGCTTTGCTTCTAGCTCACACTACTCGGCTCTCCATGCCCAACACTGACTTTGTCCTTCTAACTAACAGTGGGTTGAGGGAGGGGACTCACCCATTTTCCATCCTGCATATCCCCCTTTTCCTTCCCACCCCTTAATGTCCCAACACTCAGGTGGTCATCTCATCAGGATGCTAGCCTGGCTCAGGGCTTTTTTTCCAGCTGGAAATCACTGGAATCAGTTCTGGCACTTTTCAGATGGACACCATTGCCATTCTAAGAGAACAAGGGAGGCATTCATGGTGAGTTCCGGCAACTCTTTTGCCAGAAAAATAACAC
Organism: Podarcis tiliguerta; assembly: GCF_965153285.1. Classification (NCBI taxonomy): domain Eukaryota; kingdom Metazoa; phylum Chordata; class Lepidosauria; order Squamata; family Lacertidae; genus Podarcis; species Podarcis tiliguerta. The sequence goes on from NC_139537.1 coordinate 35,211,468, forward strand.
TGGCCTGGCTGATATGTTAACACTTGCTGGATCCAGAGGTTAGAAGGGTCTTGGCATACAGCCTACTCCTCCCAAAAAACTCACTCCTGATTTTGACTGTGACCTCCAGCACAAGCAGAGTCTCACAGGGTTAAAGGAAAGTACATTGAATTCACTTCAACCAAGTTAACCTTCCACAGAATATTAGGAGAGTTTAGGAGAGAAGCAGTGCATGCAAAAGGTGAAGAGTTCACAGAACAATCCTTATTTGAGAAACAGCCTTTCAGTACTAGGTAAGAGAATGCAGCACATAAATTACACATGTGCCAAACTACCTGAAAATAATTTGGATACCCAGTGAAGCAGAGTATTGTATCCAATGGTTCACTGCTGGGGCAGATCCATCTGCTTTTCATTTCACTTTTGTTTTTAAGCACAGTAAGAAAATCAGCAGCTCCCCTTTTGAACATCCATCTACTGTCCATGAATTCAGAGCTGTCAGAACAATCCAGGATAAACGCAGGCCTAGGAATGTGTAGTTTGCTAATTTTTATTAAACTTCCTTTGTCTTCAAAAACTCTTCATTCTTATTCCCTGATGAGAAATCTCTAAACTCACCTTGATTTTTTTGTTCTAGACAAACTTTTGTGACAACTCTAAGAATGTGTATGCATGCAACACTTCATACATGATGAGGGTTTGAGGTTGTTTTTTGTGTGTATTTGTCGTAAATATTAAACTATCCATGTCAAACAGCAAACTGTTCTTTAAACTCTCTCATGTTTAAATAGTGGTGTTAAGTTTGGCAGAAGGAGCTGCTGAAGGGAAAAAAATATGGGATATGTTTGAATATCTGGCTTCTGAAGACCTGTAACATCAATTAATCAGTCAATCAGATGGACCCAAGACAGGTGAGGAGAGGAAGAAAAGGTAGAGATGACAATTGGTCCACCCACTGTACCCTGTCAGTGTTTAGCATTTATGAGTGACTGACCACCGTAGTGCTTTGACTATAGAGGCTGAAATTCAACTCAGATTCAAGACAGTCCTAGATCTTGTGGCCTAAGGTGCAAAAACCTTCCAGTTACTCAGAATGGCTCCACTGGCAGCTGACTGTTAACTGGATGAAACAGTGGAAGGAAATTACAGTTTCGTTTCCATGTCCATCACCACAGAAATGGCTCTAAGGTGAGTTCTCCCCTGCCTCAGATAGGATTCATTACAACTCCAATAAATAAGAATGGGGTGGGATTGAGCCCCTGTCTTTGGGGAGTTTTGAGGCTGTTGCTTCACAGCCAAGGTAACTAAAGAACTTCTTTGTACAGTATGTCTCACAAAATTGGAAGCGTTATTATTTATGAGCATTTGGGGTCAGGCTGTCATGTTTCATCCATTTCATCAGCCTGAGATTTATACCCGGGCCTCTTTAGCTCGGCAGTAGCTCGATAGCACAGAATGACAGGGAAATGTTCTACCACACATAGTAGAGATTAGAGGCAAACAGCAAACTGTTTGCATGCCAGCCTTCTAAGCCAGTGGCATTTCAGAGGCTTGGCATTTCATCTGGCAGATGGGGTGACACGGAAGATTTTAAATTGAGGCAAGAAATGGCATTCAACCAGCCTCCAGCCCAGATTTGAAAGGTTTAATTTAGAGAGCCTGCATATAGAGTTGGTATGGCATTTCTGGGCAGAAGAACCAGAGAGCCATTATCAATCTCTCATGAACCCCCTTGAGTTGCTGATACATGAAGATATTGCTGAGGCTGAAATTGATTGCTTGCAAGCAAGAGCAGGTTCTGCTGTGCTGGAGATGGTGAAGGAGGCGCATTACAATTCAGGCTGCATACAAATGCACACACACCACATTGGTGAGAACCAGTGTGGTGTAGTGGTTAAGAGCAGTAGACTCGTAATCTGGGGAACCGGGTTCGCGTCTCCGCTCCTCCACATGCAGCTGCTGGGTGACCTTGGGCTAGTCACACTTCTCTGAAGTCTCTCAGCCCCACTCACCTCACAGAGTGTTTGTTGTGGGGGAGGAAGGGAAAGGACAATGTTAGCCGCTTTGAGACTCCTTCGGGTAGTGATAAAGCGGGATATCAAGTCCAAACTCTTCTACTTATTATTATTTAAAGCACATTCCAAGCACTTCTGATTTTTTTGTTGAGATTTCTGCATTGCAGGGGGTTGCACTAGATGACCCATGGTGTCCCTTCCAACTCTACAATTTCTGTTGACTCTATGGCTTTCCCCAAAGAACCCAGTTTGTTGAAGGTGCTGGGAACAGCAGCTGGGTAAGGCGAAACTACAGTTCCCCAGATTCTTTAAGGGAAAGCAATGTGGTTTGAATGCATGGAGTATACAGACCCTCAGGATGCAGTCAGATGCGGCGATTATTGTGTTAGTGTTTCCATCTCAGCTTTGCATTCTTTGCTGCATCATCAAACTGCAGCTTTTTATCTTTATATTTTTTACTGCCTAAGTTTCGTTCACACCAAGTGGGCATTGTGTGATACAATAGCTGGTGTCCTAGGACATTGTCACCACCCTTTATGCTCACTCATGTCTCTGTTCCCCCATGGTTCACCCATGAAAATGGCAGGAAATAACTGTATGTCAGAATACTACCACAGATTTAATCACATGAGCAGCAGTGGCACCATCCATTAATGGGGAAAAGTACAGCACACAACTCCTAAGATTTTTTTTTTTATTAATGGGGTTGCAAACAGATTTTTCCTCTCTGAAAGCATTTAACACAGAAATCAACACTAAACTTCCATCAGGTTTCCAAAAATGACTTTTACATCATGTGAAGATCACTCAGTGTCAGTGACAGTCTCTATGTTGCTCTTAAGACAGAAATATGGCAGACATGCTTCCACACCTCATTCTGATATATGATGAGCATTGATTGTCTCTTTCAATACATCTAGGCAAAAATACCTTTGTTCAAGAACTCCACAAATACGTAAACTGAATATGCCCCCTCTTTTTTTTAGCCAAAAAACGACTCCTTTGCTTACATATTTTCTCCATTGGCTTTAATTAAGCTTACCCTAAGAGGCTTTTGGTGGTAGATAACCTTGTTAGTTTAAAGAAAAGCATACACACCAGGGATTGTTCTCTGTAGCTTGCCCATCATTTACAAAGCCTGGATTTAATATCTTTAAGCTTGTCTGTTTGGGGATTCGCTTTATGTAAACAGCATTTATATAAACTGCTCAGCAGATTAGAGAGGTAACTCTGTCGCTTTAATTTCAGTGTTGCTTTCCAGCTGTTTTGGTCAAGCTTCATGGCTGGATTTAGTGTATTCATGCAGCAAAATGAAAATACATCTCGTTGCTAAATCCGCTTCAGAGCAGTGAAGAATAGTAGTAAACAGGCCACTGAAAATCAAATGTAAATTTAAAAAGCTACCCCACTTGACACATAAAAACAAAAACATCTGACATACCAGAGAAAATGCAAAACAGAAATGTCATTCATGGTTCTGGCGGTTCTGCATTATTATTTTGTTATTTTATTTGTAAAATACATTTCTTGATAGAAATGATAGATCTCTATCAATCCATTTCAGCAACCATATGAGAACGGCAGAGGACACCCAAGGCAGATCTCCCCCACCCAAGATTTGCCAGATGTAGTTATAAGGGAGATTGTATCTCTTAAAATGAATTTTAGGAAGCTGGCCCAAGGTCAGCTGATATTATCTGCAAAATTGGAAAGGTGAGATGTATTTTTTTTAGCAATGCATTTTGCACTCCTAGGCTAGAATCCCCACAACCTGTAAGGCAACGTTATATTTCTTGTAAGTCCTCTCTCAAAGACTGCCATGGAAAACAGCCTTGTGACAAATTCTTTCCCATCTCTCTTGTCACTAATTCCATGCCTCAAGGCCATCCTCACACCAGCATCTGCACATCATTGGCCACAGCTAGAGGGAGTAAGGCAAGATATTGCTGCATTTGTTTTCATAATTAAAACCCTTGCTCATTTTTCTTACGCATTTGTTTAAATTTCATTTGTTTCATTATTCATTCATTTGCATTTTGATTTGTTTCATTACTTACATTCATTCTCTCCCTCCCTTTTATTTTGCCACCAGAACTGATTTCCACAATCCCTTCCTGACAGCCACTATTATTTTCTCATAATTATTCCCACTATTATTTGCCCGGGGCATTTGAAGGGGAAAGTGGCAGCCGCCCTCTCCACCAACCAGCAAGAATGCCCCAGAATGATGCAACATCTGGGACAGTCTCAGAAACTCAAATGCAAATTCCAGGAGTGACCCCAGACCCTTTAGAAAAGCCATTGCTCAGTGGTAGAGCAGTTGCCTTGCATGAGGAAGAGAAGAAAACGAAAAATGAATAACCCAGAGGGAAACACTTTATAGACCAGGAATAGCCAACATGGTGCAAACTCCAGCTATAGTTCAGCTCCCATCAGCCCCAGTCAGCATGGCCAATGGCCTGGAGATAATGGGAGTTGTTGTCCAGCCATTTTGGGAGGGCACTAGGTTGGGTACCCTTGGTATAGGCTATTATAAATAATATAGAACCAATAATATTTAATTAGCCTTGCATTCTGTGTCAAAGTCCACCTCCAATCCATGCACCTATCCATAACTGTTGCAGAGGATAATGGAGTGTGCTGACCTTCTCCAGCATAATGAATCCATTCAGCAATGCTGCTTCTAAAAGAAGTGTGGAAATTAACCTGTTTTTAACCTAACCTGTTGTAACCTGCTCTGTTTTCAATTGCACTGTTACACTATGACCACTTAAGCCACGTGAAAAAATGCAAAAATATTTCGTTGTTATTTAGAATTATTTAGCTCCATGTTGGGCAAAAGAATCCTGCATTGCAGGGGGGTTAGACACACTAGATAAACCTCATGGTCCTTTCCAACTCTACAGTTCTATGATTCTATGATTTCTTTGCACCTATATGCATTTCATCCTAAAGCTTAAGAGAAAAAGACTGCCATCTGCCAATCTAAAAATATTTTCTTTGTTTATGCTTGTGTGCCTGCTGAGTGACTTGGAAATGAACTACCTCTGCGCTCTGTAATCTGAGACTCTGCATGATCTAATCATCATTATTGTCATCATCATACCACAAAGGGAGAGAGAGAGAGAGAGAGAGAGCATGTGTGCATATGTGTATGGGGGGTGTTAAAAGAAAAACTAATTCCAGTTTTCCTGGAACGTGTTGTGAACTCAAGTTTCATCATGTCACATAAGGCAAATGATGGCACAATGTACCAGGCCGCATTACAAAGAGTCACCCACAAGGAAGAGAAAGCATACAGGGCATGCTTCAAAAGACATTTGGGGAGTTATATGATACACCTGGCCAGGGATGCGGAAAATCTGGTATATTCATGCTTAAAAGGATGCTCTTATACCATTATTTCCATTAGTTAAAGACAAATAGGGAGGGGGAAACCACATGATATGCTTATGATCTATTTTGTGCTTGGTGAACTGGTGGAATGTAGAATTCTGCTTACCTTTACACACACACACACACACACACACACAGAGAGAGAGAGAGAGAGAGAGAGAGAGAGAGAGACTAGATTGGGCAGCTGAGAATGCAAAGTTCCAGGAAGAGAGAGAATACTGGGTCTAGCATTGCCTTTCTCCAACACCAGGCCAAGACTTCAATAAGTATCCCTTGGCAATGTGCCCCCAGTGATCCACATTGTATGGCACACTTTCTTCTTTATCATCTCAGTGCAATTAATGAAGAAAGGAATTCTCAAAGAGATGCTGCTGTGTTCTTATATGTCTTTGGAGGAGGTCAGAAATCTTTTTGTCTTCTAATACCAGTGTGAGGTTACAAAAGGAAGAGTTGTAGTGTGTGTGTGTATATATATATATATATATATATGCTTTCGTAGATTTTCACGGGTACATGAATGCAGGTTTTGGTGTCCTCGGGTGTCTTCCCGTGTAAAAGTTGGGGTGTCTAGGCGACGTTTCGACGAGGTCTCACTCGTCATCTTCAGGCTGGTGCTTTCGGCTTCTTGTTACTGGAACAGAGAACAAGAAGTAACTTCCAGTAACAAGAAGCCGAAAGCACCAGCCTGAAGATGACGAGTGAGACCTCGTCGAAACGTCGCCTAGACACCCCAACTTTTACACGGGAAGACACCCGAGGACACCAAAACCTGCATATATATATATATATATATATATATATATAAAATCCTCCAGCTTTAAAACTCTACTCACAAGCAACCATGGAGAAGATATAGCTAGGGACCAGGATACCTAAAAATCATATTGCCCCTTATATAGTCAGAGGACCTCCATCTTATCAAGAGGTTCATCTTATTGGGAGGTCCAGTCCATAAAATATTAGATTCCTGCCTTTAGCACTCTGCACTGTACACCAGGGGTCGGCAACCTGGGGTTGTTTAAATGGTTCATGAGCCGCTCCCCAACCCGAGCCGCCTGATCGGCAAGTCCCTGCGTGCTGCGCTAAACCCACGCAGCATGGAGCAGGGATTTGCTTCCATGGCGCCAGAAATCGTGTCTGGCCCACAGAGTGATCTCCGTGGGAGTGAACCGGCCCAGGCAAGGTAAACCTTGTTGACCCCTGCTTTACACTTTTGAATTCCCTACCACTAGATATTACAGGTGTCATCTCTGTTGTTTTGTTTGTTTGTTTGTTTGTTTGTTGCACCTACTGAGTACCTTTCTCTGTCAGCAAGCCTTTTAAGTGGAGATCTTTTTCCCAGGATGCATCTGTACCGGAACTATTTTAAATGGGTTTTTTATGTTCGAGTGTTGTTTATTTTGTCTCTGTGTGTTTGTGTTTCTTACATAGGAAGCTACCTTGCAATGAGTCTGACCTTGGATTGCCATTGGGGGGTTCCGATTTGGCAAAATTCCCCCCGACGTCATTTTTACACCCAAAACCCATTTTACAATATTTTCTTGCCAGCAAGCTTTTACTCTTCCTAAGGTTTTTCTTTTGTTCAGACTCTCTTTATTAGTTATTAAGCTTAGGAAGTTCTGGCTGTTGTAGTCCCAAAATATCTGGAGGGCCAAGGTTAAGGAAGCCTGGTCTAGCATCCCCTGGTGTGAGCTTTGGATAACAACAGCTCACCTACCAATTTAACAAGCAAGAGCTGGATTATGAGGTAGAGCAAACGCCTCCATGGCTGGGTGGGGGAGGTTGACTCCCACCCTGGAGGTTTCATGGTGCTGGGCCAGATCTTGTGAGGGGGTGGGACTGTCAGTTTGCATTTCTTGGTACAGAAAGTATTGATCTGATGTGTAGTGATCTTTCCTATTCTAATTAATTCAAGTGGGTTCTAGAAGCTTCTCTGTGTGAAAGAAACTGGTGCAAGCTGGAAGATTCTAGCTGACATGCAAGTTTTTATTCTGCCTAGAAACAAGCAGAAGTTCCATGATGTTTGGGTTAGTCCTTCAGAGAAACTGGCTCAAACTGGTTCTGTTATCTCTTTCTGTCAAGGTCATGCTGACTATAAAAGTAAGGCCAGAAGGAGCCTGGGTTTTTCTTTCTATCTCTCTTCCTTCTGATGCAGTGTTAAGGTTTAGTCTTATTATAAGTTAGTGTCAGTTTAAGTTAAGTCTGCTGCACCTGGATTTCTTATGGACAGTGCCAATCCTGAATGTATTGGATTTGTGACCATTATGCTCATTTGCCTTCAGCAGCAGTAGAGCTCTGATGGATGAAATATTAATTGCCTCGGGTTTATTTTTCAGTAATCCTGCAACATGTTTTTACTCTGCTAACTATAGGTTGGAATCTGCTATGGATCAAAATGAGTAGAATTCATGTCAGGGCACAACGGGCCCTTTAAATGGGCTCACCAGCTCCATCACCAGCCTTTTCCTCTCCTCATAGGTGACTGTTTTCCCAGACTTCCCTCCCTCAGTTTTAGAGTCTCCCACTAAGGTGATGAGTTGCGGCTGGTTTTCAGTGGCAAAAGAGAATTATACTGTCAACCACAACTGACCTTTGGTTGAGAGGTTTTCACCTTTTTCTCAGGGGATAGTACATGACTCTTAGGCACTGTCCATCATAGCAATTCGCCACAACTTAGGCAGAAGGGATTGAAACATAAGGGGGACCCTCCTAAGGGGTCTTGAGAAGTCGCAGAAGTTCCTGACCTGATCTCAGGTGGGCTGGGCATGGTGCCACTCCTCTCAGGTTACCAACCAGGTTCCAGTTGCATGGCATGCATGGCACTGGGTCCCTGCTGATCAGCTCCAACAGTGCTTGGATGGTGTTTTGAGCTTTAGATTGGAAGTCTTAGGGTCTAACAGATCCTGACCCAATTATATGTCAACCCTGCCTTCGTCACTTCAAATAGTAAAAAGTTGTGTCTGCTTTCACCCATAACAGTGTCCTGAGTTTCCTCTACCCTCCCCCAATTGACCTGGGAGGAGGCATCCACAATGCCCCTGCCATGCAATCAGCAGGTTGCTAGCTGGTCAGCAACCTTTGCTTGTATTTCTGTCTACAGATAGTTATCATAAGGGCAGAACTTCACCTTCCCCCTTCAATTTCCCACTGGAGAGCAGCTTGACTAGCTGCCAGTCTGTACAGAAATGCACTCTCTCTCTCTCTCTCACTCTCTCAAAACAAAGCAAAACATCAAAAAACAAAGCCACATAGTATTCCCTCTCAGCCATGAAGAAAACGTTTCCTATTGTACAGTTAAAGTAATGATTAACTTGGCCCTGCCTTGGTCAAGTCAAAATGTGTCCCTCTGTACTTTCATTAGCCAGGTCAAAGCTGGAGATAATAACGTTACCTTTTCTCGCAAGCAGGTTTGTGCCGCGTACAGAATGCGAGTTGTGCAAATCCTATAAATGCAAAACATAGAAGTCAAGACCCTAATTACAACAATGCTTTCAAACTCAGTGGCCTCTCCTGTGTGTTTTGATTAACTCAGCCACAGCAAAGCAATTCATCCTCTGTACATTGTAATTTATAGCTTAATTTACTTTGCTGCACATTATTGGAGAAAAGCCTTCCCTTTATTCCTTGTTCACTTTATTTTTATTACTAATAGGTTTGTTTTCCTGAATTTTTGAGCAAGTCAACAGACACCTACAAGGAAAAGGGGAAGAAGGAAAACCAGTTTCATTTTTTTGAAATCTGTTTAGTGGGAGGTAATTTCTGGTGCCAACCAACCATGTGTGGGACTGATGCTTTTTTTTTTAAAGTCTAATTACACTTTAAGATAAGGATATTAATGCCATCAATCAGCACAGATAGCTTGCCATCACAGAAACTCAGCCCCTCAGCAACTCTCGCATGTAACATAATTGCGTAAATTAACATCTATAAAGAATGTATTATGCATCACACTCTGTCTCTAGCTTTTGGCATGTAATCACTTAGCGCATGAAAGTGAGTCTAACAAGCTTAAATCTCAGAGAGAAAGAAGCAAGGGATAAAGTTGGAAAAGTTTGTTCTCCTTCATCTGCAGTCTCTGAAGCACAACAGACTTTGCATTTCTGACTTATGGAAAGGATAACTATTATAGTTGAAAGTTGTTCACCCTACATATTCCTGCTTGTTGCAAAAGTTTAAAAAATGGCAAGCCCCCATTCTAAACTCTGTTTTTTGTTTTGTTTTTAAAGAGTTGTTTAGTGTAAATCACCAGCACCACCTAGAGTTTGCTCAGAATATGAGAAGCTGAAAACTGCTTTCATTATAACAGAGATCTGTTTGGAAGATGAATTCCATTTTACAGTTCCAAATCTAGCCATCTTAGCACACATAAATATAAAATATAATACTGTATATTGGCAACATGCAGGACATTTATTTCATATTTACCGTTATATTGCTAATCTATTTGTATTAAATTATTTCTATCTAAGCCTATCTCCGTAGATCTGTGTGTAGGCAGGCAAATCTTATAATAGCACACAGATTTTTAATCAAAGTCATCCAGGGGAAATCTTCTGCTTTCTACTCAAAGAAATCCCTGGTGAGTCGGAACTGAAGTGAGAGATGTGGTGGAAAATAACATAAAAGCAAACCCGGGCGGGTGCTTCTTATTGAGAGTGATGTGGTGTCACAGAGCGTAATAGTAGAGCTTAATCAAAATCAGCTTTTCCCCCCAGCCTGATGCTGCCCTGATGTTTTAGACCATAACTCTCACCATTGGTCGTTCTGCTGGGGCTGATGGGCGTTAAAGTCCAACAACATTGGAAGGCACCAGATTTTGGAAGGCTGATTAAAATACCTGGATTTCAAAGAGCACACAATGGCCAGGGGCTAGAGTGGCGTAACTGACCAGCTAGTGTACAGAAGAAGAAGAGTTTGGATTTGATATCCCACTTTATCACTACCCTAAGGAGTCTCAAAGCAGCTAACAATCTCCTTTTCCTTCCTCCCCCACGACAAACACTCTGTGAGGTGAGTGGGGCTGAGAGACTTCAAAGAAGTGTGACTGGCCCAAGGTCACCCAGCAGCTGCATGTGGAGGAACGGGGACGCGAACCCGGTTCACCAGATTACAAGTCCACCGCTCTTAACCAATGTCAAGGTTGTAAGTTCAAGTCCACTCATTGTCCACAACTTGCTGTCGGAGGCAGTCTGCCTCTGAATATCAGTTGCTGGAAATCACAAGTGAAGAGAGCTCTATTGCACTTAGATCCTGCATGTGGAATTCCCATAGGCATCTGGTTGGTCACTGTGAGACAGCAGCCTGGACTCGATGAGCCTTTGACCTGATGCAGCAAGGCTTTTCTTATGTTAAGTATGGTACGATCACATCTTACTTGTGAGATTTCAGCATTGCTCCGTTGAAGGCTGGCCAGCAGTAATTAAACTAGAGTTTAGACTAGGTTTTCTTCTTTAATATGGTTTGGTATTCAGGACCAAGCAAAAGCACTTTGAAATACTAAGCAAAAATCAAGATTTTAATTGTTCTTTGAAATTAAAACTTCTAGCCAGCGTTAGAATAAATGGTTTTTATTATGCTATTAGCCCTGCTACAGCACTGCTGCTTTCTGTGAAAGGTGTTTCTCTTCATTTGTACTAAGAGACAGGGGCTAAATGATCATTGTAGCAGCAATTTCAGCACGGTTCTTATTCCTAGCACAGAGCAGTGAAAGTGAGAAGGAAGATATGGCAGCTGAGCACATGTTCAATTCTATGTGTCTGTCACACTGGCCATAGGTAAACTGAAATGCAGCACATTAGCTCAATGTGCCTATGGTAGAGGCATCCTTGCATGGGAGAGAATCTACATTTTCCCTTAAACTAACTGTTATCCAGCCCTTGATCATTTATTTCCAAACCAGGCACAGCTAATGCGATGTCCTGCACATAGAGCTGATCTGTAACTCCCATCAGCCATGGCCAATTGTCATGCTGCCCAGCGCTGATGGAAGTTGCCGTTGACCAACTCTTGGCGGGCACCATGGTGACCCATCCCTGTCCTAAACCCTTGAGCTTATTCTACCCTTTGAGACTCATTTTGTTGCCATACGGATGCTTTGTAAACATTTCCCTCTGACAATAGGCACAAAGGGAAAGGGTTTTTTGCAAAGATTGTGACTCAAGTGTGACAAATACAGGGAAACAGCAGCAGAATAACCTTTAGAATCCCAAGGAAAATTGGAGGTAATGCAACAATTATAGGATGAAATGTCAGTTGGCTATTTAGGGCCACCCAACCTTTTCTTTGCGAAATATTGCTCACTTGATTTTCGAGGCAGAATGAAATATGGTATATGATTACTTGTTCTCATTATGAAATCCATACCGTTTCTTTTCAGAATCACATCCTAAAGCTTTGGAGAATGGAAGTAAGTCAATAAGAGTAATTTAAAAGGATGTCTCAGCAACGAACAAGGCATGATTTAAAAAAAATATGACCAGGCCTAGGATTGGGGAACCTTTTTTAGCCTGGGAGCAATCTTCCAACGGTGGGTGTAGCCTCGGTCAAAAGTGAGCAGCACAATATCTGTGATGCTCATTTTTGTTGGCTACATTACTTCCACTCAAAAGTCAGGTTTCTATGCATTCACATGAACACACCTCTCTCCATCCAGGTAAATAAGAGGCATTGTCACAGTTCCATTGAACTGTAAGACACATTGAACTGTGCCTTAGTCAGACCACACCTGGAATACTGTGTCCAGTCATGGGCACCACAATTTATTGTTACGGCTTAGTTTCACCCAGAAACGCAAGACGACTCTGGCTGTTAATTATTTCAGATTTATTGCTAAAACAACAAACTAAGATGGAGCTCCTCTACTCATCGTCCTCCCCAGAAGATGGAGTTGCCCGGATTGAGCTCCTCCCCCTTCCCCAGCACGGAAGCCCCCACCTTCTCTTCCGGTAACTGCCACTTTCGAAATCCTACAAGATTGGCAGAGCGTATTTCCTGCATTCCAACGTCTTGCCCACTATCGTAGTTCTCACACATCTGTCTGTCCCTTTGGTCAGAGCTCAGATTACAGCTGCTCTCCCCCTCCTCTCTGCTTTCTGCTGTTAACTGTCCTCTCCCTGTGCCTGCTTCTTCTCCTCCTGTCAGCATCTGAGCTTCGCTGACATTTATGAAGGATCTTGACAAGCTGGAATATATGCAGAGGAGGGCAACCAAGATGATAAACAGCCTCAAAACCAAGCCTTATGAGGAACAGTTGAGGGAGTTGGGTGTGATTAGCCAAGACTAAGAGAAGATATTGTAGGCATCTTCAAATATTTAAAGGGCTGTCACATGGAGGAAGGAGCAAGCTTGTTTTCTCAGTTCTGGAGGTTAGGACCCAAACCAATGACTTCTAGTTACAAGAATGAGATTTTGTGTATCAAGAGGAACTTTCTGATTGTAAGAGCTATGTAACAGTGGAACGGACCTTGGGATGCTGTGGAGTCTCCTTCCTTGGAGGTTTTAAAGCAGAGGTTGGGTGGCCATCTGTCAGGGATGACTGAGTTGAGATTCCTGCATTGCAGAGGATTGGACTAGTTGACCCTTGAGGTCCCTTCCAACTCTACAATTCTATGATTCCAGCCAAGCCAAACCACTCAAGAGGGTGTGTGGTCTTAGTAGGGCCAGAGAGAGGGGCCCAGAGGATTAACACACCTCCCTTGCACAACTGAGGTTCTCCCCTGGGTTAGGCCTGGCTCCCAGTGTTTCTCTGTCGCCTCATAAGAACAGATAATTTAGCATAATAAGAACAGATATTCTATTTTGTATCTTATTCTGGTAGGAAATCAATACTTTCCTTCTAGCAAGCAGGTAGTAGGGAAGGAATTGGGGCTTGGAAAGTCCCTCGGTGTAGTTTCTATTATTATTATTATTATTATTATTATTATTATTATTATTATTATTACTATTACTATTATATTTATAACCTGCCCATCTGGCTGGGTTGCAATGAAAATATTTATGTCAAAAATAAATTCATAAAGTTTTTCATTCTCTCAATTCTCTTCTCCCTTTTTTTCCATAAAGGCAGACATTATCTTGCCTAGGAACCGTTTGAAACCATTTGCTCAATCAGTATAAAGCACTGTAATCATCATTGTATTGGTTATTCCTTTGGACAGAATAACTCGGCTCCATATAGCTCAGGTGATTTTTACTGTTATGTGTGTGTCATCATATTCCAATCTCTTGACAGTGTATGCACTGTCTAAACGTTAAATACAAATGGGGTCAATGCTCAGTTTTGTCAGTTACAATTTCCTCTAAAACCCAAATAGTGTACTCTCTCCTATTTACAATGCTCCTCTTTTACTGTACTGCAGTCATTTTCTTACCAGGTCATATTACCAAGCTATTACTTTCTTATTCTTGAAACACCTATCACAGTCATTAATTCTCATGAAAAATACTGTCAAACATTTAATCTGCCACCACATTGTCATTGTTGGCCAACTCTTCAACGAACACTATCAATTTGAGTCAACTTGAATTGACATTTCCCCTTATAATAAACTAATTGAGCACTTCCCACATCAAGATAATATTCACTTATATTCTGTCCTGCACTCCACACTTTTTATTCATGTCACACTGTCTGTCTATACTATATTTGCACTAAGTCCATCATTGTGCTGTTTTCACTGCCTGTTTCCCAAGATTCTAATGGCAGGGGCAGGAGAAAGTGGAGGGGACAGGAAGGGGAAAAAAAGAGGGGATTCATATGTGTGTAGTAAATGACTTGGAGTGGAGTTAAGGGAAGATCTTGCTGGGAGAAAGAATGATCTCTCTCTCTCTGGCAATTTTAGTCCTCATGACAGAGGGGAAGAGAAAGGAGGAACTGGAGAAGGGGAAGATGGAATTGAGTAGAAATAAAAGTGGCATTTGGAGGAAAAAGGAGGAATGTGGTGTTCATGTGTTTGCATATATGTGTGTGCAGTACTTTCCCCCCTTAAAATTTAGGGGTACTCTTACCATTTTATAGTTCAAATTGGGGGAAATACGGTAAATACAGCAAATGGACAAAAGTACAAAGATTCACAAAATGTTTAGGGGTATGTGTACCCCTGCATCCCCCCAGAAAAAAGCATTGTGTGTGTGTAAGAAAGAAAGAGTGCACACACAGGATTAAAGAATAGTTCAAGAATGCAAATAATTAATTATCAATTGCTGGATTCTTCTATAACTTTATCTACTATTATTTACTGTAGATATCTATCAGGTGAGGCCAGGTTATAAGATATGGGGAAGAGCTAAGAGTCATGGAAAATATATGTGGTGTTATGACTCTCACATTGTTTGAAGAAGAAAAGAGAGGACAGAGCTGTAGGTTGAGTGATGCTGGCAGCGGCCAAGTAACATATGTCTTTCTGTTGGCAGAGGGGACAAGACTAGGACTGTTGGCAGTACAACATATGAAGAGATGTGGCTCCTTTCCTCACTAGGTTTTGCTCTGTTATTAGAACCAGGGCCACAGATACGCCAACCCCCAACAGGACCTAAGACCCCCCACCAATGTTTAGAATTCTGCTCTTTAAAGAACAGCGTTAAATTATTTGAAGACCAACATTAGAAGAATATAGAATGCTCATTGGTACAAAGCTGGCAATGATTAAAAAAAATCCTGATCCAGGGTAAATATGTGCTAGATTCACTCAAAACATTATGCACTTCATTATGAAATATATATAAATCTTAAAATATAGAATCTCTCTTTGATAGCAAGTCTTCCCTCTGAAGACCTACATATTATTTACCATATACTATGCCACTGAGGATCTATAGTAACCATTTTCTATTCAATGGACACAGACTGCTGGGTTGTTTAGGTTCCTAAATGAAGTATTTCATTTTAATTTGAATAAACTGGTACATTGTCATTAATCACCACATGGTGGGCATAATGCTAACCCATAGTTTATCACGGCACAGATTAGCCTAAGTGAGCCTGAGGCTTGCACATGTTCCGCATCTACTAAAGTGTGTCTCCAAGAATGCGACTTGCATTTCTCTTGTGCATTGGCCACAGTTTAGCATGCTGCTCGCACCAAATAAACTTGGTTAATCTTAACAACATATTGTTGAAACATGCCAACTTCAAACTGTAGTGTGAGAAGCTGGCTGGTTTCAACTGACTATATCTAAAATGAACGCCATTATATAGTTCAGATGTAATGCTAAAACTGTTAATAAATTAAAATAGGGGCAAAAGCCTCCAATCTCATCTTCATGGTCACACTGGAAGAAAAGGGAAGAAGGAGAGCACATGAGCCTGAGATTCACTGTGGCTTGTTCTCATAATACTAAACCATAATCGCTTAAACTAAACTAAACTGAGGTCACTTTGTGAAAAGACCTAGATTCTCCTTCCTCAAATCAAAGTGAGGGTAATCTTGATGGACTCAAAGCTCATGAAGGATCTCACAAGCCAGGGCTGGTAACCACTACTGCAGACAATTTTTGTGGTCTTTAGTTTTGATTGATTTGTGTGCATATACCAGAATAGCCTTGAGGATTTGAATATAGACGCTTATCAGATGACACGTTCAATTCAGCTGTGCCATTTCAACAGCATTTTGTTTATTCCATTCAAGAAGCTGCTTCTCTCCATTTTCTGCTTCACTCATCTTTCCCTATTATTTTATGCAGTGAAAAATCCTGGCAGCTCTCCATCAAAGTTGCCAGCGCTGCTGAAGAGACAGGGAGGATTTTTCCTGAGAACTTGTTTTGGAAGCACTAAGCTAAAAATAACTATGCATTTTTACTGATTGCTGGCATATTTCTGGAGGGTATGTGTGCAAAGATCACAAGTAGTAGTGAATGTGCCATTGTCTGTCCTCCAGTAGGGAAAAAAATACTTTTAGATAAAGCCAACAAACATAAGAAATATGTATGTACCTGTGCTAAGTATTTCTGAAAACAAAAGAATGATGGGAAACATTCAGATTGGAAAGAAGAGCAAATAAGGCAAGATTGGAGATCTGTCCTGCAGTCAAACAATTTGTGAGTTCCTTATCATTCATGCTCCTTAAAAAAAGAGAGACTATATTAGAGTACTTTCATGGGTAGCTCAGAAACCGGATTTTGTGCATCTCTACAATGGGTTAAGCCGCAGAGCATAGGGCTTGCTGATCAGAGCTGCCATTTCAAGAGCATAGAATCATAGAATCATAGAATCATAGAGTTGGAAGAGACCACAAGAGTCATCGAGTCCAACCCCCTGCCAAGCAGGAAACACCATCAGAGCACTCCTGACATATGGTTGTCAAGCCTCTGCTTAAAGACCTCCAAAGAAGGAGACTCCACCACACTCCTTGGCAGCAAATTCCACTGTCGAACAGGTCTTACTGTCAGGAAGTTCTTCCTAATGTTTAGGTGGAATCTTCTTTCTTGTAGTTTGTATCCATTGCTCCGTGTCCGCTTCTCTGGAGCAGCAGAAAACAACCTTTCTCCCTCCTCTATGTGACATCCTTTTATATATTTGAACATGGCTATCATATCACCCCTTAACCTCCTCTTCTCCAGGCTAAACATGCCCAGCTCCCTCAGCCGATCCTCATAAGGCATTGTTTCCAGGCCTTTGACCATTTTGGTTGCCCTCCTCTGTACACGTTCTAGTTTGTCAGTGTCCTTCTTGAACTGTGGTGCCCAGAACTGGACACAGTACTCCAGGTGAGGTCTGACCAGAGCAGAATACAGTGGCACTATAACTTCCCTTGATCTAGATGCTATACTCCTATTGATGCAGCCCAGAATTGCATTGGCTTTTTTAGCTGCCGCGTCACACTGTTGGCTCATGTTAAGTTTGTGGTCAACCAAGACTCCTAGATCCTAGCAGTCTCACGTTAACAGATTTGGGCAATAATAGACTGGTGTGTTTCTGTTTTAGGGATGTGGGTGGAGCTGTGGGTTAAACCACAGAGCCTAGGACTTGCCAATCAGAAGGTCAGCAGTTCGAATCCCCGGGGTGAGGTCCCGTTACTCAGTCCCTGCTCCTGCCAACCTAGCAGTTTGAAAGCATGTCAATTTGCAAGTAGATAAACAGATACTGCTCTGGTGGGAAGGTAAACAGCATTTCCGTGCGCTGCTCTGGTTCACCAGAAGCAGCTTAGTCATGCTGGCCACATGACCTGGAAGCTGTACACCGGCTCCCTCGGCCAATAAAGCGAGATGAGCGCCGCAACCCCAGAATCGGCCACGGCTGGACCTAATGGTCCCCTTTACCTTTGCAATGCTATCACACCCACCTACGTTATCCATGACCACAAAGGCACTGTTTTCAAACTCATATTTTTTTCCCTCCACCACCATCAGCATCACCTTTTCACTTGGCAGAGCCTGCACACCTGGGAGAAAAGGCCATAAAGAATGTCCATGGGATGATTTAAAATGCATTGCCAGGTAGATGGGCATTTGTATTAAAATTTATAATTCTTCACAACATTCTCTCTCCCTGTTTCTTGAGAACACAACCCACATTTGGATAAGTGTGACATCCACCATGTTACTAAAGCGAGGGAAAGTTGGTCAGGTTACAATGGGCTGGATTTTATTTCCTTTGGACTCCTGGAAGTGCAGTGCCATGAAACCAACTATTTCACCTATCTCCAGTTGAAATAGTTTCCAGACTCACAAAAGCATCATAACAGAAAGAGTCTCTCTAGGGTGATTTTGTTTGGATGAAAATGACTGCTATTTATCAGATAGTCACTCATGAAGGACCCCTATGATACTGTGCTTTTATTTCAACATTCCTGTACTCATTATAGGTAAGAGTTTAATGCAATGTCTCAGTGGCTAACCGTCTTCGTATTTTTTCCCTTCTGAAGTGTCACAGCCCATGAATGCAGCATCCAGACAATTACAATTTCATGAGGCAATTTCAAAAGCTCTTCTAAACAAGAACAGGTTCCTATGTCCTGCAAAAATGACTTTCATTTAGCATATCTAGGCAATACTTGTGTGCTTGTACATGCTTAGACGGAAGTTTTGTACACCGTTTGCTGCAATGAGACTGGATGGCATGAAGAATTTGCAATCATTAACAAAACTAAGCACACCAAAGAAAGCGTTTTGTTATGTTACATCTCCTTTACAACAAAAGAAGATGAAAATGTCAAAGTTGACCTCTTACTGTGTTGGTTCATGGTCAGAGGTTCACTGGGCCATATGAACGAAGAGCCTCCCTTTTGGGATGGTTATAATTCTTCACAACATTCTCTCTCCCTGTTTTACCTGGTGCCATTGGGGGACTACTGTTTTACCTCATGGGATTTGTCACCTGTGCTTCTTAACTTCTATGTCACATTGAATGGGGTGAAGGGCTTATTCACTGTTGCCACAAATGGCAATATTAGAAATATGTGGTAATTACGGGAGCCAGTGCAATATTGTGATTGGAGTGTCAGACTAAGACCTGGGAGGTCAAGATTCAAATCCTCACTCAGCCATAAAGCTCACTGGGTAACCTTGGGCCAGTCACTGCCTCTTAACCTAACCTACCTCACAGAGTTGTTGTGGTATTAAATGTGGAGGGGGAGAACCATGTACACCATTATGAGCTCCTTGGAGAAAAGAGTGTGATGTATATGCAACGAATAAATAAAAAGTATATTTCAGTTATTCATTAGGTAAAGCTTCTTAACAATAAGAGCAGTTCAGCAACGGAATCAGTTATTAGGTGGAAGGCGATCGCTCAAGGGAGGTCTTCAAACAGAGCCATACGCTCTGTTGGAGACAGCCAAAATCTGGATTTCCTGCACCTTGAGTTGGAAGGGTCCAGTGGCAGCCAATGTGCTACTCTCCAGATGTTGCTGGACTATAACACCCATCATCCTTGACTATTGGCCATGCTGGCTGGGGCTGATAGAAGTTTAGCAGTTTCTGGAGGGTACCACACTGGCTACCTCTGATTGACTCCAAGAGGTTGGCCTAGATTGTCTACAAGGTCCTCTCCAACTCTATGATTCTAATGCATCCCAGATGAAAAGTCGCGCCACAATCACAAAAACACTCAAAATGGCAAGGCACTGTTAAATTGAAACAGGATGCGTGTTAAAATGATAAACTGTGCTTCCTGCTAAACATTTACAAGCACAGAGTGTGTGTTTTGCATGCAAAGAGCCATAAATATTAGAGGAAATGTAATCTGATCCAATTAGCTAGAAATTCTGTTCCTGAACATCCTCTAAAAATTTGCTTTGATGGAGATGACTAATCAGTCAATGTTGTGTTATGTATGAACCCCACTCAATAAAACATCAGTGCAGGAGGTAAGTCAACAAGCAACATGCTTTCCTAAATCAAGGACAGAGCTTGGTTTTTCAGAGTTACAGTCCACGGCCAAAGAGCTAATAAGCATGCCATTGCTGCATAACTATGGGTCCCTTAAACTATCACAGCATGTGGGATTTATCAAGCCCATAGCTCCGTTGGAATTTAGTGAGAAGATTAGCATGTCTGGCTCCCATTAGTGGTAATCGGAGGACTGCATGTAAATGGCTGGCAATCTGATCAGAGGATAAACTCCTTGGAGTGTGGAAAATAAGAAAACAATGAAATTCATGGTTCCCTCTGCTACCAGTGATGGAATTTCATCTGAATAGTCAATACACAATTATTTTTCCATCAATAATGCTTGTATATACAGAAACCTGCTAATTCCCTCACTCACCCCCCCCCCACCTCGTTATTTTTCTCTTCTACTGCTGCTATTCTCGTGCTTTTCTTCCTTGGCTCTGCAAGCAATGGACAAGAATTGTTCTTGAGCAGAACTAGCTGAGAACAGGATCCATATTTCATATATCTTTTGAAGTCCATGGTTCTAATGAAAGCCTTCTTGCTCTCATATGGCAGAACTGAGAAGTGTAGAAAGAGTGGGCATATATTTAATACGTAAGGGGCAGGATTCAGCTATCACTAAAACATAAAGATGGATTATAGAATTCACTCTGAGTAATTCTTAGGTTGTCTACACAACAACAGGTTTAACCCTATGGATTTGGTTTCCACCCAGCCACAACAACTGCAATCAACACATTAAGTTTTCACTTTAAAAAGAGGGTTAAAAATCTGAAGGTCTCATCAATGTTTCTTAAAGACAGACCTAGGGGCATGGGAAGCTGCTGTATAGCAGGTCAGATGATTTGTCCATCTTACCCAGTATTGTCTGCTCAGACTGGAAACATCAGGCAGAAGCCCTCACCATTCTTTTAACAGGCTATGCCAAAGATTTAATTCCCCCCCCCCCCTTTGGCATTCAAAGCATGTTCTGTGGCACTCACATTCACCTTGCAGGCTGCCCACGGACATCTGGTTGGCCACTTTCAGAACAGAATGCTGGACTAGATGGGCCATTAGCTTGACCCAGCAGCCTCAGTCTTAGGTTCTAAGTAAATATTTGCATTTTAAACTTGATAAATGAGGTCCAAACCCCTCCCCCTCTGTTCTTCATCCAGAAATAATATTGTTATTCTACCCCTTGCCACACACATGATCAATAATAAATGTTAGCTGTAAATATTTGCTCACTAGTGCTGTAATGCATTAATCTTGAGAACAATGGGAATTCATTGTGCAATACAGTATTTTTTAAATAAAAAAAAAACACACGCACACACAAGAAAAATGAAAAGCAGTCACTGCTGTTATCTGCCAGAAGGGTCTATCTTTTGCTTGAATTGATTTTTTTATTCTTAAACCTTATCTGTATCTGCATTGCATGGTTTCCTTTGAAAATCTTGCTGTAAGATTTTCGTTGACTTTTCCGTTCTACGGCATTATTGCTATGGGGAAGTCCTCTTTTTCTGGCAAGATTATCAGCACAGTCCATGAACAGCAGCTTCCAAATGATCGCTGGCACTGAGGAGATGGCTTTTCTCTTTCTTTTATTCCTCTGGCGGCAAAAATGGATATTTAATTCTTTGCACCTGTAGTCAATTACCCATTCAATACAACTTGCATTTTACAGTGATTAGTTGATTTGCCAATCTGAAAGGCAGCCGGGTTTACGATAGCCAGCTTGCACAACAGAAAAAAAAGCAAAATCTTCCTAAAACAGATTATTTTCATTTTTAAAAACCAAAAACCAAAAACCTCAAATGGATCACTCTTGTTTCTAAATTAGGATTCTCTTTCCCCCCCACCCCGCTTCCCAACTAAGCATTTATTTTGCTTCTACAAAGGAAGTCTTAGACAGATATTTTCAATTAAAGCCGCACCTTCCATTAAGCAGACTCAATGCTTTTAGGATTTTAGCAAGATAATAGCCTTCTTCTGACATTCTTCTCACCCACACGCAATTACCACAAGATGGAGGGTGAGGATGATCCCATTGAAGCTGAATGTTTGAAGCAATGAGGAATCTGCTTTAATTGAGTAGGCTCCCCATGCAGTTAAGGGACGCGGGTGGTGCTGTGGTCTAAACCACAAAGCCTAGGGCTTGCAGATCGGAAGGTTGGCAGTTCAAATCCCCATGATGTGGTGAGCTCCTGTTGTTCAGTCCCAGCTCCTGCCCACCTAGCAGTTTGAAAGCACATCAAGTGCAAGTAGATAAATAGGTACCGCTCCGGCGGGAAGGTAAACGGCATTTCCGTGCACTGCTCTGGTTCACCAGAAGTGGCTTAGTCATGCTGGCCACATGACCCGGAAGCTGTCTGCAGACAAGCACCAGCTCCCTCGGCCTATAGAGCGAGATGAGCACGCAACCCCAGAGTCGTCCGCGACTGGACCTAGGTCGGGGGTACCTTTACCTTTACCCCATGCAGTTAAGAAAGTAGATGGTGGGGAGGGGCTGCAGGAAAGCTGATAGGAACATGTCACCAATGGGCAAATGGGCTTGCCCTTGCTGTCCTCCTTTGCATAATGGTACTCACATTTGTGAGGGAAGAGAATAAATGAATTAGACTAGTAATAGCATCCCTTCTCCTAATGAAGGAGCAAATCTGCTTCAAGTATAGTTGTACTCTAGAAGTCGAACGGAATCTGTTCCGGAAGTCCATTCAACTTCCAAAGCATTCAAAAATCGAAGCTCCTGCAGCCAATCAGGAGCTGCGGAAGCCCCGTCGGATGCTTGGCTTCCAAAAGAACGTTCGAAAACCAGAACAGTCACTTCTGGGTTTTGATCGTCCAGGAGCCAAAACGTTCGAGAACTAGGCTGTTTGAAAACAAAGGTACGACTGTATTTTGATTTCCTGTTGTTAGAGCACTATCTCTTGGAAATCCATTGGCACCACTTTCAGGGAGTTGATAACCCCCTGGTTCATCAATTAAGAGCATTGCCAAAAGTTCTAGGAAGATGTTTACTGAATAAATTTTAGTTTTCTGAAAGAAGCACATATGAGGACTCCAACCTAAGCAAACCCTAGACACCACCAAGAAACACACACACACACACATCTCCATACTCCCATTTTCACTTTCCCTGGCAGTGCAAGTCCTGGCTTTTAAGAGTCACCTGGAACTATTTCCTCTTCTAATATAAGCCCACCAAAATTGTTGAGCTTTTTCTGGGAAACGCCCCAAAATAGTAAGTTAAAACTTTTGGAGCTGTTTTTGCTGCTTTTTCCTTCTCGTTGCCATACATTCCCCCCGATGCCATTTTTACACCCGAAGACCAGGACATGTCAGGAATTTTCCTGATGTATGGCAAGCCTTATTTCAGCATTGCACCTATTTCCTGCTTATGGAAGGTTATAGGCTTACTTGCATCTGCTGGTCAGGGCCTGACCCTCAACAGGGGATAGATCATAAGGTTAGATGGTAACTTGGTCCATTCTTGATAAAGAATGTCCAGACTCACTTATGAAACAAAAGATGTACCAGACTGGGAAAGCCTAGCTGCTCCTGGACACTTGATAGGGTGGGCCTTGCAGGCTATGCTTGCTGAAGGAAAGCGATCTTCGGCAATGAAAACAAAAATTGAATTATACTTCTATAATACAGTGCCAAACATATAATGTGCCTGCATCTTAAATGAAATTATGCTTGCCTCTCAGCCACCAAAATCCTGGCAGAGGGGGAAATTAATAGCGGGAGGAAAAATGGAAAGGTGAACTCTTTTGAAATGTACATTAATGAGGTCTAAGATCATGTAATTATTAATGCATGTTGGGAAATTATCAGTATGAGGTGAAGAAATCAGTAGGGGAAGAAAACCTGGGAAATGATGACCAGGACTGCTCATCTCCAAATTGTTTTTTATTTATTGCATTTATATCTCAGCATTTTCTCCAAGGAAGTCAAGCTGGTGTACATAGTTCTCCCCTTCTTCATTTAATCCCAACAGCAGCTCTGTGGTACAGGTTAGGCTGAGAGGCAGTGACTGGCCCAGTGAGCTTCATGGCCAAGTGGGGATTTGCACCTTTGACTCCTAGGTTCTAGTCTGATACTTGAAGCATTGTGCCACACTGGCTTGAAATCTGGCATGTCCATTCTCCAACTCAGGGCCCCCCAAGATCAGTTTGGACACAAAGACAGGATATAAGTGCAGTTGGTAGTTGCAAGTGACTCCTAGCTGGTTGCCCGGGAACATACAAAGACAAGGGAATGTTTCTTACCATCCACTTTTTATTCAGTATTTACAGAAAGAGGCTATAGAACCCAGCCTCTTGGATAGTGGTGTTGTCCCGAGTGAATCTCCACTCCCTGTGTCTCCGACTTCCTCATTCGTCATTCTCGTCATCTCTCCTACGGGTGCTGCTACATGCCCTCTGTCTTTGAGCTCTTTGCTCTCCTACTTTGAAGGCTCGCCAGGTTCTGGGAGGAGTGGTATGGAATGCTTTACAAAGACACTATGTCCATTGGCTATCGCCCCCCTAGTGCTTCCTCCTCCTCCTCCATTATTCCCCAACTTTTCTCCTCATCCTCCTCTGAGCTGTGATCTCCCTCAAACCCCTGTTGTAAATCTAAACTGTCTTCCTCCTCCCTGGATGGGTCAAGCTGGGGAGGTGGTCTCCACCATTCCTCCTCTGTCCAGTCCCTGACAGTATGGTACTGGTTTACACACTAGGCAAGAGCTGAAGACCACCTTCTTGGTACTATGTCTGGTTTCACTTCACAGGCTTCATATTGTCTGGAAACTGCAAGAGCCAATCTTGCAGTTGTGCCAGTGCGGTGTAGTGGTTAAGAGCGGTAGTCTCGTAATCTGGTGAACCGGGTTCGCATCTCCGTTCCTCCACATACAGCTGCTGGGTGACCTTGGGCCAGTCACACTTCTTTGAAGTCTCTCAGCCCCATTCACCTCACAGAGTGTTTGTTGTGGGGGAGGAAGGGAAAGGAGATTGTTAGCCGCTTTGAGACTCCTGAAGGGGAGTGAAAGGCAGGATATCAAATCCAAACTCCTACTCCTCCTCCTCTTCTTCTTCTTCTTCTTCTTCTTCTTCTTCTTCTTCTTCTTGTGAGCCTCTGTTATTTTCTATGCCTTAAGCTGACAGGTTTATCTACGTAGGTCCAAATCTCAAATTATACGGTACTTGGTCCAAGCCCCAGAATCCGTGACACTTGTGTTTGGGCTATGGAACTATTTAGAGCTAAATGAAAAGCAGAGCCAACCCCAGGACTGAAGGGGCTCACTGTATATTACCCTTTGGAAGGCTCCCTTCTATACCAGTCAAGTCCTCCTCCTCCCATGGGCATTGTGGGTTTAATGGGTAGTGGCAGCACTCAACTTTGGTGCTAAGCAGTTACCATTTAAATTTCCCACAATGCCCCTCCCTAAACTGTACTCCATGTAACGTGGAAAAATTTAAATGTCAGCTGCTCAGTGATGGGTCCTGGTGGACTTCAGCAGCTGTTTGAGGTTATCATGTGGTGATGAATTTAATGAAAGGCACTGCATATTCACAAAAGGCACCCATACGTTATTACATGCTTCCTTAGCCCTGAAAACCAACTCTGGGAAGACTTAAGTCCTCCTGAGCAGCATTTGGCAAATCATGTAAGTGTTTGGGGAAGACTCCCCATGTGGTTTTCAGCATCTTTACATTTCCATATCTGCAGTGATTTATTTGGAATTATCTACTGTGAGAAAACACATATACCCCTGTGACATTCCTCTGTGCCTCCTGGGTGATCCCTCCAATTTTGTCCCTCCTGAAACCTAAATTGTTTACTATTGTTCCACTCATCATACTGCATGTTAGAATAAATCAAGCATTATGCTGATATTAGTTTGGAGCTGTGGAAAACAAAACCCAGTGTAAATCACGGCAGAAGAAACAACGCAATGAACACAGGCGTGCATCTAATGAATAGAATACATTTTTCAGCATTGATTTTCTGGTTTCATGAAGTGCATAATATTTCACTGAGAACTGGAAAATCTCTCAGGAACTCTAGTTTGAAGAAATGATTAATATATCTGCTATAAAAAAATTCATGTGGTGTGCTTTCCCTTCAGAATCCTATATTGTATGACAACTTTTCACTGCAGAACCTTGCCAATGATGAGAGCCTAAAATGCTATATGGAAAGAAAATGTGGTCATCTTCTATCATGCCTGCATAATGGCATAAAAGGAAACGCGTGTGTCAGAGCTGGTTTAATGTTTATTTTTTTGTGTGAAAGGGGGAGATCCTTATTGTAATAATGTCACTTCTACCATTAGCAGGAGTGAATTTGCTTCATGCCCTACCCCTTACCTGAAGGAGACTCCATTGGAATTCCCTGAGGGGACGTGGCAAGGAGGTCACCTGGGTAAGTGTGACCAATTGTGGTAGAGCAGATCTGGCCAATCCGACCTCTACTTGTCCACATTCTGCTCACTTGCTAATGGAAAGAAATGAATTTGGTACGTCTAGTTATTGTTTATTGTTGAATTTGGTCTCTTTGGTAGCATTGGTATATAGTGTAGGGCAACTGAGCAAATTAAGGTCACCTGCTCTCACCTATTAATTCACTATTGATTTGTGGATCTTATATTATATTTCAATAAATATAACCATTCCATCAATATGCTGGCTTTTGAGTCTTTTTCAGAGGTGGGGGGGAAATAGCCACCTGTCTAACAGGGAAAGCTATAGTAAAGATCTTGCCAAGTTTAGTCATCCAGGAACTAGATACTAGTGTTGTGCCAATTATTTCAATGTTGTTGTTTTTTTAATATAATTTTTATTAACAAACCAATCAAATCACATTAGTTCCAAATCACAAAGCCAAATTTTTAAATTTTGTTGGGGGTACCCATGCTTCGAACTCAGAAAGGGATCCAAACATCTCTCTTGCTGCTGCTTTGATGTTCACAATTCTGTCCAAATAATATTCACAGTTCTCTTTATTGTTTTCCTCATCTTCTTGTTGTTATCATATATTCCTTTCCTTGTGACCTCTGATAGTCTCCACAAGCGGGTTAAAAACAAACATTGTTATGTCCTGTGTGGATTTTCCATTCCTCCAAGAGCCATATTCAAACAGACAGACGCCATTTCAACACTTCCGTACAAAACATTCTTAAAGTCTGTTCGTTAATCCTCACAGGCCTGTCCCTCTCTCATCAATCTTCTTCGGGGGTTCTGCCCGGTCAAACTCACAGTCCGATATAATAACAAACCAAGGTCTCCTCCCCCTCAATCATAAATCCTGCAGCCAGGCCTGCTTCCTAACGAGTCACTTTTTATAACTGCGTCATTCCAAAGGCCTTTCATTCCTTTCCAGATATTCCACAAGCCATGTCTTTGAATAGTAATTCATTTCCACACAGTTCTTAATCATCCCGCTTATAATCAGTAATTGCAATGATTCTTCTTGGGGGGAGTATTGTTAGGTAATCACATAAGGTAAAAAAAAAAAAAAAAAAAAGTTCCCCCCTCCATTCCGCCCCGTTCCGACATAGCGATCCTTTGATGTGTCTTCTTCTTAATATATTGTTGAATCCAGCCCGTCGCTCCACTTCACAGAGGTCACTTCAATTAGCAGTCTTAACTCCCATTCTTCACTCGAAATATGTGCATTTGCTTCTCTCTAATTGTTTATTTTGAGCTCCTGCAACCAGGCCGCACGATCAGAGACAGCGTCTGGGAGAGCCGTCCCACACGAGCGCTGTGCGCCTTGGGCCCTCACTCCCTTCTTTCGAACTCGGGGGTGATTTATGGTAACCGCAGGTGAGGCAGTTCCCTTGGGGTAACAAGGGAGGCTGCATACTCCCATATCAGCCTCTTAATTACCTCGTGTGAGTCGGAGAGATGGTACTGTCAGCCATCTTCCAATGTGCCCCTAGCACCCCCCCCCCCCATTATTTCAATGTTGTGGGTGCAGGTGTTACCTTTCTCTAGCAATTAATGATGGGGGGAATGGTCAGAAATAATCAAAAGGGAGAGAAAAGTTCATTAAAATTCTCACAAGTAGCATGTGGGAGGTTGTTGCACTTTTGAGGGGCATTTGTAGGTATATTTTATTCATTCAACAAGTTATCTCTCCCGTGGCCCACATTCTACAGCCTTCCCAGATGTCTGTACTTCCTGAGCATTCCATGATATCCTTAAGGTAAGCTCAAACCCATAACCATTGAAATTAAAAAGAATTTTAGGCCCAGTATACCTGAAGGAGAGTCTCCACCCCCATCATTCAGCCCTGACACTAAGGTTCTCCTCCGAGGGACTTCTGGTAGCTCCCTCATTGTGAGAAGTGAAGTTACAGGGAACCAGCCAGAGGGCCTTCTCGGCAGTGGTGCCTGCCCTGTGGAATGCCCTCCCATCAGATACTAGGGAAATGAACAACTATCTGACTTTTAGAAAACATCTGAAGGCAGCCCTGTATTGGGAAGTTTTTTATGTTTGAAGTTTTACTATGTATTTATATGTACTGCAAGCTGCCCAAAGTGGCTGGGGAAATCCAGTCAGATGGGCAGAGTATTGATGATGATGATGATGATGATGATGATAGCACCAAACTACAAACACAGAAGCCTCTTTCTCAGAAAAATAAAACATTTAAAAATTTTGAGTGCAGGCTTTGGCACAGAACTGCAATATACACAGGTCAGATGTGGTGACAGAATTGCAGTCCAAGGTCTCTAGAATGCTCAATAAAGGTGTTCCAGGGGGAACATCTTACTTCACCGTATATACTAACTTAATCTCATGGTGACCTGTCCTTCTTTGGCCTCAGTGTGGCTTGCCACATGGACCCTCCCATTTAAGTTGGAAAGATTAATCACCAGTGCCAGGTGATGGCATGGAAATATTTCAGGCAATCCAGAGGAGTTACTATAAACATTACAATAAGGAGAGTGGAATACTTTCCTTGAAACAGCATGGTGCAGAGATGATGTGAAACGTAGAACGACCTTCTGACATGATGGCAGTGTTGAGAACACCCTCACTGGAAATCCATTGGTATTCATCCAGGGTGGCCCATAACCCATTAAAAATAAAATACCAATTTAAAATATGCCCGAATATTGCCACACAAGTGTTAACATTCTGAAAAAAGCATTATTAAATATTTTGCACATTGACTTCCAATTTGAATTCTATATGCTCTATTTTTCACAGAGACATGCTATTGACTTCAGAAAAGTTATTTTATTATTCCTTTGCAACAATCCTTCAGGCCTTTATTTAGGGCCATGTTGTGTGTTAGCTTCATAAAAACTAATGAGGCAGTTGGATAAAGGTGACTGGAAAGCCATCCTTCGGCTACTTCCATAGAAATTCATGAAGCAAATACTGAAATGTTGTGAATAGTTACCCCACTGCAGTCAGCCAAGTTCAGATCACATTTATCAGTCTAGGAAAGCATGGCTTCTTAAATGTATATAGAATGGAAGAAGAGGTCTCTACAAAGTATTTTAGAAAGTTGTTTGCTTGCTCTGCATTTTCTTTAAAAATGGCTGGCTGCTGGAGCATTGCAATTAAAGAATTTAAAGTGGATTGGTTACATTTTCCTTCAAAATTATAGGGAGGGTTTCATATGCCAGCTTCACCATTTCCTTCATTTGGTGCAGGTATTTTATTTTCAGTATAAGCAGGACTCTGTTTTTGCACCTACACAAACACATAGACCAAAGGCTCCTGTTTCCAGAAAGGACTGGAAGTTGGGTGTCTGATCTCTCCACCACTTTTAATTGTTCACTGAGACATGGAAGGGAAGAAAAGGGAAAATCAAGAGATTCTGAGATCAAATCAGAAACCGGGATTGCTTCTGTAATTCCGAGACTGTTCCTGGAAAATTAGGGATTTGGAGGGTATGGAATATAAGAAGAGCTGTGCTGGATCAGCCCACAGGCCCAACTACTCCAGCAATCTCATATTATTGAAACAGATGCCCGAGGGAAGCCCACAAACATGAGGCAATAGCACTATCCCCAGCAACTGCTATTGAGAGGTGTACCACCAGAAATAGTACACACCCATCATAGCTAGTACCCAGCCGTCCAATTCCGGAAATAGTCATTCATCGTGACTAGTAGCCATTGACCCCCACTTCTCCGTGGCAAACTTTTAATAGAGATTAAATAGATGCTGGGATACTCAGCCCCTAGGAAGTCAGGAAAGATGGGAAATATTATTTAGACCCTCTTATGTCAGGGATGCCCCAGGATGCTGCAAAACATGGCAATTCTGTCCAGCATAGGATTCATCAGTTGTGTCCATTGAAATCAAGAGGCTGGTGAAAATACCATACTCCAGCCACCCTAGAGGCTTGGAGTATATGTGAACTACTTTGTTGTTTGTTGTTTAGTCGTTTAGTCATGTCCAACTCTTCATGACCCCATGAACCAGAGCACCCCAGACACTCCTGTCTTCCACTGCCTCCCGCAGTTTGGTCAAACTCATGTTTGTAGCTTCGAGAACACTGTCCAACCATCTTGTCCTCTGTCGTACCCTTCTCCTTGTGCCCTCAATCTTTCCCAACATCAGGGTCTTTTGCAGAGAGTCTTCTCTTCTCATGAGGTGGCCAAAGTATTGGAGCCTCAGCTTCAGGATCTGTCCTTCCAGCACTCAGGGCTGATTTCCTTCAGAATGGATAGTATTGATCTTCTTGCAGTTCATGGGACTCTCAAGAGTCTCCTCCAGCATCACAATTCAAAAGCATCAATTCTTTGGCGATCAGCCTTCTTTAGCCTTCTATTTGTTTTTTGTTTTTTGAAATAATTTTTATTAACAGGCCAATCACATCACATTGTTCAAATCACATTAGTTCCAGATTATACAGCCAAATTTTAAATTTTTGGGGGGGTACCCATATATCAAGCTCCGCACGAGTCCAAAATTCCAGATGACTCCAGACATCACTTATTTGCTGCTTTTGTTCGACAGTTCCATCCAGTTCGATTCGGATAGACCTTTATTACCTTCTTTCTCTTCTTGTTGTTATCATTTATTCCTTTCTTTGCGATCTCTGATAATTTTCACAAACAGATTGAAAATTTGGCGTCTCTGTGTGGGTTTTGTGCTCTTCCAAACTCATATTATTCAGGAACAACCTCTGTTAAATACTTCCATAAACAAAGTTAATCTTCGGTCTGTCCATTATTATTCCTCAGGCTGGCCCAATAAATCAAGTAAATTAGGGGGCTCTGTCAGGTCAAATTTGCATTCCAACATTCCTTCTCTTTCGCGCAATCCTGATTCTCCTCCCCCTGATCTTCTTCTCCGACCAGCCTGTCTTGGCGAGACGCCATTTTTTTTTAACTGCGTCATAGAAATTTTCCTCCTTCTCACCATTCGATCTTCTCTTATTGTATTATATTTCCTCCCACACAGTTCTTAAAGTTCTGTTTATGATTATTAAAACGCGACGATCTTATTTCTTTCTGGGGTGGAGGATTATTATTGTCACATCATGCAAGGGAAAAAGAAAGAGTTTTTTCCTCCACCCCCCCCCTTCATTCCAGCCATACATTCTCATAGTGGTAGTTCATCAAAAGATTTACTTATCCATCCGTCACTCCCGGTCACAGAGATCCATTAATCAGCAGTCTTATCGTCGAGCTTCACTTGATATATGTGCTTCAGCCTTCCTTCCAATCCTATTATTTCCAATTATAATTCCAAGCTGAAGCAACCAGCACGCGCTGATTGGAATTGGCATCGGGAAGATCTGACTCCACCGAGGGCTTGTGCCAAGTGTTCGGCACCCCCATCTCTCGGATCGGGGGGTGCATTATGAACACCGCTGGCAGGGCAGTCCCCCCCATCCCCTTGGGGGGGGCCAGGAAGGCTGCCTACTTCCCATAGCAGCCCCTTAATACCTCGTATGGGTCAGAGAGATGTTATTGTCAGCCATCTTCCAACGCGCCACCTAGTGGCCCCCCTAGCCTTCTATTTGTAAGGCCTCATTGGACAGCCACTTTGCTTTCTTGCATTTCCTTTTCATTGGGATGGTTTTCGTTGCTGCCTCCTGTATAATGTTATGAGCCTCCATCCATAGTTGTCCACCAAATCTAAATCCTTAAACCTGTTCCTCACTTCCACTGTGTATTCATAAGGGATTTGATTTAGATTGTGTCTTACCAGCCCAGTGGTTTTTCCTACTTTCTTCAGTTTAAGCTTGAATTTTGCTATAAGAAGCTGATGATCTGAGCCACAGTCAGCTTCAGGTCTTGTTTTTGCTGACTGTATAGAGCTTCTCCATCTTTGGCTGCAGAGAATATAATCAATCTGGTTTCGATGCTGCCCATCTGGTGATGTCCATGTGCAGGGTCGTCTCTTGTGTTGTTGGAAAAGAGTATTTGTGATGACCAGCTTGTTC
Organism: Podarcis tiliguerta; assembly: GCF_965153285.1. NCBI lineage: Eukaryota > Metazoa > Chordata > Lepidosauria > Squamata > Lacertidae > Podarcis > Podarcis tiliguerta. The sequence goes on from NC_139537.1 coordinate 35,243,579, forward strand.
TCTTGACAGAACTCTATTAGCCTTTGCAATGCTTCATTTTGAACTCCAAGGCCAAATTTGCCAGTTGTTCCTTTTATCTCTTGACTCCCTACTTTAGCATTCCAATCCCCTATAAGGAGAAGAACATCCTTCTTTGGTGTCATTTCTAGAAGGTGTTGTAAGTCTTCATAGAATTGGTCAATTTCAGCTTCTTCAGCACCAGTAGTTGGTGCATAAACTTGGATTACTGTGATGTTAAAAGGTCTGCCTTGGATTCATATCGAGATCATTCTGTCATTTTTGAGATTGCATCCCAGTACAGCTTTTGCCACTCTTTTGTTGACTATGAGGGCCACTCCATTTCTTTTACGGGATTCTTGCCCACAGTAGTAGATACGATGGTCATCCAAACTGAATTGCCCATTCCCATCCATTTTAGTTCACTGATGCCCAGCATGTCAATATGTGAACTACTAGCATGGGCCTACTTAGCATGCTTCAAACAGGCCGTGGGTAAAGTGACCATCTAGCCCTCTTTGCATATGCCTGTATAGTGAACTGTAGAAGTCAGTCTGGCTCCTGCAATCCACTCTTTTAAAAAATGACACAGGGTAATGGATATGTTTGTCTGCTGCAAAAACGTTTCCAAGTGGAACCACTTGAATTCACTTATCCTCAGTGCAAGGCCGTTGGCTATTAGTGCTACTCTCTGTGGAAATGAGGAATTAGACCAGCATAACTTGTGAACCACAAGCTGAACGCCCCAATAGAGCTTGTAAAGTATACAATAAATGGAGAGTGTTCAGTTTTCCCCCAATAATCTCAGAATACTAGTAGACCTTCCTAGGATGAACTACCTTGTTTCTTATTTTCCTTATTTTTAAACAGGAGGTCTGTTCCATTTATGAGAGAAACTGGATGTTTGACGCAACAAATCAATGGAAACTGCTGGTGATAGAATTTTTGTCTTCTCTGTTGCTGAATTTAGTATTGCCCTTTCAATGTTTACAATAGCATTCCCCATTTTTCAGTGCATCAAGGACAAAGCTGTCAGCCTCCACTTTTAAATCACCAGCAGTCTTGACCCTTCCTTCTTGTGACTTCCTACTTCACAAAGCTGTCTTTGGATACCACTTTGCAAAGAGTGTACAACTGTGAAATTGTAATTTTAAAAAGTGTGAGTGCGTAATAAAAATAATGATTATAATATATTTGCAATAAATTCCCAATCAAGGTTGTTCTGTGTTTCTGTTGCAAGAGAATAAACAAATCTGTTTTCTGTGTTGTGAGCATCCCTCAAGACTAGAATCCATGAAATCAATTACTCTACTAAATAAATTATGTATCTGTGTGGGTCTACAGTCATGCACTTGTTACATTAAGGTAGTAATGAATGGTGCTTGCAAGAATCTGGAAATGTGAAGTTTACAGCCTCGTAGGCCTTCATTCGCATAACATCATAGCTGTCTTTGCCCCTGCGTGAGTGCCTGAGGGCCCCACTCCTGCCACTCACCACCTGCCCAGGGCGGGGCCTGACAGACCTCATAAGGACTGCTTGCTGCCCAGGAGGACTCCCCTGCGTGAGTGCCTGAGGGCCCCGCTCCTGCCACTCACCACCTGCACAAATGTCATGAAATGGACATTGTGGTTCGAGCTACGGTGCAGCCATGCAACTGTTTAAAGAATAGTCTCATTCCTTTACATGGAAACCATTTAAAATTGTTTTCAATCCTATGCATACTTATTTGTGACTGAACTCGGTTTAGAATCCTGTTTCAGTTAGCATCAGTAGGCGTGACAACTGTCTCCCGATCAAAATATCCTTTTTGGCCCCTTTAAACTGCAAGATTTTTATGTCATAAAACCGGGGCTTTTTTCAGCCGGAACTCTCCAGAACTAAGTTCTGGCACCTCTCAGGTGGGCACCATTGTCATTATAAGGGAACAAGGGAGGTGTTTATGGTGAGTTCCAGCACTTCTTTTTCTAGAAAAAATAGCACTGAGTAAAACAATCTTCCACTAAACAGATGTTTAGTTACCATGGAGAGCTTCTTCTAGTTTAATTTCTCTCTATCTTGTTAGTCTTTATAAACACTGTGTTTGCACATTATCATCCTTCCTGCAGAATTGTTATTCTCTTGTTGTGAAAGCGTATTTTGTTGGCTTTATAGCAGAATCACAACTCCAGGCTCTGTACTCACAACAACATATGATTGGTTATATAATGAGAATAAAAACAATAGCATATTAGGTAAAGAATTAACAGCACACCAGATGTAGCAATGTAACATTGCACAACCATTCTGCAAACTTCAGGTTTGCTGTTAGGTGACAGACAGTAGGCAGAACTGCTCAAACACCTCCTTTGCCTCTGTTTTCACTCAAAAGGAAAGCAGTGCCCAACTTGATGATAACAGAATAAAGGATACAAAGGAGTCGAAGCCCACAATAGGAGAAGGTGGTAAGGGAACACCTAGCTATTTTAAATCAGCTCAAATCTCCAGGGCCTGAGGTACTGCACTTGGAACTGGTCTGCGACCACTCGCTCAAAACCTTGCTCAGGAAAGGGAGATTAGCAACTGACCAGTAGTTAGTTAGGTTTTCCAAATCCAGGGAAGGAGTGCTTTTACCACTGCTTCCTTCAAACAGGCAGGGACCACCCCCTCTCATAAAGAGGCATTGATCACTTCCCTGGTCCAGTTGGCTGTTCTCTCCCTGCTGTTTTTTATCAGCCAAGAGGGGCAAAGGTCTAGAGCGCAACTGGTTGCCCTGACTGATCCCAGCACCTTGTCCACATCCTCAAAGCTTATCATCCGAAACTCATCTGACACAACAGGACCAGAGACCAGACTGTGCTCTGGACATCCTATGAGATTCATCTGCTATAACAGCAGACTCAAGGTCTTGGTGGATGCAAGCAATTTTATTCTCAAAATGCTTTGCAACAAGTCACAGCGAGCTATCTTTGGTTCTATCACCTTTTAATGTTTAATAGGTTATGGTATTTTAATATTCTGTTGGAAGCCGCCCAGAGTGGCTGGAGAAACCCAGCCAGATGGGTGGGGCATAAATAATATATTATTATTATTATTAGTAGTAGTAGTAGTAGTAGTAGTATTACTACGCCAGCCTGTAAAAGGCCCTATACAACCCAGAAAAGCTCTGCTGGAAGATATGATGAGGATGCGATGGAGACAGCAAAATATGTCTTCACTGCCACTAGGTAGGCTCGATAATGAGCCCTTACCAGTGGTTGCATTCATTCGGATCTTTCCTTCACTTGCATTCAAGCCATCTCCCAGCTAGTTTCCTCACCCTAAGCTCTGGAGTATACCAGGGGGGTATACTCCATCTTGGGGGATATGTCCTCATCTTTAAAGGGGGGGGAGGAGAAGACATAGGTAACTACCAACCATTGAGCTTGATACTGATTCCAGAAAAGGTCCTACAACAGATAATTAAACAGTCAGTCTGTGAGCACTTAGAAAAGGATGCTGTGATTACTAAGACTCAGCATGGGTCTAGTCCAATCCCTTGCAGATAATGAAATAGGAGAAAGACTTCCGCAACATAAACCACCATATGAAACATAAAAACACTGGATAAAAGTGCAAATGAAAGTTGGAATGGATTGACACACATTCATATGTTCCCTACTTGACAGTCAATTCTATAAGGCCAAAACGACATGCTGTATGGAAATCCATGACCACTGCTAGACCAAATCTTTTGCTGCATCTCCCCCATAAAGCATCACTGCAAAAAAGCAAAAAAAGAAAAGAAAAATGGTGCAATCACTTTAGCATTTCCCTGCTTCACACATACAAATGGCAAGACATCACATTCCATTCAATTCTGGCTGGGTTACCAAGAAGATGCAGGCACAATTCTGCATGTCACCATAATCCTTGAGGCTTAGTGGCATGGCACATGTTTGGGTATCCTGAAGATTATTTAGAGAAGCAAAAGAAGTATGAAGAGACCAAAGAAAATCTATAGTTGTGCTGAAAACATATAGGCTGACCAATGATGCTGCATAAAGCTACAATAGCACTGATTAATGTTTAACCAATAGCACCAGGAAAATCAATAGCACCGCAGTGCTCAATTATTTTCATACACATATTTTCTTGCTTTGTTTAGATTTTCTTGAGTGTTTATTCAAGCTTTTCATAGAAGACAATCCTTCATTGGTCTGGTGAAGTTCTGAGCAGCAGTTAAAAAGTTATTGAGGTTTCCTGCCTCATAAAATTGTGGCAGCAACTACAGTGGTACCTCGGGTTACATATGCTTCAGGTTACAGACTCCGCTAACCCAGAAATAGTACCTCAGGTTAAGAACTTTGCTTCAGGATGAGAACAGAAATCGTGCTCCAGCAGCGCGGCAGCAGTAGGAGGCCCCATTAGCTAAAGTGGTGCTTCAGGTTAAGAACAGTTTCAGGTTAAGAACAGAACTCCGGAACAAATTAAGTACTTAACTTGAGGTACCACTGTACTGGGAAAATAAGACAAAAGCACCAAGCATTTTTTGAACCCCCCCCCCTTTTTTTCACAGAATGGCAATGTTTACAGTAGGAGCCACCTGGTGGATGCTTTGTACAATGCCTATTCCTTTAGTTCTGAAAGATCACTGGCCTTTTGGGAGCCATGGACAAATGAGGGGCTATACCCAAAACCCACACATGCATCCCCACAGTGAAATGCTTCACAGAAACCCTGTCACACGCTGAAACCCCACATTCACAGCCTGCTCCTCACCGAAGCTCCACACAAACAATCCATCCCACAAGGTAACACTGAACACATGGCATGGGTTGACTCACAGGGGGATTCCTCAGAAGCTCCAGAAGACAATACAGGTGTAGGCTGATATGGAACATCATTGCTGATCTTGGACATTCAATGCTCCCTATCTGGATTTGGGCCTGAAAGATGAAGGGAAAGTGGATTCATGGAGGCTGGGTTGTAAGCAAGCACAATATCATTGCTGATCATGGGGCACATCTGTTACGTGTCAGCCTTAGCTTTCAATTTCCTGGCTTTGTGGACTTAAGCTAACATGTGGGAACCTTAACTCTGACCTCAAATTGGCAAGGCTTTTGATCATTGAAGCATTGTACTGCATCTCTGCTGTTGAACAACTTAGATTGCAAAATGGATTTATTTTTTAAGAGAACTGTTGCAGCTGCCATGTCAATTTGCAGTGTTCAGCCTTCTACAGGGACCTTTTGATAATTCAGTATTTAAGAACCTTTTACTTTATTATATCTAGCAGATTCAGCCTCAACCACTTTCAAAGTCCTTTTCAAAGTTCAAGCAGTAATTTTCAGCTTTAATACATGGAGTGCCTCTTGGGACATCCTTCTGGAAAATCTCTACTGAGGAACAAGGAAACGGTCTGCTTGTGAATAAGAACATAAGATAAGACCTACTGGATCAGACCAAATACGCAGCTAGTCCTACGCTCTGTTTTCCACAGTGGCCAGCTAGAAGCCCTCAGAGAAGCCCAAAACCAGGACATGAGGGCAACAATCCTTTCCTGCCCATTTCTTAGCAATTGGTGTTCGAAAGCATGGTCCCTGGAGGTACTACATGTATAGCCATCATGTCTAGCACTGATATTGGTATCCTTCATGAATTGTTCTAATCTATAAGAACCAGTGTGGCACAGTGGTTCGAGTGTCTGACTAGGACCTGGGAGGCCAGGGTTCAAATCCCCACTTGGCCATGAAGCTCACCTTGGGTCAGTCACTGCCACTCAAGGTTGTTGTGGGGATTAAATGAGAAGCGGGGGGAAACCTTGTACAACACATTGAGCTCCTCAGATCAAAAAGGGGCGTGCGTCATAAATGTCATCTCTAACTGACTAACTAAATAGTCCTGTTTTAAATCTTCCTAAGTTGGTGGCCATCTCCACTTCTGATGGCAGTGAATTCCATTAACACATTTTTTGGAAAATACTTTCCACTCTCTTCATTACCCTCCCCAATCTGCCACCCTCTGCATCCACTAATAAACACAATTTTTAAAGTTTGGAGGACACTGCTCCTTTGATACTTTTGCTCTTTTTAAATGAACACTAACAAATGTATCATATTACACTATTCCACAATGAGCGCATCTTGCTAAATTTTAAACTGTCATAGCTAGATGTATCTCCTAATTATTTCACAAGAAGAAAAGTTTTTGTGAACACACAGCCAAATCCGGGTCTTTCTTTTACGTTGTAAACATTAAGCTGGACATCTTAGAGCAGGCTTCCTCAACCTGGGCCTCCAGGTGTTTTTGAGACTACAATTCCCATCATCCCTGACCACTGGTCCTGCTAGCTAGGGATCATGGGAGTTGTAGGCCAAAAACATCTGGAGAGCCAAGGTTGAGGAAGTCTGTCTTAGAGGAAAAGGAAGTGGAGAAAGTGGAGGAGATCCTGAAACTGAGATCCTGAAACACTTGACTGTTATACATTTTCTGGGATATGCTGAGTGTGTCATATAGCAACCCATGTGACTACAGAGGAGGATCAAGGGGGAAATCAAATGCATATTGTTATAATTAATCAACAAATTATTTTCATTTCTATACCATTTAATCCTTAGAACATGGGTAGGAAACATATGGCTATATAGATGCTGTCTAGACTCCAATTCTCATCTGCCCCCAGCCCACATGATCAGGGATCATGTGGAGTTGTTTTCCAGAAACACCTGGAGAGCCAAAGGTTCCCTACAAGCAAAAAACTATGTTTTCAACTTTTTAAATAGGTTAAAAACACCATATTCTTGCATAAACTCATCTACCAAAACGCAGCACAACTAAATAAGTTCATTGACTAAAGGAATGCATATTATTCTTGACACATGTGCTATATACGTAGGCTAGAATTCCAAAGCATATGAATTTATTATAAAACCCACAATAGATTACTCCCAATTAGCTATCTCAATATGCAAAGCGTTCATTTTGTTTCCTTTACCAATTACAGCTCAGGGGATAATAACCTCTTCTTTTTCCACCATTCTTTTAAAACACAAACACAAGGGAGTTCCAAACTTGAAATGGCTCGATAACAGAAAAAGAAAAAAAAAAGGAAAGAAAAGAACTCTATGTATATTCTAACTATCCAGATCTTTGTCTTGCTGAAAATTACATTCAGCAGCTCCTGGAAATTGACTCAATTAATATGACTAGGAAGGCCACTATTTTTGTAAGCTTCATTTGTATGTAAAATACCAAATTTACACTTGTGACTAAATTAGTAACATCAAGTGATGCAGGTTCTAGCTGAGTGATGAAGGCACAGCATGAGGGTTAAAGAGAATTAGAATTCTCATCTATAAAATAGTGTATATGCAGTATCTAAGAAAGGTTAATTGCTTTTCTTTTAGTTAATACAAGGATGCTTTATTTTTAGTAGCGTGTAAAAGATATACAGTACCCAGTTGCTCCCTGGTGTAATTCCATTAGCTGCAATAGATTACTAGCACAGAAGGCAGCTCTTAGTATTTAGTATGATAGTAATCCAAGTGCAGTGCAAGTTCTGATTTTCGATTAGATGGATACGTGAAAAACATAATATAAAATAAATTTGCATTTAAATAGCTGCTCTCTTTGCAAATGGTCTCAAAGTGAATCATAACTAGACATGTACATTTCCAATTAAGAATCTCAGTTTGGCTATTTTAACTTAACGTCTTCTTAACACGAGATCTTTACAGTTTAGTACATTAGTTATACCACAGTCACGTGTCTTCGTTTACTTAAAGCGAATGAAAACGATGCTTTCTAGAAAGTTTACCACAAGGAGAAAAAATTATGCAAATTGTTCATATTCTGCGAATACTGTTATAACATGACACCATTCAGTAGCAAATACAGGTTGTTAGAGATAATCCCATCTCAAGATAAGGACTTAGTCATACTGGATGCGAGTACCAGGACAGATGAGGCATTAATAGGCACTAAACAATGGTGAGAGAGGAGTGGAAATGTCAGTCTTGTTCATTCATAAGTCCATTTCTGCATCAATCTGCATTTTAAAAAAAATATATGGAAAAATGCATTATTTTGGTATTCAGTTTTTCACAAATTATGCATTTTGCATGCATATTGCAGACATTGAGCATATTACCCCTAATTAGGGTTGCCATACATCTGGGAATTCCCAGACATATCCTCTTTTGCGTGTTCTACATACCCATCGGAGGAGGGGTGGATTTTACATTTTAAAGCAAATGTCCTGGATTTTGGTTCAGGCTGGGCTCTGGCACAGGCTACCTGGGCTCCGGATCTGGCTCAGGTGTGGATGGCAAGGGCTCTGGCATGGGTGACCTAGGCTCTGGCTCTGGCACGGGCAACCTGGACTCTGGCACTGGCATGGGCAGCTCAGGCTCAGCGGCGGTAGAGGGGCTCAGCAACTTTTTCTGTCCAGATTTTTACCTCTTGAAATATGGCAACCCTACCCCTAATGTTCATTAATGTACTCATTATTGTATGTCTTTTGAGCTGAGAATTGTACTGCAAAATTCAAAGAAATGCGAGACCTGAAAGATAATGTCCTTCAGATCCATTTGTCCAGGAAGTGCAAATTAGGTCAGTTCACTTCAAACTGAGGGACAAACCATCCTTAAGCATCCTTACCCTGGAAATCAAGTAATTCCAGAGAGCCAATCCCCTGTCACTGCTTTTTATATAGCTCCAAGGTTTAATTGACACTGAAATGCTGAATGCCTCTGTGTATTGCTGTGTATTGCTGAAGGCGTTAAAGTGATGAAATTCCACTGGAGTATACTAAGTAGTCTCTGAACTCCATGATGGGCACATGAAGAAGGGAGTCGGATGATGACTGCAGGGTTTAGGTCAATTTACATGGGGAGAGGTATTGTGGCCCAGAGTCATTTAAGGCTTCATAGGTCAAAACCAGCACTCCGAATTTGGCCTGGAAACTAATTGGCAGTCAGTGTCAGGATAGGTGTTACATGCTTTCCCCAGTGAGCAACCTGGCTGCTGAATTCTGCATCATCTGAAGTTTCCAAGCTGCATTCAGAGGCATTGCAGTGCTCCAACCTAGAAGTTATTGGAGCATAGACAACAGGAGGCATATACACGTTCTGACATAATTGTCTTCAAATCATTCTTGAATTCTGCATCTAACAAAGTCAAGTACTTCTGGTGATGGGTTGCAAATAGCTCTCTTCAAAAGTGTCCTCATAAATCCAGAGAGGATGTTTGTTACTTAGATAGGTGGGCTCATAATTTCAGACTGAAGGCTTATGCATCAACTCAACATCAACGTGATGCTTGCTAACTACATGAATATTTATTAGTTTTGTTGATGAAAGCAGTATTACTAGGGTCAGTCATTCATACAGTACATTTCATCACCCAATGCGATTGGGCCATGCATTACAAGGATGCTCATAACTGCTCATATAATCAATCAAATACTAGTGGTCTGAATACAGATGCATTCAGGTGGTCTTGTGCTCAGAACTTTTTCCAAAATACAGTAGCACAGCAGCAGTGATGGCAAGAGGCCAGAAGTGTGGAGCCATTTGAATTTTTAAAGCCTACTCTTTCATTAGCAGGTGAAGTGTATTTGAATAAAAAAACTAATGTTGAAACAGTTGAGAATGGTTAATTTATCGTCTCTTTGTCCATTTAATTATTCTAGCAAGGCCTCAATAGACTTGTTCATTGATGTCCTCATTGCTGGCTTTTACACTAGGCACAAGTAGCCAACATAGTGGTCTCCGTATAACTCCGATCATCTTTTACTATTGGCAATGCTGGATGGAACTGTTGAGGGTCCATGACATTAGGATGGTGAGCACTAATATGGGGCCTTTCTTCATTTACCATTGATACAGGTGTAGTTACTGCTTGAGCAGATGTTTTTAAGAGTGATACTAATTGCTGTTAAGGCAGGACATTATTCCATAATACTAGGTTAATAATGGTAAATTTGTGTGGCAGCATGCCAAAAAATCAGGAGTGGGGGTGGAGGACAGCAACTAGACCCCTATAAATGGTAAATGCAGAAAGGCCCACATAAAATCAAGGCAGTATTATGGGATGAGAAGGTAAAGAATACTCAGAAATCCCAGCACCTTTTGATGCAGCTTGAAACTTTCACACTCATTTGTTATAAATAGTAAATAGTCACCAGAGACACCCAGTTTATCGTTTGTCTTGCTATAGAAAGAAAACCTATAACCAATACTTAACAACTTGGGGCCATTTCACACATTACAATTTCTTATTTGCTCGTTTAACAGCTCACGCAAGACATCTAGTAATTTGAACATTGTGAAAAGAGAATTTATATAATAATGCAGCAAGGCCTCTGAGTATTCACATATAAACTGTGGTTATGTTACTGCTGCAATTGTTGGAGGACTGTAGCTCAGCACTGAACATTATTTGCATGCAGAAGGCCCCAGATTCCTTCATTGGCATCTCCAAGTGGGGTGAGAAAGACTCCTCTGGGTAAAGTTGAAGAGCTATTCCATTGTAGTAAGTACTGGTATTGATGGACCAATGTCCTGAGTTGGTAAAAAAACACAGATATATATGTTTGGTTAACAGCTAACACATTGGTTAACAGCTACCACTTATATCTGACAAACTGTATCAATATTGTGTCTTCCTCCCACTATCTCCAGTTAGTTTACGGGGATATTGCACGGAATAAATTTAAAGTGCATTGAATGGTTTTGCTGTGGTTAATCCAAAAATCTAAGAAGTTGATGAAACAAAAGGAAAGTATGAATAAAGCTAGCATCTTTATGTTGGCAGTGTCGCTATTTATCTACTAGGTTCGAGTTAGCTTAGCTACCATGCTTTGTAGCCACTGATAACCCTTCTCCACCTTGAATTTCTCTTATCCTAAAAAAGGCATAGGTCTGTCAGTGGCTACTAGCCAGGATAGCTAAACAGAACTTCCACATCCACAGGCACAGTAGAGTACCTCTGAGTGTCTTATGCTAGGAGCAAGCAACAGGAGAGTACTATTGCTTTCTTGCCCTGTGTGCGAAATTCTCGGGGACATCTGGCTGGCCACTGCTGGAATGGGGATGCTGGACTAATTTGGACAAAGATATGTTCCAGCAGAGCTTATTTAGATATTCCCAATGATACTAGCCCAATACAGGAATCATAATTTCAAGTAAATTAAACACATGAGTGGAAAGAAGTGTACTAGCTTCACTCCCCATCATCGTCACTCTCCATGAGTTGATACAATCTGCAGAAAAGCTATAGTACTCAGTCATAATAGACTATCCTGTAAAAATACAACCCAGAGTATCACCACACACACACACACACACACACACACACGTGTGTGTGGCATCTTACATTATACCAGTATTTGGTCTGGCCCATAGACTATGGAGAACCATCTGCATTCCTGAAGGCTTCCTACAGAATCTGTGGGGGAAATGGGGGTCACCTAACAACTCTTAGCACTTTTAACAAACCACAGCTCCCAGAATTCTTTGGGGGAAGACATGATTGTTTAAAGTGATATGGTGTTGCTTTAGATGTATAGTGCAGATGGAGTCTCATTCTTGACCTCACCTCTCCAAGCCCGAAGATACTAAATATTGCAACATATTTCTCTTTTCGTATAACTAGCTGAGACAAAATGTACTTCTGCAATGAAATATGACAACCCAGATTCTAATATAATTTTAGGAATATTTTGCATGAGCGTATTCTTTGTTTTAACTCAAGAAGCAAGCATCACCCTCATTAAGGTGCTTTTTTTGCCTTCTAGTCAGACAAGTATAAGGAATGTAAAGTCGTTTCCTATCTTTAATATGCAGATGGAGTTCAATGCAAAGACATCAAAATTTTAATGCAGAACATGATATAATTCATTCACTCTCAGATCATCTCATTTTCTACCACTGTTAGATCAAGGTGATATTCAAGGAGGATAGTTTTACATTGTAACTACTTTATGTAAATGTTTTTATATTCAGGATACATTTAACTATCCTGTTAATTTTAAAGGGCCAGAGTTATTTTATTTCCAAAAGAAAAATACTAGTTGATTTGAGACGTGTGCTTAGTCTGCCTGCTTACTGATGTTTTGCTCACATGTGAGGATGAGGGTGGCAAGCTTTGACGCCATCCCTCTTGTTGCCATCCAACTCACAGAGTGTGCTCGTGAAGACTCTCCATGTAATTTGGAACCCTGAACAATTGGCTCCCTTGCCAATTATTTTCACAATGATTCCTTTCCTCTAAACTTCTTTTATGGCCATGTTTCTTAGATTCCTTTATAGTTTTATTTCAAGTTGTGGCTGTTTTGTTCTCTTCTGTTGGGGCCAGGGAGGGGCGGGGATAGAAATTAGCTTGTCATCCCACAATTGTGTATAATGGAATTACCATTAGTTATACCCCACTCTTTCTGTAGGACAGATATTTCCCTTACTAATAGCTTGTGCCCTGCTAAATAACCCATGCTACAACCAGTATGTATAATCTTTCCCCATTTGTGACAGAATTAATGATAACAGTCAATTTGTTACAGTTGGATATAATTTGCTATCTGTGGATATAATTAATGCCTGACAAGATATTATGCAAATATCCCACACTACATTGAGAATTAATCACTATAAACATTTTCTAAGGACACATTATTCATTTTAATTAATTCATATTCTGTGCACACTGATAGTCTACTACATATAAAGAAACATCTTCTAGACTGGAACTAGATAAGTTGATTCCTCTTTCTGAACTAATGCTGGTTGGCATTGAACACAATTGTTCTGACTTCCCAGACATCTTCCATGGACTGCTACTAACGACTGTCATCACTGCTGTTAAGTATGATGGATCCATGCTAAAGTTCCCCACTCAGGCATCTATCAAACTTACCTTGAATTATGAGGAACATATGAGAAAGGTTATTGGAAATACCTAGCTCCCCAAATGCTCATTCAACTTCCATCACTGAAACAGGCCACTTGGGAAACTAAGGGAAATGACACAGGAGATAAAGATGCAAAGAGTGGGGCACTTCCTGATCTTGGAAGAAGTGGTAAGGATAAGTTACATGATTCCATAGAATTTTACTGTGTATACAAGTTTGTAGCTAGTGGGAATAACCCTGGATGACTTCGGCAAGGGTTATCGAATCCACTAAATGGAAGGAAAGCTACAAAGGTGAGAACTCCAGGGCTGAAACTAGATTGCACCCAGGGTTAGTGCAGAAATGATCTGCCTGGTAGTGTAGTTTTATGCACACTGATGAAATAATGGAGCAATTTACTAGAGACTTTCCTGATCCATCATTCACCAGCTTCTGTAGGAAACATTTCTATAGCCAAACATTCCTATATGAGTAAGCCTGGAAGTAAGGGACGGGAAATTCAATTCAGTTCACATTTAAAAGTGAATCTACCAAGTTCTCACTTACTGAAACAATATGAGAACCAAAACACAACCGTCATTTGAAATTCACACTTCTCTGAATTTTGCAGTGCAGTTCCCCCAGCTTGGTCATGTGTACAAAAAAGCATATATCAGGGTAAAGTGTGCATCTAAATGCATATATTGGTGAAAATAATGTACAAAAATGCATTATAGTAGGGGGAAATACACATGCTTTGTAAACATGTGTATATTAGGAAAAATTGCATGCAAAAATGTGTATGAGAAATTTGCACTAAAATAATGGTTAATTTTCATGAGGACTTCCCCTCACAAAAAATATGTATGTATTTCATAAACTGATGTGAAAATGTGGAGAACTGAACATAGGACTGGAAAAATGAGAATCAGAGAGAAACCAAAATTGGCATATTCACCTACCCTAGGAGAAGTCAACTTTTATTGCTTTGAGCATAGAAATCAACCTTTATAAATAAGGGGAAATCATTCACCCACCCCATAAATTGTCAGTATTATTGTTTAGTAGCAAGACAAAGCACTGGGTTAAATGATAACATTATATTTGAAAGTTGCTATGGCTCAACTTATCTCTCATCCCATATTGAAATATCACTGCTGAATGTCATAAACATATTGATTTGGTTTTAAAAAAAATTAGTAGAAGACCTCAGAAGAGCCCATCTAAGAAGTGTGATCCTTTTCATTTCACTGGGTGCGAGGAGGAAAATGCCCTTCATAGTTCATGACTGCCATTGCATCTGTGACTTATGGGCCTTTTTATACTATAATAGTCACCCTTCATGGGTGAAATATTCTATATGGATGTTGGATTTCTGTTTTAATGGACACCTTCTGGAAATGTTCGTTTTTAAAAGAACAGACAGTAAAGGTTCCATTCCAAAGGCCAGATTGTTTTCTTACTGGAAATAAGAAAAGTAAGTCTCCAATTCAAAGAACTCATCCTGTTCTCATATCTACTTTTAATTCCAAAGTCACGAGGTGGACTTCGTAGGCTATGGGACTGAGCTTATCGGTTTTAGGAGAAAACATTGTTAACATGGGTCTTAATATGGATTTAACAAATAAATATTGGATTTGTAGTAGAGCTGGGGGGTGGAGCTGCTTTCAATGTCACTAAGCAATGCACATTGTGGTTCTGAGTACAAAATCAAGAAGGGGAAACGGCAATGCCAACCAGGGAAGTCATCTACTAGGAAACACTGCTGGTGGCCAGAATGTAGCACTAGAGGAGTAAGGAATTCCCTTCACTTACATTTCATCACTGGGAAGGGGAGGATGCCACCGCCAGCATGGTATATGAGTGCATGGTGGCTGAATAGAGGGTTGTCCAATTGTCCAAGCTGCTCTTGCCATCAACAAACTCACACCAGTTGCTAGCAGGAAGTTAAACTTGGTACATGATCAGTTATAAATCAGACCAATGTGAACATTTAACAAAGCTCCTTGACAACATGTCCCATTTTGCTGCTTGAGGAGAAACAGGAAGTGCTACCCTGCCCTACTGCCACCGCCGCCACCCTCCTTTCTTTTCACCTCCGGTGTTCTCTGCTGTCACTGCAGGCATGGTTCTCCCCTTCCCTGTTTCTCCCCACAACAACCATGCAAATGGAGGTTAGAGACAGGGAGCAGCCCAAGGTCACCTAGTCTCCCAGGTCCTGGTCCAACACTATGATGATTACACTACACTAGCTGCCTTCAAATGTATATATAAATGTGTATGAATTTTATAAGCCACATCCATACTCCTTTCTCATTGGGAACATGATGATAACTCAAAAGGTCACAAAGCCATAACAAGAGCTAATGGGATGATATCATAACTGGTGTGCATCGTTGGTCAACTCGTTATTCGTCCATGTATGCATGTAGGCAGAGTTGACATCTTAACCGCATCTTGACCTTTCGGTTGAAACATCTTTGGCAATCTAGGCAGCTGATATTTCTCATACTTTGCCATTCTTTATCGTTTCAACTGAATTTCATTTCAAAAACCCTCCCTCCATTTTGGACAATGCAAGAATTACAAAATACATACCCTTAAAATTCTAACAAAATACAAATCATCTCAAATTCAGCCATGTGCAGCAAGGGGCCTATGAAATTTTACTCTGTAAAAATAAAGATTTGGTATTGGAGAAAACAGGTTTTATAGAATTCTGAACAAATGGCTTCATCTCTTTTGCTCGCACACACTTTCCCTTGTTCACTCTAGGCTAGAGTGAATTGTGAACTACTTCATAAGATAATTATTTGATGATGAGTTAATTTCTCACCATACTTTCCTTCTTGAGAAGTCCATTGTAGGAGAAATATAATGTGTTAAAAGTATTGAATCTCACCTTTTAAAGAGATGGCATGTACATGATTATTCCATTAAGCTCTGCAGTTTTGACTGCATAGATGTAAGATGGGGAGGTAATCATAAGATAAAGGACAGGCAGAGCATTGGGTGAGTTTCATAGCAGTTTCAGCCAGCTATGTTGTAATTTTAACGCCGATTCTTGCTACATTAATGGTGCATTAAGTTTCTAATTAAGCTACACTGAAGTAACAGCTATCAGCTGTAATGGAGTTCTGCTCTTAAAAGAGGATTTTTTTGCTGCATATATATTCAGATTTCTACCTGGGAAAAGACTGCTTCTTTTATCATATATACTAATAGTGACCTCATTTCACTGAGCACAAGGCATTATATAGCCAAAATGACATAATCCGTGCAAAAGAGGGAGGTACTGGCAGGCTTGGGATAAGTACAAGTGTGTGTGTGTGTGTGTGTGTGTGTGTGTGTGTGTATTTGGAAAAAGAAAAAACCTCAAGGGAGGATTTCCACCACCTGCCACAAACCAGCCCAAGGAGGACTGAGCATGCTCAGAGCTTCCCAAAACACCAAACATGGAGCTTAAAATGTCCCATGCACTGTGGTTCCCAAGCAGGAAGCCTACACAAGGAATTTGGGCAGATGGGCCAGAGGAACAACACACTTGCCAATCTTGCGACATCAGAATGATATTGCGGGTGGAATTCTACATTGCACTAGGACAGCAGTTGCAGACCTCAAAACACACTGAGGTGGCTGTGGAAGGTACAATGTACAAAACTATTCTTGCCACTCCTCAGAGGAGGAAGAGACATGTGGTGGTGTAGCAGCATGTAGCAGTAACAAAGCTATTGCTATTCTAGGCTGCATCAACAGAAGTATAGTGTCTGGGTCAAAGGAAGACATAGTCCCATTCTATTCTGCCTTGGTCAGACCACACCTGGAATACTGTGCCCAGTTCTGGGCACCACAACTGAAGAAGGATATTTAAAAGCTGGAACATGTGCAGAAGAAGGCAATCAAGATGATCAAAGGTCTGGAAACCAAGCCATATGAGGAATGGTTGAGGGAGTTTAGCCTGGATAAGAGGACAATGAGAGAAGGCGTGATATTCATCTTCAAATATCTCAAGGGCTGTCACATGGAAGATGGAGCAAGCTTGTTTTCTCTTGCTCTGGAGGGTAGGACCCCAGCCAATGGCTTCAAGTTACATGAAAGGAGATTCCAACTAAACATCAGAAAGAACTTTATGATGGTAAGAGCCTTTCAGCAGTAGTACGGACTCCCTCAGTAGGTT
Organism: Podarcis tiliguerta; assembly: GCF_965153285.1. NCBI lineage: Eukaryota > Metazoa > Chordata > Lepidosauria > Squamata > Lacertidae > Podarcis > Podarcis tiliguerta. The sequence continues at coordinate 35,260,598 of NC_139537.1, forward strand.
GTGGGTGTTTTTAAGCAGAGGTTGGATGGCCATCCATCATGGATGCTTGAGTTGAGATTTCTATATAGAAAGGGGTTGGATTAGATGACCCTCAGGGCCCTTCCAGCTCTATGATTCTATGAAATGTTGGATCTGCACAAGCATATCAGCTTACTAGACAGAATGACCCAGCTCCCCCATGTGCTGTTCTGGGGATTTTCTCATACCCTCAAGACCCATTTTCACAAGACGCAGGGAGGAGGATAAATTCTCACTGTGCAAACAGAAGCCCCTGGGCAGAGCTTCCACTGACAGTGTTCATTAATGAATCTCGCCTATGTGGTTGACAAGTGAGCAGTCCCACCCATGTGTCAACTTTGACCCACAAGGCTGATCTTGATAAATATCTGGCCCGTGGAGACAACAAGTTTCCCTGCCCTAAGTTATAGCAATAATTTTAAACCATATTTCCTTTTTGTGTGGTTGATTTCTGCAGCAAGTAACTTCAACTCTGCATTCTGCATTAATAAATTCTGTAAGCTATAAGTGCCCTCTGTTCAACAGAGAGCTTATCTTGCATAGCCACATGATTGCCAGAGGTTCCGGTGGGAAAGAGCGATCAAAATAAAACAAACCTTTCAGCCTCAGCGTAAAAATCATGGCTGAGATTCATCCTTGATAGAACTGCTGCTGCGGCTTCAAGGGAACCCACTCTAGGGACGTCTGTGGAGCACTTCGAACATCTCTGTGTTTCATATACATGGTTATTCAGATGTTGAATCTTGACTGGCTTGAGGCAATGACTCCATTTATAAAAATAAACCGCAACATTTCTCACCCATTTAAGCAAAAACGTGGCAAATTGGATGGTGCCCTGTGTGTCACAGTGAAGCCTCTGAGGAAGCAAAGAAAGAGCTTGTCAAATCTGTGGATCCCCGTCTCCTTTAGAACTCATCTTCCCTTTTAAGGTTAGCTTTGAAGAACTGTAATGTTTCATAAAGAAATGGGTAGCATTAATAAGACGAGCTATTCCCTCAGATACGACTTTCTTCCTTTCCATTCTTGTACGGCTTTCTGATATTTGGCAAAGTATTTTAAGATGAAGGGATGCCATCTGCCCTTACAAATAACCCAAACATGTGGTGTGATGTACACCAGGATATGCTGAAGAATCTGAAGACAAATTCAGCAGGCTTTGGGGCAGAAATGTCATGCTGAAGTGGGTGTAGAGTGAAATGGGGAGCCTTGGGAAAGGATGTAGCTCAATGATAGAGCACGTGCTTTGCATGCAGAAGGTCCTGGGTTCAATTTCCAGCATTTCCAGATAGGACTGGGGAATATTCCTGCCTCAAAGGAAATCCACTATCAGGCACTTTTGACAATATTGAGCTAGGCGAACCCAATGATCTGAGTCAATATAAGGTAGAGCCTTATGCTCCTGTGTCTGCAATGGGAATCAACGCAACAGAATAAGAACCTAAATGTAGCCTGTAGCCTAATAGATTCAACATTATACAGTGGTACCTTGGTTTTCGAACAGAATGCATTCTGGGAGTCAGTTCGACTCCCAGAACCATTCGAAAACCAAAGTGTGGCTTCTAATTGGCTGCAGGAGTGTCCTGCAGCCAATCAGAAGCCACAGAAACCACGCTGGACGTTCAGCTTCCGAAAATCGTTTGAAAACCAGAACACTCACTTTTGGGTTTCGATCGTTCAGGAGCCGATTTGTTCAGGAGCCAAGGCGTTCAGCTTCCAAGGTACGACTGTATTTTACAAACTACTCTCAGGTCCTTTCTAGGGAAGGAGCTACTGTCTCATTCCTAAGACCCTGACATCCAGTTGTGCTGAGAGACAGAAAAGGGTAACTAGTCCAAAGATTGGTATGCGTGGACCACATCCCAGAAGGGCCTCACCACTGACCAATCAGAACAACCTCTGTGGCATCTCCTCCTTACTGCCACACACCTGCTCTCTCCCTTATGGCCCAGTCCACCAACACTATCAAGCACAGGAAGAGGGCAAATAAGCAAGCAGCGGTTTCCGCTGCTGCTGTGGTGGCGAGATGCAACCAATAGTGTCACTGCAATGGCAAAAAAGGAGGAAGAGGAGGAGCCACTACCAATGAACGGGCAGGTAGCAATGATGGTTGCTGCTTTTACTTAACCCCGCCTCCTCTTCTTCAGCTGCCCACAGTGTTTCTCAACTTGGGAGTCTGCCAGGGTCTGATGACAATAAGAAAGAGGAACAGCAGAATAGCACACATAGAAAACTGGTGTGCCAGGAAGAAAGGCTAAATTAAAGGAAGGGTGGGGAGCTTGTGGCCCTCCAGTTGTTGTTGGAGTGCCAACCCCTTACCATTGGCCATTGTGGGTGGTGCTGATGGAAGACATGTGACATTTACAGAGCCTAGCCTTTCATGCTACTTTTTTTGTACACAGAAGCTTATTTATTTGCTTTTCTAGGGAGAAGCAGTCCCAACTTGAACTCTGAAGTGCTCCAATCTAGAAATGGATTCCTCACAACGTATCCATTCGCTGTGATAACTAGGCCAAAGTATTTAGGTGTGCTGCTTACCCTGTCCCAAGGGCAGTAAGAGACACTTTAAAATATAGTGTTTAAGTCATATTTTGTTGGAATCTTCCTCTTGATTTCTCTCCTGGAATCATGTTTCTTGAGGCTGGCAAGTGCTCCGCAAGACAGTTCCTTCTTCTGCACCCAAGAGACACGGTACATTAACTAAAAATGGTATGCACTGGTGCTTAAAATTAAATGTCATTTTTACTTACAGACTCTAATGTGTGCTGGGCAGAAAAATCACACACCCGATAAGTGTGAAATAGATAAGAGAAAGGAAATGCAGGTGCCAGCTAAACATCCCTTCTAAGCTCTCTATGTTTTCTCTCTAATTCTCATGCTTCGGGCAGGCACCAGACACACAGTCTCTCTCTCTCTTGCTGAAGCATTTTACCTGCGGTTGCCTTAGCATTTACCTGAAATCAAAATTTGCAGAGAGCATTGGGGACACAACTGTTGATGCCTGTTTCCCAGTGTAAGAGCTTGAAGTCTCAGGTGGCCCTGAGGAACAATGGATAGTGTCTTAATTGGCTAGAGTAGGCCAAGTGATAGCAATGGGCTCTAGAAAACTTTCCCAAACAAATGTGCTTACTCACCTGAAACTTTTCTCCTGGTACAACCTACCTTTCTCCCTTCCCAACCTCATAGGAACTGAGTGTGTTGTCATCCCCTGCACCATTTAACTGCAACCACAAAGCTTCTGTTATCTTCCACAGCGATATACAAAGCACACTCATTTTATAGCAATCAAATCTGAGCATTATCAGTTTGGAGGGAGAGGACAGAAAATTAGAGGTGTTCAGGGGAACCCACTCACAATCTGTATGTTAGAGATTAGCAGGAAAGTGCCTGCTGACCATGACCATCGCAAGCTGATGCACTTCTCAGGCCACGTAGCCTGGTAGCCACACATTTGCATTAGTGAAAAAGGGGCCCTAGATGCACACTTGTCAGATTCTTCTCTCACTAACACTGAACGCAGGGCATGGTCACCAGTTGTTTCAGCATGCAAGGGGAGCTTTCATTGAAAGCATGAGGGGATATATCTGGACCCCCCTCCTTGTTATTAATTTAGTCTTCAGACCATCTCATTTAAAGTCCACCTAAAAATAAAATACCGGTACATTCTAAACCCCACATAAAAATACAAACAAGGGGCGTGACATCAGAGGATACATTGAAATGGTCCATTTGCTAACTGCAGCTGGAATGATAATTTGTCAAAACTGGAGAAATTCCACTCTACCTTTTATAGACTCTTTGTTTTCTAAGGCGTGGGAAATGCCCTATATGGTCCATCTGACAAATAATATAAGAAGGCAAATTGGGCGATGAAAAGTTTGTAGGGAAGTGAAGTTTGCTTATCATTTATTGGAATAATAAAGTGCAAGGTTTAAGTCACTTGTATTTATTACAAAGAGATATATAATGAATTGCTATAAAAATCGTATTATTATTATAATCACCATCATTTATTTACATGGCACCATCAATGTACATACTCCTGTACACAATTAAAATAAAAATTTCTACCCTGAAGGGCATACGATCTAAAACAACAATACACAAAAAACCAGTAGTTTAACATGCATAATTCACAATCCATTAATTAATGCTTGATTGTTATTGTAATTAATATTTATCATTACTGTCATCCTAATATTTCATGTCCTTTAGAAAGGGCTCCAGAGAATGTTCTCTATTATCAGAATCAATGTGCTATTCAAGAATATGGTGAGGCACATTTTGTAATATCGCTGTCCTCCAGATACATCACAGGTTTTGGACTGGTATGTCCACAAACATTGCTAGTTGAACTAATCATTCCATCCATTCGAAGCAGAGCCCAGTTTCCCATTAGAATAGGAAATTAAAGGTATTTTTTCCATTGATGCTGATATTTTACACTTACTAACCAATGTATAAGACTTGAAGAGGAAATGGCAGCTCTGCCAATTTGTGCTTCTACATCTGATACTCTTTGTTTAAAGATGTTTCTGGTTATATTTTCAAGTGAATTCAGTGCTTGCACTAAAAATTCATATTGCTGCAATGTTTGGAAATCTTTGAAATGAGAAACTGCCCAGAGCTAGCGGACCTTAGAGACCCTATTTTCACCCATTTGAATTAATCTGAGCCAGTAATTATGCATCCCTAGAATTTATTAGGCCAGATAGCCTCAACACAAAATTATGCTGTTCTAATTAAATAAGTACATTTTAATAAGCCCCAAGTCATATGCAAAATATAAGTTTAAACCTTTTCAGATGCAATATTTGGAAAGCCCCAAATTTTTGCACAAAAAATTAACACTAGTACCTTCTTTGCTCTAAAGGCATTGGGCATATTGATTCAGGGTACCTAAAAATCAGGCATCTAGTAAAGGTTTGCATGCAGACAAGTGAATATAGTTCTTTTTTCTTTATTTGTAGAGCCCAAGATCATGAAGCAGAATATATATCTATATCGTAACTCATGACCATGAGCGAGATGTTGCACTCATAGTGGATAGCTCAATGAATACGTTGACTCGGAAGGCAGTAGTAGCCACCAGCTCAGATGGCTTTAAAAGGGGATTAGACATATTTATATAGGATAATGCTATCAATGGCGAGGCTCTGCTTCAGTTGTGAGAGCTACAGAGCACTAAATGGCCTCAGTCCAGTATACCTGAAGGAGTGTCTCCACCCCCATCGTTCTGCCTGGACACTGAACTCCAGCTCCAAGGGCCTTCGAGCAGTTCCCTCACTGCGAGAAGTGAGGTTACAGGGAACCAGGCAGAGGGCCTTCTTGGCAGTGGCGCCTGCCCTACCATCAGATGTCAAGGAAATAACCAACTATCTGACTATCAGACTTTTAGAAGACATCTGAAGGCAGCCCTGTATAGAGAAGTTTTAATGTCTGATGTCTTACTGCATTTTAATTTGTTGGAAGCTGCCCAGGATAGCTGGGGAAACCCAGCCAGATGGGTGTATAAATTATAAAATAATAATAATAATAATAATAATAATAATAATAATAATAATTACTACTACTACTACTACACTTAACTCCTATATGTGGGTTTCCTTTGGGCATCTGGTTGGCCACAGTGAGAGTAAGATGCTGGACTCGATGGGCCACTGACCTGATCTATTCTTATGTTCTTACCTAACCTGATCTCTCTTTAGAGTCTATGCACCATTTATGCAATGTTTTCCCCTTACGATAGATTACTGCTTTGCATAAATGCCCACTCTATTTCCAAGTTTAGTGATAGCCATGCCACCAATGTAATATCTGAAGTGAGCCTTAACTGCAATATCAGTATAATATAATTTGCCACTCTAGGGTTAGGATTGTATCTCTCCCCCACCTCACACTTTTCATCATCAATCCATGTTTCTCACTTATTTAAATCTCATTAACATCAATTTTCAACAATTTAAACTATCACTAGCCAATCAGGTTGATTGTAGAGTGCTACTCATTTTGAAAGGATCTCAAAAACATTAACAGATTGAAGTAGGCAGAGTATCAAATAAGGTACTCTCTTCTTTTTTTACTCAGTTAGAAAATAATGGAAAATAAGGAAATAATGTGAATATTACACACACACACACACACACACGTACGTGTATATGTATATATATTTCTTGGATAGCAATAGTACATATAAAGTATCTGTCATAGAAAATCATGACATTACTGTTATAGGCAATATGGTGTTGGGGTAAAAGTAGGAGGAGAAAGGAAAGGGAAAATGAAGGGAGATGGTAAAATTTCATTCTTTTACATAGTAAATGAGCAAAGCTTTTATGTCAGCATGACATAAACAGTTGGTGTCTTTTGAAATTAAAGTCTGAGCTAATTTGACATTGGCAGTGGTGATGATTATGATGATACCAATGGCTTCTGCGGAAATGATTGGTTTGGTTATCATATTGCATCTATGACACAGAACAAGCTTTCTGACGGATGCCCTGCTTTAGACTATTACTAAGTTTAGAATATTTTTCATAAGGTTCTGTTTAATAGGGTGCCACAAGTACAAAGCACCAAGCTGCCGAAAATGAGGGATTGAGACCTATGCAATTACCATCAGAGGCCATAATCTATAAAACAACATCTGAGAAATAATGTTATAACATTTCAGAATTATTTCATACATGGTTCCATGCTGTAATAAAAAACTCGTTTGGAAACAGAGCTGTGCCATTTAGATGTAAGTAGCTCGTTATTTGTTCATTTCTCTGTTTTTATTTGTGTGTGTGTGTGTGTGTGTGTTTAACTGAGAACACATACATGCTTTGTTCAACAAGAAGAGACGTCGTCTGCTCTGCAGTTGCTGCCATTATGGAATGCACTGAATTGCACCAGTAATTCTGCACTGTGTCATGATGAAGGGAAGAACTAAATGGCTGGGTTTGAAGAAGTCTAGCAGTACCTATTGAAAGCTTGAGTGACAATGAGTTTTGAAACCAAATATGGAATGCACTACTCTTCATCTAAAATGGATTCTGGTGCAATTCACCATAATGCTTTTAAAACAGCAACAAAAAACTTCCTGGTCACTTCCAGCTGTGAACAACTGAGAGGAAATGGCAGCATCCAAAATAATTGATCCCTGCTCCAAAGCAGGTGTGGAGCTTTCCTAGAGACAGGATGGATGTTGGATTCCTTGCAGCAGCTTTTGGATTATAGTTGATTTCTAGAGAAGGGCTGTTTTGAGCCAGAGCCCAGTTCAGGTGGGATACAAGGATGCCTGGTGTAACAGAAGAGCCAATTCTGAGTCTAACTCCTCTGCCCCTATAAGTGTATAAGCTCTTTGCCTATATATTATCTACATTATTGTAGAGGGAACAACAAGGCACATCCATAGTTTCACAACCCAGCCCCAATACCCAAGGAAGCTTCTGGCAGTGGCAATAGGAAAGACAGAAACCTCCTCAAGGAAAGGCCCAAAGCAACAACTTCCTGGACCCTCAAAGAACATTGTGACAGAAAGAGCACCATGGTTGATGGGGTCTAAGGCTGCTGGGATGTCATGGACAACCAATAGAACTGCACTCCCCGCCTCTCTCCCAAAAGAGGAACAAGAACAATGTTTGCCAATGCTACTGAATTGATGCACGATCTTAAAATAAAAACCAGTTTTCTATTTTCTTAGAATTATGAAGCTAATGAAGAAAACAACAACACATTGAGAACACCCCTCCCCCCTTTTTTGTAATTTGTCCTGAATGCCTCCCTAAAATTTCATTTAAAGCCAAATTAGAAATAGCTAGTGTGTTGCGTCTAATTTAATTCTTGATTCACTTTTAGATTGCTTGGCAAACAGATTTATGCATATTAATTACTTTTCTAATGAGAAATATTTGGAAGTTGCATCTGTTGTAGCAGCAGAGCTCAGTTTAAAAAACAAAAAACAAATAAAGGGAGTTGTTTTTTGGTTTTTGTTGCAAAGTGAATATACAACATTAGCAGCTATTAGTTCAGCCAGCTTACACTCAAGCTGCATTCAGATGTGAGGTTTATTGCTTTAGTTTTACGGGTTATAATGCTAGTGCTTCTGCCCTAATTTCTAACATTCGTTTTACAAAGCAGTACCTGTTGCATTATGGAACTGTGGCTTTTTGATCAATATTCCGCCATGCTGTGCTAAATTGTAAATGGCAGGAAAGAACGGTATGCTAAAGTACCGCCTCAAATTTCATCACACAAAGTTGCAACAAAAACATCTCATGATTTACCAAGATAAGGGGGTTGCAAACTGTCCCCTCCCCCCCCCCAGAAACATGGAAATGAGCACTATATTTTCACTAAATTCCACTGTGCTTTTATGCTGTGTGAGAGACCCCATAAAACATGGGAATTATCAGGTAATGAAAAGGCAGGAAAATAAAGTGCTGTCTGAATGCAGCCTTAGATGAAGGAATGCTTCCATATTATCAGGGAACAGGGGCCCAAGGGCCACATTCCTTCTAGGCACACATTCCTTCTAGGCAAAGTCCCAGGGGCCACTTGCCTTTGGTGGGCAGGACTAGAAGCAAAAGTGGGTGGAGCAACATATGCTAATCTACTCCCACATTTCTGTCTATCCAGGAATGCAAGAAGCATTATAGGATATCAAGGGCACATTCTAATCAGGCAGGAACACTCACAGAGGGTAGAAAGTAGGGCTGGTAAAAAGTGTAAAAAGGGGTGTGGCTAGAAGAAGGGCGTGACCTGAGAAGAAAGAGAGCTCTGAGTTCAGCACCAAGCCTGAGCTCCCCCATCCCTGCTGTATGATAGGGATGCATACAGTGGTACCTCAGGTTAAGAACTTAATTTGTACTGGAAGTCTGTTCTTAACCTGAAACTGTTCTTAACCTGAAGCACCACTTTAGCTAATGGGGCCTCCTGCTGCGGCTGCACCGCCGCTGCGCGATTTCTGTTCTCATTCTGAAGCAAAGTTCTTAATCCAAGGTAATATTTGTGGGTTAGTGGAGTCTGTAACCTGAAGCGTATGTAACCTGAGGTACCACTGTATTTTTGTATTTTAGGCATATCTGTTGTGCTGGGTGTTAGCTTAATAAAATATTCCATCTTAACATTTCTCATTCCAGCCACTGAGCCTCCACGGAATGTCACAAGTATAAACTTGGGGGAAGGGTCCATTGGACAGAAATGGTTAATTACTGAATTAACAAGAACAGAGTTAATATGGGCCCTTATGTCATATTCCCAGCATCCAGATCCCTTCCCGCTACATTTACAGATTTGAAAAAGTTCCCACCCCATGAGGATTTTCTGATGGTACATTCCATTGGATTTCCTTTGCACATAGTCTTTGGTCTCTTTAGTTCATTTGCATCATCTCCTAACCAATTGCCTTCCCCTTGCTGAGCCAAGTTTGGGAGGGAGAAATGAGGAGTGGTGCCATTTTAGATTTTATGCAATGAGCAAGATACTTCCTCGCTGATTTAAAAAGCCTGGTTTGGGTAGGGGAAGAGGGGTGTTGGGCCAAGAGAATTGTCTGCCTTCTCCCTGCTTCACTGTCGCAGCCTCTATACACTAAATCAGGATGCAGCCTGACTTTTACAGAAACAACAGCACTGCTGATGTGTAACCCATTGGGGCCAATTCCTCTCTGTGCTCTCCACACATAAAGAGCCTCCACCATAAATTGGCCAAGTTGGCACTTTTGTGCACCCCCAGAGGAAATAAAAAGTGATGCCTTAGAAGTGCAGAGTGACCAAACCACTGAAACCTGACATTGCTATGCAATATCACTGGCAAGACGTTTTATATAGCTCAACAGACTAGACCTCCTGCCGCAGGATACATTAGAGAGGAATACAACCAAACTAGTTGTCACCATAGTGTTTATCTTTGGAGACAATACATTTTGGGCATGATAGCTAGCTATTGGAATGTTCTGACACATCAAAATCCTCTGAAGGTCATTTCAAGAATGATTTTATCATTTTGCAAATTTACCAGATTAGTACTTCTGGAACAGAAACACAGCTCCCCTTCAAAACCCACACTTCTCTGAATTTTGCAACCCAGTTCTCCAACCAAATAATGCATACAGAAATGTGTGTGTTCATAAAAAGCGGACACATGCATACATATATCCATGAAAATAATGTACAAAGTTACCTTCTAGGGTAAAATTACTTGAATCAATCCTGTGTTAGTTTCTGTTTCTCACTGTGCAGCTGCTTGCAGTCACAGGACTGTGTTTACATTCCAGGGATCCAGGCTATTGGAGTCTCACAGGAAAGGGAGATGGGATGTGACGTTACTTGTTTCCTGTTTCCTTTGTTTCTTTGCTCTCTTTGTTCAGTTGCTCTCTGCTCTCATAGAGAGAAGATGTATATTTCTTTGCTCTCTGCATAGCTTAGTAATAAAGCATGGCATGTAGCTCATACCTATCTGATTCTTCCGCTGTGTTGTTTTGATGCTCTTCTGGGAGGGCTCGGAGGAAGATGGGCCTTATCAGCTCGGACGAACGGAGCTGACAACATCCTGCACCAGGCAGAATTGCATGCAAAATAAATATTGTTGCATCCCAATTTCCATGTGGTTCAGGATTCCCAGGGCTCCAGGCACTTATCCAAGTTTTATGTTTCATTTGGAAACGAGGCACAGCAGAGACTTTATGCTATATAGGGTTTATTTATCTTTATGCTATAGGGTTTATTTACACATATATACAACCTGAGCCTATGACAGAGAGGTTCACAGTATTAAAACTGCAAGAAGATCTTGCTTCTCCCAGCAGCATTCAGGCATGGCTCTCCCTCCACCTTGCTACTTTGCTTCCAGCTACATCACTGTCACTGCCTGCTCTCAACTCTGGCTTTAGCTGGGGGGAGGGGGTGTCCCACTCATTTGCCATCTCGTAGAGAGCCTCTTAATTTCCCATAATCTCACCAGCAAGATAGCTTGGTTATTTCCATGAATTAGAAGGCTTGATTAGATTTTAATACCTGCCGGATCCAAGGATTAAAGGTCTTGATTAGATTTTGACACTTGCTGGATGCAAAGATTAGCGTCGTTAGGCATACAGTTTAACGCCCACACCCAAAATGCGTAACAATGTTTTAGAATATTTTTATACAAAAATACATTTAAAATTTCCTGATTTGTTTTTGGGTTTTTTTTTACAAAATTTCACAAGTCTGTGCAGCAATGGAAATGGGGCAAATTAAAGTTAAGAACAGGAAAATAAGAAACTGTGAAAGAATTCAAAATTGACAGATTTGTCCATCCATAACCATCGCTCAGGATAACCCTGCATCTAATGACATGGATTCTAGCACACTAAAACATATACCATAATAAATTTGTTAGTCTTTAAAGTGTCACAAGGTTCTTTCTTGGTTTTTCTACAGTGCTACTAACAGGGCTAGCCCTTTCAATCATTCTGAAAGTGATGTCTGGTGAGGGCTCCACCTCATATTTGTTTGTGCTTTTTGACCTTTCGTTAGTAGAAAATCTTGCATCAAGTGTTTCACCTGTACGTTGGATCAGTTCAGTTATTCATGACTCTTACCTTCTGAGAAATTCATAAGCAAAAAGGCTTAGATGAATATTTATTGTTTACTTCTGCTTCATTATCTCAGTGCATTTATCCACAATGGCATTTTGAGGGCATGATGCACATTTTGTATTAACAACATAATTTAACATTAGCCAAGATAATGCTAAGCGATGTTTCCTAATGACTGAAATTATACTTCAGGGGCTAACCCATGTATATAAAAAAAAATCCACCGGAAAAAACCCCATACACCCTTTGAATAGGAATTTTCAGCTTACCATTAACACTGCTGGTATATCCGATAATGGAAGAAAAGAAAATATATTTCATATGATTGTGGCTTCCCTTGACCTGTTCAACATCCATTGTATGATCACAAGCACCTCTTTTACCATAAACCATATTTATTGCTGCGGATTCAGTTGACAACCTTCTACATTCTGAAATGCTGTTTCAGTGAAATCATGTGAACGTCTACTCAGACCTACATCCTGTTGAGTTCAGTGGGGCTGACCCCCAAGAAAGTAGGCGTTAGAGTATAGCCTCAGGCTTACTGGTACTTGACATTTACAAGATTATACTGTAGGTATATATCCTGGCAGGTATCAAAGAAGAAGAGCCAGGGATGCATTCAAATCAGAATTATGCTACAAATATGGGGAATAATGCATTGCCTAGTTGTGTCCAGCAGGAAACTTCAAGAAACTTAGATTAAAAGCCCAGCAGGTTTATTTGGAAGTCAATAATGCTGAAATGTGAAGGACTTTGTACTTGTTCTAAAGACTGTGGCATTAATACTGAAGAGTTTTTCAAAGGGAAAGTGGAATATGTAATGTTTCACTGAAATAAGTATCATCAACATGCATATGCTCAAATCACCTCCCTCTCACAATTTATCTTTTAAGCCATGCTACTTGGGAAAGGAAATAAATGAATATAGCACACCCAGCACTGGGAAGGATATATGAATGAGAAAAGAACAGACACCGAATGTTAAAAGGCCCTGTAAGCTTACCTTAGGTCCAATTCATACAAACAAGCCATGTGGAAAGCACTTCATGCCATGTGTATCTGCCAATTTCATAGTGTCACTGACCTAGAGTATCTCAAGTATTACGAGTCTTCTGAAAAGTTTTTAAAGCTTACATGGGAAACATTGGTAAACTTAACTGAGGGGCACTGGTGACCAAGATGGGGAAGTTTCCTGGAAACTGAATTCTATGAGGAACAGCTGAAAGATCCAGGCATGTTTGCTCTGGAAAACAGAATATTTAAAAGGAGATGTGATGGCACTTTCGTATCTGAAGAGCTGCTATGCTGAAGAGGAGCAGACAGATTCTCTGCTGTTCCAAAGGACAGAACTGCAAACAATGAGTGAAAAGTGTAGGGAATCCAATTTTTGGCAAAAGGGTAAGGCAGCAGTGGTGAACTGGGAGCCAAATGCAGCCCTCCAGGCCTCTCTATATGGGCCTTGTAATTTGCCCCAGTCACACCCCTTCTCCACAGGCCACATCCCTCACCAGCCCAGTTTTGAACCTTACCCTACTTTGCAAATATTCAGGAGCAAATGGCAGGGATGGTTGCAGATGCCAACTGGCCTCCCGGCACTAATATCACCATGGCTTACTGGGAGGAGTCAGGCAGGTGGGAAGGTCAGTGGTGTGCAGACACACTGCTGGGGCCAAGGGTGGGAACAGATGGCAGGGAGGAATGGCAGGGCTTACGTGGCCTCCTTAAGACCACTGTCACTGCATCCTGTCAAGAGGAGAAGGCATGTGCAGATACACTGGCAGAACTAAAGGCAGGAGCACAGTGAGGGGGGTGCTTATGTGGCCTCTCTACACCTGCATTGCTGCAGCATTCTGGGAGGGGGAGAGATGAGGTTGTGCTCCCACCCATGGGTATGCTCAGCCATGGCCCGCCAACCACACTGGCCCTTTCTCTTCCAATAATCACCGCCACCCTTTCCTGCCAACTGCTCCTGTCCTCATTGTGAGTTTTTGCCCAGCAGAAATGTGTTCTTGAGCTTTGATAACATCTCTTGCTCACTTGGAGGATAGAGAGGAGTGTATGAATGTGCATAGGGAAATTTGCAGCCATTGTTCCACCCACTTTTGTCTCTGGCATGTGGCCCCTGTTAGGTTGTCCAGAAAGGAATGTGGCCCTCAGTCTTGAAAAAAGTTCTCCATCTCTGTATTAGGAGAACCTTCCTAAAGGTGTGAGCTGCTCAATAGTGGAAAAGGCTGCCTCAGGAGATTTAAAAGCATTTACAGTGGCACCTTGGTTCTAAAACTTAATCCATTCCAGGAGTCCATTCAGCGCTGAAAGTGTTCGAAAACCAAGGCACGGCTTCTGATTGGTTGCAGCAGCTTCCAGCACTCAAGTGGAACTGGAACACTTAGTTCCGGGTTTTCGGCGTTTGGGAGCCTATTTGTTCGACAACTAAGCCATTCGAGAACCAAGGTACCACTGTATAGAGTTGCTTCTGCCAGGTATACTGTAAATGTCTCTGCATTGCAGATCCTGAATTGAGAAGTGACTTGGCCTAGATGACTTCCAGGGCCATTGCAAGCATACGGTCTTTATTTTGTTTAAAGAAAAAGAATAGGGAAGCTGTAAGATCAATTTCTGAAAATTAACACAGTGAAACATATGCTACAGGAAGACAAAATATCCTAACACAGACTTTCATTTATGCATTTGGTTCTCACCTCAGGAAGAAAGCTTGATGATTTTCTGGAACATTTAAAAGACTAGGAGCCACCTATAAAATGTAAAACCAGCAAAGTGAGGAATGCATTGTGTGATTTATGTGTTTTATGACACCATTTCCAAAACACAGGAGACAAATCTATTTTCAAGAATGTCCTAGCCAGAAGTGAGCCAGTTGATGTAGAAAAATGGATCAGATTATCAAGAGGCAAGGAAAACATGGTTTTATGAAATTATATAAACCTTTTAAAGATCTACTTAAAAACAGCTTTTAAAAATAAACAAAACAAAAAGAAGAATCATAAGTGAGTGAAGAAAAACTTATCAAATTGCAGATCAGACATTAGCCACAGGACAGGTATTAAACTGGATCATAGCAAAAGAAAAGAGAGCCAAAAGCCGGAAAGTCATTGGGTAATCAGGGCAACTGAAGTGGGAGGAGGGAAGTTGGAGACACATCTCCATGTTGAAAGCCACCTGATAAATGCTTTGCATGACATGTTCCTTCACGCAATACATAATTAAGTTATGGAGTACATTGATATGGTAATGGCCATTTGCTTGGATAGATTTTTTTAAATGATTATACATATTCATAAATATGTTTATCAATGGCTATTAGCCACAGTCTCCATATTTAAAAGGCCATATATCTCTGATTACCTGTTGCTGCAGAACAATCAAATGGGATGGTTATTTCCTTCCTGCACTTCGTGTGAATTTGCCAAGGGGTAAGCTCAGAGCTGGACTGAGCTCAGAGGAGTTGGAGCAATCAGGAGTGTGACACAGGGGAACTCCATTATGAATACCTGTGAGCTTCATTCCCCCAACATATCAAGGTAATAATATTTCAAGTGGTGCCTCTCTTAGTATGTAGAGTTCTGGAGGTGGTCTGCAGCTCCTGTCACTTTTCAATATTGATAGCAGGGGAATGGCACATGCAAAACCAAGAAGTATAGAATGACCAGGGTGAGAATAATGGGTTTCTATAGTTCTAGGCCTGCTGTCTTTGTCCATGGAGTTTTCTTGGCAGGGATACTGGAGTGGCTTGCTGGTTCCTGCTCCAGGTGGATCATGTTTGGTCAAAACTCTCCACTATGACCTCTCCATCTTGGGTGGCCCTGCACGGCATAGCTCATAGCTTCAAGCCCCTTCACCACGGCAAGGCAGTGATCCATGAAGGGGGCAGTGATCCACGAAGGGCATCTTAAAAAGCAGAGACATCACCTTGCCAACAAAGGTCCGTATAGTTAAAGCTATGGTTTTCCCAGTAGTGATGTATGGAAGTGAGAGCTGGACCATAAAGAAGGCTGATCGCCGAAGAATTGATGCTTTTGAATTATGGTGCTGGAGGAGACTCTTGAGAGTCCCATGGACTGCAAGAAGATTAAACCTATCCATTCGGAAGGAAATCAGCCCTGAGTGCTCACTGGAAGGATCCTGAAGCTGAGGCTCCAATACTTTGGCCACCTGATGAGAAGACTCCCTGGAAAAGACCCTGATGTTGGGAAAGATGGAGGGCACAAGGAGAAGGGGACGACAGAGGACAAGATGGTTGGACAGTGTTCTTGAAGCTACCAGCATGACTTTGACCAAACTGCGGGAGGCAGTGGAAGACAGGAGTGCCTGGCGTGCTCTGGTCCATGGGGTCACAAAGAGTCGGACACGACTAAACGACTAAACAACAACAACATAGTTCTAGGCCAGCCTAACTTGTTACCTACATTTTAACTTCATCATAAAGCTAGTTTTACAAACTGTATAAAATTAGTAGGCCATAAAAAGTGAAACACATCTTGCAGGTGTGGCAGCATTGTGAAATTCTAGACTGTTTCGATTAAAATGGGAAAATCACTGAGCTGACAATCTTTGTTCCACCACTACCACTATGCTGAAATTAATTCGATGTGTTGTTTCCAGCAGCTCATCTCATTGACCTAAAATTGGCCATTATGTGTGAAGATAAGGAAAACCATCTGGGGGTCAGTTCAGTGCTCTATTTCAAAAGATGTTCTATCTTACTCTCTAATAGTAGCCATCATTTCTCAGTCTTTTGTCTAATTTTGTGTAGTGTAGGAGTCAGATGCTGGAAGTATGTCAAGCTATGACAGCCTTTGCCATACCCTCCAGAGATATTTGTGCTGAAGGGTACCAGCTTGATTAAGACTGAGCTACAGATTCTACTAATAGTCATTCTGGACTACAGGGGAGAAATGTGCTAAAACCAATATTAAGCTTAGAAAGTGATGTGGCATAAAATTGAATTTACCATTGTGAAGAACTTCTGCGATTGATTGATTGATTGATTGATTGATTGATTGATTCATATTTTAATTTTTTTACTGGTAAATATCTGAACTCAAGTAGAATGAAGTTGAATTTGGACTTAAGAAGGAGAACTTTTCAACTACCTTAACAACCAGAAATTCTACCCAGAAATCCCCCAAATCTCTTTCCTCTGTTAGTTCATCTAGTTTATACATTACCTAGCAGTAGTTGGTGGAGTGGGTGGCTATTTCTTCTGCTTTCTCCACTTCTTTTGTATCATAGGAAGTGGGACTTGTAGATCGAACCACCAGAGAACCCCTTAAATCCCATTTCCAACATTACAATGGAATTGAAGAAAACCGTATGGGTCATTCATCCTACCTCTTTCTCTGCTTGCTGGTAATTCTATGTTAGCTGGATGTAATAATACAGAATAATGAGTGGTTGGTGGGTGTCTTCATTCAAATAGAGGGCTAAGCTACAGTACATGAACTGACAAGGGGCCAATGGGATCCTATAAAGCTGATGTCCTCCCTGTGCCATTACAAAGATAGATGGGCTTTGAATAAGAGGACAGCACAGTTCATAACAATATGTAACACATAAATTGCAATGTGCCCTTGAGGAGAGTGCTCTATTTTATATTCCGATAATGAAGAGAAGAACGATCATTTTAATCTTTTGTTTATGCCTCTGATTTCACTCTGATGTATTATGTAGAAGAGCATGACACTGCCAAAGAACAAAATCGCTAATACACAGCATTCCTGTGACTGATTGATGGTGCTCTTTGTGAATTTTACTGAATTGCAAGGGCTGTTAGTTAACATTCCACAAATCGCAACACTGCTTATAAAGGCTACCCAACTGCAACAGTGACAGCAATAATAGGACATCTTCTCAAAGAAAACAGCATTTTTAATGGGTTTGCACATTTACATCTAATGTCTGGAGCCTGTTTCAACCAATGAGCAATTGTTTTCTTTAAAAAACATTCAGTATGTGTGGCTGGTGAGTTTGGAAAGTAATATTTAAAGAATGCCAAGTAATGTTTGTTCTCTAAGGACAAATGAATCCATATTCACTAGTTCACATGACTGGATTTTTTATGCTGTACTCTTGTAAAGTAGAATGAGGATTCTTGAGGCAGGAATGAAAAACAACAGTTGTAGCGGCAAACCCCAACCATTTCCCCGCCTCATGTATTCCATGTTGGGATATATTTTTCTTCTTTATGCCTAAGACTCTATTACTATTACATGGGTTAATAACTCAAAAGGGTTCACTATATTGAATGAATAAATCAATAGAGAAATCCTTTTGTTGTTTTACTGAATATCTAATTTGTTAAATCCTCCTTTTCCACTCCAAACCCAAATTGCTTTAATTAAGAGCATTCAGGCTGCTAATATTCTTCTTCAATGTGATTAGTTTTCTATAACTGAATAGATCAAATGAGGCTATGGAAACAAATTTAAGGACCACAGAAGCTGAAAAACGGGCACTTCAGAATCTCCCTCCCAAGGGAAGAGGGAAGCTGTCAGTTTCAGTTGCTCTATGTTTTCCAATTTTAAGTTCAGTTCTCCATATTTCAGTTCGTGATTTAAAGAAAATTCCCATGAACATTTATCCAGGTTTTTAATGATTGATGTGTTAATGTACTTTTAATCTTTTGTTGGAAGCCGCCCAGAGTGTCTGGGGAAATCCAGCCAGATGGGCGGGGTATAAATAGACATTACCTTGCTGGGGAACTGCATTGCAAAATTCGGAGAAGTGTGAATTTTGAAGGGGTGGCTGCATTTCAGTCCACATCTTGTTTTGGAAAGTATAAATTATGGAGGTTGGCCTTTAAATGCGAACTGGATCAATTTTCTCCCCCATCCTTAATCCTCCACCTCTGAAGCTGTAGTGGACCTACCACTTAATACCACCAATTAATAATGTCGCAGATCCACTTCCACTAACTGCCCCCAATTAAATATAATGCACCCACCTCACGGTACACCAATTACACAAATTTCTACAATTTACCACAGATTATCTAGTGTGGGACTTGTGTGAGGGAAAACGTAATGATTTAGAGTCTCAGGCAGGAGTCGATCAAACAAGAAAAGAAGTTTAAACAAAAAGAAGTTTATGAAAGAAAGTGGGTCAAGAACAAAGTGGGTTCTTTCATGTAGAAGTTGACTTATTTACTTTAACGAACTATAAGACATCTCAGGCTTAAACACAATACTATAGGCACAACTCTTAAACTTCAATTACTAAAAATCAGATATTACACTTCAGGTGGTAAATATTCAGGTTTATAGAATAGTTGGTAAAATGCTCAACTCAGTTTCTGTTGTGTAGATATTACAATTAAATATTTTCAACACCATACCACTTCCTTCACAGCTTAATACTTAGGTTCATGAGCAAGGGGCACTTCTCCTTAGTTACCCACTCTCTTAACAATCCCACACCTGAGGTTTTCTAAATGGTATAACAGACCCAAAGGGGATCACCTCACCCCTTGTTATTGGTTTGGAAGTCTTCAGTACCTAGAAGAACTCTCCCCTCCTGGCTATACTGAGACCCAGGTAGCCTGTGCCAGCCCCGGTAGCTGCCAGGCCTTGCGTGGCTTTCCCGGGGGCACATTAGGCCCCCTTACTGGTGGTTGCTTGGTGGTTGCCTGGCCATGCATGACCTTCCCAGGGCCACTCAGCCTTCCATCCAAAACATGATTGCACTAATTTCATAGCTGATAGTAATTACCAGAAGCTTAAAATTCTGGGAACATACATACTTTTTATAAAGACAAAAATAATTTAATATGAATAAAGTTAGCACAAACTTCATCAAAATATGCATCTTTGAAGGTGACTCAAAAAACAAGGCCCACTTCATGCATTATGAGTTACAACCACAGAAATTACTACCACAATTCACTCCTGTGTCTCAAAACATTGATGGTAAATGTGATTCACATCAGTGCTGGCAACACAAAGTTAGATCTGTCTTTAGACACAAGAAGCGCTTGTGGGGTGTATCCATCATTTTAAAAATCATGATTCATAGGCAAGGCCCAAGTTTTCATGAGTGTTCAGCATTGCACCTTTCTGACGGTCCTTTCTAAATCATTTGCACAATTTTTTCAGCTGGGTTTATACACAGGACATCCAAAAATCACTTCAATGTGCTAAATCCTTTACTAGCTAAAAGAGCTTCCTCATGCTTCCTGGCCAGATTAAAAATTAGAACCTAATTCCAGAGCTATCTGGAACACTCTTATATCTTTTGTTTTCCTTTATACCCATTCCAGTTCTCTGTGAATGAGGGAAAGAGATGGTCTGGCTACAGAAGTCTAAAGAGCATCCATACTCCCCCACCTTTCCACTATTTGGGGGCAGGCAGTGGTGTGTTTAGTAGCTCGGTATAATCTGCTACTAACATAATGTTGGTCTGTTCCCAAAGGGCTCTTTCTCATTCATTCATTCATTCATTCGTTCATTCATTCCTGTTGCATCCCACTTCCCCTGTATGGAGCTCAAGGCATCTTACATGGTTTTCCCTGCTCTTCACTTTTAACCTCATACTGACCCTGTGAGGTAGGTTAGGCTATGGCCACATCCCTGCTATATATTTAAAGCCCTATTATAACACTTTAACAGTCATAGTTTTTCCCAAACAATCCTGGGAGCTGTAGTTTGTTAAGGGTGCTGAGCAGTGCCATTTTTCTAGAAAAAGGGGTGCTGGAACTCACCATGAGTGCCTCCCTTGTTCTCTTATCATGGCAATGGCCCCCACCTGAGAGGTGCCAGAACTGCATTCTGATTGATGAGTTCCAGCTGAAAAAAAGCCCTGGTGCTGAAACTTCTAAGAGACCCCTAGTACCCTAGTATGGAAGTAAGAGCTGGACCATAAAGAAGGCTGATCGCCGAAGAATTGATGCTTTTGAATTATTGGTTCTGAAGGAGACTCTTGAGAGTCCCATGAACTGCAAGAAGATCAAACCAATCCATTCTGAAGGAAATCAGCCCTGAGTGCTCGCTGGAAGGATAGATCCTGAAGCTGGGGCTCCAGAGAACAAGGTGGTTGGACAGTGTTCTCGAATCTACCAGCATGAGTTTGACCAAACTGCGGGAGGCAGTGAAAGACAGGAGTGCCTGGCATGCTCTGGTCCATGGGGTCACGAAGAGTCAGACATGACTAAACGACTAAACAACAAGTACCCTCAGAGAGCTACAATTCCCAGAGTAGTTTAGTTCCCTTTTCCCAGGGAACTCTGGGAATTGTAACACTGCGGAAGGAAAAAAAGGGGGGCTCCTAACAACTGAGGTGCTCATGTTGCTTTCCTGTTCTTTCTACTTCTTTTGCATAAACCGAAGCAAGGAACTGACAGCCAGAGTGTTTGTGTCACTCTCCACCCTCATTAATGTGCTGCCATTGTGATTGTAATAGCGGAGACCTTCCGTAAGGAAAGTATTCTTTTTTCCAGCTGTTAGCATCGTTTGCCATCTTGTGCTCTTGCTTCCGCCCACCTTTATACGGACCTGAAATGAGAAGTTCCCAAATATATTTTGCATGTTAAAGGATATCTGCTACTCCCCACCCCAAGCCAAAAAACAAAACAAAACCCTGGGCTCGGATACTTTCTGCTTTGTACTTTTGCACCCAATTATATCCAAATCTAATAATGTTCCCTTCATTTTCATACACGTTTTACTATTAACATGCAGAAGTGTAGCATGCCCAGATCTGTCCTGAGAAGTGGTACTATAATATAGTTCATAATTCAAATATGACAAAATACACTGCCCATGAAGCAAGGTAAAGTAATAATTACACAGAAGTGCTGGGCAAACGGTAATGTCTGATTAAAAGCCTGTTTTATTGGAGGATCTACTACTATGGTAACAGACAAAGGCGTAATTTATTCTGACTAATCAGGATTGATGTTAATTAAAGAAGAGTTCAAGATAATGACTTCTCATTACTATGTGATAGATAGAAATAGATTGCTCTACCTCTAGGTAAAATAAGCAATTAGATAACTTCTGTTTCTTAAGGACTTTTTTTTTTTTTAAGAAGCCTGATCTCATCCTGTCATTGTCTTTTTTGTCAAGATAGTAATATTTGCATGTCTCTTTCTATCAGCACTCACCACAATCAATAACATTTTTTTAAAGGACACTTTTCTAGGCCACTATTTGGGGCAGGGGATGAGAGAAAGCAATATCCTATGAGTGTGTGTGTGTGATTTAAGGTGGAAAATATAAAGTAAATTAGCAGAGGGAGAGATGCGACTGCAGCAGGGCCTCTCCATCTGCTCTGCTGAGAGACAGGCCCTGTCAGGGTCTTCTTCCCCCTTGACTGCTACAGAGCGGCAGCCATGTCATGCGCATTTTACAACAGAGAGCAAGAGGCAGGGGGACATTTCTTTAGCTCTTTTGAGCAGCAAGCTCCATCAGATGCTTTTCGTCCCTTAGGGGCTTGGCTTTTCTGAAAATCTCTGTCAAGCTTATCCATGCAGAGTTTTTCTAATTCTCACCATGCTTCTTAATCCCAACAAGAAGCGAGTTGCGCACGCACAAACACAAACACACTGTTCCAACGAAAGCAAGAACAATTTCCACATATTATATGTATTGCTATGGATCGTATCCAATTCCGTGCCAGCAAAATGCTGCAACAGGATTTCCATTTCTTCTCCTCTCCCTGCACACCCATAAAATCTGTTCTGGAGGGTCCCCCAACTCTTTAGAGCTGGTTTTGAGAGTGTGTGAAGGATTAGAGGGGTCAGGAGAGAAAGAGGAAGGTCCACCACATGTTCAGAAGTCCCTTGCCAATGTGGAGCTGTGGTATTGAATCTGACCCTATAGGTGTAGCACAACATTTGGTGCATCGGTGAGCTTACCAGAGGGAACTTTTGAAGAGAAGTCCTGGGTGGAGGAGCCAATACTGCTATCATAGTGATTTCCTCAAAATGCTTATAGGCCCAGAAGCATCATGAGGAAAACGTTATGGTGACATTTGTAGCCACCTCACCCGGCATACCTCTTTCGATGTTCAGGCCTTACAAAGGGAGGCAGGTGGAATTCAAATGTTATTATAAGATCTCCCAAAGGATGCTGGTGTCAGTGGTGGGCTGTCCAGGGCCTGTGGTCCCCAGCATTTGGTCCACCATGCCAGGTGCTGATGCCAGTGTGCCTGTCTGATGCTGTGGCTGTATAATTAGGGAGCTGCTTTGTGAGATGGGAAAGATGGGTTTTAGGCCCCCTCTCTTATCCAGTCTATGTCTGTCCCTTGACAGGCAACCAAAAGGTGAGTTTTTCCATCTGGGGATAATGTCAATTCCGCATGGCATGCCATAGCTGTCACCTTCTATTTCCCAAACTGGTGCTCTTTCCCACTTGCAACCAACTCTTCAAAAGATGCATTGGATGAGGTGTGGGGAACCTTTGGCCCTCCAGATGTTGCTGAACTACAAATCCCATTATCCCTCGTCACCGACCATGGTTTCTGAACCTTAATGGAGCTGTCATTCAGCAGCAGCTGAAAAGCCACAGTTTCCCCACTCTCGCGCTAGAGAAAATCTCACGATGAAGGAGGTTTGCTTGTGCTGCCAAAATATAAATAACTGAAAATAAATCTTTCACTGTACATCTTTCTCTATTGTATTAATTCCATCTACATACACGACAACATTTTTAATAGAATTTTGAAATATATCTCCATGGCTGCAACTTGACAAGGGATCTTTATTTCAGTACCACCAGCCCTTGAGAAACCAAATCCTAATGCCTTTGCTCATTATTTTCTGTGATGAAAAACAAAGGCTGGAAATTTTGTGTAGCCTAGAAGAAGAAGAAATAATTACTGGTGAAGTTTTTACCTTTTAATGAAAAGACCTAAGAAGTGTAAGAAAATCTGGGCTTTAATGAAGAGGCATAGGCCGTAGAAAAACACTTAGCAGACTAAAAAGGTGAATTAGGGTGGCATTGGAGATCTCGTTAGAGAAGATTATAGGCAGACAATAAAGTGGAAATAACAGTTCAATAATAGCTTAACTTGGGTTGCCTGTGTGTAAGAGAACACTATTGTCAGTATTTCAGTCATCTGCCTCACTATGAAAGACCAAGACCAATCAATACAACCCAATCTGAACTGAGTGAGATTCACTTAAAATATCCTTGTATTACTCAAGTTCAGGAGTGTGAAAAGAGCACTAAGACCCTCTCTCTCTGTGTTACCAATTTGGACATATTACTGAATATTGACAAAAATGGTTTGTTCAGACAGCCTTGTAAAAATGAAAAACTTGTTTCATTCTTTGAGATCAAATAAACAAGCAAAGTGAGAGAAATTCACATGGCTGGGCTTCTGATCTTTATTGTGTCTTTCCTGCCATTTCAAAAACAAAGCACAGGGGAAAGATGCAAAATATTCCGATATTTGGAGACAACAGATTGGAGAGTGCAGGTTAACACAGTGGCTCATTCACACAGCCAAGCCAAGATTTTGCCATCATTCACATGCTTATTTCCTTTCCCTCCTTCCATCCAACCTTCTTTTGTCAGTTTGAGCAGTCCATAGTTTGCTCTGAGATTTGAACTGGAAGAATTATGATCTATGCAACCATAGTGTCAGATCTGAATACCACAGCAAACTATGGTTTTCTCTAACTAGGACAGGGAAACCCAAACCCTTTGAAAATTTTTGCAGTATCTGATCATCTTGCAAGTGTTTTTCACTTCAGTTCTACATAATGGGGAAACATACGCACACAGGGCCACTTCTGCTACAAAGCAGGATGAGGTGGCTTAGACATCAAATACTGAGGGGCAGGTAGCAACACTGAGGAACTGTACAGATTTTTGTGTGCTGTGTCCTCCGCTCTGCACCCTCTAATCCATCCTACTGTGCTCCAGTGTATGTCCCCATAGGGATGGGTGAATATGTCAATCTTGGTTTTTCGTAGCTTCTCATTTTTCCAATTAGTTGCTTAAAAAAAAAAAAGTTTCTCATGAAAATTCATTACACAAACATGGTAATGTGCGAATTTCTCCTATGATACGCATTTTGATGCAGAATTTTTCCTAAGGTACCGTATTTTTCGCCCTATAAGACGCACTTTTTCCCCTCCAAAAATGAAGGGGAAATGTGTGTGCGTCCTATGGGGCGAATGCAGGTTTTCGCGGAAGCCTGGAGAGTGAGAGGCGTCGGTGCGCACCGACACCTCTTGCTCTCCAGGCTCCAGGAAGCTATCCGCAAGCCTTGCGCACCTGGGGGGAGTTCCCCTGGGCGCGCAAGGCTTGCGGGCGGCAGCCTGCAGCGCGGAGCACGGGGCGCCCTTCGGAGGACGCCCCGTGCTCCGCGCAAGCGTCAGCAAGCCTTGCGCACCGGGGGAGAACTCCCCCCCCGCGCGCAAGGCTTGCGGGCGGCAGCCTGCAGCGCGGAACACGGGGCGCCCTTCGGAGGACGCCCCGTGCTCCGCGCAAGCGTCAGCAAGCCTTGCGCGCCGGGGGAGAACTCCCCCCCGCGCGCAAGGCTTGCGGGCGGCAGCCTGCAGCGCGGAACACGGGGCGCCCTTCGGAGGACGCCCCGTGCTCCGCGCAAGCGTCAGCAAGCCTTGCGCGCCGGGGGAGAACTCCCCCCGGCGCGCAAGGCTTGCGGGCGGCAGCCTGCAGCGCGGAACACGGGGCGCCCTTCGGAGGACGCCCCGTGCTCCGCGCAAGCGTCAGCAAGCCTTGCGCGCCGGGGGAGAACTCCCCCCCGCGCGCAAGGCTTGCGGGCGGCAGCCTGCAGCGCGGAACACGGGGCGCCCTTCGGAGGACGCCCCGTGCTCCGCGCAAGCGTCAGCAAGCCTTGCGCGCCGGGGGAGAACTCCCCCCCGCGCGCAAGGCTTGCGGGCGGCAGCCTGCAGCGCGGAACACGGGGCGCCCTTCGGAGGACGCCCCGTGCTCCGCGCAAGCATCAGCAAGCCTTGCGCGCCGGGGGAGAACTCCCCCCCGCGCGCAAGGCTTGCGGGCGGCAGCCTGCAGCGCGGAACACGGGGCGCCCTTCGGAGGACGCCCCGTGCTCCGCGCAAGCGTCAGCAAGCCTTGCGCGCCGGGGGAGAACTCCCCCCCGCGCGCAAGGCTTGCGGGCGGCAGCCTGCCGCCCGGCGCATGGGGCGCCCTGAAGCAGAGCGCCCTCGCGCCGGGCAGACATCGGCCAGCCCCACAAGCTCGGGGGACAGCGGGGAGGCGCAGCGCCGCCATCCCGCTCCTCCCTGACCTGGTTTTGGGGGGGAAATAAAGGGAAAATTTTTTTTCCTTTATTTCCCCCCCAAAAAAGTAGGTGCGTCCTATGGGACGGAGCGTCCTATGGGACGAAAAATACGGTACATATTTTTGCAAAGCAATATTTCCATATGGAATGCATTTTTTAATGTGTGTTGTTTTATATGCACACTTGTACCACACTACAGTGGTACCTTGGTAGTTGAATGGCTTGGCTCACGAACAATTTGGCTCCTGAACGCAGCAAACCCAGAAGTGTTCTGGTTTGTGAAGGTTTCTCAGAAGCTGAACATTTGATGCGGCTTCCAATTGAGTGCAGGAAGCTCCTGTAGCCAATCGGAAGCCGCATCTTGGTTTTCAAATGGTTTCGGGAGTCGAATGGACTTGCAGAACAAATTAAGTTCGAAAACCAGGGTACATATACAGTGGTACCTCGGGTTACAGACGCTTCAGGTTACAGACTCCACTAACCCAGAAATAGTACCTCAGGTTAAGAACTTTGCTTCAGGATGAGAACAGAAATCGTGCAGCGGCAGTGTGGCAGCAGCGAGAGGCCCCATTAGCTAAAGTGGTACCTCAGGTTAAGAACAGTTTCAGGTTAAGAACGGACCTCCAGAACGAATTATGTTCTTAACCTGTGGTACCACTGTATATGCATTTGTACACACATTTCTTGGCTGGAATTGTGAAATCTATAGAAGTGTAAATTTCAAAGGTCACATGTGTTTTGGTTCACATATTCTTTCATAATATTGGTTAAATTTGACTTTGCATGCGAGCTGAATCGATTCCTCCTTCCTTGCCCCTAGCTGCCAACCTAGTCAGCTTCTTTCACGTAATTAGGAGGACACCATGTTGTCCTTCGCCTCAGGCAGGTGTCTGGTTGTGTGTGTTTACATTCACATCTGTGCACGCATGCACACATAAACACACACATATATTACAGGCAATGAAAAACCTGCATGTTGTGTGGGTGTGTTTGTGTGCTTAAATGTTATGTACACACAGTGAAAATCTTTCATCTTAAGTCCTACACAAAATTGTCTTTCAGTGGAAGAGCAAGTGCTTTTCATATCCCAGGTACAAATACCTTGTATCTCTGGGTGCAGCTGGAAGAGACCCCTGTCTGAAACCTGGAGAGCTGCTGTCAGCCAGTGTAGACAATATTGAATGAGATGGTCCAAGGGACATTGGCTCAGTATCAGGCAGCTTCCTGTGTTGCTATAAAGCGTTGCTTGCAAGCAGAAATGTTGTTATATACTGCAAAAAAAAAATCTCAGTTTCAACATAAAACAGACACCAGCTGTTTCTGCTTTTTGTTGCTAATTTTGGCTCCTATGTCTACAG